>NC_141687.1:821463145-822063145 GCF_964263255.1 Lissotriton vulgaris
AATAAATTTGATACCTGCGCGATAGAGTCTGCATTCCCCTGATGTTCCAGGTGCATATTTTTATTGCAGTTATTTTACTTCACTAGGTGATCCCTGTAATCATTCCCCGCCACTATCCTGCCCTCGGAACCCCCCCCTCCCCCCCCCCCGGGGCCTCCGCGCATCTCCTCTGCCTATCCACAAAGACATCATCATTGACATTAGGATAAGGTTCTTAAAATAACAAAAGGGTCGTAGGGTAAAGAACATAACAGACTATAAAAGGCTAAACTAGTGAAGAATACCAAAAGGTCGGTTGCTAAACATGCCGCCATCCAAACTCTCAATTGAGATAATTAACCTTTCAGTTCAGGGGGTCGCTATATAGTAGGCACAGCTGCGGTACTGTAGCAGTATGGCCAGCAAAGGAGGCTTCGCCCCTCCCCAGGCCGCAGGCAATAGCCGGCAAAATGTATGTTAAACTATCGTGGCCTGGCTCGTTATGCATATGTCTATTCGAGGCAGGTCACAGCCAGGCAAGATATACAGGTTCGTGCGCCATGCACAGGGTCAGGCTACCCAGTGTCCAGGCCCAACAGTTGGGGGCAGCAGGAGGCCAGCATTAGTGCAGCATTGTGTTACTGTTCAAGCTTCGAGGGTAGTACTCACTTTGTTCCGCGTCTGTTGTCACATGGTAAGGTGAGGACCCCGCCCCGGGCGTTACCAGACCACAAACCAGTAGAGATATATGTTGAGTTAGGAATCAAAACGCTACTGTTCAGAGACTCCCCGTCGAGGTCCAGCGGCACCCATCAATTTATCAGATCCGCTGTCTGTGGTGTGACATCCGGTTGCTCCATGGACATCTGAGAATCAGGTAGCCCATAGATAGCCTCATCATCACTCCGGAAGACCCGAGGGCTGCTGTCCGGGGCGGGGTTCGATGTTGGGGAGCTGCTGTGGTGTTGCCAATCCTGTAGGTCCTGGAAGTCCCCCGGTGGGCGAGGGGGGTAGGGTGGGGTGGGAGAAGGCAAGGGGGCGACTTGCTCCAGCGCCTAGATCCAAAGGTGTGCCACGGCGTGTCTATGGTGGCGTTCCGTGGCAGCCGCGGTATGTGCTGGTGCCGTGGTCCACCCCTGCCAGTGTGGGGCTCCACCTCGATCAGCAGTGTTGGTTCTCGCCACTAGGGGGATCGCGCCTTTCTCAGCTGTGATGATCTAGAGGTTTCAGGTACAGTCCCGCACTCCGGGCCCCTTCCAGGCATCAGGCAGCAGGAGTTGTGGGGCGTAGGAGCGCCGATGCGTACCAGCAGCTGCCTGAACCCCCGGGGCAAGGGTGTGTTCGCCCAGGTTTAAGTCCGGGCCTCCAAGAGGCCTCCCGCACCGCGCTCTGTAGGCTTCGCCCTGTGGCCCAGCTCCCCGTTGCAGGCCCCGGCTTCCAGTGGTCGCGCTTGCCGGCCAGGCGGCTTGTAATGTGGCAACGATACCTTCAAAGGGTCCACAGCCATTGGGAGTGTCCGCACAGTGCCAAAGCCGGCGAAGGGGCAGAGGATGATGTCCTAGCGCTCTGACCGCAATTCACAGGCAGCTGCGCTCTGATGGGCGCCCGCGAGGCAGTTACTATGTGGGTTGGTGTTGCGTTACACCCTCGTCCACACGGGGTTCCAGCCCAGCCAATGATGTGCAGCCGCCCTCACCGGGAGTTCATGCCTCTCTCAGCAGTGGCTCCTCGCAGGCGTCATGTGCAGCTCTGCTTTAGGGTTCCACCCAGCCGCGATCTGCAGAAGTTGCGGGGCACAGGGGCGCTGACGTGTGCCTGTTGTAGCTTGCTTCCCGGGGGTGTCGGCTTGCCTGCCCAGGTCCGATTTTAGGTGCGCAAGGGGCCTCCAGCATCTCGCGGTGCAGGCCCCGCCTCCAGGCCCAGTCTCCAGGTGCGATCCCCGGCCTCTCTTAGTCGCGCCCGCCAACCAGGCGGCGCGCGATGCGGCTGAAATGTCCCTGTAGGGCCAGGAGCGGGCAAATTTCACCAGAGCCGGTAGAAGGACGGAGAACGATGTCCGGTCACTCCACCTGTAGTTTGGGCCGGTTACGGATAATGGTGTTGGAGTTTCAGCCCGGGGAAGGGGAGCTCAGGCCGGATCTCCACTATTTTTATGGCTTTGGTGACTAACAGTTTTAACCAGCTCATAAATGTTATCGCCTAATAACTGTTTTTTGCAAGGGTATTATTTTGAAATGTTACAATAACTGGGTTACCATTGCAATACATTGATGCACTTTTATTGTTTTGATATGATGGTTGTTGCAATTATTGCACAGTAGCACTTTGAAAGGTAATGGGTGCAAGAAATATATAATAGAAATGTCTTCGCTTTAGTAACTTCTCCACTTTACCATTAGCACTTTGAAATATAACATGTGTAGTGTTTCATAGAGGAAATGAATGGTTATTTATTAAATGTTTCCGTTATATACATGGAAATAGTATGCAATGCACGCCGTCACTTCAAAATGTAAAATCTGCAATAACATCCTGTAATTAAGGATGTAAGGTGGTTAGATTTGGTTTATTGACACGTTTTTAAATTGTATTTATGGGACAGTTTTTTATTATTACGTAATGAGAAGATGTTTTGTTTGTAATGTAAATGTGTTTTTCTTGGAGTTGTAATATGTTGTGATTGCAATGATTTTAATTATTCAAGCAATAAAGATTTTAACCACTATGGTGCGCATGCTGGGTGGCCCTGACACTCACCCTCTGCCACCAATCTCCCGATCAACCAAGGCAACCGGCCCTGCCAGACCCACTGTCCACGGCCCTTTGGGCCACAGGTTTTACACAGGAGCTATTCAGCGCTTCATGTAGCAGTGGTTGGCAGCAGCGACACAGGCGGGGGCCGGAATCAGCTTTACATTGCTGTGGATCATGAGTCGGGCCGTGTAGTAATCTTGGCTACAGCCCAGGCCGCAATCACAGGTCACCACATGCAATGGCGGTTTTTACTTCGCCCAAAGCACTTTGTCTTGGGCAGCACCGTTTCTGCTGCCGGTGAGCATTCATTTGCAGTGGTTACAGGCTATCTCTGTCACAATTAGGCAGGATTTCTCAATCGGGCAGGTCAGGAGCATAAGGGCTCATGTCCTGTCAGCCATGATCCCTGGCCCAATCCTAGGCCCTCTTTATTAGGTTGTGATAGTACTGACCCTACACCATGCTCTGAGGCATCTATTTGAACAATAAATTCCTGGTAAAAGTGGGAGACCATGAGCACCAGGGCTGTGCACATGGACTGCTTAAGGGAGTCGAATGCAGATTGACATGCCCCTGTCCAAATTACATTTATGGGCTGCTTCATAGGGACAACAATGGTGCCATATCCCTCGACAAACCTTGTGTAGTACCTAATGGTGCCCAAGAATGAATGCTCTTACCTCAGTCTGGGTTTTGGGGGGCTCCTAGGCCATGATAGTGTCTGTCTTGGACTGGAGGGACTGCAACTTACCGCTGCCCACCGGGTATCCAAAGTATACCACAGACCCCTGCCTCATCTGGCACTTACTGGCCCTGATAGTCAGGCCTGGCTGTTTCAGAGCCTGAAACAATCTCAGGAGGTAAAAAATGTAGTCCTTCCAACTGCTACTCAAGACAGACTAAACCGGACAGTCAACTGAGAAGACCTCCATACCAGCAACAACTTGATACACCAATCTGTGGAGCAGACGTCTTCAAGCCTTGAAGTGCATTAAAGGAATGAGAAGTGTGATCAGAGTGCCCTGGGGCAGGGGTCAGCAAGTTAGGAGGTAGGGTCAAATAGGTGGCTAAAAAAAACAGAAAAGAACAAAACAGTCCAAGTTGTTTTTATTTTTTACCGGCATGTAATTGCATATAAAATAAAGCACTAACAGCTTAATTGTAATTGAAAAATAAATTCAGATTAAACTAACTAGTGATAAATGTACTCTTTTAGGTTATGAACCCTGTTAGCAAATACCATCTCTGCACATGTCTGTTAAAGATGAGCGACACATAATTGAACTATAGTTGGTGCATGAGGAATAGTGGCCTTTGTATTTATAGGCTTTATAGACAGGGCAACTAGAATTATGAGGTTGTCCGCCCACTGCGTTTTTTGCACAACTATGCATTTGCAGCATTTGCCACATAAGCCATCATCTGCTGCATAATTTGCCGATTTTAACAAAACAAATTGTTTCTAGCTCAAAAGGTTCAAATGTTACTAAAAATGCAGCAACACGTGCTGCCGTGCAATGAAAGGCTCTTTGCAAAAGTTATGGGATTCCTTTTCTTTTACTTATTGCTATATGTGGGTGTTAAACTGATCCTAATGAGGGACAATATATAACATGACTGAGTTAACGAGTGTAAAAATAACAAAATAATGCCATACTACTATCACAAAATGTGCCGCATTATGCCTTTTCCTGCTACATAATTTAATCAATCCTGCCCCCATAATTTGGCCTTCTGTTGCATAATTACAGTGGCCCTGTTTATAGTGCGTCGAGGTGCCTGCCCGTGGCAGAAAACAATGTGAATATGTAAATCATTATTTTAAAATAGCATTTCACACACTCTAAACTAGGCTGCTGCAAAATGATGCAGTGTTTGAGATAAAAGACAGTCTTACAAAATATAGGGTTTATATAGTGTAGTAATACGTAATCAGACTGTATCTAATGCAAACATTTTTGTGTCTCTATCATCTGATAACACCCCTAAAGTACATCTCAAAAAGAATACATTTTTGCCACCATGAAGCTTTAAGCAGAGCCACAGAAACGCTAGATTATGCAGCGCAATGCAGCACATTTCATGGTTAACGTTACTTCTTTGTTTTGTCATTTAAACTCCTGGTAACACTGTCAGGGGAAATATTTCACATCATTAGTACCAGTTTAACAACCAAATACAGCAATAATCAACTACAAGATTATCAGTCGATCTTTGCAAAGGGTCCTCCACTGCTCCAGCACTCTTTGCCACATGTTAAGTAACTTTTGTTTCATTTGATCAAGAATCAAATCATTTTTGTTAAAATCTGCAGAATATGCAGCAGATGATGGATTATGTAGCAAATGAGGTAAACCCATAATTATGCGGAAAACAGTGCTGCTGCTGAAGCTCAAAATTCTCTAGGTCAGCATGATTCATGGAGATGGCCCGGAATAGGGAACACTGTGTGGAGACTCATTTTTATGTTCACAAATGGCCAGAGACAGCTTCATTAGAGAAATACCCTAAGTAAGGAGGCAATATGTGGCCTTTTTTTGTTTGTTTTTTTGAAAGGGCCATTTATTAGTGCAGCAGATACTGCTGCCAGTTCTGTAAGTGGCCACTGCAGCTCAATTAAGGAGGTTTTACCATGAAAAAGTACAGTAGGGACCCCTTTTCCTTGCTAGAATTAGAGCCTAGGTCACCCTTCATGTGTTTTAACAGTCGTGCCAGGGTCCAGCGGTATAAGGTGGCTCTTTTACTATCCTTCCTTGCTTGCATTAGGGTCCGCTGTCAGGGTTGATGTGGGCCTTGGAGCAATTAGCCAATGAAGGCGAGAATTAAAGCAGAGGAGACACCTTTGTTTGCTCTCAGAGAGAGGGGTATCGCAAGATTAGAGTCCATGTTTTTAACTAAGGGCATAGGGGACTACCCTCTTTGCAAGGTAGTAGTTATCATTGATGAAGCAGATACAGCAGCACTGGGCCCAGGGTTCTCAGGGGCCCGCTGTATCACTATTAATCATGGCTCACTTTAAACAAGCATTTGTAATGCAATAGGTCTCGCAGCATTAAAGTTTGAGTTACTGGCATTGTAAATGACAATGCTTTGCATTAATTTATTTTCTTTAATTTGCAATTGGTATATAAACATTGTTTGGGAACTTAGCATAAGCAACAGCTAAGCAAAGTTGGCAGTAATATAGAGTGCTAGTCTTGCTTGCACAGCCACCATCTATTTCGCCATCAAGTGCCACATTGCAACATACCAATAAGTAATCTGTGATCATTGATCATTGAAAGGGTGATACAGATTGTCTCCCTGTATTGTTCCCTTATTGTTTACCTAATTTGAAAACATGTTAATGCTCAAAACACTAATATGACAACACACTCTGATGGTTGCCATTTCGGGTATTTCTCCCAAGATACAATCCACTTCTTAGCTATGGCTGTTTCTTTCCCAGGTTTATCGACAAATCTAATCGGTGTTGAATATCTTTTGTTGCCAGAAGGTTTGAAAAAGGTTTTTGGTCCCCACTTGACTTGATTAAACAGTTGTCTGGGCAGGGTAAAGTTACAAAAATAAAAAATAAAAGCTGATAAGAACGGATAACTGCACACCTTCAGGAGCACTGAGGCTGCACTGTATAATGAGGTTCAGTACATTTGATACATGAAATTTGTTTTAGTAGCAATATGATCTATTATATTTTGAGCATTGTTGAGGCATGGTCGCTGTAGGCTGCTATCTGTGGCGCAGGCAGTTTGTGCATTATTGTTAAAAGGTGATATTCCCTGCAGTACTTCATGGATGCATTATTTTTACACTGTGCTATGCTGTCCGGTTTTATTATTTACCATGTTAGCTTCTTTAACCTCTATAGCCCGGCAAATTCCCCGAAGTTTCTTTGTCATTATGCAATGTGTTAAGAGTCAGTTTTGTGCTCTCGATAAAATGTTCTCTGTCGAAGGTTTCCAGTAATTTAATGTCTTTTATTGCAACAAATATCAAGCGTGTGTGTGCTTGTAACATGTCCAACTTGTTCATTTATCATAACTGCCTCACTGCAGTATGAGCACGGGTCACAACTTTTTAGAGGTGTTGTGTTGCAAAACAGCACAGGGTCGCTTCTCTCCTCACAAGCCCCATATGTAACGGTTCTACAAACACGTGGTATTCATGATTGGTTGCGACAGTTTTGCATGATTTGAAAACTATCACAGGCACAGTGAAAACCGCGTCATAATTGCCTCAGTGCGAAGAGTTGGTAGTCTCTGCATAATTTGCTGTGGACAGGTGTTCAAATTAGAATTGACTTTAATTGGCGTGCCGGCCCGGGGTATCAGCAGCAGGGCCACGGAGTGAATGCGTGCGGGCCTGGGGAAGCCCGCAGGTGGTCCCGCGCGGGGGATTACCATTGGCCGTGCACGAGGAGGGGAAGCCTCGCTAATCTGTACCTGTTGTCTGAATAGACGAGGCCCTTTGTTCCCGCGCGCAACCGTCTCGCTCTTCATTTCAGCGCCTGGCTTGACGGTGACTTGTGATTAATGTTGGGTGACAAACAAACGTGCTAACTAATTTGTACAACCCGCAGTAGACTTGATGCAGACAAGACGTTTGCAGAAAAAACCTTTATTTTGAAAGGCCATTTTTTTATTGAATAATATGTTCAATTAGACAAAGACGTGAGCGAAACCGAAACCTTCCGTGGGGCGGGACTTCCATCTTCGGAAGCCCGCTCATGCGCCCACGGAGTGCCACGGAGAGAAGCAGTGCTGGTGACGTGGGGCTCCCATGCCCGAGGGAGAGCCCCGCGGTGGCGGCTGAAGCCCGGAGTGGCAGTAAGTGGGCCTTACTTGTGGGGGGGGGGTGTCTCGGTGCACTGTGTGTGTGTGTGTGGTCGCGTGTGTGTATGCGACGGCGGGGGGGGTTCTCTGTATGTATGCGTGCGTGCATGGGCGCTAGTGTGTGTGTGTCTCTGTGTATGCGCATGCGTGTGTGGTGTTGGAGCTTCCCAGGAGACAGCAGCTGGCCATAGCGAGCGCGTTCGCGAGCACGTGGCCCGCTCCGATTGCCTTCTCGGAGAGGAAAAGCGCGCCGCCAGGTGCTGTCTCCTGGAAAGCTGCGTCCCTAACAATAGGTCTCTGGCGAGACAGCGCTTTGCGCTGTAAATCGCCACAAGACCTAAAAAGGGGAATGGGAGCTGATTTTCCTTTCTGGCATTAGGACAGAGGGCACCCTTGCAGAAACAAGCATTTGCAATGCAATAGGTCTCGCCTTTGTGAGAGTTTGAGCTTTGGCATTGTAAATGACAATGCCATTTGTTTATGTGTTTGAAAAACTGCAAGCGGTGCATAAACATGTGCTTTGTACTTATAGTCGTTGCTTATGAGAAGCAAGGCTGGCAGTAAAAGAGACACAGTCGCTGCCAGCCTTGCTTCTTGTAAGCAACGATTATAAGTACAAAGTGCATGTTTATGCACCGCTTGCAGGTTTTCAAAACACATAAATAAAAGGCATTGTCATTTACAATGCCAATAGCTCAAACTATCGCAAAAGCAAGACGTATTGCATTGCAAATGCTTGTTACATTTTACTTTCAGGAACACGACAAGCAGAGAGCAATATTTAGGGATCATAGGGAGTCGGGAGCAACCTTAGTTGGAAAACTTTACCCCTACAGAGGAGATGAGCATTTGAGGCATTCACAGAGCAGCAGTATGAACCTAGCATACCGCACCTCACCAGAGCGCCATAGCACCTGCGTGCGCAGCTTCACGCGGCTCCGGCAGCACATCCTACCCCTTCCATGCTCAAATGCCTGTATCTATATAAAACAAGCAATTAGGGGAGTAAGGAACTGCTAACATGCTAGTTTAGTATGACACCAGGACCAAAATAAGAGAGGATTCTAGATTCATATGCAGTTTGACACTCGGGAGAAGAATACGTCCATATACCATGCAGGGGACAGTTGAATGCCCCATCTTTTGCCAGTAGAAGACAATAAATAGACAGCCAACAATAGCTGACTGATCTGCTTTACTTGTGCTTGTTTAAAGAGTTATCAGCGTTTCGCTGCCTGGGGGAGTGAAGCTTGTGCTGTTCAAAGGAAGGTTTGCAGTTTGTGTGGGGCGGGGTTACATTCATGCATATTTATTTTAATGATATTTATTAATGTAAAGGTGCAATGAAATGTAGCACACACGTGGTTCCCACCACTTCACACATTCCCTAATTTGTCCTGGACAGTGGATGTTTGCCTTAGCCCCTCTTATCTCTCCGCAGCTTTGCCTGCTCATCATCTGCTTTTCTTAATAACCGTTAGCAGGACGAAGTTGAAATCCATTTGTAACCCCCACATTGTTAGTTCAGGATCTGCTGTTGAAAGGGATTGTCATGGAGGAAGAATTCTGTCAGTTCTGCAGCATCTGCACCAAACTTCCTCCTCGCCCCACCCCCTACAAATTCAAACTCCAGTCTGATAAGCTTTTAAGTCTCACTCCCTGTTTGCCGGTTAAGTGGTACTTGATGAGGGCCCTGTCAGAGCTCTCCTCGGAGATCAGAAGATGTTTTTCAAGTATCAACAAGTTCGGAGAGAGGAGCGAGTCCCGAGGGAGGAGACGGTGTCTGAACCGAGGACCGGCCCTGAGGAGCTGGCGCAGGGAGCATGCGGGCACAGAGGGCTGCTGCTGGCTAATAAATAACAAAAAAAGAGACAGCAGCCACCGCAGTGAACACGGAAGACAGCGAAACAAAAAGCAGCTCAGAAACCGGGCTGTGACTGAGAGGGCGGGGGCTATCCGCGCATGCGCGCTATTTGTTATGAAGAGGGAGCCCTGGCGCCAAAGCGAAGTGCGGCAGCTGAAGTCCCGGGTCCCAGGAGGGGGCCCGGGTGAAGACCAGCGGATAGCACTGAGGGGCTCCCATGCCAAGACTGACCCGCTGGCTGCCGAGGGAGAGAGGGACACGCGGAAAGAGCCCGGTGAGTGGGGGGGATGTGTGTGCGTGTGTCTGTGCGTGTGCGTGTGCGTGTGCGTGTGTGTGTGTGTGTGCGTGTGTGCGTGTGTGTGTGTGTGTGCGTGTGTGTGTGTGCGCGTGTATGTGTTATCCACTTCCTGGCAATGTAGAACAGGAGATGTGCACGGCGTGTGGGTGAACGTGCGCGCTCACATGGGAGATTCGCCTGCGCGTGCCCATCCCCTGTCTCACATTCCCAGGAAGTGAGTAACAAAAGATGCTTCGCTAGACGCAGTGCTTCGCACTGCTTACACCAGCTTGATCTAAAAAGGGAGGCACCATGAGGGAGTTATTTTCTTTCTGAAAGGGATAGAGTACCTTTTCCATGATTGGAGTAATGGCCAGGCATAGTGGGGAAGAGTTGAAAGAGGCAGACGATACAGCCTGCTACTCAGCACTACGGTTATCATTAGCACAGCAGGTGTAATTGCATTGGGGTCCAAAGGTGTGAGGGGCTCACAACACCCTAATTATGGAGAGCAGTATTTTTGTCTCAATACTTGTTTTTGTTTAATGCATTTGCTTTTTTATATGTTTAATGTTTAGTGTGGTTTATGAGCTATAGAAAAAGTAGTCCTGAAATGATCTGATAAGCCCTACCCCCTGCACTCAGCCATGTACCTCCTCCGCTCCCCAAATTCTTGCCATAATATTTTTGAAGGGGCACAAAGTCAGCTCAGAGCAAAAAAGTTTGAGGCCCTCTGCTCTGGAAGTAGTCACTGGCATTTTTGAGTCCAGAGGGCATTACAAGAAATTGGTAGTGGCCCTCTGGAGTGGAGAAAGCTGACCTTTCTTTGGCACCTTCTGTTAGAGCGATCTGCCACTACCCTGAGTCAAGATCAAAGGTTCTTAAGTACTGGGCATCCCCTAACCTGTCAATCAGCTCCTCTGCCCGAGGTAATGGGATGAGTATCTGTCTTTGTGACTGAGGTTAGCCCTCTATAATACACACACAACGTCAGTTCAGGTGTGGTGCCCGGTAGAGTAGCTATTTGATACCAGAGCACATGACTGACCAGGGGCTACTGGAGAGTTCTGTCACCCCCAACTCCAGCATTTTCGAAACTTCTTCCTTATTGCTGGGCCTCACCTTAAATGACAACCTGTAAGACAATTCTTCCCTGGGGAAACCCACTAAGGTAAAATTCCCCATCTGGGTCTTTCCCACTGCAGATGCAGTTGTGGTCCTCAGAGGGAGGGCTTCCTGCAATGTTGATGCCCACCCTTTCAAAGGGTGTGCCAATGACAAGTAAGGATTTAAGAATTTTAAGCCTCTGCCATGTCTTCCCATTGGCATGGCAGGTCACACAAGGCCAACAAATGTATCTGAGAAAGTCTTGATCCTAAGCTAGTGGAAGTGGGGGGCAACCCTTGTAAAGGTCTTTCCTCGGCACAGGTCTCCTGCCAGGTAAATCTCGTGAGACAGCTCCAGTAAAATGGCCCTGTAGTACTGGGGAACTACCAGGACATGGGTTGTCTCATGCACAGGAGTCTTAGGCTCACTATAAAGGAGATTGTTCTCTCAGCAAATATGATGACTTTGAGGCATCACCTGCCTGTTGTCTCATGCCCTCAGGGGTGGATACTCCCTTTGTGACCTACAGAATTCCTTCTTGGTAAATCCTCCTTCTACATGCCATCCTGCAAGTGTAGGTAGGTCACCAAGAGAAGCTATGACCTCTTCAGTAGACTCCGGGGGAAGGGGGCATCGAGGGGCCCCATCCGTCTCACTGGGAGTACATTCAGGGGCTGGTTTCTTGCATTATCTGCCTCTTCCCTTCTTAGCAGCAGGCTGGGCCGTTGTTTCAGGTTCCAGTCCTTTTTGATTCCCATACTGGGCAGCCATGGATCTTGTTGTAGCACAAATTCAGTCAGGTAACCCAAACATCTCCCTATGAGCCTTGAGCTCCACTTGGGAACATTCACTTCCATAGCTTCTTCTGGGATCATGAACTCTTCCGGATTTTGCTGCAGTCTGGCTGAGGGGGGATCACTTGGGCGCTGCGCTTCATGAATGCCTAATGGCAGTCAGAAAATTACAGCCAGGGCTAGATGGCAACTGAGAACCGGTTTCCACTGGACGTCCCTAGAATAAGCACCCATGGGCCCCACCGGCTTATGTATCTTTATCTGTGTTAAAAATATGGACTTGAAGATCATAGAAGCTGAAATAGGGGACAGTCTTTTCTTGTGCCTCTAAAGAGAACAATTGGTAGGTAATGAATTTATCTATAACCTTACTAAGGATATACATAGATAACTAGAATATAAGTCTGAATGATGGAACCCAATCTTGATTTCTCCAGGAATCTCCATGGAAAGGACCAATAAGTACTATCAAGCACCTTCTCTGTATCTAGCAAGAGAAGGAGCATGACTGGGAGAGACCGCATTGGATAGATTGAACATTAGTTGTTTGTTATTTAGACTTGCTGGTGTTTATTAAAGCTCAGTTGGGAAAAGGGTTGGGGCCAGGCGACCAAGATTCAGCGACAGCTTTAAAATGCTTTGGATTGTGGGGCTGCCTACGCCCCCAAAAGTATGAAAAGTAGTTCAATGTGTAACAAATACCCAAGCAATGGCTAAGGGAACCTATGGAGCACATTTCGACTCACTACTAGAAGATGAAAAAACTCAGAGGATTGAACAAAGGGACTGGGGCAGAGAGGAGGAGAGACCGAAGGGAGGAAGCCAGGCAGCCCATAATACACCTGGAGATTCTAGCCTCTGATGCTGCATTAGCATAAATATCAGGAGTCTAACAGTGCAAACAAGAAGTAAAACAAACTTGCATAGCAACTGCAGAGATCAATGCAACATGATTCAATAGCTATGAACAGACCTAAGTGATGCCCAATACACACTCAAAGATGACAAACTTATAACAGTATACAAGTAGAGTGAGGGAGAGCCCGTGGTAACCGGCATAGAGGAGCCCTGCGGCTGCCGATGAGAGGAGAGCCGCCGCACCAAGGAAGCCGGTGAGTGGGGCTTCGCCTTGTTGCTGAGCTGCGAGGGAGGGGGCATGTGTGTGTGCGCGTGCGGCGGCAGGGGGCTCTGTATGTGTGTGAGCGTGCGTGTGTGTATGATTCCTGGAGTCTGTGTGTATGCGTGTGTGTATGCGTGCGTGTGTGTGTGTGTGTGTGTGTTTAAAAGAGGCCGATGACTGTGGGGGGGGAGGGGGTGTGTGTGAGCGAGCGAGTGTCTGTCTGTGTGTGTATGCGCACGCATGTGTGTATGTGTGCGAACTTCAAGAAATCGGAGCCTGGGGATGTGCACGGCGCGGGAATTGCTGGGAATGTGGACGGAGCCGACGTGCGCGTTCGCGCAGGCAAATCCAGCAGCAGAAGCGCGTGCCACCCTCCTGTCCATAATTCCCCCGAGACGGACGGCTATACGTCTCTAGCTGGATGCATCCTTCGGATGCTACTCCAGCGAGACCTAAAAAGGAACAAGTAGAACTGTAAGAATGTGGCATCCTTATGAATCAAAGTGTGCTCAAGTAGCTATACGTGTTCTAGTAACTGTTTCACAAATAGTGCACCATTAGACAAGAAGGTTTTATATAGCTAGTGGTGGATTGGTATTCACGGTGCTGGAGACGCGCAGCGTTGATGTAAAATAACACGTTTCCCCGCTTGGGTGGATGGTTGCCCAAATCAGTCTGCAGCAGGTGCATTAGCCGTGTGAGGTATCTCGCAGACACCACCAGACAAGTTAAGAACACGTTATTAACATCAGTCGTGATTCTTCACACCTAAAGCAACCCCCAACGTCGCCCTACTCGCTTCTGCCCCAAGCGGGTAAATATTAACTCGGGGTGGAACAAAGTAAGGCGGCTGCTGAGAAGAAACCATGTGTGACTGAATACAAACCCTCTTACAGACTTAGCAACCCATCCCCCCAAAGCCTTTGATAACACATCCTACATCTGTTAACAAGGCAGCAGGTGTTCAGTAACGTAGGCACGTTTGCATCCGCCCACAACCAAACTGACGTGTATTTTAACTCCAGACTTGTAATGCCCGCCCTCTCACACACCGGGCACAGGGGGCGAGGGTTCACAGATAACTGCACCGGCTTCACAAATACTCCCGTCGGTATTGATTAGTGTTGCGAATAGCTCTCACCCACAGCCAAGTGCCTCACAGCTGTCCCTCCCAAAGGCCCTCTTCCAGGCGCTCGAGGGACACGTGTTCATTGCCTGGGCTGCAGAACATGCCCTGCTGTGTTTGAGGGACCCGTGCATGCCTGGTGTATCTGGCTGGCCTGCGTGGCTGTAGCTTTCGTACAAGGTCAGTCGTGCACATCACAATGTGTGTGACGTCTATTATACCAACAACAACAAATCGCTGAAGGCAATAAATCCACTGAAGGAGTTTTGTGTTGGGAACACCTACGTTTCCTGCGTGGATATGAATTATTGGGTTAGTGACATGTTCAACACATCTCTGTACAGCTTTTTCGTCACTAATAATATTTCTTGAGAGCATGTCATAACTTTAAATGGTGTTGGGTTTTTTAACCAGGTCAATGACAATTCTTACCACCCGCTCTCCGGCACTTAAGCCTGATGACTTCAAAAGGAAAAAACATCCGGTAGAAACCATTAGTAACTGCCCAACAGAAAATGCGAAATCTACTCATTTCACGAACAATATTTTGGGCGCAGAACCTTCTCTGCCACAACAATAAAACTAAAGTAACAGCGAGGACGCCCAAAACAGACAACTCCAGTCCTTCTGCTGCGTGAGCCTGTGCACTTATGTATGGAGTTGTTACTACACTGGAGGAAAACACACCAAGAACGTGGATAGCCAAGAAATGCGCACACACAGAAGTACCCCAAAGGACTCCACCGACAAGAAAAGACAGCGCTATTTATTCTTTCAAGGTTAACAACCACTTTCTCTGGACACAGCTCACATGGAACAAGGTGCAGCGGGGAGTCTGGCTCACGACAGCCGCCCTGCCTCCCCCACAGCCTGAGAACTTCGGTGCCCCCCCCCCCCACACAGACAGACACACACAATACCTACCCACGTGACCAGGGGGCACTCCAGAAAGGAGCCCATGAGCTCCGAGATGGTTACATCCATGGTGTTGGATTCCGGGTGGGAGTTTAACAGGGCTGGTCTCATTCCAAGCACAAAGGAGAGCGGACCGAGCAGCCCATGCTTCGCGGATCAGGAATCCCCTTTCTTGAGAAGTGGTGCTGCCCTCTCTAATGGGTGAAGTGGCCCATCTCTGCTCCTGGAGGGGAGGGCGCCTTCGCTGCTGCTGCTGCTGGTGGTGGTTCCAGTAGGTCACACCCCGGCGGGGGGTCAGAGACCTTCCCTAAGGGGAAAGTGATGCAGAGGAGGTACAAAGCTTCCCAACAAATCCACTGAAGATAAAACGCGAGAAAAAAAAATCACCAGAGACAAAAAAAGCTTTATAAATCCAAGGAAAGTTGCTGTTTATCCAAACCCAGCAGCAGAACAGACGCTTCTTTTATGATAATCCTTGAAAAAAAAGTAGCGAGACAAGTCTTGAATTTGGGAACCCCCTCTAAAAGTGGAAACAATTCACGAGTCGGTAGTTGCCAGTTTTGTTTGCAAAGTTGTAGCTGTGACCCGGAGGGAGGCGGCGCTGGGGAGAGCTCGGAGTAACACAGGGAACACGCTCCACTGAAGCGCAGCAGACTACCTGGGCAACGTGCACCGCCTCGGGGGATGGACACCGGAACTGCCCAATTGGAGACGGGGAGGGCTCGGTTCTGCCAATAGGAGCGCGCCCTTACAGGGTCGGTCTGCTCCTCTGTGAACAAACCCCCCGAGACCGGGAGGGGCGGGGCTAGTGAGTAGGGTGCGAGAGGCTGTCTCTTGTTGTCCACTAATGGACGAAGAGAGGCTATTGTGTGAGGCGGGAGGAGCCTAAAGTTTTGCCGGGAGGAGGACAGTGAAAGTGAGAGAAAGGGTTTTGTGCGGCAAGTGCAGAGGAGGAGTCCTCTCCAGGAAGAGGACGATGCTGGGACGAGATTATGGTGCTGTGAGACTAAGGGGGAAACACGTTTTAAAGAGTTAATGTAAGAGGACGCAACACATTTAGGAGTGTGTGTGCCTGCGTGGAAGGCGAGCTCGAGCCAAGTGTGCACTTGGGGTTCTCCGGCGGGATGTCCCCCGTGCAGCCCTGCGAACTGGCGCTATGTTTGTCTTCTGGAGATGTGTCTGTGCCAGGAGCCAATAGGGACCCGCCACAAACCCTCGAATGTAGCCCAGACCACTGACCTCAGCCATACCGATTAATGGTCAGCAAATCACCGCTGCGGAGCGGAGGGAGCCGGGTGGTTACACCTGCTGCCCCGGTTCCCAAAGTCGCAAACCCCAAATAAACTTGTAGTAGCCTCAGAAAAATACAAATGTTTTGGATGCAATAGATAAAAAAAAAACATGTTTAAAGGAATGCAATATAACCCTACTCGCCTCTCCACCCTTCCCCTTTCCCCCCGCCCCCACCAAAGCCCACTCTTTATCCCCTTGGCTTTCAAGAAGTTACAACAAGTAATAGTATTTAATAATTTAATATACTTGCTGTGAACAATTTAGATTCATTTGGACAAACCGAACATCGCCGCCGGCCTGCGACCAGGAAGTCAGGCAGGCCGGGCTGGACAACCGGAAACCGGAAGTAGGAGGGCGGGAGCCTACCCCGCCTCCCACGGAAGAGCTGTGGCTGTTTTGAGCACCGGAGCAGGCAGGAGCCTACCCTGCGCCCCGGTGCACTAGCCCTGAGAAGGAGGGAGGAAGCGTCCTGCTGCCGGCGCCTTCCACGAGGCTCCCAGGAGTGAAGGAGAGCCCGTGGTAACCGGCATAGAGGAGCCCTGCAGCTGCCGATGAGAGGAGAGCCGCCGCACCAAGGAAGCCGGTGAGTGGGGCTTCGCCTTGTTGCTGAGCTGCGAGGGCGGGGGGCATGTGTGTGTGCACGTGCGGCGGCGGGGGGCTGTGAATGTGTGTGAGCGTGCGTGTGTGTATGTGTCTTGGAGTCTATGTGTATGCGTGTGTGTGTGTTTAAAAGAGGCTGATGACTGAGGGGCGTGGCTTACGAGCCATCTGCAGAGGACGTCTTTCCCGTGAGCTCCGCTACGGACTGATCCGCGGATGCCGTGAGGACCCTTTCTGACGTTTTTCGGACAGCTTTTCTGGTATACAGCAGTGTCGGAAGGTGGATAGTCTACAATGGAGCGCTTCTGCAGCCTCTGCGTGCGACATTTCACCGAATATTTACAACGGTAACTTTTCTCTGTCATCTCATCACAGATAGCCGCCATTTTGTTTGCCGCCGGCGTGAATGTCTCTCTTCGCCGCTTCTTCAATCCCCATTTCGTTCCAGCATTGGCTTGTTTTGGACATAATATTATGGTGCTGCTCTCTTTACTGACTGCTCAGAGTATCTTTCTACTTTGTACGCTTTTACCTATTTAAGTCTACTGCGTAACAACTCCTCTGAGGTAAAACGGCCGCCATTTTGAGACTCCTGACTGCGATGTTTTCTACTTCTAAATAAGAGCTTTGTGGTGATTGCCTCACCGTTTTTTCATGACACTTTCTCTACTGGTTTCCCATGATCATCTGCCTCCTGCATTTTGCAAGTACTTTGCCTACACTTACCACTATAACCCTCATTGTGTTCCGGCTTTTGTATTTTTCTCTGGTCCGACACCTTATATTAGCGCTGTGATATACCACCTTGTCCATGTTCTGGTCTTGGTTGATGCCTCTCCTACGGTGCTGTGTGGCTTTTTGTTGCCTTCGCACTGAAGTATAGTGCGCTACTTGGCGGTTCCTTTTTTCATCGCCTTATATTTGCCACATTGTGTGCCCCTATCATCATAGTGCATCTTCAAACCGGTTCAAACTCTACAATTATATTGGACTCTGATTTTCACAGTGCTACATTTCTACTTCATATCTGCTTTTGGTACCCTGAACCATGGCGAATGTCTCTACCTCGCCGAAGTTGTTGCAGACCGGAACCAAACCTAAAAGGCCTAAAAATGACCCGCCCTCCCCAATTAACTCTTCTACTAATCCTGTACTGGACTCCATCCTTGAAGAGGTGCGTGGTCTTCAACCTTTTATGTCTGCCACTAATGCTAAACTTAAACAGATTGAGGAGCGCTGGGTGGTTATGGAAAATAAAGTTTTGAATTTAGAACAGCGCGTGAGCGATGTCCAAGACCTCTCCACTAAGATTCCACTATTGGAACAAGAGATCCACAAGCTCAAACTTCACACCGAGGATTTGGAAAATCGCAATAGACGAAATAACCTACGCGTTTATGGTATTCCGGAAAATTTGGAAGGGGTTGACATGGTCTCCTTTATTCGGAAATTTCTCCAGGAACTTTTGGAACTCCAACCATCGTCACACCCTCTCAACATCCAACGAGCACACCGTCTTGGCCGCATCAACTCCAATGCCTCCAAACCACGTGGCATCATCATGCTATTCTTAGAGTTCACTGAGTTAATGGCTGTATTGAAGGCTGCCAGGGCCAAACGTCGTCTCCAGTGGTCTGGTCATAACATTTTCATTTCACAGGATTTATCATCTGCTACAAATGCTCGGCGTAAAGAATTCCTGAACCTCCGTCCCATGATGCGACAACTGAACATTCAGTATGGAATTCTACATCCCTGCTTCTGCAAAATCACACATATTGGTCGCACCAGATCCTATGATGATCCACAGAAACTTCGCGATTATCTGCTAAGTGTCTCTCCTTCTACTATGGACACTGCTAGCTAATGCTTTTATGTATTTCCTTGTTCTCTCTTCCTATTACTATTATTCTATTCTATCTGTTCTTTCTTAATTTATCTTCATTATCTACTCTCGTCTGACTCTTCCCTCACATCCTTGTGTTTTCCCTTTTACTATCGTCCGTCTCCTGAGTGCTCGTGGGTCGTGTCCTCTCTTTGGTGTACCCTCGCCTCACATGTTTTGGTTGCTCTCTTTTCCTCAGATCAAGCCTTCGTGCCTTGATCTGTTTCCTTTTTTTCTTTCTGTCTTTACCTATTTTTCTTCCCTTTCTCTCTTCTCTCTTTCTCTTTGTTATCTTTTTCCTAAGTGGTCTCTACTTTCTTCTCTACTTGTCCAATTATTGGCTCCTCATTTTCTGACTTATGATGGTTTTGTTATTGTGAGCGTCCTACGAATCCACTGTTTAACTGATATTTTTTGTCTTCCCTTTTGTAGTGATCTCCTTGTCATGTGTCGCTTCCATTTGTCACCCATCCTCCCCTCCTCCCAACATGTGTAATTTTGTCTCTTGGAATGTGCGAGGTCTTGGTCATCCTGTCAAGTGTCAGAAGGTATTGTCACACTTAACCAAATTCCATTCACAGGTTGTTTTCCTTCAAGAAACGCATTGCTCAGGCGTTGAATCACTTAAACTTAAGAGACATTGGGTGGGTCAGGTTGTGTTTTCTCCTGCCGTCAACAAAAAAGGAGGGGTTGCTATATTGTTCCATAAAGCTTTAAATGTTCAAATTATTTCCTCTCAAAATGATAGTGAAGGACATTGGGCAATGGCAAAGGTTGTTATACACAACAAGACGATGGTTTTATTGAATATATATGGCCCGTTCGCCCAGATCCAAAATTTTGGAAAGATATCAAAGTGCTCATCGCATCCATAGATTGCCCTGATTTTATAGTAGCTGGTGATTTTAACCAATGGTTAGACCCTTTTTCAGACCGATTGCCCTCTAGTAAATTTCAGCCTGACAAATCTCACAAGAGTTTTCAATCTGCCATTGCCTCGCGTCCTTTATATGATTCCTGGAAAATGTGTAACCCTGATTTATTGGAATATACTTTTTTTTCTAATGTTCATCACACACGTTCAAGAATTGATTATATTATGATTAGTAAGTCTCTTCTTCCCTCCATTCAAAAATCTGCTATTGGCTCTATTTTTATCTCAGACCATGCTCCTGTATATACTACCCTAGATCTTTCCCTTAGCCCCTCTAAATTTAGTCGTTGGAAATTTAATTATTTTCTTTTATCTGATGCCACTTTCATGAAAAAATTTACTGAATTTTTCAATGAATACTTTTCCTTTAATAAGCCCGCTGATACCTCCATTCCTAACACCTGGGATGCTTTTAAAGCTTCTTTTCGAGCTTTTACGATTTCCTATGTGTCTACAAAAAAGAAGCTCAATAAGCAAAAGTATGAAGATCAGCTTAAACAGATTAAAAATCTTGAACACATACATTTCACTTCTAAATCCTCCTCTGCCCTTCACGACTTGATTTTTGCAAAAACAGAACTTAACAAAATTATCACTAATGAAGCCTGCCACACCCTTCTTAAAATAAAATCTAAATTTCATGGCGGCCAGAACAAAGCAGGGAAAATGCTGGCCAATTATTTGAAAATAAAGTCAGAACGCAAAGCTGTTGGTCCAATCTTTAATGATTCCCTTAATAAACTGGTTACCTCCGATGAAGACATTGCTGAAGTATTTCACAACTACTACCAAGCCCTATACTCAGATGATACACACCCCTCTGATGCAAACTTAACAACATTTTTTGAAGGTCTTCCTTCCCCTCCCTCCCTCCCCGTTGACTTTTCTCACTTGGAACGTGAAATTACTCTCCAGGAAATTACCACGGTCATTCACTCTCACAAAAAATCAAAAGCCCCTGGCCCCGATGGTCTGCCTGTCGAATTTTATTCCTCCTTCCATTCCTTTTTTGCCCCTAAACTCCTTCAATTATTTAATTCTTTTATTTCACATGCTAAGGCTTCTGGGTCCTTTTTGGATGCTCTTATTGTAATTATCCCCAAGCCTGACAAGGATCACTCCCAATGCAAAAATTATCGCCCCATATCCTTAATTAATTATGATTGTAAAGTTTTTGCTAAAATCCTTGCCTCTCGCCTTGATTCCATTATCCCTCGCCTAATAAACACAGACCAGGTGGGTTTTGTTAAGGGTAGACTCGCTGCTGATAATGCTCGTCTTTTTTCAAATGTCCTGGCTCATAGTAAAAATGTCAAAGCCTTGTTGGCAGCCCTATCTCTGGATGCTGAGAAAGCTTTCGACCGTATTAACTGGCAATTTATGTTCCGTACCCTCCATTGGTTTGGTTTTGGCCCGAATTTTATATCCTTGGTTAAGCTCCTTTACTCATCCCCCCGTGCCAGTATTTTTGTTAATAACCAATTTTCCAGATTCTTTTCCTTGACTAGAGGCACAAGACAAGGTTGTCCCCTTTCCCCTTTATTATTTATTTTATGTCTTGAGCCCTTTTTACAGCGCATTCGTTCCAACCCTGATATTACTGGTATCAAATTTTCCTCTGTTGAAACTAAATTATCGGCGTATGCTGATGATGTCCTCATTTACATGTCTAATCCCGAATCCTCCCTTCCACCCTTTTTAAATGAAGTTCAGTTGTACTCCTCCATATCAGGTTATAAGCTTAATTTATCCAAAACGGAAGTCCTACCCCTTAACTCACTTTGTTTTAAATACATGTTTAATAACACTGATTTTGCATGGTGCCCCACTAAAATTAAGTACCTTGGTATCTGGTTTTCTTCTACTCTGAGGGACACCCTCAAATTGACCTTTGATTCATTAACCTGCAAAATTCAATCCCTTCTTCAAATTTGGTCCCCCTTATTCCTGTCCTGGTGGGGCAGATTGGACACCATCAAAATGATGATCACCCCACATGTTTTATACACAGTTTCCATGCTCCCTTTCAAAATTCCCAAATCCTGTTTTTCTCGTATTAATTCTGTGTGTACACAATTTTTGTGGAATAATAAACATCCCCGCATTGGTTTACATAAGTTGATCCGACCTAAAAATGAAGGTGGTGTTCGGTTTCCTGATTTTAGCTCATACCACTCTGCCTTTTTGATCAAACAATCCTTCTCCTTGGCCTATGATTTCCTTGATACGCCTGTCCCTAAGTGGGTTCTTCTGGAACGCTCTCTTTTGAAGGATTTCTCCTTTCAGCATATTACTTTTATGTCTAATTGTACCTTTATATCCAAATATCCCATTTTGAAGTATTCCCAATCTCTATTACAAAATGTTTTTTCCTCTAATCTCTCCCCTCTGCAATGTTTTTTATCCTCTGTAGTTTGGTATAACAAATTTCTTAGATATAAAGGTAAACCGTTCTATTTTAAACACTGGAAGGAAAAGGATATACTGTTTGTGCATCAATTTTTTCTTGATTCCACTCTTATTTCTTTTCCAGTATTGCAAAACATGTTTAATTTACCCTCCTCATTTCTCTCCGAATATTCTATTATAACATCTGCTATTCAATCTCACTTATCTTCTCTAACTTCTTCTTCCGAATCTTTTTCTTCCTTCACCCCTGTCACTCCACTTTATCCTTTATTTTCTACTCAACTCCCTAAAGCTGCTCTTGTATATTCACTTTTATTATCAAATACATCTGTTCGCTCCAAATCTACAGTAGAGACTGCTTGGGAGACCGTCCTCGATGTCTCCCTTGACATTGCAATGTGGGATCGTTTATGGTCCAGGATTTTTAAAGTCTCCGTTGCTGCACGCATTACCCAATCCTTACTCTTTATATATCATAGAGTTGTTATTACCCCGGTTACTATTCATAAATTTTCTCATACCTCTTCTCCTTTATGTTGGTCTTGTTCCAAGGTTCCAGGTACTCTACGACACCAACTTTATGACTGTTCCCCTGTTTTATCTTTTTGGACTGATGTTTGGAATATATGTATGAAAATGTTATCTCTTTCCTCCCCGTTATCTTTTTTACGCATATTTTTAGGCTCTTTATCTGAAGATATTAATATTGTTACACCCTCTTCTGCTAAATTGTTAGACCTATTTATTGCTCTTGCATTTAAAGTTATTTTATCGTGTTGGAAAGACAATTCAAAACTCACATGGTGGAATTACATTTGTGATGAACACAGAATCTCTATTGCTTCCTCCAACTCTGTTCCTCTGAAAATTAAATCCGATCTGTTATGGCTTCCCTTCACTTCATATCTTTCCTCTAATCCTTCTCCCTTGCCACGTGCTATTAATCTCTCATGATCCCTCTGGTTGCCCTCCCTCTCTCCCCTCTCTCTCTTTTACTCTTTCCTTCTCTTCATCTTTCCTCTTTCTTTCTCTTTCCTTCTTTCCTTTCTCTCTTTCTTTCCCCCCTTCTTTTCCTTATATAAATTACTCTAAATTGATGTCGGTTAATATTATATTCATATGTATTTTTTTTTTCTTCTAACTTCTCATGACATGTTTTTTGTATTACTTTTTAATGCTTAATAAAAATTTCTTTAAAAAAAAGAGGCTGATGACTGTGGGGGGGAGGGGGTGTGTGTGAGCGAGCGAGTGTCTGTTGTGTGTGTATATGCGCGCATGTGTGCCAACTTCAAGAAATCGGAGGGATGTGCACGGCGCGGTGCAGGACGGAACGTGCGCGTTCGCGCACCCAAATCCGGCAGAAAAGCTCGTAACACCCTCTTGTCCCTAATTCCCCCGAGACGGGCGGCTATACGTCTCCAGCTGGACGCATACTTCGGATGCTATTCCAGCGAGACCTAAAAATGACTGACCAACAGTGCTCTGTCAAGCTTTGATATATCTTAACCTTTCACGAGGCCTGGGAGCTAAAAATCAGCTTTACAGCATTTTGAAAAATCGCCAACAAAGCAGCTAAGCTAAAATCTTGGTCCCTTGACAAAGCAGAAATGGACGGAAAAATAGCATGACTGGGCAGTCTTACAATCTTATAGCCCCAACCATATCTTGCGTGCCATATCTCTCAAACCATCTAGCATTGATTTTCAATAGTCCGAATAGGAGCTTTCCCTTCAAAAGATCAGGTCCCGCCATGGAAACAAACATGGATGAACTCTCTTTGACGTTTATGTAGCCAATTCAATGAAAGCCTATTACGTTTCCTGTGAATTTGCCCCGTATTTAACCAACTAAGACAGAAATTACTACACCCTACTTTTCGGGTTCTCAAGCTAAGATCCTGCCGCCTGACACTGCTGACATTACTTAATAGCGAATCAATCCAAATTTCATGCTGGGCTGCTAAGTTCCTACTACAAGTGAATACATTATTAACAGTACTCTTCCAAGTTAGACAATAAATTGCCCCCCACCCCGGGCTCGGACATTATAGACAAAGTAACTGGAACTTGTTAGTTGTTCGAGGCGGATATATCCTATTACCACCCAATATATAGCCCTTATCAATCAAGATGCTCCAGTGCCTTAACCTCTTCTGGACAAACCTACCTTCGCCTAGCCTGCACATTTTTTGAGGCCTCTCCAGCAGAAGTTAGTACAAATCCACCTGCAAATACTGGGAGTAACAGGGCACGGTGCACTTTAATGGACTATTGGTTATAATGTATGAGGTCATCCTTTTGGTACAGCATGATGCATTTAACAATGAGCTACTTTTTACTAATGACCTCAGTCTAATTCCGTTCTGTGGCTTAAATTTGTAATGATTTTAATTAAACTACAAATAAATGATTTACTAACTTCTCTAAGTGAAATGTTTTACCTCTGTACCACAAAATAGTTTGATAAAGTAATGAGAAAAAAAAGAGAGAGCTCCAGCACACCATATAATCCCAAGAGGGCAGCATCATGATTAACTCACGCATCAGGAGGAACAGGCAACACGTAACGAGTTCCATAGTGTGCATTTGAAACCTCAATATACGTGGAGCGAGGCGTTTTCATACCTTTACTAATCCGACAGAGCTCTTTATTTGCATAGTAGATAACCCGTGAAAGGGATACCAACAAACTGGTATGACTTCTGGGTGTTAAACCCCCTGAAAACCAAGCTAGCTAGCTCCTCTGAGTTGATGCTAGTAGGCCAGAAATACACAATTGATAAACCACACAATATTTAAAAAAATCTATGACTGGCAGGTGTTGACATTAATAATCGGTTAAGACAATGAAGGCTTTCTTCCAATTTGGGGCGCAAAGAGAACCACATTTTTTTCAGTCCAGTTTTGCACTTGCACACATTACTAGTATATGAGTCCAAGTATTATTTAAGCCAGATTTTCTTGTTCCAGCAATTTCTACCCGATGCTACTTACGGAATTGTGTGTGCTAAAAACGATGCAGCAAGGATAATAAAGTGGAAAACCGGGTGCAAATACCGTTTGATCACATAACTCCCATTACTGACTGCAAAAGTAATGGTGAATGTGATTCAGGGAGTAAAAAGTGTTTGTACTGTGGAGATTTTGCACGATTACTGTCCAACTCAGGGGTTCTATCTTGATTAATCAATTTCTAACAGGGGAAAATATAAAAGTGATCATGTGAAAAAAGTTAACATTCTTTTCAGGGCTGGGTTTCGCGTTTTTAGGGCCCGGTGCGCCAGTTCCACCACAGATTCCCTCACCACCACCTTTTAACAGTGCAACATAAAAAGTCTCCATAACCACTCTTTTTTAGATGCATTTACTTCGTTATATAGCGCCACTCATACTAGTGTATGGTGTCAGAGCACTTTGCATCACGCACACATTACACAAAGACAATCATACGTGTGCAAATCAGTGTATAGGAAATGTTACATAAGCCAGAGCACTACAAGGTGGAGGAGTGACATGTCATCCAGACTGGCAGGCAGAACATTTTAAGAGTGCTTGGTCTGGAGAAGCACAAACTCAGAAGTGAAAACGGAACACCATGGCTGGGGGTTCTCTTTAATAATAATAATAATAATAGATTGTCACCCAAATAAACCCTTTTTACTACATTAATCTATGCTGTAATCTATAGTTTGAGTGTGCATGCATTTCTTTGATGACAGATAATAATTCACTGTTCTATTTTAGGATTTCAATTTATAAACTGAAGGTAACAAAAGGATGTCTCTTAGAAAAGCAGTCACTCACAAAACCTTTTTAGGACTCGCCTGCCGATGCGCTTGCGCATTCGAGCTGGTGAGAGTATAGGGGCTTTCCCAGAGTTTAACCAGACTGGCGATTTGATGCAGTGCATTTGCGCTTTTAGCTCAATGCGCAAGCGCAATAAGTTAAAATGCGCGTGCACATCATCAAATCTCCAGCCATTGCCATCTGTTCCCCAGCTTGGTGCCGCCAGCACCGCCCCTCTCTCTCCCCGCACACAGCCTTACTCGCATTTCTCCTCCCCCTCCCCAGCCGCCAGCACCTGCCCTCTCTCTCCCTGCACACACGTTCTGACTCAGTACTTTAAGTTTCACGGCCGAGAGGCCGTGTCTCCTTTTATTTTTTTTGGCACCGCCCCTCTCTCTCCCCGCACGCAGCCTTACTCGCATTTCTCCTCCCCCTCCCCAGCCGCCAGCACCTCCCCTCTCTCTCCCTGCACACACGCTCTGACTCAGTACTTTAAGTTTCACGGCCGCCAGGCCGTGTCTCCTTTTATTTATTTTTTCGGTCTCAGTATCCAGCTGCTTGTTTGAGTCTGGCTGGTTCTTGATCTTTCAACCTGTGGCTCTCCGTCGCCTCCCGCCCCTTTCTTTACTCTCCTCACTTTAACCGGTGGCTCTCCGTCGCCTCCCCCGCCCCTTTCTTTACTCTCCTCACTTCGGCACTTTTTTCTTTCCCTTCTGGGTCCTCCCTTTCATCCCTTCACTTACACACCCCCACAGCCCCCTCTCACCATCTCTCATCACCCCCACTCCTCAGTCTCAATCTTTTTTCTCTTCAGCTACTGTCGACTACTTCTCGTTCTGACATGCTAAGATCGCGCCTGAGATCGACTAACTTTCCTGCTAGTGTTGACCCCAAGATATCTTAATTTAGAACGGAAGCAATCCAAGACTGTCGTTGTGTTATGCTGGTGATCTGTGCAGTGCTTTATGCCAGATAAAGGGCACCTCCAAGCGCTAGAGGTTCGGTTGAAATGGAAAGAGCAATATGCATGAAGGTATCAAATATATGAGGCTGTCAAAAGTAAGACCAAGACTGAAAACTTTCTCTCTTCCCAACATGGTGTCGACCCCAGTTAGATGGGTTCTCTGAAATGGCGCTCTTGCGTGCTCTTGTGTGCTCGTCGGAGACATGTCATGTCAAATATTTTTTGTCCACTACCATGGTGGTCATCCGTGAGCAGCCGTCTTATTGGCGCCATGCTTTCAGATTTTTGTTATATTCTTTCTGCATTAAAATACGTGATTCTACAGTGCCATATGTAACAAGTGTTTTAACATTTATTTTCTTAGGATATATTAAAGGCCATGCGTTCATTAGGCGCAAAGCAGGAGGCTGCTGTTTGGACGCGGCCTAGAAGATGGCCTGATGTTTTTAAACATGGCGTTGCGCAGTAGCAAATTTTATTTAATTGAATAAATTACTTTTCTGCCAAACACCTCTGTATTATTGTAAGGTGATACCTTACAAGCTATTCGTGCTGCCATTGTAAAAAATAAATACACAAAAAATTGGGCGTCTTACTGGCGTCAGCACCATGCATTCATTAAGCACAGAGCTGAACGCCACGCGTTCATTAGACTTGAAACTCAAGGCTGCTAAACTGCAAGTCTCTGACCTTTTTATCCAGTCATGTGTACCTCTGCCATGTCTTCTTTCGGGCCTTTTGTAGCCAGTTGGTTCCTAGTCACCCACCTGGGGTTGCTTGAGTTTTTCCTCCTGTACATCACGTACATACAAAACATGTTGCATTACAAATGCTATAGGTGTCACATTTGAAAAAGTTAAAAGTATTGGCATTGTAAATGACAAAGCTATTAATTTTGCTATTTTCAAGACCAACACATAAAAAAAATTGTCATTTACAAAATCAATAGCTCCAACTTTTCTAATGCGAGACCTATTGCATTTCCAATGCTTGTTACATTATATGCTCTTTGTGATCTGCAGGGTACACGTTCTTTGCAGCAGGCTCATTAATTCTCTAAGCTATGTTATGAGCTGTCAAAACCTCAACTAGACAAAACTCCGATCTTTTACCAGGAAGAACACTAATAACTGGAGTTATCTTGCTGGAGGCACGGAACGGGCAGCAGGGGCGAACTTAGGCATGTGCAAGCTGTGCACCTGCACAGGGCCACCAAACCCCAGGGGCCACCACACCAATATATATCCTTAATATAATAATCCTCTGAGGGTGGATACATATTTGCGTGGGGGCCCCTGGCAGGGATTTGACCGGCCTCTGGCTCTGTTCCACTTCCAAACACCCTGACTCCCCCCTCTTCACTGGCCTCCTCGCTCTGCCCCGCCCGGACCCCCTCTTCCGGGGCCCCCTACCTACGCTCCCTGCCAAGGGCCCCCATGAGCCTAGAGCCGCCCCTGCGGGCAGCAGATGCTTTTAAAAATTACAAACACAGCGCCCCCTGAAGTCAGCACCGGGTGCACCGCCTTAGAGCCAGGCCTTATTCTTTTAACAGCTTCAAAAAGAAAACTGTCTCCATTTTATGGCAAAAAAGAAGCCATTACACCCAACTCTTCTCAAGACAAATACACCATCCTTCCTTTATGTATCACATCACTTTGATTAGGAAATAAAATGTTGTGGCATCAGACAGTGCTAGTAAACGCGGCTATACTAGATTTCTCTAAAAAGCTGGGAAATAGTCCAGTTGCCGCGCTACTCCAACTATACAAAGCTAAAAGTGTAACTACAGCTTGTTATGGCAGTGAGATATGGGGATATGTCCCGTTGGATGCTCTCCAGATAGTTGAAAACAACTTTTTAAAACAGATTTTAAGGGTTCCAAGGGGTACAGCAAATTTTTCTGTGCATGAAGAACTGGGGGTTCCGTATGTCAGTGATAAACTTGCTTTGAATCCCATGTTATGCTGGATGAATAGCTGGTTAAATGACAATATTCCTTTGACCAAGCTTATTCTAAGAGAAGCACTTACATGGGATAACAGGTTGGAGATTCCTTGGCTTAAATATTTACTTAAATGTTTTTCTGATTTAGGCCGTCCTGAACTCTTCTTATGCCCGGAATCCATTACCAAATTGGATCTCATTTTTGTCAAAAATGCCTTTATTGACTTAAGAAAACAGGAAAGGGAATCATGTGAATTAAAAAAAGAAAGTGTACGCAACCACATACTAATCAAAAGCACTTTGCTTATGGAACCCTACCTGACATGGCAAATGTCAAGCTATGATCGATTTTTGTTAACAAGGTTCAGGTTCAACCTGTTTCATCTTTTGCTGGCGGTACCCAGGGGTTCTCATCGAGGTCAAGTGTTGCCAGCTTGCGGCTGCGACGATAAGTCTCCGCAAGATCTGGCACACTTTCTGTTTTTTTGCCCCTTTTATGTTGTACCAAGGAAGTTATGCTTGAAACCCTGTTTGAAAAAATTGAACTTTCATCAATATCGTCCTGCACAATTTTTTCTACAGCTGTTAAATTGTGATTACACTTTATTTGTATGTGGTTTCTTGAGAATGGCGATCAAAGTCAGAAACAGTATGGAAGGATAACAATACTGATATGGTTATTTATCACTGCGGCCAAAAGAACATTATTTTTAAACGATTTTTAATATCTTGAAATAGGGATGTATTTTTTAACTCTGTGTTTTTTCTACTTGTAATTGATTATGACCTTTTAAGATTATATGTATGTCATGCTTTTTTCTGTAATGTAAATACTTTTATGGTTGTCAATTCGAACAACCGAATAAAGTTATTTGACTTGACTTGACTTGACAGTGCTAGTATACTGTGCAAGTTCTAACTTGGAAAAGGGGACCTAATGTGGAGTAGGATTTTTAAATAACCAAGCTTGCCATGTTTACAAAGAATAGCTCGAATTGTCAGTAGGATCACTAGAATGTACGTTCCACATATGGACTGTTCAAGCTACATTTGGGATGCAATTTGCTGTGTAACCTAATAAGTAAGTGAGACTGTCATCTCTGTGCTAAGGTGCTTAGATTAGTTTCTTACTAGAGGCATTCTGAAGTCAGAAAGCGAAAGTAATAAGAAAATGATGCCACTAGTCATTTGTCATGACTTATTACAAGTGAGCAGCGCAGGGAGGTAAAGCAGGCCCCTGCAGCGCTGGGGGCCCCCATGCAACCCAGGGCCAATGTATATCTGTGAGATATGAGAGACCACGGCCGGACTGGGAACAGCAACGAGCCCTAACAATCTGCTCGGACCGGCCCTGGTAGAGGGGGCTGGGGTGCTAGTGAGAAGCACTGCTCCCGCTTAGTGCCAATATCGGTAAACACTCACCCTCCCCATACAGTATTCTCCTAGAGCAAAGACCAGACAAGACACCTTTTTAGGTTTTGACTGGCCATGCGCTTTGCGCATGTGCCAAAAAACCTCTTGAGTTGTGTGTGTGGGTTTGGGTCGGCCCTCGTCATTCATTGGCTGGCTCCATAAATGGAGCCTAGCCATTGGACGAGGGGCCTGTCCGTCAATGCCGGACCAGACACGGGGGCGTTCCCGAGATTCTTTGGCTTTTGCCGACGTCACGCGACGTCAGGCGAAAGCCGGGAACGCCCCCGAATCTGGTCCGGCATTGCCGGCACCTGCCTCTGCCTTCCTGCTCGGGACATTGCACAAAAGACGCTCGATAGCCCCTCCCTCCCGCTCCGTGGCAGCCCGTCTCCCTCCCTCTCCTCAGGCCGGCCGGCCAGCTGAAGGAAGCAGCCGTCCGCCTCCAGCCAGGGCCGCGCTGGGATTGGCCCAGCCGGCCGAGCCTCCACCACGTCATCGGGAGGAGGAGTGGAGAGCAGGAAGCAAGAGATCTGCCGGAAGATGTCCAGGTGAGTGCTTTGTTTTTTAGTTTGTTGCTTTGTCTGTGTGTGTGTGTGTCTGTTCCCGCCCCTCACCCTCCCGCTGTCAGTGTGTGGCCGTTCGCGACCCCCCTCCCGCTCTTCGTGCCTTTCCGCCCCCCCTCCTCCGTTTACCTCGTGTGTGGCCGTTCCCGACCCCCCTCCCGCTCTTCGTGAAAAGGCAAACAAAAAACATTATTAATAATTTGATAGCCTTGGTGGGGAAAACATGCCTCTGGAGATTTTAACAATGCCGCACAGGGAGAAGGAGGGAAATGCTTTATTGATTAGGCCGCGATGAAAGAGCCCTGTTTCCCGCCCGCCCACACCCTTCATACTCGGAGACAGCCTGACTGAGGTAAGCGTGCCGTCGCTCGTCGTGTTAATGCACACGCACTTCACGATGGAGATAGCAGAACAATGACGAAGAGTAGTGAAGCACACGCCCCTGCCTCATCTTTAGATCATGGCCAGTGCGACACAAGCTCCGGAGAGCACCGCGATGGCGTCGGGAGTTGTCCTGTCTCCATGCTCCCCGGCCTGTCATCACTTCTGCGCGACAACCTCTAAAGGTCATTTCAATTGTTTCGCTGGGGGTGTTTTCTATGCTTTCCTGCAGCTCTGTTTTTGCGAGTAAAATAACAAAACCAAAAATATCTACGTTTGCATTTAAACTGCTCCTCGTGAACAGTTAAGACAGATGTGGCCATGTGTGAAGATAAAAGGGCTGTGTATTATTTGAGGGGAACGGCGAAAGAATGCAAAGGGTTTGGGGACCACAGCTTCATTTTTAAAATAAATAAAGGCCCAACGTTTTTTAGGAGGCCATCCCAACTTTCCACTGGCTGAATACTGGGATGTCCGAAAAACAGGTCTTCCTTGTCTTGCTTCCTCATCATGATTCTTTCTACCAGGCAAAAAAAACACATTAAATGCCAACCACTTCCGATTGGACCGCGAGACACATTGTTATGCGCTTAACTCGGGTTGTGTGTGATCTGCCAGCAAAGTCACGTGCTGTGAACAAATCACAAAGGAGGCCGTGAAAGGGGCGGGGGGCGAGGGGGGGAGCTGATGTTCTGGCAGTCGCAGGTGACAGACCCCTAACAAGTCCCCGGGAGCAGAGGAGAAGTTTATAGGCTGCTAATAAACTGTGACCAATCGGTGAATGGCCCTAATTGTGCCATGCTGGGTGCAGGGCACAAGTTCTTGGGAGAGACCGCACTTGCTCTCTCGTCCCTCCACAGTCGCAGGGGCCTCGGAGCATGTGGCAGGCTCTGATGTTTGACACACTGAATGGGCGTATGTTCCTTGCATTAAACGTGTAGAATATCTAATTATGGCCGCACACGATGATTTATAGCCAGAGGCATATGCAAACAAGACGCTGTCGCCCATTTAGACAGAGAAGACAGCCCTGGACCGGCTGCTCGTGCGTTTATTAAAAGGAATATTTGACCAACCGGTTAACTTTCAATTACTCTCCATTCACGGCCCATGAAAGTAAAAACATTGGGTCCCCTAAATGGTAATTTACTGCTCTTGCTATGGCTCATTTATCAAATTAAAATTGGCTTGAACCACAATCACGCTCCCTAAGAAATAATCTACCGGAGAAAAATATGAACCCCCCCTACTCACTAATACTTCAGATGGTTTTACATAAAAATAAGAAGAAAAATACTTTTCTGATGAGCATGATTGAGAGTGCAGATTGAGAGTGCAGATTGAGAGTGCAGATTGAGAGTGTAGAGTGCAGATTGAGAGTGTAGAGTGCAGATTGAGAGTGTAGAGTGCAGATTGAGAGTGTAGAGTGCAGATTGAGAGTGCAGATTGAGAGTGGAGCTTCAGAGTGGAGCTTCAGAGTGGAGCTTCAGAGTGGAGCTTCAGAGTGCAGAGTGGAGCTTCAGAGTGCAGAGTGGAGCTTCAGAGTGCAGAGTGGAGCTTCAGAGTGGAGCTTCAGAGTGCAGAGTGGAGCTTCAGAGTGCAGAGTGGAGCTTCAGAGTGCAGAGTGGAGCTTCAGAGTGCAGAGTGGAGCTTCAGAGTGGAGCTTCAGAGTGGAGCTTCAGAGTGGAGCTTCAGAGTGCAGAGTGGAGCTTCAGAGTGCAGAGTGGAGCTTCAGAGTGCAGAGTGGAGCTTCAGAGTGCAGAGTGGAGCTTCAGAGTGCAGAGTGGAGATTCAGAGTGCAGAGTGGAGCTTCAGAGTGGAGATTCAGAGTGGAGCTTCAGAGTGCAGAGTGGAGCTTCAGAGTGCAGAGTGGAGATTCAGAGTGCAGATTCAGAGTGCAGAGTGGAGCTTCAGAGTGCAGAGTGGAGATTCAGAGTGTCAAGAGCAATGCCAATAGCTCTAACTTTAACAAAGGCAAAACCATTGCATTGTAAATGCTTGTTGGGGGGTGGGGAGGGGGGGGGGGGGGTGAATTGCTGCAGGTTTATTAGCATTAAAAATATGCCAACATTGCTGGGTTATTTTATGGGCGATCCCAAGGCAGGCAGCCCCTCGCCGCCTGCCACCTGATGAGCCAAATTACACCATGGCCTTTCCCAACGCTGTGTGCCATATTTTGGGGTAGTGGAAGACCCCTCCCACCAATGGTCCACCAGCCCACCCCTTTGCTCACGCCCCATAAGGGGACGGAGCCTGTCCGGCAACTCCCAGTTGCTCAGGTCCACAACCGCCCGTAGGACTAACGGGGCGCCGTCGCTCCTCCAGGGTTTCACGCGAGGACCTCCCTGTGGATATTTGGCCTTTGAAACCTTGTTGAGCTTTTGTCACAGGGGGCCAATATGGCAGCACTGCTGCAAAACCAGCATCCAGTAACACAACCGGCCCCCACCCTTCTTGCCCACTGGAAAAATACCCGGGGGCGTTACGACCAGTCCGGCCCTGAGGGAGACTTAGGGGCCCCTTATCACATTTTGTATTACGCCCCTGGACCAGCAATGCTTCAGCACATGTAGGCTTGGGCTCTGGGTCTAAGGTCTCCCTTCTACAGCCTCCCCTTCACCTATGGGAGTGAGTCAAGCACTACATGGCTTTAAGCGACCCGCGACACAAGCTCACACACCGGGTCAAGCTATTCGGCAATCAAACCTGGGTGCTGACATATATTCAAACTGCAAACACCTACTACAAATTCCGAGAGACCCCACTCAACCACACCCTTATGGCATCTTTCGATTCACAGCTAAAGGGCCTTTAAATGCGCTCTTAGGCTCTCTAAACCGGATAAGACTCTCAGGCGTTGGTTGAAAAAAACTGAACGGAAGGATGAAGATACAATATTCAAATGCTCACCTAACATGAACCTCGGATGCCACTTCCATTAAATCTCCGTCCACGTTCCAAGGGAATACTGCCTCTGTGGAAAGTGCATGTAAATCCTTGTTTCCTCCTTCATAATCTCTGCCGCGAGCAGCCTCCGTGCTTGGACACAGCTTCACTTCCTGAACGGAGTAGGTTTCCACAAAAGAAAAATCAAACTGAAAAAAAGAAAGAATTGTGTTCAAATGACTCCCAAATACGACCGGCACTAAATATCAGCGCACTCATTTCGAAATAGTTTCTACTCGGATAAAACGTCCAACACCATTTTAACAGCAGGGCAAAGGTATTTAAAGTCTACAATAAACCCGCTGTACTTCCCTTGCAGCAGACACGTGAGACGTCTGCAGATTAGAAAAGAGCACAGCACAAGGAGGTTTGACCTGTTTCACATTGCACTGAGCCAGCCCTTCTCAATTAGGGGTTGGAGCAGGGAGTTCTCCATCAAGAAAGAATGCAGTAATTGAGGCCAAAATGTAAATGTCATCACTTTAAAGACAATATGCATATATTTGCTAAAATGCTAAATATTGTATAAAGGAAATAAAAAACATGAGCTTGCCAAAGTGAGCCCAACTGCTATTTCTTCACACCATCAAATCATGTAAGTGTCAGTGAGAATACTGTGCGTCTGATATGGAACAGTAACTGCATATGAGGCAAATATACTGATGCCAGGAGCAGTGCCCACCAGGGGGAAAAATTCACCATAAAACCTGTGCCAGGAGCAAGGTTCCCTCTAATTTTTTTCCTCCGTGTGCGGCAGTGTAACGTCTCTGTGTGCTGGAGCCAAAGCTATGTGCGCGAGGAACCCCTCTGCGCGTGTGGGTGCAGCGACAAATATCAAGTGCAGATTGTGTGAGTATTCATCTTAATCGCAGCGCCATTCATCTGCTGCAATTACCATGAATACTTTCTCAGAAACAACCAATATGCCCTGCACAGGGACGGCCTTAGCGCTGGTGGCAGCCTGTGCGACAACGTTTGGCGGCACCCCCCATGATCACCTCTGCCAGTGATTCCCTCACTATTACCCTTCAACAGTGCCCCTCAAGTCTCCATTACCACACTCTCTGAGATGCATTTAATTAGGTTTATAGCGCTGCTCATACCAGTGTAGGGTGTCAGAGCACTTTACATCACACACACATTGCACAGAGACAATCATATGTGTGTAAATCAATGTAAAGTAAATGTTGCATCAGACAGAGGAATACAATGTGTAGGGCTCACGTCATTCATACTGGTGGACAGTATAGTTTAAGAGTGCTTGGTCTGGAGAAGCACAAACTCAGAATTTTAAACATAACACCATAGTTAAGGGTTACATTTAATATTAAGAATAGTTTTTTTTTTTTTTACAGAAATTAACCTATTTGGCAAGGTTAGAATAATGAAAGGCTGGGAGGAAAAGCATAACGCTATAATAATAATAATATACCTTGCAGTTTGCATGCAGCTCTTTGATGACAGTTATTAACTCACTGTTGTATATTAGGATTTTAACTTATACACTGCAGTGAGCACAAGGATCTCTCTGACAAAAGCACTGACCTCTTTACGTTATATGCACTTTGAGATCTGCACGATACACGTACTTTGCATCAGGCATATTAACCCACTGTGCTACTTTGGGTTGCGTCAAAACTTCCACTAAACAAAACTCTGATCTCACTCCTGGACCCAAATCTCTAAACCACCACCTCTCCTTTTACACCCTGACCAGACATCTCCGCTCCACCCATCTGGCCCTGGCCACTGTCCCACGGATCCGCCAATGCTTTTTTTTTGGACGGTGCCAGCATCTCGGCTGCACACCCCTGAGGGCGGTGTTTCTTGGAGCTGCAGCATGCAGTGATTCTGAAAGCATATGTGTGCGTGTAGACTTGCTGCATTTCTTTTTGCAACAGAGCAGGCCAGATTGTGCGCAGGCGGGCACCTTACAGGGAACAGTGATGTTGACCCTCACTTGTTGGGGCTGCCCCTTATTGTTCGTGCCTTGATGGCACCACCGCTCCTTACCTAGGAAGATTGCATTGAGTGTACTGAGGCACAGTGACCTACATTTTGAGCACTGTGCTAAAGGAGGCAGGCACTGGCTGAAGGTCCTGATCCCAAGTCCACCTTTTGTCTACTAGGTAGTCAGTGATGTAAGCAGGGGAGCAGTTGTTGATGTTAATATTCCATGCCATTTGTGAGTTGTGAATGCAGTCTTGGCTTTTTCTGGTTTTGCTTCGGATACTGCTACGTGCAGGCCAGCATTAACACAGGCAATAATAACTATACAAGCAGAAAAATAAAAAGCGAGAGCCGTAACAGCTGTTCACGCATGAGATTGGAGCCGTGATTTCTGCGTGCATGGTCTCATCAGTGATGGTTAGTCACTGGAGGTAAAGTGTGAGACCATCATTGTCATGTTTAATGTTAATTGTAAGTTCACCAGCAATTAATAAGGGTCACATTCAATTTTTGTGAAATTATGTTCAGCCTTCAACATCCCCGGCTAACGTTTCTTCGTTTGCACATCCCTGCAGTCCGGTGTTTCTTGAAGCTGCAGGGTGCAGCGATTCTGAAAGCATACGTGTGCTTGTGGACTTGCTGCATTTCTTTTTGTATCAGAGTGGACCAGATTGTGTGTGCTCTAGTACCAAAAGAAATGCAGAAATTCAACAAGCACACGTGTGCTTTCAGAATCCCCTGAAAGCACATGTGGTACTTTTAAACTTGCTGCCTGTTTGTCATTTGTTAAAAGGGCGCGGCTGCCGGGAAGATTGAATGCCTTTGTTAAAGTAATCTTAATTGCAGCGCATGATGGGCGCTGCAATTAACATGAATACTTTGACAAAGGCACACAATCTGCCCTTTCAAGAAAAGAAATGCAGCAAGTGCAGGAGGCACTTGCTGCTGAACTCACCTGTGCGCGCTTAAAACACCACACTGCACGCTCGAGGTTAGATATGTGCGCTCCTACACATGCGCGCATGTTACAGGGAACAGTGGCCAGGAGTAACAATAGTAGATGTAACTACTGTGTGAGGACACAGCCCTCACTGAGGTTGCAATTCCACTTAACAGATCAAAATGTCTGTTACTCAAAATGACACACCAGCAGATTTGATGACATTTTATGCCAGGGCACTGTCATCATATGACAGAGACCAGCCAATAAATAGGACTGTTTGTCAATATTCAGAATTACTAGCTATTGCAGTGTTCATCTAAAGTATTTCATAGTGTTGCTCACATAGGCTACAGTTAAGTCCAATTGGCAGGGTGATCACTGATGTTCGATAGGCCTCAATGGTTATTTGTTTATTTCCTTTGTGCAAGAAAGGATATGGCTGGAGGGAGTGTCACTTGCAGTCTGCCACATAAGTGCATTCTTTACAACCATGTGTGTGTTTTTTTTATGTTCAGCCGAATGTCCTAAGCATTCCATTTGTTCACGTTTTACTCTGCTATTTTCATTACTTCTGGAACCTTTCTTGGGCGGAGTACGATTTTTAGGTCGAACCTGGGCAGCTCATGCGCTGCTCTGCGAGGCATGCTGTATTCAAGGTTGGACTTGAAGCTCCACCCACTCACTCTCTACCAATATTTTTCATTGATTGCCTTATTGTCCTTTGCGAATGCTGGCTTCTGATTCATTATTAGGCTTGTTAGTCCCTCCTTAGTACCACCTTGTCTTCATTTGTAACCTCCCAGGAGGACTAGCCCTTTTACTTCTGTTGTTACACGGTATGTCTTATTTAGTCTGTAAGCACTATTTTATTTAATCAGTGTCTCCTACTGCAGGCAAGAAATGCTTTCTTGCAACGTTCAGCCCACCATGTGCACTTTCACTTTCCAAACAGCCGGGGACAATGGCGGCCTCTACTTTGAAATTAAATGGGTCTCGCATTTACAAGAGTTTGAGTTATCGACATTGTAAATGACAATGCCATTTATTTATGAGTTCATTATCAAAACAGAGAAATAAAAACCAATGCCAATAGCTCAAAATCTTGCAAATGCGTGACCTATTGCATTGTCATGGTCACTGATCTGTGGCTCCTGGACTTTTGGACGCAAGAAATTACCTTCTCCTCCTAATCTTTACCCATGACCTCCTTGTACATGAAAAAGGTGGAGGTACAGAAGAGATCCATTCTGGTTCAAGAGCATGGATATGGCTGGGTCCTCTGAACTAGAGCTCCTGCTCAGGCCCCGCCTTCCTTGAGAGAATCCATCAATGCTGCTCCTCCGATACCACATGGTGCAATGTCTGAATTCGGTAGTTTCACCAGGGTTCTGCATTTTAATTACCTGCCACATTTCTAAAGCAACACATCTACCACCGGATATATATTGTTCTCTTTTTGAGAACAGTAGTCCATAATGTTGAGATACCCATTTCAAGAGGGCCCCATACCACTTCCGGGTTTAATGAGGGTGACTATAGACAGTACCTTTAGAGATTAATCTGCTTCAGAGTGCGTCACAATAATATGGGTAGCTTTTGTTCGATGCAGACCTCTTCCCGTCCACATTATTCTCCTTAATTACTTACTTTAGCTATCTCTTGTCTGTTGCATTGTTCTTATGTTTTTTTAGTGGTGTTGAAGGGTTTAAAAAATGTTTTATTAAGGCTGGTGGTTGGATTGCTTGTTGCCTGTGGAGATTTGTCTTTCAGAGTGGTCTGTCTTTTTTTTGGCACCATTGTGTGTTGTCATTTTACACTCTTCCAAGTTTATCTCGGAACAATGGAGAGGTTCCGGAGGAGGTTTACCCTTAGTATTCTTCACATAAAAAGAGGGAAAAGGACAGACAAGAGCTGTGATCAGCTATTTATCGGAAGGGCATCATCACAGTTTGAAAAGCCCAATGATGCAGTTTCCCACTAAATCACACTGAAATGCCATTGGTAGGAAACCGGACCAAACCTCACCCCCGAGGAACACCTCAATTTGAAAAGAGCATGAAAAAGGCCAGAAGGCCCACGAGAACTTGGTGCACGCTCTAGTATGAGGCTCTAATGGGAACGTTGGGTTGGAGACATGGTGGGGCAAGTCTAAAAAAAACATTACAGCAAACAAAGTACAAGACACTGGGAGCACCATGCGACCCACAACTAAGTGCAATAAAAAGTGAAGAAGTACTTTTAGGAGCACTTCGAACTCATACCTCTTCATGAGAAAACAAATCTCTTGTTAGGAAGAGCTCTCTGAGCCACTCACACAGAGCCACACACACAAAGCCACAGAGACACACACACACCCTCACCCCGGGGAGTCTCCTTATTTACAAATGGGTTATTCGAGGCCCCCACCAACTCTCAGAGCTCACCCATTGCTTCCCTTAGTCTAGGTCAGCCACACGCCCATCTCTGCCCAGTAACGCCCCAGGGAACAGAGGCAAGAAAAAACTATCACAAGCAGGGAACAGAGCAAGAAAAAACGATCACAAGCAGGGAACAGAGGCAAGAAAAAACGATCACAAGCAGGTAACAGGCAAGAAAAAACGAGCACAAGCAGGTAACGGAGGCGAGAAAAAACGATCACAAGCAGGGAACAGAGGCAAGAATAAACGATCACAAGCAGGGAACAGAGGCAAGAAAATTGAGCACAAGCAGGGAACAGAGGTAAGAAAAGCGAGCACAAGCAGGGAACAGAGGCAAGAAAATGGAGCACAAGCAGGGAACAGAGGCAAGAAAATGGAACAGAGGCAAGAAAATGGAACAGAGGAAAGAAAATCGGGTACAAGCAGGGAACAGGGGCAAGAAAAGCAAGAACAAGCAGGGAACAGAGGCAAGAAAAGCGAGCACAAGCAGGGAACAGAGGCAAGAAAATCCCACACAAGCAGGGAACAGAGGCAAGAAAATTGCGCACAAGCAGGGAACAGAGGCAAAAAAAGCGAAAAATACCAGCCGGCTTCCCGTTGCTGCTGCTCCTCCTCTGCTGGTGACTTGGCCCGCTGTGCGCCACGTTGGTGCTGGCGGTGCCCGCCCTGACTTGGCTGGCGCTGGGCAGCCAGCGTGGGACGGAACACCCCATTGACCCCCAGGGCCACGCGTTCTTCATCACGGGCTGTTACTCCGGCTTCGGGAGCCTGCTCGCACGCCGGCTGCGGCTCCTCAGCACTCTCCCCTGGGGGGCATGAGGGGGTCCGAAATCCTGGGGGCTCGGGGGAGACAACATGCTGCATGCTTTTCCGCAAATGGAGCACCTTCAAGGGCCGATGTTCCCTCCCTCGCATGTACCTTTCTGTAGGGCTCTCCACTCGCCCGATCCGTCCCGCCGCCGCAGCCTCCCAGGGGATGGGGGGTCGCAGCAGTGCCTCACGGCTCGCCGATCATCATGGCGGGCCCCTCACCCCTACCGCTGCAGTGGAACATCAGGTGACAGGTCCCGTCAGGCGCTGGAAGCGGTGGTGTCTCCGCGCCGAGGTCTGCTCTCGGCTAACGGACCGATGCAGCAGAGAGGGCAGCAGCCGCCATCTTAGCTCGTTCTGCGGCATCCCAGCAGGATCTCCTCTCGGCTCTCAGGGGTGCTCTCCAAGGACGAGCACAGATTCCCCGCCTGCTGCAACTTTGGCGGGTGGGCTCAGACGTGGAGCGGAGCACGCTCAGCAGCAGTGGCTGAGAGGCGGGTGGGAAACCAAGCAACAGAGGTCCGTGGCGGAGGAGTAGGAGCTTCTCACAGGAGTCTGTAAGCCACGTCCTTTTCAGACTGGGGGGCATGTTTTTCTTTCTCCCCTCTTCTCCATTGGCTGGAAAGAGAGAAAGAAACTAAAAAAACACGCCCTTCAATCCGAAAAGGACGGGCCTTACAGTAAAAACACAACATCACAGAGACCTTTTCTCCAATGGCTGGCTGCCGTTTAGAAGGCCAGCCAGTGAAGAGGGGCGGGTGTAAGCTCCATACTGAAAAACATAAAATATCTCAGCATAATTAATATGAGGAAATCCGAAAATCCTTGCTTGATCCATTTTTTTTACTTTACATTACGGTAGAGTCGAGGGAATAAAATTAAAGCACACATGGGTCACCAAACACCATGACCCGCTTGGTTCCAATGATGTGATGCTAGCAACTAGAGACACTAAATGTGTTGGGCTACACAGTACCAAAGTAAAACATCCTAATGTTATATCTATGTATTGTTACAAAGGCACCCAAAATGGCTGAGGGGCAGTTGCATGTAAGTATGTGGTGAGGTGTTCAATCTATTTAGGAATGTCTTGGGGCCACACGTCTTTCCCTCCATTTGCCTGTACATAATGCTCGTTTCTGGAGTTCCAGTTATTGTAGCTGTTTTCCAGCCATGGTTAGGGCTCAACGAAAATGAGGCATAGTAGGCATATTTTCAGGGGGCTGGAGAGGGGGGGATATAAAGACTAGTCTAGGCCCTTCATGTTTTCATTATGAAGTCTAAGGTGAGTGGCAGAGCTCTGGCATTGCAGATCCACTGTGGAATGGACAATCTTGAATCCAATACAGCAGCATGGCAATTGAGGAGCAAGTGTTTTTTTTTTCAGTGACTCCAAATAAGGACTGGCAGTATGTGTGTTTATATTACAGAGTGACAGCAGCCACTCTGTAGTTCTACTTAGGATTTCTAGAAATAGGAATTTCTTTAGATTTTTGCCTGGTAATAAATTTGCGCCTGTTTGACGAATCCCCCCCGAAACTTTGTGGACATATAGTTTTTTCTCCATTGGCGGATGGTGCAAAATTTTGGTGAAGCGGGTGCAAAGAAAAAGCAGTGGAGGGGCTCCAAAAGGATTTTCCCCCAAGTATTTTCTATTGACTTTGTACTCGCGCATAGCAGCCAAACTGGAAGTCAGATACCCATGGAATATGGCAGTATTAGAGGTTATAGTGTGCAGCTGATCCTTTTTGGTAGTAGAGGAAATTAGGGTAAGCATTTTCTAAGTTATAAGGCATTTAAACTTAGTGATATATGTGACTGTGGTAGTATCGTGACATTTTGGCAGTATTTTGCAAAAGTACCACAGTACATAGTGAGGACAAGGTGAATATAGCATGTTACAACGTATGCGAATACAGCGCATGCTGTTACAACGCAGTTGTTACAATGACCGCATTGTTAGTACGCAATACTTTTACATCGCAGTCATTACAACGACTTGCTGTAGGTGGTGCGCTGGACTTAGGAATAGTATAATTTACTATTCCTACTCCAGTTTGCGCAACAGCAGGGAAGGTGTTGGATTTAATATCCAATACCTTTGCGCCCCCCTAGTTGTTGTAATGACTTGCGATGTAAAGGTATTGTGTACTAACAATACGGTCATTGTAACGACTGCGTTATAATAGCACTGCGCTGTGGATACAGTGTTGTAAACGCTGTTTCCCTGACAAGGCATAATGTAATTGGATAATGACCGTCTTTACAAATGTTAAAGGCAGCCATGTTGTTTTAAGAACACTTTGGCTTTGTTCTAGGGTAGGGCCTGAGATGTAGGTAAGCATTAGGTTTTTGAAGTTTCCTACCTATTACCACTTTATTAAAGTAGTATTAGGTAGGGAAAATTATTTAAAGTTTTCTATATATTTACTATATGTATATATTAAAAAAAACGAAATAATTACGTTTTTTTTAAAAGTTACAAAATGAAAAATACACTGTACTACACTAATGTTCACACAGAGTGTACTACAGGGTCTTTTTTTTAACATATTTGATTTTTACTAAAAAGTCTATAGAGTGATGCTCCAACACCATCAAGTTACTGCGCTACTTGAAAAAATTAAAAACATGACATTTCTTAAAGAATTATAAATACACTGTACTACACAATATTTCTTAATTAGTGTCCTACAGTGTATTTTAAAAATGTCTGTATATTTTTCTCCCCTGTAACTACTGCAGTATTTTGTAGGTGCTAGAATGGTTCACCATAAACGTTTTCAAAAATATACAGAAAAATATTAATACATTTACCTACCTATTACCACTTTAATAAATTGGTAACAGGTAGTGTACTACTTGCCTATATCTAAGGGCCTGTTCCAGAGCACAGCCAAAGTGTGCGGAAAACAACATGGCTACCTTCTACATTTTGTAAAGACAGCCATTAACCAAGCAAACACTGCCTTGTCATCACTATGTAATGCAGCATAATGCAAAGTGAACGTGGTATACCACAGCACAATATATAACTAAATATGTTGAGACTTAAAGTGTAACACAACATCTGTATGTATGTGAATATATATCTAGGCAATTGTAAATGCTGGTCTCAGAAAGAACATTAAAGGCTAAAGGCCATTCTCAAGGATATGGTACTACAAATGTATTAACATCATACAAGTTATTAATCCAAATATAACGCAGAGTTGCGAGAGCAGTATTTGTTTACCATTATAGCGTGAATACTGCTCTCGCAACTCTGAGTTATATTTGGATTAATAACTTGTATGGTCCATATGTTGTCCATACCTCGCCCTTCATAAAAGCAACTTCACTTTCCTTAAGGTCTTATTGTTTCCAACAAAAATCAATGAACAATCTTGGTTTTTTTATATGATGATATCATTGGATTCTTACATATCTGAATTGGAACTTTGATTCTTTATATCCACAAGGAATTATCAGCAGTGTACTTTATCTCATCAGCCCTACAACAAAAAAATATCAATTCCTTATATCAATTTTAAGAAAGTTACTTCGTGGCTTTTCCTGAAGAAGGCGCAGGCCGCCGAAACGCGCGTCGAGAATATCTGTTATTTTGCCACATATTTTATATTGTGTTTTTTACTCATTCATTCTTGCTTTTTGTATAAGTTGTTGTATATGTATTGTATGCCCCTAATAAGGTCATTTTTCTTCCTTAGTTTCCTTAAACAATTGTTTTTTTTATTTTTATAAAATTTTTATTTTGAGAAAAACAAGAAAACAAGGAAGGCCACCGAGGTGCTGCACATTTCCCCACGCAGGGGGCTTAGTCCGAAGTCATAAAGCGTCAATATCTCAAAATGACATAGGCATATTAAAACCAAAATCACGTCTTCATAGCCATACACCCGCATAGTAACAGTTCGGTGAAGCTATCAACGGGCTTGAGCGCTCTAAAGGCCAAGTAGGAAAGCTTTCAGGCCCAAGCTCTATATGTCCAAGTCGGCCAAGCTACGGACCCAACTACATGCACCTCAGTGAACCACGAACCAGGAAAAGTAAACTCCCCCCCCCGCCCCCCCTCCCCTCCCATGGTGGCGACTCCATTCACACCAACTCACATTCTATCTTTCACCTAGACTTGAAACAGGTGTAGTGACTGTAAGGATGCAGGGCATACAGCTGAAGGCAAACCCTTAGAAAGGAAAGTAACCAAGGGTCCCCACTGATACTGAAAGTTCTTGAAATTGCCGAGGAAGATGTCCGCCATTCTTTCCAAGCTTAAAAGCTTCCATAGTCTCGCGTGCCACAAAGATCTTGCTGGTGCCTCTTTCTGTTTCCAGGCAGCGGCCAGCGTGAGCTTAGCAGCTCCTAGACAGAGCCACATTATCTTCTTGTCTGCCCGGGTCTGATGTTCAAGGCCGGGTTCACGCAGGCCTAACAGGATAGAAGCCATGGAATCCTCCACGGGGTATTGGAGAATATCCCTAATGTGTGAGAGGATTTCCTCCCAGTACGGCCGGATCGCTGGGCAGTCCCACCAGATGTGGCGGAAGTCCCCGAGAGACCCACAGCCCCTCCAACATTTATCGGAGGTGGCCGGATAGATGCGGTGGAGCCTGGTTGGGCATAAATACCATTGCATAAGGGTCTTGAGATGGGCTTCCCGTAGATGTAGCGAATGGTTAAACGTTGTCAGATCCCGCCATAACGACGACCACTCAGTATCGGAGATATCTCTCCCTAGCATCTCCTCCCATTGCTCCATGTAGCGAGGCCGAGGCGACACCGCCGATTTAAGCAGGAGCTGGTACAGGAAGGAGATAACCCCCTTCATAGCAGATGTCCGCAGAAGGAAGGCTTCGAATGGCGACGGAGGTCTCGTAGCTGCCTCTAGTACCCCCGGCGATGTGGCCCAATGAAGTAGTTGTGCGTGGCGATATCGGTCGGACAAGGGAACCCCGTAGTCCCTCACGCAGTTAGCGAAAGTGAGGGGATCCTGTCCGTGGAACAAGTGAGTCAAGGCCCTGCAGCCTCCTTCCCTCCAGGCGTCAAAGGCCCCCTCCCGACATGCCGGTGGAAAAGCCGGATTGAAATGCAAGGGCGTGAACGGTGAGGGGAACGTAGTCCAACGATCGTCCAAGGCCAGGGTGTCCCACACCTTCAGAGTGGTACCTGTGGGGGTACTGATATAGGCGTTCATAGGGCGGTCCTTCTTCGGTTTCCACGCCAAGTCCCAAACCGATCTGCCAGCCACGCTCCGGTCCATGTGCAGCCAATGTTTTTCCGACGTTTGCTGTGACCACTCCACCAGCACTCTCAATTGCGCCGCTTTATAATAGAGCTGTAAGTCAGGAAGTCCCACTCCGCCCTCGGACTTTGGCTGACGCAGTACCGCAAAGGATAATCGCGCCCGACTCCCTTGCCAAACAAAACGCAGTATCTGGGTCTTGAGACGCCGAAAATAATCGCTGTCCAGAGGAATGGGCAGGGCTTGAAATAAGTACAGAAATTTAGGGAGAAGGACCATTTTTACAGCATGGATTCTACCCAGCCAGGACAAAAATGTAGGTTTCCACCTGTCCAATTCCGTTCGGGTCTTTGCTAACACGGGCGGGAATTTGGCTGAGAACAGCTTGCCCACTGTCGGAGTCAAGTGGACCCCCAAGTAGACAATTGAACCGTCGGCCCAGGCTAAAGGCATCAGGGGCCGCACGCGTTCCATCTCAGCCTGCGAAAGAGTAAGATTCAAGATATACGATTTACTATAGTTAACTTTGAAGCCAGCCACCTCTTCAAATTGCAGCAGGAGCTCCCTGATACAAGGCAGCGAGTGTTCCGGATCCGCTACAGAAAATAGAATATCGTCCGCGAAGAGCGTGATTTTATGTTGCTCTCCTGTAAACGGGAGACCCCTAACTCCTTCATGCTCTCGCACCGCCACCGCCAGGGGCTCTATGCTCAGCGCGAATAGGAGGGGGGAAAGGGGGCATCCCTGCCTAGTGCCTCTGGAATGCGGGAAGAATGCCGACATGTGGCCATTTACCGCCACGCGGGATCTAGGACCGCTAAAGTTAGCCCTCACCATGGAAATAAATGTTTCCGAGAAGCCAAAGGCCACCATCGAATTAAACAAGAAGTTCCAATCCACACGATCGAAAGCCTTTTCGGCGTCCAGCCCCACCAGGACCGCTGGAATGCGAAACCTGTCTGCTTTTTCAATTAGGTGAACCACCCTGCGCGTGTTATCATGAGTCTGGCGCCCTTTGATAAATCCTGATTGGTCAGGATGTATAATCGCCGGCATTAAGTCTTGCAGCCTATGCGCCAGGATCGCCGAGTATAGTTTAGCGTATATGTTAAGGAGCGCTATGGGGCGAAACGAGGCACACTGGGCGGGGTCCTTCCCAGGCTTCGGCAAAACCGTAATCACCGCCTCCGCCAGAGAATCGGGCGAGGAGCCGGTCTCGGCCATACCATTAAAGAGGGAGACCAAAAAATCACAGAGGTCGGTGGCGTATGTTTTGTAGAAAATGGCGGTGTAGCCATCCGGCCCAGGGGCCTTGTGTAACTTAAGGTTCTTAATGGCGTCAAGCACCTCCTCCCTGGTTATCGGGGCCCCCAACAGCTCGTTCCACTCTTTAGATACCTGGGGGAGGGGCAGGCGCCGCAAATACTCCCTCTGAGCTCCCGCGTCCAACCTGTCCCCCGCGTAGAGGTCCGCATAAAAGCGGCCAAAAACGGCCGCCTTTGCTTCGTCCCGATGTTGTAACACCCCCGCCGCATCACGAATCCCACCGATATATTCTCGTTCCCTCCTGTCTCGCAGTTGGTGCGCCAAATGTCTGCCTACCTTGTTCCCAGAGGAGTAGGATTGTCTTCCCATCCGCAGCAGGGTGAGTTCGGCCTGTTATTGTAGTGAGCAGTGTTCCCTGTAACCCGCGCGGGCGCGCGCGCGCGCACCTTGCTTACCCCCGAGCGCGCAGAGTCTCGAGGGAAGCGCGCACACATCCTCTGAGTGCTTTCGCGCCGCCGCTTTTGAAACGCGAGCGGCGCGAAAACGGTAATTCCGGCTGTGGCTGCGGGCTGTTTGTGGCCCTTCGTGAAAACATTTGTTAATGGCAGCCCCGTCATGCGCTGCAATTACCAAACGTTTTCACAATGGTTCACAATCAGCCCCCAACCGCGCTCCCTTAAGAGAAGACATTTAGCAAGTCCAAAAGCACGGACTTGCTAAATGTCTTCTCTTAAGGGAGCGCGGTTGGGGGCTGATTGTGAACCATTGTGAAAATGTTTGGTAATTGCAGCGCATGACGGGGCTGCCATTAACAAATGTTTTCACGAAGGGCCACATGGTTTGTGATGCGAGAGGGGAGGGTTGAGGATGAGATCAGGAGACACATAGGGCAGATCGCAAGAGGGAAACATACACGCGTATTCGCAAGGACTGACTGTGCAGCATTTATAAAGCATTCTCAAAGCTGCCAAGGTTTCAGATTACTTTTGTGTGACTTTTTCATAATTTCAGTGTAAATATGAGTGACATTAGACGACTATGAGTGACACTTTCTTTCGAGCAAAATCAAGCGATGAAGACACAGGAACAATGGATCTACATGCACTCACATAGCAGCTGCATTAAGAAGAGTACATTGAAAGGGAACTGAGGTCATTTCAGTCACTGGGGTTTCGAAAAAGAATGCAAGGCCTAGGTGTATCCAGTCATATAATCATAAAAACGTACTTTTTAAATAGCACTTCCTTCTGCATTTCTATAAAGAATGGATTTTGGTGTAACAACTTAACAACGCTCAATATACAGGCCTCTTGAAGAAGGACACTTTCATTTGCCTCTTTCGGATTGCAGGTAGTGGTGTTTAAATTACTCCAGTGTTTACAAGCAAAACGTAACTCGAGTAGCTGCTACACAAACACGCCTCTCAAATAATCAAGCTCTGACTAATATGTAGAATACCCGAACCCCTCTATGTTTGCTGCAATACAAGACTCATACCTGTTACTCAGCTGTGAAACGTTGGCACCGTCGGCGGGTACTAGCCCAGGGTGCAGAGGAGTACGCTACCAACAGTGCTATGGCCCAACCCTTGCCTGCTCTATTGCTTGATGCTGGTCGCCTACTTCTTGTTTCTGATGTTTCGGGGGCCAGGCCTGGGCTTTCTCGCTGCTGGAGCAGCCTTGCGAGGACGACGTGTGAAGGGCCACTCACAAAGCATTGCTCACCGATCATCTCTGCGTGGCCGATACCGAGCTGGAGTCGTGTCTGGTGCAGATGCTGTAGGCCTGCACCATGGGAGTGTCCGTGCTGCGCAACGTTTTGGGTGGTGTGCAGAGGCCTCTGCAATTTGAATTTACAACACCATGGTCAAATATGCATTGGCCTAAACGATGGGGATTGAAAGCTTTTCCTGTTTCTGGAGTTCGTGTTGTACAAAATGTAAGATTTTATAATCATGGTGAGTTTAAATATTTACAAAGTATGTAAAATGCTACAGTGTCCAGAATCACTGATGGCTTGACTGAAAACAGATGTCAGCAAACATGGGCGGGACTGTGTTCACATTTAGAGCACAGTGACACACACACTCGGGTGGCTGCAGCACTGCACCACTCCTGTCTTACTTCACATCACTTGTTGTAGCTCAGGCCGCAAGCCACCACCGCAATTACCGTTTGAGCCTCACCTGGTCACAGTCAGTGAGTCCTCGAGTCAGCAAAGCCTGTCGAGTGCAATCCAGTGACCGTCCGTCAGTCAAGTGTCCCTCTCGGTGAAGGCAATTGAGATCGCCGGGGCCCGGGTAAATTTACTGCAACTGCACTGACTGAGGCAGCTGAGCCACAAGGCCGAGGCAGCCTGCACGCTCACTCAGATTCCCCCGCTGACTAACTTCCTGTCAGTTCCTGGCGGCAGACGTGATGCAGGAGTACCGCACATCCGGATTTTATTAATCCCGGCCCCCTGGTGACACCGGTGATCATGATTGGCTGCACGTATCGGGACTAGGGCAGGCAGCCCGCACCGGCACAGAAGTGCTACTCCGATACATTGTAGCGCCGGCTCTCAGAGAGCTGCGCACTGCTGTTAACTGTTTGCTGGGACACAGGCGGCCGGCACCTCGAGCAGCAGAGAGAGCCACACCGTGACGGGCACAGTGACAAGCACCGTTGGCAAAATGCGTGACATTTCATTTCAGTGCGGTGATGCGGATCACAGCACCGAAATTCGTGGGCGTCACACATGTTGCACGACGCTTGGCAGGACTGCATTCTGCATGCTGCACTGTTCTTGTCTGGCCTGCTGTAACTCAGGATAATCGTCCTGAACATATCCGCCTTGGACTTTCCTAGCCCGGGTTGAGGCCATCTCAGTCCTTGGCTTCCAAGGCACTTAAGTTTCTCATACTCGCTGAATATGTTTGGACTGTGGTTCTTAGAATACCTGCAAACCTAGGTATGGTGCACAGAAGATCAGAGCATCTGCAATAATTACAGACTTGCGTGGCTACCACTACAGAGTCACACAATATGACGCACAATAACTATGCCTCAAGCAAGGGTGAAAATAGGCACTTCCCAGCATAACTGGGCGAGGCCAGTCTGTGCTGAAGTTGTATTCAAAGGTGTGACCAGGAAATACTGTAACTCTCCTAAAAGTTCCTAGGTCAAACTGTACCTATCTCAGAACTGTCACAAGCTCAGCCTCCTTAAGCCTGCCATTGCCTTATCTTTTCCCCATTGACAGCATGCCACTCTTACAACCATCCCTAGACAGGGTCGTGCAAAATGAAAGCAAACTGGTTTCAACAGCTTGCGACTGAATGGTAGAACCTTCAAAAGCAAGTACAAAGAAAACGAACACGCTACTTAATTTGTAATGAAAAACAAATTACATAGTAATAATGGTACTGCGTGAGCGCAGGTAAAGATGGAGACTGAACTCTCTGACAGACAAGAGCAGGTGTCCTACTGGCTGTGACTATGGCTATGAACCAAAGGAAGTATAGTGGAATCAGCACATGCCTTCAAGGTTCCTTAAGTTCCAACCAGAAGATGGATGATCTCAAATATTGGACTTGCTGTTCCTCTACCTGAAAGTAAGAGAAGCACTGACAGCACACACCACTAGTGACAACACAATCAAAGAATCCTCAACCCTGGAGGGTAGGCTACTAAGGGAACCATTGGCTAAGAAAGCCATCTCCCTAATACATTGAAAAATAATGTCTAATTCGCTGGAGGGAATGTCCACACTAAGGACTGCTTGGGAAAAAGATGTGGACACACTTGAGGATGGGGAGTGGGAGGAGATGCTCCAGGCCCAGAGGGTGATAGCGATAAGGCCAGAGTTACATCTGGCGCAGCTGCAATTGCTGCACAGGGCATACAACAACGGCGTTTTCATCTATAACATGGGTAGGGCAGGCTCCAGTGTGTGCAGCAGGGGATGCGTCACACTGAGAGTTCCTACACACCATGTGGGCTTATGAGAGAATCCAGCCCTACGCCGTTCCAGTTGGACAGGGCTTCTACAGAGCAACAGGGGCAAAAGTAGAGAATACCGTCAATATGCTTATACTCCGTATGTGAGGTGATGATGATCCTCTGCAGCACACCAAACTGCTGCTAATGGTGGTACTGGCAGTGGCTAAGAGGAACACAGCCAGAAGTTAGGGGGGTGGGAGTGCCAAGCACAGACATTCAAGCCTGGGCGGAGGACTGGGCAAAGGACATGGACTGGTGCATGATGGCAGAGAAACCGGTACATACAGGAAGGGGATGCTCAAAAAAAATGGAAGGTGTGGAACCCATGGAGGAGGAACAGGGGCATTGATAAGTCTTCTTGACCAGGGCTAGAAGGGAGCATGCAGATGGGCCTACTGGATGGGGGTGTGTCTAAAAAAGTGTCGGACCTCTTCGCTCAGTCAGGAAGCTAAATAAAAATAAAAATTAGGAAGTAGAGTAGGTAGTCTCCTGATTGCATTGCCAGCTCTTACACTGAATAAAAGCCCTGGACTTGTCACAGCACATGACAGCGGAGAAGTCCCTCTCTGGAGGTAAAGTTAAAATACTTGCTATTCGTGCCTTGCTTTTAGATAACTTGTATGGGGGCTTTCCAAGAGTTATTGTTTCGTAATTTAGATTGCGCTTCCAACCAAAATTTGCTCCTGCTAAGAGGTCCTAGGTGCATAAGATTACCTCAAGATATGCCTAAAGGTTATTCCTTTATTAGTGAGTAGCAGTACCACAGACACTCAAGTATGCACTGTGTACCTCAGACACCTACGAATGCACCGCATGCCACAGACACCTATTCATGCACCGTGTACTGCAGACACTCGTCCATGCACTGCGTACCACAGACACTTAAGCATGCACCATGTACCACAGACACTCATGCACGCACCGTGTACCACAGACACCTGTGCTCGCACCGCGCACCAGAGACACTTATGCATGCACTGCGTGCCAGAGACACTTATGCATGCACAGTGTCTCACCGGCACCCATGCTTTCGGCTTCTGCTATTGTTTGATACTTATGCACCTTCCTCGGCAGGCACAAGGCATCTGTCCTCAGGAGGAAGGAGAGCGCACTCTGGAAGCATTTTCCTTTTCTAATCAAAGTGAGATTTTCTTGTCAACCAGAGGTAAACATCCGAAGCCACAGAGAAGAGATGTATGAAGGCTTGTCGAAGAGTTCACATTTCTGCCCCAACCTCTGGGACTGATCTGTTCTATGTCTGTGTGGGCCCATGCAGGAGGGTGAGAGGGTGAACCATGCCCCTGGCACTTTTGGCTAGTGCCACCAAGGACTCTTCTGCAGGAGGGTGAGAGGGTGAACCATGCCCCCTGGCTGTTCTATGTCTGCTGTGCGGTCTGAGCCCACGTGGGCCCCTATCAGCCTTGGCTGGTGCCAGCCAGGGCTCTCATCCAGGAGGGTGAGACAGGCCCATGCCCCCTGGCTGTTCTATGTCTGCTGTGCGGCTGGTAGTCAGTTTCCAAACACAGCGTGTGCTAAAGTACGCGCTGTGTTTGGAAACTGTCTCCACGTTTTTATTTGCAAAGCGCGGGGCAGAATGTAGCCTTTTGTTTAAGTATTGCTGTTAATCGGAGCCCGTGAAGGGGCTCTGATTAACAGCGATACCTAAACAAAAGGTCACAGCAGCTGGGGAAATGAGCAGAACAGAAGGCAGGAGGGCAGAAAGGCACAAAAAACGAGTGGGACATAGGCCAGAAAGGCACAAAAAACGAGTGGAACAGAGGGCAGAAGGGCACAAAACAAGTGGAACAGAGGGCAGAAAGGCACAAAAAACGAGTTGAACAGAGGACAGAAGGGCACAAAAAACGATTGTAACAGAGGGCACAAAGGCACAAGTAACGAGTGGAACAGAGGGCAGAAGAGCACAAAAAACGAGGGGAAAAAGAAGTGGAACAGAGGGCAGAACGGCACAAAAAACGATTGGAACAGAGGGCAGAAGTGCACAAAAAACGAGGGGAAAATGAAGTGGAACAGAGGGCAGAAAGGCACAAAAAACTAGTGGAACAGAGGGCAGAAAGGCACAAAAAACAAGGGAAAACAAGTGGAACAGAGGGCAGAAAAGCACAAAAAATTAGGGAAAAACAAGTGGAACAGAAGGCAAAAGGGGCACAAAAACGAGGGAAAAACGAGTGGCATAGAGGGTAGACGGGCACAAAAAACGAATGGCACAGAGGCAAAATACAGAATACAGAAATATAGGGGCAGCTTAGAACAGAAGGCAGAACGGGCAGAGAGACACGGGGCAGCTAGGGGTACAGAAGGAAAGACTGGGCAGAGAGAGCACGGGGACATTTCTCCACCCAATGAACTGTGCTCCAGTTAAGAATATTTATTAAAATCTTATGATGGTACCACCATTGAAGTCTTGTGCTTTTCTAAACTTGAAGTATACTTGCCAGTGTAACCAATTCATGTCATGGCGTGCTTATCCAATTTGCAAACTGCTCTTAAGACCCTTATTGTGGCGCTGTATGTGTGAAAATGCATCATCTTTTCACTTTTTAAAGTAAACTTTTTTGGCGCCGCAGACACACGCGTTTTGGTTCCTGGCGCACATAGCCATGGTTGTAGAGCACAGAGACCCTCCACTGCCGCACACAGAGGAAATAAATTAGAGGGAACATTGGTAGTGAGCCCTCAATTTCCCTCGGACGGCTGTCAGGGGCCGGAGAGTCACTCTCGAAGGGTTGAGCTTGTGAGCCTGTTCGAGTGTCAGCAACTCCGCCTCCAGGTCCTCCCGATCCTTTCGCCGTAACCTATTGAGGTGCGCATTGAGGCCCAGGCACGTGCCCCTGATGGACGCTTTAAAGGCGTCCCAAGTGTTGGCGACCGAGGTGTCGGACGCGGGATTAAGCACAAAAAATTCCCTGATGGCCTCCCACAACGTCTTATTAGAGGTATCGTCCCTCACTACCGAGGCCGGGAAGTACCATTTCCGTTGCCCGTCACCAGACGGCGACCAGCGGAGGCTAAGCACCAGCAAGCTGTGGTCAGAGATTGAAAGCGGAAGAATGGTAGAATCAAGAACATCTCCTCTAAGAGTCTGGCTAAGGAAAATGTGATCCAGTCGGGAGTAAGAGTGGTGTACATGAGAGAAAAATGTGTAATCCCGGGAGGTAGGATGGAAAAAGCGCCAAACATCGACCAGTCCCAGCTCCCCTACCAACTGCTGCGATGAGGCAGAGAACATGCCCGTGTCAGCCCTATGGGTCCCAGAGCTATCCACTGTCTTATCCCATACCAAGTTAAAGTCCCCCAAAAGGAATAAGTGCCCTTCAGCAAAATCGCCCACCCTCTGCAACAAGCTTTGTAGGAACTTGTTTTGGCCAGCGTTGGGGAGATACACTACCACAAAGGTACACAGCTGTCCCTGAACATGCCCCTTCACCATCAGCCAGCGGCCATCCTTATCATTGCGCACGTCAACAGGCTGGAAGTGCAGCGCAGCGCGGAAGAGGAGTGCAACCCCCCTGTGTTTTGTGGACGCAGAAGACCTGTATATAAGGGGATACGCCCTATGCCTAAGGCGCAGCTCGTCCTTGCGCGCTAAATGGGTCTCTTGGAGCCCCACAACATCCAACTGATGATCAGTCACATATTTCCATACTTTCTGTCGCTTCTGCAGCGAGTTCAGGCCCTTAACGTTCCAAGTCCCTATACTAACAGGCATATTGGAGTAACAGATCAGAACGCTCTAGCCACCTCATGACTCTCCCACACCGTCGTGCATTCCACACTCACCCACACCCAATCCGGCCACACAAGCCAAAGAGCACCCACGCCGCCACCATCGAACCCCCATGCAACCCCCCCTAATCCCCCTTCCCCCGAACCCTCCCCTCAAACAAAAGGACAATAGAAAAAAAAACAAGGCACTACAACCCAGCACACTTGATACTCCCAGAGGGTAGAACAGAAGAATCCTCCTGGGATGGGGCCGGGAGACCATATCAGGTGCCCCCAGGGACCACAGACCGGGGTGTCTTCTCCCAAAGTACATTCAAACCCACGGTACCCGAAGTCATGCGCCCCTCCGGCGCCTGCCTGCTGTCGGCCAAAAGTTAGGCAGCTCCAGAGCTTTGTTGGGAGGACGCCAAAGTCGCCGATGCCACCGAGGCTACAGCGCCCCCCCCCCCCCTCTCCTGAAGGCTAGTCGAGCGGTCAGGCCATCTGGTATCCAAGTCTGGGCCCACCCGTTGCCAAGAGGAGGAGCGCCTGCGCCTCCTGTGCGGAGAGCCATCCGTGGCCTGCGAAGAAGGCACATCATTCAAGCCTAGGAGATCCTTCGCCACTTGGAGGGAGCAGATCTGCGCCAATCTGTTCTCCCACCGAAATACAATGCGGAATGGATGACCCCAAGAGTAGGAGATGCCACGCTCCCGCAGGAAGGCAGTCACTGGACGAAACTCCCGTCTTTTCTGGAGGGTTATTGCCGCTAGGTCTTGGTACAGCTGCGGCCTGTGCTCCCTAAACTGCAGCGAGGTAATGGTTCGGGCCTTCCGCAGAATGCGTTCTTTCAGTTGAAAGTCATGGATGCAAACTAAGATGTCCGGCGGCGGCCCCCCTCTCCTCGGCAACCCAACTCTATGCACCCTGTCCATCCTGATTTCCTGGACGTCGTCGTCGCCTAGCACCTGCAGTAGAAGGGCCTGGACATAGCCCCGGAGGTCCCCCGCCTCCCCTTCCCATAGTACCGCTCGAATGCGAATATTGTTCCTTCGAGAACGGTTCTCCAAATCTTCGGTATGGGACTGGAGGTCCAGGTTTTGTTTGGTGAGACGGATGATGTCTTGCTGCAGCTGATGCACATCATTTGCAACACTCAGATCGTGGTCTTCCAAGGTAGCCACCCGCTCCCCGATACCATCCACATCCCTCCGCACCTCTCGGAGGTCCGACGCCAGTTGGGCACGTAATTCCGAAATGTCTTCCTTGATGGAGGCAAAGAGCTCCGTCATGAAGGCCTTAGTCGCAGGGGCCTCATCATCCGACTTCTTAGGCGATGCGCTGGCTCCGGGGGACGCCGGGTGCAGGGTAGACTTCGACGCACCATCCTTACCAGCCTTCCCATTGTTGCGGGATGCATTCGACATTGCGGCACTTCCGGCAGGGCGCAGTGGGCCCCTCGCAGCCAGGGACGATTCCGATACTCCAACTGACCGCCTCCTCTCTCCGTCACCCAGTGCTGGCGCGTCACCCACGCCGCGTTATCCAAGCCCCCGCAGCCACTCTCTTTGGGTGGTCCCAGTGTCCACTCATGTGTCCTCGGCACCCCGCTCTGCAGTACAGCAAGACGAGGCTCAGGTGCAGCGCAGGTGCAGTGCAAAGCCGGGGATCACAGGCCCACGAATTGTAAACGCCCCACTTTAGTCAGGGCCGAACTCTGGTGCACCCCTCCTGTGCGGCCGCAGCAGATTGTAGGCGCTCGGCACTCCCGACGTGCCCCACTCGGGCGGTGCGGCAGACCCCTCCGTAGACCCAGGAGTCAGCGCCAAGCAGCACCAGCCAGACCTCAGTTCGATGCCCAAGTCTCAGTGGCAGCGCTTCAGTAGGGTTCCTCCCCTATCCAGGGTGCCTTGGGGTACCTCGGGCAGAGCTCGGGGAGGAAGAGCAGCGCTACCGGGCCCCCACAAGCCGCCAGGCCCTCAGTGACCACCTCCGCTGGGCAACAACATCCACTCTCTGGGCAGCTCCCCAGGACTGCGGGGTCTGCCAGCTCAGGTTCCAGGGATCAGGGCCCTCCCGCCTCAGGCCGTCTCCTCGTCCCCTCCTGTGAGGTGCTGCCGTCCGATTCCGGGCCCGCCTGGCCCCCAAGGCCAAACAACTCGAGTCCGGATCGCCAGGGACTCGGGGGACCCCCCCAACGCTCCGCCAGGTCAGCTGGGCCCTCCAACAGTCACAGCTCCACTCCGGATTACTCCCCAAGGGCAGAAGCAGCCGGGGAAGCCTCGCTCGGCCCGCTCCGCCAGAACATGGAGACCGGGCCGGGGGGAGGTGAAGCCGCAAGCCCGCAGCACTCACCAGGTTCTGCCACTCCGATCCGCAGCACCCCCCGCCGGTCTCGGCCCCCGACGTGATGCTGAGGCGCTGCGTTGCTCCGCAGGACCGATCGTCCGCTCCACGCTCCCTCTCCGACCAGGTCTGCGCCGCTCCGACGCGGACCGGAAGTCCGGCGTCTCACACCACGGCAGGCCGGGGATTGCAAGGCCTCTGCTAGACCGCGGGCCGCCGCCGCTGCCAATTCCACACCGGGCCTCCGCAATCACCGAGGCACCAGACCCGACCTCTCATCTCCAGGAGCACAGCGGGGCCCAGGCAGGGGAAAGCAGGCCGCCAATGGTGCTGGAACAAGGCTAAATTCGGGCTCGGCGCCGGAGGGACTCGAGAGAGCGTCCTACTCCGCCGCCATCTTGGCCACGCCCCCACTGAACCCTTTTTCAACAATTGTTTTTAATACATTTTATGAATTGATATGTTGTTAATAAATTTGTAGTACCATATCCTTGAGAATGGCCTTTAGCCTTTAATGTTCTTTCTGAGACAAGCATTTACAATTGCCTAGATATATATTCACATACATAATTTTACCCTGATCTAGGAATTGTTCACTCCTTATTATTCAGGGGGCCTTTGTTTCATTCACTACACTACATGTGTATGCCACTCCAGTGTACGCCAATCCACCATGAGCACTCCATTCTATGCTCTTCCAATGTATGTATCACCACTAAACGCTGTACTATTCCACTGTATGCCATTACACTCTACGCACCTCCACTGTATGCTACTACACTCTAAACCACTGCGCTCTACACCACTCCACTCTATGCCACTCTATTATACTCCGCTCCAATCCACTCTAAATACACGCTGCGCTATTCCACAATACACAGCTACACTATACCCACTCTGCATTATTCTACTCTATGCCACTGCATTCTACCCCACTCAAGTCTCTGCAATCCACTGTACGAAACTCTACTGTATGCCACTCCACTATAAGCCTGCTACTGCATGCGCTTTCATTTTATGTACCTCCACTCTACGCCACTACACTCTATTTAATTCTATTCTATTCTATGCTATTACACTGTACGCCACTCCACTGTATGATATTCCACTGTATGTCATGCCACTGTACCACATTTCACTGTATGCCATTACACTTTACACTACTCCAATCTACGCCACTCCATTATACTTCACTCCACGCTAATCCACTCTACACTATTCCACTCTATGCCACTATACTCTACCCGACTTTACTCCATTCTGAGCTAGTCCACTCTATGCCACTTCAGTCCATGCCACTGCACTGGTTGAAACTCTACTATATCCCACTCCACTCTATTCTATTTTACGGCACTCTAGTCTACGTCACTCCTTATAGATCCTTATGGATCCTTATAGATCTTCTCAACGGAAGTCGTGGTACCCCCCGAGTGGAAGCGAGCCATGGTCATTCCTTTGTTAAAAAAGGCTGGAGCAGATCCTTCTGTACTATTTAACTTTAGACCTATATCTCTGCTTCCGGCTTTCTCCAAAATTTTGGAGAAACATATCAACACTCAATTGACACAACACATAGACAAAGTGTTCAGAGCCAACTTTTAAACTGAAACCGCTCTGCTTGGGGTTACTGAGAAACTGCGCCAGCATTTAGATCAAGGGTAAACTGCAGCACTCATTCTATTAGATTTGAGTGCCACAATCGACACTGTGTCGCATAACACCTTGCTAAACATCCTTAGGTCTCTTGGGCTGGACGGCACTGCTCTATCCTGCTTTGCTTCATTCCTTGATGGTCGCACTTTCCAAGTCTTTCAGTTAAGGCATCATCAAAGATCTGCGTATCAGCATATGGAGTCCCACAGGGATCTATTTTAAGGCCCCTGCTCTTCAACATCTATGTCAGACCTCTGGCAGAGATTGTGGAAGAGGCGGGTCTTTCCCTATATTCGTATGCGGATGATACGCAGATTGTCTTTTCGCTTTCCACCACTAAAGACGCTACAACATCTGCCCTTTACTGCAGCCTACGGAAAGGGACAGAGTGGATTCGCCTTAACTTCTTGAAGTTAAATGGGGATAAGACTGAGGTCCTTATCCTGGGCAAGCACAAGAACCTATGGGGCCCTCATCACTGGTCTCAGGAAATGGGCTCCTTTCCCCTACCTGTCACCCATGTCCCTAATCTCGGCATCATTATTGATGATAGTCTCTCTATGAGACAACAGGTGGCGAGTGTTGCTGCCATTTGTTTCACGATCTTGAGGTGGCTTCATAAGATCATTTAGATGCTTCCTGCCTCAACCCAACGCACAGTAGTCCAGGCACTCATCACCTCTCGCCTCGATTACGGCAATGTTCTCTATCTCGGTAGCTGCCAAACGGTATTGAGAAGGTAGTTCAGAACTCTGCAGTATGCCTTCTCTGTCAAGTTCCTAGACAGGCTTACATCTCGCCGTTTTTAAGTGACCTTCACTGGCTTAGAATTGATCAAAGAATTACATTTAAAACCCTGTGTTACATCTTTAAAATCAAACAAGGTGTGGCTCCAGTGTATCTGCAAGCGCTCATCCATCCTTACGTTCCTTCTCGTCCCCTGCGCTCTACTGCCCATGGAGACTTCGTGATTCCCAGATTTAAACTTGCAAGAATGGGAGGCCGTTCCTTTTCTTGTCTTGGCCCCAAAATCTGGAATTCTCTTCCGGTGTCCTTGAAGAATGACCCGTCCTGTCTTAGCTTTCGACGAAATCTTAAAACTTGGCTCTTTTAGTGGCAAATGGTTCTTGATTGCTCTCTTCTAGCAATTTGTGTGCTAGGCGCCGGGAAACCCTTTTTGGGTAGCTGTGCGCCTTACAAAACTAATTTAATAATAATAATGCCTCTCCACTCTATGCCTCTCCACTCTCCACTCTACGCCTCTCCACTCTACACCAGTCGACTGTACGCTACTCCACTCTAAGCCACCTCACACCACTCTCCTCCACTCTGCTGTACAATACTCCACTTAACCACACTCCACTCAACAAAACTCAACATTATGATTTGAAACAAATTTTTATTTAAAAAAACAAACCTTCAAATTTAATGAAAACACCAAAGGTTGAACCTTTGTTATAGTTAGGAAATCTTTTTTATGCTTTCAATACAAACAAAACTCAAACACCCTGAAACTTTACAGGAAGGAGCTGGATGAGAATTAATTTGGGAAAATTACATGAAGATTAGTCAAAGTTATTAGCAAACCAATGGAAACTATAACTACTTAGTGGTGACTGTCACTCAGTAATTTATATAGATTATATATACAGTTCTTAGCGAATGTTTAAAAAGCAAACCTAGAAATTCCCTGAAAAAAATCAAACTTTAAAGTGGAGTTATAGTTAGGTGTTGAAATAACACAAAAACTAACAATAAAAAACGACTGACATTCACCATTTATAATTTACTGAGCTCAGTATAACTTGCTCTCCTGCCATGCACTGCTTATGCCTTCAAATATTACATCACTCATGACATGTTAAATGACATCTCAAATTATGCTCACTGAAGGCATCATCCAATGAATTTGACAGTTTGCTATAAACTTTGCTACCTTGAAGGTGTTCAGCAAGCTACGCTTAGACCCAATGTAGTGCTAATGGCCATAACTTTGCAGCACATGAAGCACATCAGTTAAATCACTCACATTTAGTAGATATTATGATCTGCTTTTAGTGGTATTCAGGTGCACGAGAAACATAATAGCTCTGTATACATTAATGAAATCAGCAACTTATTAAATCTTAAATAACGTTCATAAAAGTGTTTGGTTATTATTTACCTTGAAAAGAGGTACCTGTTAAATGCCTTATCTGACATAAAATTTTAAGTCAACTGGTTCACATCTATACATTAGCCAATGATAAGGCAGGTAAAGCAAGCTCCTATTGACAACTCTAGTTAGCTAAGTACCATACACATGTTCCTGAAAAGAGCAGAAACAAGTACACCAGTAGAGTAACGCTTACAATCATAGTGTAACTTGAACCGCCTGCGAGTCACCCATACATTCTACAATAGCATATAATGTTTCAGAATTTTCAATGAACTTATGAAAAAATATAGCCACACTTTATAAATCTCCAGTTTATATTGAAATTGTTGATAGCTCAACATGATTCACTCTTTAATGGCAGTAAGTACATAGGAATCCACAAGTGAATGAGTGAATAGACTATTTGCACCGGGGGTTTGCCGCCAACGGCAGACTTGGGTGAGGAGCCGGTCCTGCGCCAAACCAGCCCTGCGGTCCACAGTGGCATAGGCTATGACAACTGGGTGTTGCCGCTAGCGACAATGTTGAGTGCACTGCCTGGCCAGAGGCCAAATACCTGTAGTGCACAGCCATGACCTTGGGAAGTGAGGGTTGGGAAGCTGCAACAGGGTTAGGCACCAAGGACAAGCCCAGTGGGGAAATTGGCTGCACATTGTCTGATGGGGTTAGACAATTGCTCAAGTTTAAATATCATAAAAAACACAGAAATAACTGAAACACCAAGGTTAAAGTAATGTTACCATTAGGCATGATGGAAAGTTAGATAAGCGGTGTCTATAGAGCACAAATACAGAGGATTCTTGGCGCTAAGCACATTTCTAATAACACATGAAAGAGACAGATGACTGTGAGGGTGGACAGCCAATTGTTTTAAGATTTCTTGACAAGATTAAGGCTTGATTGGGATCTTCAATACAGGGGTAACATTCCACAATTTGCTGCCCAGACAGGAGAAGCTCCTACCTAGACTTTTTTATTTTGGGAGTCATAACGAAATAAGAATGGGAGGACCTTAATTCTCGCCGTGGAGAACACCAGGTAAAACCTTTCACAAAATAAAGGGGACCAGTGTAATTTAAGGCTTTATGTATTATATAAAGCGCATTAAACTTGATCCTTTCGGACACTGGTATGGAATCAAAGCTGTAAAACTAAAAGCATTCCTACAGAGTATACTGCAGTAAATGAACAAGATGAGAGGGTTTCTTTTTATCGTAGAAATTAAGGGTGGTGTTCTAGAAAGCTACAATCAGGTCACATTTTCTAGGAGCTCTCAATTACCTTTATCATCAATGTCAGTAAAACATCCTAAAATGCAGGGTGAACCATGTACTTCCAACACTAGCAGTAGTCTGACAGTTAACTCCCTAGTGATTAACTGCAGTGTCAACACAGAGTTCTAATGAACAACTAGAGGGCTAACATTTTGTTTTCTTTTTTTTTTTTGTTGATATTTTTTATTTTCTTCAGAAAGGGCATATTTATACAATAAACATAAACTGGAGGTTTTTGAGGTTTATACATCAGGCAAAAAGAAGAAGAAAAAGAGAAACAGGGATACAGATAAACAAAAGAAAAGAAAGGAACCTCTCAAGTTCATAACAAATACGGAGAGGTTTAAGGGAGACACATCTTATTTCATATTAAACAAATACTAACTACATTAATCCATCCAGAGCCAATGGTCTCCATAGCACCTCTAACTTGGCTAATGAGTGGATACCCCTTGCCTTTGCCAGGGCTGCCTCTAAGCCATAAGTATCTCTAATGATAGCCCACCAATCCTCTGCCACAGGTGGCGTAGCAGAGACCCATACCCTGGCAATAGCCAACCTAGCAGCAGACATCAAAATTGGAAAAAGGCACGCTACTGCTGGAGTATCATCCTGGTACCCCAACATAATTTCAAGATCCGTAAATGGATAATCCAATCTTAATTTAGAATGAAGTATTTGTTCAATTTTCTTCCAATACCCCCTCAATTCTGGGCATTCAATAAACATATGTTTCAGATTAGCAGCATATAGTCCACATTTAGGGCAATTTATCTTATCCCCCATCTTATTTCCCTGGGCCCATTTAGCTATTCTCGCACGGGTGTAATACAACATGCAAGTAATACGTAGTTGCTGGAGTTGCAAACTGACAGAATGGACCGAATTCTTGACATAGCCTAAATCTGTTTGATCATTCTGGGTAAAACCATTATCCCCAAAGTTTGACTCCAGCGTTCTGCTAGTTTCTCACTACCATCTGGTCTAAAACTATGTAAATGAGCGTACAGAGATTTAGACTTCCTCCCATATATACAATCCCAGACACTTGAATGTATTATTTCTTTTGCCTCCACATTGGGGGCCAAATAATCTCTGATCTGCAGATATTTGAAGAAAAAATGGGCCGGAAGTTTATAAGCTAAGCGTACATTTTCAAATGATTTAATTCCTATATCATTATACAGATCGCCCAAACAATTTACTCCATAATTCGCCCAAGATTTACCTACTTGATCCTAAAACACCTCAGGAAAAATGGGATTCCCCAACAATGGATAGTTTTTATGAAATGTCAGTAAATTGCACCTAGCAGACATTGCTTGCCAAATATATACAGCATCTTTAACGATCTTGAACTTCACTCTTTTAAAATAATTTGGATCTCTGATTCTATATAGGAACTTGTCCCTCTGGTTCCCTAAAATGAACCCAAACACCGAATCTGTCTGATCTAAACCAAGCAGGCTACGAAACCCACCCGTAAAAGAAGCCCAAAAATAAACTTTAAAATCTGGGAAACCAAGTCCGCCTTGATCAAATGTAGCTTTAAGCAGCTCGATGACCCTCCTCGTTTTTTTTTTATATATTAGGGACTTTCAAAGGAATAGACCGAAACAAAAATAAAAATGTAGATAGAATTTACATTTTGATCAGGTTGCACCTGCCTAGCAGGCCTATAGGGAGCCTATGCCAAATTTTTAACAATTTAGTAGTTTCTTTTAAAAGGGGTGCATAATTTAAATCAATAATCTGGTTGATTTTAGCCGTTATCTTTACCCCCAGATAGGTCACAGTAGTACAAGATCCGTTAGTAAAATGTTGTTTTCATAACAAAAGAGAGGCACTCCTGAAAACTATTTTGGTGGAATAAGAGCTATTGAATTTAAGCCTTTCCTGAGAAGCAAGCTTAAGTAAATAAGCATTGAAACACAAATGCTAGAATTAAACCAGCAAGTTAAAAATGTTAGAGGAGGAATACGTTTTTAGTTATTTGAAGCACAAAGTATTTTTAAAGGGGCTAAAAATAGTTAAAAAGAGAGGTGTGTGCATATGCACTGCAGCTCCTTTCCAAATCTGTTTACTTATTCTACCCTTCTTCTTTATCTCTTAACAGCCTCCTGATTTTAAAATGGAATGTGCACATCGGGAACTGCCCACCCACGCAGGGCTAGGAGCTGGGATAATTTAAAAAATGATCAAAAATATATTATAGTTAGGTTAGTTGCTAAGACCGTAACTTACGTAAAAAAAACTCATGAAATTCACTGGTGTGAAAAATAAAACGTTAAAGTGACGCTATAGTTAGGTGTTGGAATGAAAACGGAACGAACTTTTTTGTTTTAAACCACTGAAATATGACCGTTATAGTTCAGTCAACTAACTAACTTGTGCTCACAACATACACTGGTGACATCACTCATTAGATTTTAAAGAACAGCCTTCTTCAAATTACTAATGAGGACTGAGGTTTCTCCAAAAACAATTAAGGAAACAATAAAGGTGATGGTGATGGGGAATGAGCACATGCAGAAGTTTGGGTATGTCGTGAGTGATGTAGGTCACTGACACAGGGGGCACTGAAACACAAGCACCAATACTGACATGAGAACAGTGACACTGGTGCTGATGTGGGGCACTACAACTAATGCTGGAACACTAACACACGGACACCAAGACACAAAGATATTGACATTAGGAGACAATACCTTAAGAGAGACACACGATTGTGACACTGAGTGTGGGGGTGAGATATAAGTGTACTGACATGTGGATACTGACACAGATATAAACATGGAGACAATGATACTGGGATACTGACCCTGGGACTTAACAACAGTGACACAGGAACACAAACACAAACACTGGCATTGGAATTTTGACTTGGGGACAATGAGACTGGACCACTGATATTAGTCACTAACAGTGACACTAGTACACTGACACAGGAACATCAACACTGACACTGGAACTCTGACATAGGGGATCAGTAATCACATCACACCCATGATAACTGGACACAGCAACTGACAAACAGACATGGGAGCACCAACACTTACATGGGGATAGTGACAATCAACCAGTGACACTGGAACATACACACGGGGTACAATCATTGATGCTAGGACAATGGCAAGAATCAGTGGTACTGGGAGATTGAAAACGGAAGACTAGGATGCTCACTCTAAAATACTGATGCTTGAACAAAACACCAGGACAGTGGCACCAGAGCAGCAAAACTAACATAGGGAAACTATTGGGTGAAAAAAACATTGGGGCATCAACTCAAGCAAATGCATACTCATGGATAACACTGATAGAGGGATGATTACACTGGGTCACTGCCACAAGAGCATTGATATGGATACATTGAGACAGGAACACAAGGTTTTCAATTCTGACTGTGGAATTCTGGCATACACAACGAGGTCCATTGAGGCCACTCAGACATAGCCCAATATACTGTGAGACACTGACACTGGGGCAGTTCAAGTTACACAGGACACTGCCATTGGATTACTGACACTGGGACAATGACGCAGACATTGAGACGAGCATATGAGTACTGGGATACTGACATGGGACACAAATTAGCCAAAGGATACGTGGACATGGAAACACTGGCACTGTTACATGGACATTTAACTGACATTGTGAGACACACTACAACCGTGACATTGAGACATGGGGATACAGGCATCCAGTGTCACTAAGAAGGTCAATGAAATTACACAAGGTCACTGACACTGGGACATGAAGACATAGAGACACTAATGGGTGGACACATCACTAGGCCTGTGAGACAGACCGAGATATCATGAACACTTGGACCATGAGCATAACAGCAAAGAAGCCAATGGCCCTACCTAATAAACATTGTTCTTTAGCAGACCTCAGCTCCAAGAAGGCATAGCGCTGGCGAAAGCTGTCTTCTGCAATACTTCCTAATCTATATTTTTGTGGCAATAAGGCAGTCTATTGACCTCCTAAGCATGCCCAAAATAACTAGGACACTTTGTGAGCCAATGTAAGCTCCCATAATTCACCTTTTCTGTTTCCAGCACTGCAAGAAGGCCATATACTTTCTGCTGTCACAGTAAAGAAAGAAGGGCTTCGCCCAGACTATGTATATTGTATTTGAAGGAGAAGAGGGGATCTCCTTTCCCTTGTCCTTGGGCCTTCTTTATCATTTACATTGCACTGTTTAGCATTGGCTGAGTCAATACAGGAGTACTCTGCATGTAGCTACCCAAAGAGAAAGAGAGCAGTCCAAAGTGAGTGTTTGGACTCAAAATGTATCACGTCCTCTACCAGTCAGTGGTTTGGAATACTAGCAGTGCTTACTTTGTAAAAAAGATGCAGAGGCCAAAGGTGTTTCTTAAAAGACTGTCATAGCATTACTGAGTATCAGGCAGGCCGAATTCCAAGCCTTTCTAGTTTTGATTCCATCTTGTGCCACCTTCTTTCACCACCCTACACATCCTGTAACTATTTCTAACTCTAGTAGGTTCATTATTCATCCCTGCTAGCCCCATTTATTTATAGAGTTTACAGGGATCTTCAGGATTCCTGTTAGAAATGGAGGTCTCTACTTGGCAGTGATATACACCCTATCCAAGTAGGGACTCTTTCTTCTAGTCAGGGTAAGGGGATTACACAGCTAAGATTACCCCTGCTCACCCCATTGGTAGCTTGGCATGAGCAGTCAGGCTTATCTCAGAGGCAATGTGTAAAGGATTTGTATGAAACACACACAGTAACACAGTGAAAGCACTACAATATGGACACCACACCGGTTTAGAAAAGTAGGCAACATATATCTAATCAAAGCAAGACCAAAACAACAACAATCCAACATACACAAGTAAAGGTAAGATTTTTCAAGAATAAAGCAAATAAATACAGTTCCTTGAAGTCAATATCACCAACCGGGGCTATCGCGTTGTCGTGACCAACCAATCCAATAGTTCAGTTCAAACTCAGTGGAAACAAGAGCCAGCTACGGAGTTGGAGAAGACACGTAAACAGCGCCTTGGAGTTGACGAGGCCCGGGGGACCTTGCGGGGAAGTGCAGCGGTGCTGGCGTCCCAGGCATCGGTGCCACAGGTGAAGAAGTCTGTGAGTCCTTGGAGTCACGCGTTGCAGATCGAACTCCGTGAGATTGATATTGGCAGACCTTAGGCTGCAGTGTTGTAGCAGGCAGTGCGTTGTGCACTTCACAATGTGGTGCCTGTGACTTCGGTGCAGGTAGCAGCATGGTGTTGTTGTGAAGTGCTGCAGTCGGTGTCCATGCCACTGTCCGAGACTGCAGTGTCGTCGAGGGTGGTGCAGTGCAGCTAGGCAGTGACCACAGCTGCAGTGCAGACAGGGTTGTCAGTGACAGCACTTAGGCAGATTCGTCGGTGTGGTCAATGTTGGAGTGCTGTCGAAGTTGGTGCGACGAGGTGGTGCATACGGCCACGGTGCAAGCAGAGGCATCAACTTCAGCAACATGTGACGGCATCAGTGAGACCAGGGCTGTGGCATCATCAAGGTCAGGGCTGCACTCACTCAGCGAGTGGTGAGAACAGCATTGGTGCAGGCAGCGGCGTCAGTGATGGCATCGGGAATGCTTTTCTTGCAGTTACAGCTCAGCAAACACTTTCAGTGGCCCAGAACAGGCATAGGCACCACTTGGCAGGTTCAGGCTTAGGACTCCCACAATGGAGTCCAGGTGCTGTAGGTGAAGTCTTTGATGACCCTGAGACTTCCAACAGGAGGCAAGCACACTCAAGCTCTTGGAGAAACTAGGAAAGCAGGTTCAAACAGCAAAGTCCAGTCCTTTCACTGCCAAAGACAGAAGCAGCCACTGCAAGCCCAACCCAACAAAGCAACACACAGCAAAGGGGCAGTACTCCTGACAGCTCTTCAGCACTTCTTCTAGGCAGAGTCCTCAGTCCATTAGTGTTATAAAAATCTAGGTTTTAGGCCCAATACTTATACCCCTTTTGGCCTTTGAAGTAGGCATTCTTCAAAGGATTGTCTTTGTAGTGCACACGTTCTTGTCCAGCGTGGTCTTGGCTCCAGAGTCCAGGGGTGTCCAACCGGTCGATCGCGAGTTACCGAGAGCTCGCCAACAACCTACCAGTAGCTCGCGACCTGGTGCTCACTTTTGTGTCCTATCACTGTTGTTATGTTTTTTACAGGCCTTTATTTGCATCTTATCTGTTCTCGCTGGTGTTTCTTCCGCCATCGCACTGCTGCCATAGGCTATTAAGTTAGCTGGGGCGGGGGGGGGAAGTGGGTGATGTCGGCTTGGCATGAGCAGTTTTAGATTGCCTATGCCGAGGATTTACAATGCATATTTAGTGAAGAAGGAGATGCAAGCGCGAGCCACAACTGTTAAAGATTGCAGGAATCACTGTTAGCATGAGCTAAAAGCCATTTTGTTCTTGGCAGCCATTTTAGTTAGCCAAGGGCTCGCCATGTGCTTTCTCCCTCTTCCAGAGACCTGCACATGCTCAGAAAGGCCTAGCTGGTAGAATGCATCTGTTCCTAGTATAGAACTGTCAGGCTATTCTTACTGAGATAAGCAGTTTAGTCTCCCCTCCCACTTTGTTGAGCAAGCAAATTTTGTATACCCATATTAGTCAAATAGTATTCTTGTATGTGCCAGGACCTCCCCTTGGTTTTATGCTGACTATGTAACAAATGCATATATAAGGTCCCTGTTCTCTGTACTCCTTAGACTGTCTCCTACAGTGGCCTGAGGGTACTGTATGACGCAGTCTCCCTCATGTGAGGTTAATAAATGCATTGTTTTATATTACAGCTTCCGTGCCAATCTCTTCTTTGTTGGTTTAAAGGACCAGGTGTATCAGTGAACCCCTTAAAAGGTTTTTATTTCTTCAAATGGCGCTCGAACATGGATCTCATCTGAGAAGTGGCTATCCAAGGGAGTGGTCTTGACAGGAGACAGGAATCTACTGAGGAGGACAGGAATCTACTGAGGAGGTACCCTGCACACGGAGATTGTTTGTCTTTCCAGCCCAGTATATTTCTGGTCTTCCTGATCTGATCCTCCAAGTGTTTGCCGCACCCGCCTGGGAACTTCTTTGGTGTGAGTATTCTAAAACGACCATTAGGTCACTCAGAACTTGGCAGTGGTAGGCTGGAGATTTGTGCTTGGTAAGGTCGTCGACATTTGATTTGTTTTATTTGGCCATAGACTTTGGAATTTGGAAATATGTCAATTGCAATATATGTAGGCAGGTAATGAGGAGATTTTTCTCTAACTTTTAAATAATTCATAACGGCACATATTGTGTTAAGTGCCATTGCTGTATAATATTGTATATGCTGCAATATTCTTGGAATGCCTGTTTCAAGCGCACATCGAAGAATGTGCTGCTTTCTTGGAGGTACCAATGTGAATCTTGAATTAACTCAGCCGGTTCCCCTAGAGGGGATACCTAAATAGGTTTAGGTATATTAAAAAAAGGTATTTCGTCCTTGGTGACTAAGTATACCATGCAACTAAATATATACATAAAAAGGATCCTGGTCTGTGCACTTAGTAACATTCATAAGTGGTGATATGCAGAGCGCTTCTTGAGAGTTCTGCCAGCCAAACTTGCAAATTTGGTGTATTTTGGCTTCTTGAACATGCTACAGTCTTCTGGGCTGTTTTGGTACAGTCTTTTGGACTACCTTTGGGAGCATTTCTTGTAAATATGACAATTAGTATTTACAAATGGTTTGGTTTCAGTACAGTCTGTGGGCTGTCTCTTGTTCTTGTCCTAAGTGTTGATTTGTGGGTTGATTGTGTGTTTGAATGTCTATGTGGTTTGTGGTTTGATATTGGTGGTACTTGTGTGAGTGAGTAGCGATTGCGCTCTTTGTGTAAGAATGGCTAGCCTTAAACACGCTGTATTGTGTGTTCTGAGTTTATGACCCCCTTCTAAAAAAGTCTGTAATGAGCTCAATTTGTTTTTTGTCATCATTCTGTTATGCAAATGTCATTGAATAAATTACATTTTAAAATCCAGAAATGAATGTAACATATGGTAAATAGTTGCACGCTACCATTAAAATTGACAAAGTAAGTATAGATATGTGCAAATTGCCACAATGATAAAGATAAATTAGAATTCACATTCAATAGGAATAAAATAGGCCTCATAGAAAGGAAGAAAAAACGAAATTGAGTTGTGTGCTTTGCAATAACTAGGACTAAAGTATAAAATGTTACAGCATTCTCCTTAGATACATTGTATTAGACATTAAAAGGCATTCACATCATCTGAGTGAATTGGTTGTTGCTGAAATAAACACATTACAAAACAATAGATTTTGACTTGCTGGAAATGTCTGACTTTTGAATAGACTGTGACTGTGCTTACTTTCAACACTAGAAAAAAAAGCTATCAAACAGCTGTGTTTAAGCTGTCTCACTGAGAAGAAGCTGTCTGACACAACAAACGGGGATTCAACTTTGTCAGGACATTACAATACAGAAAAAGTTTTTTTTGAGAGAGACGTGGAAATTGACGCCTGCTGGTCAAGAGCACAGCTGAGTCAATAACACATGGCTATTTCTGGTCCCAAGCCACAAGGAAAACTGCTGAGTCAACTAGATCTTAAGTTAGTGCAAACATGGTATGAAGGCGTGCATTGCAGACTGCTGATTTTAAAAGTTAGAAAAGACAGTTTCATTATTTTGGATAACAGAGACAAAGATTAAAAGTAGGGATATTCTTTTTATTGCCTTTTTAATAAGCACATCTGTGGTTCTGATGTCAAATAATTACTGTCCTTTAAAAGTGATGCAGACTTTTCATGTTTCAAGTAAGGCTTCTGTGCTTAGGTTTATAAATGAATGCATTTAAAGGTGATAGGAAAGGAATGAGGCTTGCTTTTCATATGTGAAACCATCAAAAGGGTTGGTGATCATTATTAAAAACATTTTTTTTTACTATATGGGAAAATGTTTATTAAAAATAAGTGCACTAAAATCGTTTCTTGATCTCTGTAATGCCTAATAATCATACTGTAAACTCCTAGCATCAAAGTTGAAATGTAATCAGTATTTTAACCACAAGGTGGGGAATAAAATGTGAAATGTCACTTTACCCAGGTGCACAAAACTCTTTTTTATAAGGGTATACCTTATACATTTCCGATCCTCCATTCCTGGGATATCTAGAGGACACTCTGGGGGTCCCCAATATGCCAAAACATTGTAGGGTATCAATTTTTAAGTGCCCCCACCACCAAAGTCGAATTTGGGCAAATGTACTTTTTAAAAGCAGTTCTGCCACTGAAGGCAGTTTTCAAACGGATCTCAGGCTTCAGTAATGCACACATGTATAGAACGAACAGCTGACCTCTATCCTGCTAGACAGGACTGCACACAAATGAAAATAAGTATTAAGAAACCAGCAGAAGTTATTATACTACCTTTAAATTATTGGCAAACAGGAACGGAACAGGACTGCCTTTCAGCTGTCAGTCTCCAGAGTTACTTTGAATTGGAGAAATCGTATGGAAAAGCCTTGCACAAAATAGGACAGCTGGTAAGGGTTAAAGGTCGAGTTCTGCATTTAGCAGCCTAGCAAGGTTTTGCTTTGACACTTCGGCCTCTGAAAAATTCTGAAAGACGAGATGACAGCGCAGGGAGAGAAAGAGAAGCTTTGTTTACAATTTTTGGCAAACGTACATTTTTGCGCAGTTATATGAACAGAAGGAAAGATAGTGGTATATGTGGGCCCTGAGTAGAGCATAGCTCTGCCATGTATATACAAATAATGGTTTCAGCTTAAAAATTACTGTGCAAGGGCTGAGTTAAGGAGGCAATGGGATTTAGTTTGCATTCATTCGCCCTCATGTTACACTAGTACAATTGCTAAAGGAATTGGAGGTTGGTTATTAATGTTTTCTAGCTAGCTCAATGTGCTACTTACCTCCTACAAATTTGTTTGTGCCCAGTTGCCACAAATAGGGGCAGATAGTGTTGACAGAAGGTAAACCTGTTTCAAGTTTCCTATTGTCGAAATGAGGGAAGGAGGTTAGCTCCTCTGCAAATTAAGGGTAGGCAAATTTATGTGTTGTCTCTCTTTTTCTCACTCTCTTTTGAGCCTATCTAACATGTCTAGTAAATAGCCACGAGACATTTATTTGGCTATTCAGTAATACCATTTGGAAAACATTGTTAGCATTAATAAAATGAATAAATAAATATGCCAGGTTACTGCCCATCCTATCTGATGAAGTTATGGAAGGATGAGTAGTCTAGGTTGCTGTTCCCTTATTTGACCTTTAAGGGGAACTATATGTTATTCTCATGCTATATACAGTTTTGCAAGGGCATTGCTAGTCTTTTATTAGCTAGTCAGTGTAAATAAGCTGACAGCCCTTATTTGAGCTGATGTTGCATAGTTTGGATCGTGAAAAGTATAATGTGAGGAAATCAATCAATTAATCAAGAGTTTGTAGAGCGCACTACTTACTCATGAGGGTATCAAGGCGCTGGAGGAAAAATGGGGGGCGCTACTGGTCGAACAGCCAGGTCTTGAGTAGCCTCCTGAAGGTCTGCAGGTCTTGGGTCGGTCGTAGGCTCAGTGGGAGTGTGTTCCAGGTCTTGGCGGCGAGGTAGAAGGATTTGCCGCCGGTGGATGTTGGCGAGGGTGAGGTCGACGGAACGGAGCTGGCGGTTGGGGATGTAGAAGAAGAGTCATCTGTTGAGGTAGACTGGGCCGGTCTTGTGGAGTGACTTGTGTGCGTGGATGAGGAGCTTGAAGGAAGCTTGAAGGAAATCCTCTTGTTGATGGGGAGCCAGTGTAGTTTCTCAGGTGGGGGTGATGTGGCTGTGGTGTGGTACGTCGAGGATCAGGCGTGCAGAGGTGTTGTGAATGCGTTGCAGTCGTTTGATGAGCTTGGCCGGGGCTCCCACGTAGAGGGCGTTTCCATAGTTGAGTCTGCTACTGACGAGGGCTTGGGTGACTGTTCTTCTTGTATCTGTCAGGATCCACCTGTAGATCTTGCGGAGCATGCAGAGGGTGTTGAAGCAGGAGGAGGAAACTGAGCTGACTTGCTTGGTCATGGAGAGTGTTGAGTTGAGGATGACTCCCAGGTTGCGTGCATGGTCGGTAGGTGTCGGGGCTGCTCCCAATGCCCATGTGATCCTCAGCAAACATTTTTTAAGGAAAATATTGTTTTATAGGAGTTTGTTTGTCACAACATGTTCTGCTGGAGAAATTTATGTACCCACTATGTTGAAGTTTTTTTAGTTCCTTATGTAATAAGAATCCCTGTTAAATTAGCAGTTTTAGGGGCGTGGCTAAGATGGCGGCCTAAGCGGATGTGTGTTCTGGTGGCTCCCCGCTCGGAACCCCCATAAAGCCTTGCTATACACCGCTGTTGACCCTCCGAGCACCTGGGAACCAGCCTGCATTGCTCAGGCACTCGCCGCTTGAAGATCCGGGCCGGAGATCGAACCGGCAAGCATCCGGAGCCCTTCCGTGCCGTGAGCATTTCCCCGGGCCGTGGGGAGAGAGAAATGGCGGCGGATCCCGAGAAGTGATTGCGGCGATCCCATCCTTCCTAATAGGTCTCCCCGGGGCTTGGCCTACTCCCCCGGAGGCCCCTGAACTAAGCGGACACGAGCGGTGAGGGAGACTGACTGCACGCCGCTCCTGGTGACTGGGGACCGGCTGGCGGAAAGACGCCGAAATTGAGGCCCCGGCTTTGGGCCTGCGTGGTGCCGAGGTGGGCGAGTTCGGCTTCCCCCCAGACATTATACCTGGGGTCCCGGCCTACGGACCGGAGAGCGCTGGGCGGCACGGCCAACGAGTGGAGAGGACGGCCACTCCCAGGGCTCTTGAGCAGCGGGAGAACAATCTAACCGGGCGGCGCCCAAATCGAGGTCCCGGCTTGGGGCCTACACAGGACCACTGAGAGCGACCCCAGGCATATCAGAGCGGGCACGCCCACGAGGTCCGAGAGCGGATGACACCCTGAGACCCCTGTGGAGGTGAGCGGCGCCGCGCTAAGCCGGAGTGAGACGATGGAGCCTGAGCTGAGAGGGGCGGCCTGAGGTAGCTGAAGACGAGCGATCCGGGGGCATAATCGAGCTCCCAGTGTTCAATCAATCAATCAATCACAGCATTTATATAGTGCACTACTCACCCAGAGGGTCTCAAGGCGCTAAGTGTTGGGCCTGGCTGCTTTCGACGGGGGTGGCGAGGCGGCTTACTCCCCCATACTGCAGTTGCTACCCCCTGAACGGGAGGGGGGTGGTGGATTGCGGGCTGTGCTTGACCCGGCGTTCTACCGCCCTGCTCCCCAACGGAGGCCCCTGAATCAGCGGCATAAACCGTGGACACGCCTGGGCTCTCCGGGCCTAGAGGCATACCCCGGGGGCGACTTGCGGCTGGTGTGGTGGTGCGGCCCAGAAGCCGGACGCGACATGGCGACCCTACGAGGGAAGAAGGCCACACAGACACTTCCAGAACTGCTGGCAAAAAACCAACCTAAGGCGGGCAAGGAACTGCCCTCCCCCGGCACCTCAAGGACACCATTGGCTCCTACCGGAGAAACTTCCCCAATCACCAGGTCCTTTCTGGAAGCCTTGTTCAACTCCCTTCGGGAGGACTTCAAGTCCTTGAAGCAGGACGTGGCTGGTGAGGTCAGGGAGCTCAGGAGAGAGGTGGAGGGCCTTGGTGAACCGGTGGTCGCCATTGAAGAAGCTAACCAGACTAGGAGCCACAAGGTCAAACAGCTCCAACAGGAAATTCTGAGACTCACAGACCAACAACTAGACCTCCAAGCCCACGCGGAGGACCTGGAAAACAGGTCCCGTCGCAACAACATACGGGTCCGGGGTGTCCCTCAGAAAACGGAGGGGTCCGACATCACTAGCTACCTGCAGGACCTCTTCCGGAGCATCTTGGGGGAGCCGGCTGAATTCCCTATTAGGATCGACAGGGCACATAGAGTGGGCCTCCCCAGGGGAGCTGCCGCCCCGCCGCCGAACATCTTGGCCTTTCTCCCTGACTTCCCACTCAAAGAATGGATTCTTCGGGAGGCCAGGCAGGCACAGCCTCTTAGGTTTCGGGATCATCCTGTCGCCCTATATCAGGATCTCTCTGCCATCACGCTACAAAAGCGGAAATCATTTAAAATAGCAACAGACTTTCTAGGACAACAGGAGATTCCCTATTCCTGGGGACACCCGTTCCGCCTGATATTCAAGTGGAATGGATCAATGCAGCAGATGCGCTCGCTCAAGGACACCTGTGCTCTTTTGGGGATTGAGACGGACGAGGACACGCCGCTGGTGCAATCGTCGCAAGGTCCCTCTAATGAAGGTTGGCAGATAGTGAGATGTAGGCGATCCCCTGCACATCGCCTGAAACCTGAAGCCCACATTATCACGCAATAAAGAGCAACAGCCGTCGCAGAGGTGGCCAAAGAAACATCGTCCTCAGAATGATTCTTACACTCTACGGGAGAGTCACTCCTTGCATAGAACATGCTTATGAGCTGGAGGGGGAGGAGCGGGGGGGCCACGCTGGTTGCCGCTGAACACGAACCCTGTAAGTAACTTTAAGGGCCGCCGCTGCCGCGTTGCCCAACATGATAACACTCTACGGACCTGCACTTTGTTCTGACAATGGTTTGCATTGGGGGTTTTCAAGTTGGGGTGGGGGGGGATTGGGAGGAGACGGGTTGGGGTTGGGGGTGTTGGTTGCGGGCTCTGAAGTTGGGGTTAGGGTGGGACCCGGGAGGGACAGGAGGGGAGGTTTGGGGAGAGGGTGGGTCGTCCAGTGCACCATACAGGTCTTAGCCGCCGGGGAGGTGATTCCACATGTGGAGCCGTCCTCAAATCCATTGTCCCAAATGCCACCGACAACACTTAAGATTTTGACCATTAATGTAAAAGGCTTAAACAACCCGGTCAAACGGCGCGCCATACTATCCCACTTAGAAAGCACCCAGGCAGACATCTGCTTATTACAAGAAACCCATCTGCTATCCCGCGATTGCCACCGGCTCCGCTCACACAAGTTCCCGACTCAACTCTTCTCCTCTAGCACTAACAAGACGGCAGGGGTGGCGATTCTGGTGGCGAGACACTTCAGCGGAGAGATCCTACACAAATGCGCAGAACAAAAAGGGAGGCTACTAGCGTATCGATTCCGGATAGGTGGTCTCACATTTACGGTTGGGTCATTATATAGCCCTAATGAGGACCAAGAACACTTTTTACATTCAGCCTTAACAGATGTCACAGCTTCGCCAGATAGACATATTGTGATTGGGGGGGACTTCAACATGGTCTCTGACACGGTCCTTGACAGATCAGCGTAGCGCACTCCCCAAACTGGGGCGTTCTCGTCCGGGTGTAAGGACCGGCTGGCGAAACTGGATCTTCACGATCTCTGGCGCCGCTCACACCCGACTGATAGGGAATATTTGTATTACTGCAATGCGCATTAAACATACGCTAGGTTAGATCATTTCCTAGCCACGGAGCCTGTATGCGCCCTTGCTACCGCAACAGAGATGGGAGTGATTTCCCTGTCGGACCATGCTCCGGTCACCACCACACTCACACTACCACCGATGTCACACCCCTCCAGGGTTTGGCGGCTCAGGGACACCTTATTGCACAAGAAGGCATTGGTGACGCGTATTCTGAACACTATCCGCGACTATCAATCCCATAATGACAACACCGACACCTCCGTGGCGACGAAATGGGCGGCCATGAAGGCTGTAATTAGGGGGGAGTTCCTGGCCCTTTTCGCTGCGGACAATAAGGATCGTCAATGCAAGCGAGATGAACTCACCCAACAGGTGCACAAACTTGAACAAATGCATCAACGGAAGGGGGCTCCCAGAATCTGGAAGCAACTCAAAGTGGCGAGACAGCTCCTAGCGGCCCTGGATATGGACCGAGCGGAGTATGCGGCACTACGGTTGAGACACACCTACTACACAGGAGGGGACAAATGTGGCCGTCTCCTGGCGAATAGGCTCCGGGTTGCACGCCAACAACAGCTGGTAAAGGGAATCAACAGACCTGATGGAGACTTAGTCACAGAAGATGCCCAAATCGTGGATACTTTCCGCAGCTTCTATGCGGCTCTCTACACTGGTAGCCCGCTGGACGACTCCGCAGCAGTAGCATACCTAGACTCGGTCACCCTCCCAGCTCTTGCCCCCTCACAGGCAGAATACCTGGATAGGGACATTCGCATCGAGGAGGTGATCTCCGTCATTGCCAAGCTCAAGCACAGTAAGGCTCCAGGGCTGGACGGCTATACGTCCCTTTTTTACAAGACATTTTGCACGACCCTGGCACCAATCCTCACCCGCCTTTTCAACTCATTTTCAGAACCGGGTGCTATCCCACCTGACCTTCTGTGGGCGTCCCTTACGGTCATCCCCAAGCCGGGGAAACACAGGACCAAGTGCGGCTCCTACAGGCAGATCTCTCTTCTAAACGTGGATCTTAAGTTATATACTGGGATCCTAGCAGCTCGACTGGCCTGGACTCGTGGAATCGGACCAAGCAGGGTTTGTCCCCGGAAGACAGACAGTGGATAATACCAAAAGAATTGTCCACCTCATCGAAAAAGCCTCCCGGATTCCCGGAGAGAGAATGATGCTAGCGGTGGATGCCGAAAAGGCGTTTGACCGAGTACACTGGCCGTACCTAGAACGAATCCTAACGAAAGTCGGTATTGGAGAGAAATTCCGCTCCCTCATATTTAACTGCTACAAATTCCCCACGGCGGTGGTACGCGTGAATGGGTATAGCTCGCAGAGCTTTGCTATCGAGAGAGGTACGAGACAGGGGTGGCCGCTGTCACCCCTGCTCTTCGCCTTATATATGGAGCCATTTGCCCAGAGGATACGTCAGGCTCCTGCAGCGACGGGGGTGAGGTTTGGCGGCTTCACTCACACCGTCAGTCTCTACGCGGACGATGTCATACTGTCGTTGGAGAACTCGTGAACGGCCCTTCCGGCCTGCATCGCAGAGTTGGACACCTTTGCAAGAGTTGCGGGATTCAAGAGGAACATGGATAAATCGGTAGCCCAGGATAAATCGGTAGCCCTGGATTTATCACTCACTCCTGCCACCAAAGCTCACTTACAAGACCTCTTCCCCCTGCAATGGTCGTCCGACCTTGTGCCGTACTTGGGGATTCAGCTGGCCCCCTCTTTGCTGGCCATGGTGAATGCCAACTATGCCACACTGGGCGGGAAAATCCAAGAGGAGTTGGGACGTTGGAGGCGCGGCACCCTTTCCTGGCTGGGTAGAATAGCAACGGTTAAAATGACCGTCTTGCCCCAAATTCTCTATCTATTTAGGGCACTACCACTACAGCCACCTATGGGCTGGATCCAGCAAACACAGGCAGATCTTTCGCGCTTTATTTGGCAAGGTCGGAAACCTAGAATGAGGAGTGCACTGTCCAATCTAGCCCTGGAGGCCGAGGGGCTGGGGGTACCAGACCTACGTAAATACTTTCAGGCAGCTCAGCTGCGCTACTTGGTGGAATGGAGCAGGTGGGAGTCGGACAAGCACTGGCTCTTCCAGGACCAGGCGGTGGCTGGACGCCCCCTAAAGGAAATACCCTTTCTGCGTAAAGCCCATCGACCTGCTAATATGTATGCTTCCTTTGTCACGAGAGTACCCTTGCAGGCATGGGACGCCACTAAAACCGTACACGGACTCACCACCTTCCCTTCGACGCTTACTCCACTGATTGATAATCCAGACTTATCTCCGGGGATGGAGAGGGGAGCCTTTACACACTGGCGGCCCGCGGGATGTCAGACCCTATCCCACATATATGGTCCGGACGGGGTTATTCCCTTGCCACTTTTTAGGCAGGAATACAAGTTACCGGAGACAGAGCGGTTGCACTACATGCAGGTACGCCACTGGGCACTACACCCACAAGTGAGGGAAGCAGCTGATAGGAAACTTCTGCCATACGAACGGTGGCTTTTAACTCGCACCTCAGACGCGAAGCTGATATCTGACCTTTATAAATTTTTGCAGCCACCATCCATGCATCTCCACAACCCGGGTAGGGAGTGCTGGGAACGGGAACTGGGTAGGACACTGAGCCATAAGGAATGGGATCAGATCTCACACAGGGCTCGCCACTCCGCATATCACACAGGACTTACCGAAACACTAACCAAGGTCTCTACCTACTGGTATTAAACCTCGGAACGAATACACGAAATGGACCGCAATAAGACCAACACCTGTTGGAGGGAATGCGGGCAAATAGGCACATTGTTGCACATCTTATGGGATTGCACGCTCCTGCACTCCTACTAGCAACAGGTGATAGATGACATAGACACTCATTTCAAGACTGAACTGCCTCGCTTCCCCGCATACATTCTACTGGGGCTCCCGAATCGATTGACATACCCCTTGCGCTCCCGCAGGGGGCATCAGATTGCTATTGCTCTAGGCTCTGCGGTACAGAATATCCTTACTCACTGGCGCACTTCCACGATCCCCTCCCTCACAGGGTGGTTACATAGGCTGTGGCATGTGCTGGGGATGGAGAAGCTGTCACTTACTCTAGCGAGCGATATAGATCAGTGTGATGAACTTTGGCAGCCGTTCCACTCCCTGCTGATTACTGAATTTAGGGAAATCACCTGCTGGAGATATCTTTGCCTTTTACGGCTCACCGCACCTGAGGGGCCGGGTACTTGAATGGACTTCTGATGAGACATTCTCCCAGGAGGGTGGCACGGACGGATGGAGTAAGGTAGACCTAAGCACTGGACGGAGGGTGGGGGGAAAGGGAGGGTCCAGGGAGTTGGGAGGTTGGGGGGGAGGGTCTTCGGGGGGGTGTTTAATTCAGTTTCGCAACACTCCCTATATCTATGTAAATCGGCTGGCTGGTCTCATTTTGGAATATCAACTGGAGAACTTTAGAGCACCACAGGCCCTTCTGGCCGTCGCGGATTTGCAGCTTCTATGCAATGTATGTTTTGTTTCTTTGTGTTAAATAAAAATGATTGAAACCTAAATTATCAGTTTTATATTTTTCTTGCTGCGCCTATAACATGAGAGCATGAACCTAAGCGTACAATGTAGGTGTCTTTACGAAAGAGAAAGCAATTTAGAAGTGTCTGCAGTCCTGTACAAGTAATGCAAAGTCTATGAGTAAAAATGTAGAACATTTCCTTTTTTCTTGAGGTTCTTCAGATGAATAATATAGGAATACACAAATGTAAGGATTTGGAGTATTGTTTTTCTCTTTTCCTCAGAATTTAGTAAATGAACACAGACTTCCTTAACTGCTTCAAATAGTGTAATAGTTCCAGGGTTTATTTTTACTCTCAGATAGATGAAAGTGGTTCTTGGGTGCTTTGCTAATGTATGGGGCACCCCAAGACTAGGAAGTATTCTGAGAATATCCTCTTTGTTGATAGATTATTTGTATGCCTTGTCTAAAGACCTTTTGTTCTGTCCACCAATAGATATTTGCTGCCCTACAACCATTGCCAGAGGGGCCCGGTCATCAAATCCAGCCTGGGGAGTCAGCACCAGTCCAGCTTGAAGCCAAGGTGAAGGTAACCAGCACAGTTGTTGCTGGCAACTAGGACCTTAGTGACGGCGGAAGCACTGGGATGTGAAGTGTGTACCCCTGCCACTGTCTTGGGCAAAAGACGGGGTCACAAATCAGAATGGAGAAAGGATCCTTTGTGTATCCGGTTTTTGAAGCCCAGCTGAGAGACACAGACCAACAAGAATGGCAATTCGCTCGATCTCACTACTCCCGGCCCTGGGAAAAATAACAGAACAATTAGTCTACAGAGAACTTAAACATTATCTGGAAGCCAATAACATACTCCATCCACAACAATCTGGTTTCCGACCTAAACACTCGACCGAAACAGCGCTGATCGAACTGTCAGACACAATTAAGTTGCTACAAGACCAGCGGAAGAACTCAATTCTCATTCTTCTCGACCTTACCGCGGCGTTTGACACCATCTCCCACTCCATCCTAATCAGCAGACTGATGGACATAGGGATCTCGGAATCCGCTCTATCCTGGATAAAGTCATTTCTCACCGACCGATCACAAACTGTCGCTCTTGGCCCTTTCCATTCTAAAGAGAAGAAGGTCTCCTCAGGTGTACCGCAGGGGTCCATCCTGAGTCCCCTCCTCTTCAATATCTACCTCATCCCACTCCTATCCCTGATTGAATCATTTGGCATACCAGTAACTTCGTATGCCGATGATACGCAACTCATCGTGCCCCTTGAGGACAATTCTACCGGAGCTGAGCTCAACCTCAAGAATTGCCTGACTGAGGTCTTCCGTTGGATGGACACCAACCATCTCAAATGCAACTCTAGCAAAACGGAGATCCTCCCGATTGGAAAAAACACCTCCTTCTGCCCAGCCCTTTGGTGGCCGGATGACTCAGTCGCACCCCCCCAGACAGTAACAACAGCCAGGAATCTTGGCGTCCTATTCGACTCAGACCCATCCTTCGATCAACATGCCAGGACTGTAGCCGGTAAATGTTTCAGAATAATAAAATCGCTAAGAAAGTTCTTCGACTTCCTTCCACTTGACGCCAGGAAAACGGTGACAGTAGCCGTTATAATTTCACGCTTAGACTACTGCAACGGTCTTCTTGCAGGGGCAAAAAAGAATACTCTATCTAAACTCCAAAGTGTGCTTCACACGGCCGCACGACTGGTCCTTAAACTGCCCCGTAGAGCATCTATCTCCGCAGCCCTACGATCCCTACATTGGCTCCCTCTTCACAAAAGAATTATTTTTAAAATATTGATCATTGCCTTTCGAGCTTTTAACAAATCCGGTCCAAAATACCTCTCCAGACGCTTCCCCCACTACACCCCCAGTCGATCCCTCCGTTCGTCCCAGGACAACCTCATCCTCCCCGCTAAGTACAACCTGAAGACGAAGGGCGGAAAAACCTTAAGCTTCCTGGCCACTAAAGCTTGGAACAACTTGCCCAAAAAACTGAGACAACAAACCCTCGAAAAACCCTTCAGAAAACTACTAAGGACTTGAATCTTTAACATCTCCGATGACTACTCCAAAGCAGCCATCTAATCCCCTACCGTTACCAGGACCGGTCCTCCAGGATTTTCAGCGCCAAGATGCTCCCTCCGGAGCGAACGTTGCGCTTTAGAAATACCCTCACAAATATCACAAATATCACAAAAGGAGGCTTTTGCTTGAGGTGACCCCTTTTGAAATGAGGGTTGCTTCAGAGATCCCCGCATCAGGCCCCCGAATCCTGGTCCCAAAGTGAATGCAAGTCTACACCTTTGTTTGTTGATCAATAGATACCTGGGCACACTGGGTACAATTTGTGGTCCCAACAAAAGAGCAGTGTGCCAGCAGAGCAATACAGTAGTTAGGGAAGGACTTGAGTTCAGGGTACAGGTGCTGTGCCCTTGGTGCCTGTTAGATTAAAGTGAAGAGAACCGGTGCACTGCCTGAGACACTGGACAGGATCGGTAAGACCCTTTCTTCTCAAACTGGGCCTTGACTGTTGTTATTGAGTTGCGAGTTGTGCAGCTCCACCGTGGGAATAACAAGAGCCTGCCTGTGAGGCTCCAACGGACCAGGGAGAAGACTCCCCCCTGGCTGGTTGTACAGCGGCTTCAATTTCCCAAGGACCTCTTTTTGTTAGCAATGTACCCTTTCGGCTCCTCGTCCTAATTCTCATGGCCCTGTGTGGTCCTCCTGGTCCTCTGCAGCCATGATTGTTTTTGTAATAATATGTCTGACTGCTTTAATATTTGCATTAGGAATAATGTTTATTCTGGAGGAGAAACCTTCTTCTGAGCAGTTGACAAATGTTACTTTGCCCTTTCCTTGAATATATTAATTGATACTCTAGCCCTCATAAAAGGAACACTGGAAAAGTCTATTTGAAAATGTTTTTATTAGATATGTGCTGTTGGCTATTCGGAAATTGAAATAGATGGCCACTGAACTACATAGGGCCCCTGAAAATGTTTTTTACATAGAATTGGACTAGATGGTTCTAGGATTTGCTTTTTGCTTGGGGTTCAAAAATATTGATAATTCTGTTTGTAATAATAGTCATTACTCATCCTGCTACCTGTATGACCCAATGCTCTGTTCCCTTTGTGCTTCTGTCTATACTAACCCTGGGCGAAGCACTACGCTACGCTCGCAGAGTTTGCAAAGTTTGCGCAACTTCGCACTACGCGAGCTGCACGTAGCACAGTGCGAACACGCGTAGTGCAGCGTAGCATAGTGCAACGGTCATTTTTAGCTTGTTTGCGGTCCTCAACGTCATGTTCGCGACCACGAGCAAGAAAAATCACATCCTGGCGAGATTCTCAACGTGGGCAGGTCAGGTTTCTCATTGTGAGTGGTTGTGCATGCTCGCGACCGCTCTCAATGAGAAACTACCAATTTGCATTGAGAAAGCTGCCGCTCGAGTAATAATCTACTCGAGCAGCAGAAAACTACAGCTCGCACTGTGCAAGATGCCGTTTTCAATGATTGCACAGTGGCGGATGCTTGTCCGCACTGTGCAATCATTGAAAACGCATCTTGCACAGTGCGAACATGCTACTACGCAGCTCGCGTACTGCTACGTGAATTTCGCGTAGTGGGGAGTGCACTTCGCGTAGCTTCGCGTAGCGCTACTTCGCGAACTACGCCCACCCCTAGTCTATACCTTATATATACCAGCTTAACAATATTTAGAATGAAAAATGCCCACCTAGCAATGGATTAGGATATTGATGAATCTACGAGAATAAATGTGCTAAATATTTTCTATGTTGCTACTAGATCATAGGGATGTCTTTAGCTCATGCTAAAAGGACTATCTGTTAAAGATTGCAGGAATCGCTGTTAGCATGAGCTGAAAGCCATTTTGTTCTTGGAAGCCATTTTAGTTATAGGCTAATCAAAAGGGAAAGGATCACTTGTCCTGCTCAACCTTGAGTGTACAGGACTAGCAAAGGGTGTCCCAATAAAAAGACCCTCATGCACGTGATGGGTAAGGTGGGTTCAGAGCGGTATATCTTGGTTCTCCGCTTTTATATCACGTGTGTGCATAATCATAAGGTCTAGTTTCGTTATGCAGCCTCCACCCGGAGGTACTGTACCCAAGGTTGGTGCAGTAGTGAGCCAGAGATAAAAATTGTTAAAAAACCAAAAACTCAGCAAAAGGGAATTTTATTCAGTCTGGTTTTTGGTCTGGTAAACTCTGTAGTAGTGCAGCTTGTTGACTTGATAATGAGTAATAGTTGCACTTAGAGTCATGAAATTGGAAAAAAAGGGGGGGAGGGGAAGTGACTAAAAATAGGTCGACATGTTTCTGCCTTGACTGCCTGGGTTCTAGGACTTACGGGCATTCATCAGGACCAATAGTGAGTAGAGTGAAGGATTAAATAATTAAAGTGCTCGAAAATGTGAAAAGGAAAAAGGTTATTGACCTGTTCCTATGTTTGGAGGTCTTATGGTACCTCGCGCAATAATTATGCACACTCCCTTCGGTGGTAGAGCTCTTAGAATGGGCTATTGCGCCCGTTCCTCAGCTTCCCTGTGTATGCGCTGGGACAGGAACAGACTAATTTGCATACAGCCAGGTTCTGAAACTGGGATGGTGCAGTGAGCTAAAAAACGGTGTTGGAGCTAGCCCTGATCTCTTGACTGGGTGAGAGCTTTCTGCTTAATTCAGAGACTCTGTCCCTCACCACCCCTTGTTGTAAATATTTGTGTCCACCCTAAGCGTGGAAGGGTATTCTCAGATGTGAGACCCTTGCTCATTGCACCATCAGGATTCAAGCATACCGGGCCGAAGACGGCTGTAATGCCAGAAACCGGTCCCCGGGAGCTTGTTTCCTTCCCAGTGTAAGAATTGGCTTTTGTAGTTTGGTTTGCCCTGTTCCCATCATGCACTGGGACAGGAACAGACTAATTTGCATACAGCCAGGTTCTGAAACTGGGATGGTGCAGTGAGCTAAAAAACGGTGTTGGATCTAGCCCTGATCTCTTGACTGGGTGAGAGCTTTCTGCTTAATTCAGAGACTCTGTCCCTCACCACCCCTTGTTGTAAATATTTTTGTCCACCCTAAGCGTGGAAGGGTATTCTCAGATGTGAGACCCTTGCTCATTGCACCATCAGGATTCAAGCAAACCGGGCCGAAGACGGCTGTAATGCCAGAAACCGGTCCCCGGGAGCTTGTTTCCTTCCCAGTGTAAGAATTGGCTTTTGTAGTTTGGTTTGCCCTGTTCCCATCATGCACTGGGACAGGAACAGACTAATTTGCATACAGCCAGGTTCTGAAACTGGGATGGTGCAGTGAGCTAAAAAACGGTGTTGGATCTAGCCCTGATCTCTTGACTGGGTGAGAGCTTTCTGCTTAATTCAGAGACTCTGTCCCTCACCACCCCTTGTTGTAAATATTTTTGTCCACCCTAAGCGTGGAAGGGTATTCTCAGATGTGAGACCCTTGCTCATTGCACCATCAGGATTCAAGCAAACCGGGCCGAAGACGGCTGTAATGCCAGAAACTGGTCCCCGGGAGCTTGTTTCCTTCCCAGTGTAAGAATTGGCTTTTGTAGTTTGGTTTGCCCTGTTCCCATCATGCACTGGGAAAGGAACAGACTAATTTGCATACAGCCAGGTTCTGAAACTGGGATGGTGCAGTGAGCTAAAAAACGGTGTTGGAGCTAGCCCTGATCTTTTGACTGGGTGAGAGCTTTCTGCTTAATTCAGAGACTCTGTCCCTCACCACCCCTTGTTGTAAATATTTGTGTCCACCCTAAGCGTGGAAGGGTATTCTCAGATGTGAGACCCTTGCTCATTGCACCATCAGGATTCAAGCAAACCGGGCCGAAGACGGCTGTAATGCCAGAAACTGGTCCCCGGGAGCTTGTTTCCTTCCCAGTGTAAGAATTGGCTTTTGTAGTTTGGTTTGCCCTGTTCCCATCATGCACTGGGAAAGGAACAGACTAATTTGCATACAGCCAGGTTCTGAAACTGGGATGGTGCAGTGAGCTAAAAAACGGTGTTGGATCTAGCCCTGATCTCTTGACTGGGTGAGAGCTTTCTGCTTAATTCAGAGACTCTGTCCCTCACCACCCCTTGTTGTAAATATTTTTGTCCACCCAAAGCGTGGAAGGGTATTCTCAGATGTGAGACCCTTGCTCATTGCACCATCAGGATTCAAGCAAACCGGGCCGAAGACGGCTGTAATGCCAGAAACCGGTCCCCGGGAGCTTGTTTCCTTCCCAGTGTAAGAATTGGCTTTTGTAGTTTAGTTTGCCCTGTTCCCATCATGCACTGGGACAGGAACAGACAAATTTGCATACAGCCAGGTTCTGAAACTGGGATGGTGCAGTGAGCTAAAAAACGGTGTTGGATCTAGCCCTGATCTCTTGACTGGGTGAGAGCTTTCTGCTTAATTCAGAGACTCTGTCCCTCACCTCCCCTTGTTGTAAATATTTTTGTCCACCCTAAGCGTGGAAGGGTATTCTCAGATGTGAGACCCCTGCTCATTGCACCATCAGGATTCAAGCAAACCGGGCCGAAGACGGCTGTAATACCAGAAACCGGTCCCCGGGAGCTTGTTTCCTTCCCAGTGTAAGAATTGGCTTTTGTAGTTTGGTTTGCCCTGTTCCCATCATGCACTGGGACAGGAACAGACTAATTTGCATACAGCCAGGTTCTGAAACTGGGATGGTGCAGTGAGCTAAAAAAACGGTGTTGGATCTAGCCCTGATCTCTTGACTGGGTGAGAGCTTTCTGCTTAATTCAGAGACTCTGTCCCTCACCACCCCTTGTTGTAAATATTTTTGTCCACCCTAAGCGTGGAAGGGTATTCTCAGATGTGAGACCCTTGCTCATTGCACCATCAGGATTCAAGCAAACCGGGCCGAAGACGGCTGTAATGCCAGAAACCGGTCCCCGGGAGCTTGTTTCCTTCCCAGTGTAAGAATTGGCTTTTGTAGTTTGGTTTGCCCTGTTCCCATCATGCACTGGGACAGGAACAGACTAATTTGCATACAGCCAGGTTCTGAAACTGGGATGGTGCAGTGAGCTAAAAAACGGTGTTGGATCTAGCCCTGATCTCTTGACTGGGTGAGAGCTTTCTGCTTAATTCAGAGACTCTGTCCCTCACCACCCCTTGTTGTAAATATTTTTGTCCACCCTAAGCGTGGAAGGGTATTCTCAGATGTGAGACCCTTGCTCATTGCACCATCAGGATTCAAGCAAACCGGGCCGAAGACGGCTGTAATGCCAGAAACCGGTCCCCGGGAGCTTGTTTCCTTCCCAGTGTAAGAATTGGCTTTTGTAGTTTGGTTTGCCCTGTTCCCATCATGCACTGGGACAGGAACAGACTAATTTGCATACAGCCAGGTTCTGAAACTGGGATGGTGCAGTGAGCTAAAAAACGGTGTTGGATCTAGCCCTGATCTCTTGACTGGGTGAGAGCTTTCTGCTTAATTCAGAGACTCTGTCCCTCACCACCCCTTGTTGTAAATATTTTTGTCCACCCTAAGCGTGGAAGGGTATTCTCAGATGTGAGACCCTTGCTCATTGCACCATCAGGATTCAAGCAAACCGGGCCGAAGACGGCTGTAATGCCAGAAACCGGTCCCCGGGAGCTTGTTTCCTTCCCAGTGTAAGAATTGGCTTTTGTAGTTTGGTTTGCCCTGTTCCCATCATGCACTGGGACAGGAACAGACTAATTTGCATACAGCCAGGTTCTGAAACTGGGATGGTGCAGTGAGCTAAAAAACGGTGTTGGATCTAGCCCTGATCTCTTGACTGGGTGAGAGCTTTCTGCTTAATTCAGAGACTCTGTCCCTCACCACCCCTTGTTCCAAGCAAAGCGTCAGCATGGACTGAGTCCAAAGAGGGACATGATGCCACTCGACCTACAGGAGCATGCCCCTTCTGAGAGAGCCTCTGCCCCTGCTGTACGCGGATGCCAGCAGATCAGGAAGCAAGCACCAGCAGTAAGACCATGTTATGGTAAGTCCACAAATAATCATATGGGTGCACTTTGTGGAGAACCGAATCGGGAAGTTGGATGCTTAGCTCATAACAAGTCTTAAGTAGTTTGAAATACCTCAGCCATGAGGTGTAGCCTACATGTGAAATCATTTTTGATTTATGCTTGGGCTGAGGTCGCTGTGTAGTGTTGCACAGAGAGGAATCTCTATCCATAAAAGAACAGTTAGCACACAGATAAAACAAATGACCTGTGAAATGTGTTAATGACAATGTTTGTCCAATTAGAACCTTTATTTGAATCGTCTTGGGCTGGCAAAATGGTTATTATGTATGCATCTCAACCTTCATTCATCCTATATTTTTAAAAAGAAAATGAACAGTTCTGCCTTCAGCTAATGTTCACAAAACAATGCATTTTGTGCTGTTTATTTAAGTCTATGACCAAAGTACTTGATTTTGACACTAAATAAAAAATATACTTTCCACTTTAAAGAGAGAACATATAATTGAAGTTATTTGAACTGCAGGTTAGGTAATATTTTGAACAATTTTCGAGGCCTGCTCTGTTTTAAAGTCAGACACTGTGGTTCGTGACCTTCTATTTCCGGGGTTTTACATCAGTTTTAGGGCTTCGCTGGAACTTTTCATGTCTCACAAGTGTGTAATTTGAGATATTTATTTGTTTCCATGGATATTATTGCTTAGTTTTAACCATGAAGGTGTCACTCACAGTGTCACTCATTGGCAGTGAAATGTCGTACATACGCACAGTAAAATCATAGAAATGTCATACATAAGCAACCAGAAAACTTGGCAGCTGTGAAGTTGTTACTGGCCACAAACCGGAGCCAAGAACATCATTTTACATTTCTTTTCATTAAAATGTAATGAAATAACGAGAGAAATCTATATTAACTTCTTAGCTTCGGTTTGTACCTATGGACAACTTGCAAGAGGTACCATATTAAAAAAATCCCTGTAAAACGAGACATTTTAAATGCATAAGGGTCAACACGTCACTTAAACATATCCCAGTTGAAAAAAGTACCTAACCCCTGTAGTGGCTATATTTTTCTGCGACAAAGGAACAGGGAAAGCTAAGACATGAACTAAGTTTAGGTGCATGACCCCTTCCTTGCATAAGCACAGGTTTGAAAACATTGCAAATAATGACACAAAAGTCATACAAAATGATATCTTTAAAAAAAATTATCAATTTTTATTTCTCCAACATGGAGAAGGATTTCATTGGAGCATCAAATTACACCACAACATTATCAGGCATTTTTAAAGGGATTGTTTTTAAACATGAAACAGTCATGGACTCCCACGTCCCTTATGACAATGGTATATTAATGTACTCGGAGGCAAGTCATTTGTAACAACTTTATAGTCTGTTAGGGTAGATATTTGTACAAAGCACACCATGAACTTAAGCATTTCAAGTTGCTGTCATGCGTGATAACCCCTTGTGGGGCACTGTAGCAATTACCTACATGACCAGCAAGCTGTGAGAGACACACGTTCAGTTTATGGTTTTCAATGCTGGTAGCTTTACACAGCTCTGCAGGTACCTACAATTTCTTATGATTGTAGTGTACTTGTCTTAGCTGGTGACTTCAGAGGCCAGGATCACACAAACTGTTGAAGAGGGAAGCTGGGATAGGTTTTCTGGTATCATGTTGTGCATTGCATATTCTAAATGGGTAGCTTTCCCTCTGATGAGGTCCTTTAGTACGTTTAGTCAAGGAAGCTGGTCATGTGGGGACTCTGCGAACAATTCGCAAGTTGCTCAGCCTTTAGTTGCTCATGATGATTTTTACTCATCAAAAGTAGCTCTCACTACAGAAAAGGTTGGAGACCCCTGCTCCAGACACACTCCAAGGGGGTGGAGACAGCATTGTGTGAGGCCAGGCACATCCCTAGTCAGGATTTAGGTGACAACTCCTCCCACCACTCTAGCTCAAGAAGGCACACCAGCCTGGTGATGGGCAATCAGGATATGGAGGGCACACCTCAACTCCCTCTGTGTGACTGTCTAGAGTGAATGCACAAACAGATGCCCGTCAGTCTAAACCAGACATTGATTCCACAGGCAGGTAGCGGCACATGAAGATTAGACAAGAAAATGCCCACTTTCTAAAAGTGGCATTTTCAAACACACAATTTAAAAACCATCTTTACTAAAAGATGTGTTTTAAAATTCTGAGCTCAGAGAGCCCAAACTCCAAATCTCTAGCGGTTCCCAATTAAAAGCTACGCTTGTAAAATGTTACAAGGAAACTCCAATGATAGCCTATGGGGGAGCTAATCCTTACAATAGAGAGCATGTGCACTTTAGAACTGATTAGCAGTGATAAAGTGCCCAGAGTCCTAAAGCCAACACAAACAGGTCAGAAAAATAAGGCAAAAGGCAAAACGTTTAGGGATAACCCTGCAGAAAGGGCCATGTCCAACAACCCCTTCCTCACTTTTGGATCAACGTTATATGATGAAAATGTGCTGATGCCTGCCATCTCTAGCACCCTGCACAATTTAAGCACTAATCCCAAGGCTCTTGAATAATGGATGGGTAGCTGCCATGCAAGTTCTAGCTCCTTTTGACTAGTGGAAGTGGGCACATTGTCACACTCACTGCCTGAGCTGGGCCCATACTGCCTATGCCTAACTTGTCTTTCTTTCCTGCTTGAATCTTTAATTGAGGTCTCTCCTGCAGGAGCCAGGTGTACTCAAAACCGTTAGCTGTCTTTATAAACCCATTCACGTATTGTGAATGGGCATTATTAAAAAGTGCCTAGAGAGGCAGCATTTTTCATACTTTTCTTTAAAGGTGGACTGATGGAGAATAAATAAACCTATATATAATTGTATTTATAGTCGAGTCAGTTTTAATCAGTTTTACTGTCCAGAAGTTCTTTTAAAACATCATTTGACACTCATTTCCTGACATAATTCACAATGTTCATTCATCACTGTGCTTTTAATGGCATCATTTCAAATCTAACTATGTTATGTTTTTTAAAAACAAAAAAATATACTGTGAGTGGAGCCACATCCCATCCACCCAGAGACTCTTTTTTTATGCTGTGGTTAGTATTTTTTCCCTTCCCCCCAAAACATCTACCCCTTGCAATGGGACTGTTCATTTATTGTCAACAGGTTTATGGACATTCTCTCGTGCCAGCTACAAGATCAAGTGCCTTCGTCAGGGCCATGTCCAGAGGTGGCTGAGTGACTTTTCAATAAAATCAGGGGATGCATTATGTGTCCAACTAGTAATCATTCCTATGTGCAACCTGTTGCTTGGGTCTCCAGTTTAGTATCCTTCCTATACCTTGTTTAGGGAGACACATGAGGATTCTTCTAGGAACCCAGCAGGATCCATCACACCTGTCTCTTAGCATACAGTCTAAGTCTATGTGTGTTAAACTTTGTAGGAAATTGGGTTACTGTTTAGGGGAGTGAAACCCTACTCAAGCAGCAACAACAATCCTTGTCAGGATAAAGTCACAAGCCAATTGCAAAAAAACCTGACCTTAACGCTCTAGTAGCTTGCCACAAGCAGTCAGGCTTAAGTTAGAGGCCATGTGTAAAGCATTTATGCAGCACTTCAAACAGTAATAAAGTAAAACACAAAACGAGAAACATCTCACACCAATTTAGAAAATTAAAATGACATTTTAGAAATAATTTGAGATCAAAGTGACAAGAATGCAATCAGTAGTACCTGAAATTTGCAATTGTAAAGGTTTAAGTGAAAATAGAGCCAAAAAGACCAAGTGCCAAATGTGGTTATCTGGTTGCAACGGACAGGGACAATGTTACAAGTTCAGGCTGACCATGATGGAACACAGTCAGGCTAAAGGGAACCAGTTGGGCCAACTGAACTGAACAAACATACCTTAAGTCCTGGTTGTGGCACATTGCGAATTCCAGCGTCGAGGATACATTGTGCAGCGGGGATTCCTAGGCACTGCAGGGCTTGCGATGCAGAGTCCTGCGTCGTCGTCGAGGATGCTATCAATGAGGGGCTTTTGATGTGAAGGCCTGCATTGAGACTGCATCACACAACAGAGGTTCCTGGATGGCTGTGGGGAGCGATGCGAAGTCCTGTGCTGGAGACTAACCCTGCAGCGGTCCTGATACAATGTTTGGTGAAGCCACGCATTGTGCAGCGGCTCCAGTGCATAGTTTCTGCAGCGATGCATCGTGCTGCAGCTTGGATGCATAGGTTCTTCTGTGACTACAGCTGGGGCTGATAAAGCCCCTTCAGGCTTACTTGCAAGGGTCACGAAAGGGGGTGACACCATTTGGGAGGTTATGGCTCACAGCTGGCAGAGTTCAGGAGCTGGCTAGAAGATGGAGGAATCTGTTCTGTCCCTGGGGCTCCTGAAGCCAACCAACTAACCCATGGAGTGACTCTGGTGGTCCTGATTGCAAGAGGCAAGCCCAGTCCTTCACCCAGTTAGTAGGGCAGCATAGGAGGGCAGCAGAGTGGCAGGCCTTGCACGCAAAGCAGCACAACAGTCCTTCTTCTGATTCTTCTTCAGGTCCAGATGTGTACCGAAGAATTGGAGTCTGAGATCCAATATTTATACCTGGTGCCTAAGAAGAAGCTTCTAGAGGTTTCCACTCCCCCAGAGGTGCTTAAAATTTCCTGCCTTCCTCCCCTGGCCCAAGACTGTCTGGGGTCACAATAAACAAGTGTCAAACAATTTGTGAGAGTGCCCAGGCAGTGCCTTTGTGATGTGCAAATTTGGCAGTGACAGCTCCTCCTCCTCGTTAACTTGGAGTGGCCCATCCTGCCAACACCTAGATTCTCTTTGTCTCACTGTCTGGGGGCAATACATAAAGACCAACTGCCAACTACATCAAGTCATGTGACCCAGGATACAGGGAGCAGACACTAAATGGTTAGGACAAGAAAATACCAACTTTCCAAAAGTGGCATTTTCTGAATTATGACTGGAATCCCACTTTATTATTAAAGAGGGCTTTTAATTACAATTCTTTATACACCAAACTCAACTTGTCCAATTGGAAGTTGTCCCTTATTAACTGTAATAAGGTAAGCCAATGTTATCCAATTGGGAGAGATAGGCCTTGCAGAAGTGAACAACGAATTGAAGAGTTTTTCACTACCATGGCATGTAAAACCTAAAAGTACATGTCCAACTTTTTAATTTACCTGCTCCCTGCCCTGTCGGTTGTTGAGGGCCTACCCTAGAGGTGACATATATATTAAAAAGGTAGATTTGGGTACACTTTGCCAGGTTGAAATAACAGTTTAAAACTGCTCACAAAGGCTGTAATTTCTGGCCTGAGACATGTTTAAGAAGCTACTCAAGTGGGTGGCACAATAAGTGCTGCAGTCCTACTAGTGCCATTTAATATACAGGCCCAAGGTACATGTAGCACCACTAACTAACAAGTAAAGGGACTAACAAGTAAAATAAATATGCTAATTGGGTGCAAGCCAATTCTATCATGTTTAAAGGAGAGAGCACAAGCACTTTCGCACTGGTTAGCAATGGTAAAGTGCAGAGTCCTAAGGCCAACAAAAAATGAATTCAGCAAAAAGTGGAGAGTAAAGGCAAATGGTTGGGGATGACCCTTCAGAGAGAGCCAGGTTCAACATACCTTGCAAAATACTGTACTGTACAATCATTATTACAAATAGAAATTCTGATCTGCATTTTTATATACACAGGGTACAACTAATTTAACTAAACTTTACATGCTTTGAGCGAATGTGGGTGAATGCGTTTCATTAATATAGTTGATCTCACTCAAAGACATTAACATTTTTGGCATGAAACAGAGTCCTTTCAGGAGGAAAGTAAAATGAACTTTCAAAGCAAGTTTGTGCTTTTTCATTATTTAAGGATTAACAATACCTGATTCTGAAAGCTGGCATACCGCTTTAGATGTTTTACAAACTCTGCATGGGAAGTATTCTTTACAACAATAAGAGCCATTGTTCCATCATTTAACCTGAAACAGAAGATTTATTTAGAAGATAACATGCAGAGGAAATATCTGGTTAACAACAGAACATTCTTGGTTTTCTTAAAGGTAGAACAGCATCATCTATATAGAGCACATATGAGAACTGCATACATCCAAAAACCAATAACAAAAAGATTTCTTCAATACCTTCAGACCCAGCACTGCCAAAAGCACTGCTTTAAAGATATACTTCACTCAGCCTGTGCAGGGGAGGTAGCCATATATCTACTGAACAAGTGCCTTGAACTAGGTTCATTTCCCGCTGAGCACAGACCTCTCCTTAAAATGAAAAATATCAACCTATCTGACTGAGCAAACTACAGGCCCATATCAAATGGACCATTCCTAAAAACTTTCTTAAGAGCATGACAGAATGAAATAGGGGTGGGCAGAACTCGTGGAGTTTCATTCTGTGGAATTCTACTTTTGTGTACCATTTTAGGACCCTATTGTAATTTTCCCGATTCATGCCCTTATATAGGTATAAATCACTATGTTCTTATATAGGCTTAATAATCATAACCATATTTAGACATAGCTCATGCAGTCCAAATACGGCAGGGCTACTTCCACTAGTTCCGAAAATCTACAACGATTTCTTGGAAAACTTGGCTTCAGCAGCTAGGGACTTCTCCTTGCTCAAGAACTGACTTGTCCAAGAACTCATGGAGTTTTTAAAGAACTGACACTCTTTTATGACGTTATTATGTCCAACTTTACGTCAAACTCTGCAACTTCAAGGTATAAATATGCCCACACTTGCCTTAGCAAACACACAGTGGTTTGGAGCAGTTCGACTATCTACTTGCCCGACGCATCCTGCTACTGCAAGTGCCAAAGGAATCCGACCCTCCAGCAGACGCACTGAGAGATAGACTGTCTTTTCTCCTGCCGAGAAATCCAGCTCCAGTGTTTCCAAGCTACCCTTGCCGGTTGTTGGGAAATCGAGTCGTGAGCCTGACCTTCTTCATTCCAAATCAAGGTACGGAGATGATTAGACCCTAAGAGAAATCTTGGACAGATTCTTGGCAAAATAATACTATATTTATTCTACACCTCACTTACTTCTTCCCTCATACTAAGCTTAGGTTAGGTACATCGGGGTAGGCGTATTTTAGAAGCACCAGTTGAGTACTTTTAGCCTCTGTTATTTATGTATGTATTTATTTATGGTTTAGGAACCATACAATGCTCTTACAGTATTATTTTATTCTACTCTTTCTACTGTGTGCATTATATTTTACAACCAGTTTTACGATTGTAGCAGTTCATTTCTTATGCTTGAGAAAGAAAACTGTTCAATAAATCCTTTTATTGAAAACGCCCATCTATCTACTTTCTCTGCACCTCTGTTGAAATGAAGCATGCACGATTGACTGAGTAAAATATCTATCTATTGTTCCCACGACTCTGAAGATCAGTTTTATCTTGGGGAAACAAATTTGTCATGTTATGCGGTTGTCAGAAACTAATCCCTTCTTGTTTATTTGAGAAAGTTTCTAGTGACCTCTGAGCTAGCTGGCACTCACAATTAAGTCTAATATATTAGATAAAGAACTAGTAGACATAAGTCCTACGTCATATCCATAGGATATATTATTCCAATGCGCAGAGCCTATTGGGAATATAGGAACTACACTACATGTCGCCCAACGTTTGGTAAGGCACTAATTTCACTCTAGATACTAGAGTATTTCAGTCGTGCTTTTCACAGAGACCCCTTTATACCGTAAAAACTCCAAAATATCTGCCATAAACTGAGTAGGACAAAAAATCCTATGTATTAGTTTTGGTTTTGTTCAACGTTGGAGGATACAGTATTTCAAAATATTGTGCACCTTCTTTGTTTCCTTGAAACTTGCTCTGCACAACTTCTTAAACAAAATGTCAGACGATGACAATCCTGGGGGCAGTGGAACTACAGTAAATGCAAACCAACCAGGTTTTGACACTACAGATTTCCGACATGACGATGTGGATGCTTTAAACAGCCCGGAAAATGTGCGGAAAGCCATAGCTATAAAGCTTATAGAAAATGGCCTATCAGCAAGAGGTGGTAGAGTCATATTTGTCATAGAGGCACATGAATATCGGCAGACAGAGGTATTCTATTCATGGATTATCTTTCCACAAGCAAATCCAACAACACGTGTATTGCACTTATACAAGATGGAGGAACCTCCAGCGGAATAAGCTTCTTTTGAGGCCGTTAAAATTCTACTAACTTACCAAGAGCATCAGCTCTGGTTTAAAGGCGCCCTACAACACCAAAATCACATTACCAAGCTCGGTCCATTAGGTAGACCAGGAGCAACATGGCCGGTACTAGCCAGCTATACACCACATCCTGCCATTGAACAAATGACAGGTTCAGAACTGTTAGCTCAGCTAAAACAATTAATAAAAATACATAGACAATTGGTACGATATGTCATGCAGACCTGCCATAAGAACTCCACAGCACACCCCTCATCAGGGGAACACAAACAAAATCACACCACAGACTATACAGTCAGTCATCGGTAAGTTGCCCACAAAAAGGAAACAAATTCCATTCTGGTTAGCCCAGAAAATTACTGAAATAGAGGCAGTATTTCCCGATGGTACACCTCATGAGAAACACAGGATTCTAACAATCTGTTTACCAATAGGGATAGCACCACACGTAGAGGACTGTGACACTTGGGGTACAGTCTTTGCTTCAATCTACACAAAAACACATGGTGTCCCGTCTATTGCGGTAATACCAGACGTCCTGAGACAGATTCAAAATGAATACGGACTAGAACCGGCCTTGAATCTTGGTATGAAATTACTGAAAGATTTCAAACAGGTCTCAGCTATTTTATTAGCTAACATTAAAGGTGAAGCAGCATCCGTGGCAATCCGCCAAAAATTAAAAGAACTTGATATTACTGAGCAACCGTATGAACTTGCCAGAATTATTGAAAAATCCAATGAAGAACTAGGAAGAGATAGTTTGGGAGGGAAACCTGTAAAGCCCGAACTAACAGAAAATCCTGAAAAAGTTTTTATCAAAAATAATCTAACTACTCCTAAAAAGAAATGTGAAAATAGTAGACAGTCACTTCCTAAAGAGAAGCGCTCTTACTTCAGAGGTAGATCTCCTCAAAAGGAGCACTCTGAAAAGAGGTATAACCTCAGAAATAGGGATAATTTGAGAAAACCTGATAGATATCAAGATACTGATACATGTTCCTCTCGAACCTTTCATACTTTTTTTTAAAAATCTTTGTTTATTGGGTTTTGTAGAGCATACAGAGTATATAAGTAAGAAAGACGGTGCAGATACACATTACAGCAGGTTATCGTAGCAAACACAGTGCACAGACAGCATATTATGAGCTATGCAGATGGCGACATCGTACCTTTCATACTTCCTCGCAGAAATCAGTAAGAAGAGGACGATCAGAACACAAGGAAGAACGCGTGAAGTCCAAAGACGATCAACACGTTCCAAAAAATAAGAAAACTCAATTCTCCAAAAAGAAGGTAGCAAGTATTAAAATCAGACATGTCGAGGATCTTGAGGACACAACTCAAGAACGGGGAGTGGGCCCAGACAATGCTGGACAGCGCAGCAGAGGTCACCATAGCTCGCAGGATCGCTGGATCTGAATGAATACATTCAGGTTGAAACTGCCGACACCAGGGTTAGTGTACCCCATAAGTTTTACGAAGTAACACTCCGGATGGAGGGGGACATAACTAGGAAAATAAAAGCACTCTTTTGGGAAAAACTATCAAAGGGTTATCACATCCTCATGGCAGAACAAGACTGGCCACCAGAATTTGTCAGGGAGTGCCCACATGGCAAAGAGATCATTATGCCAGCCTTCTCTAATCATATTCCTATTCATAAAAAATACACCTATGCCAGAAGATGGACTGTGGCCCAGGCTCCAGTATTATATAAAAATCATGTGGGATGAGATGAGGATTCTCCTCACCACAAAATCCAGTTAAAAATTCAACCAACTACTCAAAGGCAGTATCCAGTTAAGCAAGAAGCTAAAAAACAAGTCAGGGAGATCTTAGATCAACTTCAATACCAGGGGGTGATTGAAACATGCACCTCATCAATAAACAATCCTTTGTTTCCTGTCTCCAAACCAGAGGAAACATATTGTCTAGTTTTGGATTACAGACATTTAAACTCTTGTTGAAAAACTTTTGCAGTACAAAATGCACACAGTGCAGCACTGATGAATAACATTGTGCGCAAGAAATACAAAACCACATTAGATATTTAAAACGGTTTCTTCTGTTAAAATATCGCACCAGAAAGCAGGTATTTGACCGCTTTCTCAATAATGGGGACACAGCGTCAATTTTGCCGTCTCCCCCAAGGATTCAAGAATAGTCCAGGGTTATTTTCAGCTAGAGTAACAGAGTTACTACAAATGTATGATGATGAGGCATTATCTTATGTTAATGACATCTATCTTACAGACGATTACTTAGACAGGCACTTGACCAGGGTGAACACCATAATACTTCGATTCGCCTCTGATGGGTGTAAATTCAACTTTAAAAAATCAAGAATTGCCCACCTCAAAGTCCTATTCTTAGGATATGAACTTTCAAGTGAAGGCAAAAGCCTGGCAGCAAACTTTTTAGAAAAATGTGCGCTAGTCCAACCTCCAAAAACTCTGAAAAACTTAGTCAATTCTAGGTTTCCTGAATTTCGGAAGAACTTACATTCTAAATTAAGCAGAAAGGGTTAAACCTCTCTACGAATTAATCAAACCTGATTTCAAACCTACTAATTGGAATAAAAAACACACAGAAATTTTGCGTTCAGTACAAACAGACATGTTAGCAACAACACATTTACAGACACCCGCAAATGAACGCAACCTTGCAATCCGAATCATCCCAGGGAGAAGCGGATTCACATACCTAACCTTTAATGAAGGTGAAAAGGTACGAATAGCTTACAAATCACACTTGTACACACAAACTGAAATAAAATCTACTTCAACAGAAAAAATTCTGACAGCGGTTCAAACTGCAGTGGCAAGAGAAAGAACACTCGCGCATGAGGTAACGCATAAAAATCGTTACTCTTGTACCTGCCCTAGAGGCAGTGACAAAGGCAAGCATTCCGAATGCAAAAGCTTTACATCCAAGATGGATACAATGGGTTAATTCTCTTGCTGCAACAGACGTTGAATACGTTTTCGATCCTTACTTGAAGACACAAGAATTTCTCCAATACGAACAAGAATGTCCTCTGCCCACTGAAATTCTGCCTCTAGAACATTACGGCTGTATAATATATACAGACGGATCAGCACAGCCCGCAATTGGGGGGAAACAAGCTTATAGTGCAGTGTGCGAGATTGTTAAAGGTCGCTGGCGCGATGGTAAATTCAGACCTATGGTCACAAAAACTCAATCTCTCGGAGACTGTACAGCTCAGTGAGCTGAACTCCAAGCTGACAAGATGGCGCTTGAAAATACCGATCGCGAATTCCCCACACTCATAGTGTGCGATTCGTATTACTGCGTCCAGTCTTACAATGAATATCTGCAGAACTGGGTTCAAAATGGATTTAAAGACGCAAAAGGTGGCACAATCAAGCATAAAATTCTTTGGGAACAAGTAGTTCTATCACAGAAAGAACTACAAAAGACTCACGTGATCCATACACTGAGTCATCAGCGTGATGGCGTTCACGTTGAAGGGAATTCATTGGCTGATGAAGCCACGAAGGCAGCTGTGCAAATGGCTTCCATAGCTTCAATCACTTGTTCAAAAACTAAAATAGACAGCAAAATAATGCAAGCTGTCAATGCTTCAATAAAAGACAGTGGTAAAACATTACCAAAAGGCTTTCCACTCAAGTACTCATATATAACTGATGCGAATAATGTTCCATTTGCTCGAATCCCTGGAGTGGGGGATAGAGTAATCCCAAACATGGAACATAGATTAGGACTAATTTTAGCAGCACATGAAGGGCTTGCCTCTGCACACGCAGGTGTTGCTGCCACAGTTTCATTATTAAAACAGCGATACTGGTGGCCGCGCATGAGGAAGCAGTGTGAAAGCTGCCAGAAAATTAAAGTTTCAACAGTGAAACGCCCGGCGCAGACGCCCCTTCTAATTTCAGATAAACCATTAGAGTGTGTTTACCTGGATCACTGCGGTCCCTTATAGAGGGATGGCAACTATAAATATATCATGGTCGCAGTGTATTCCTGCTCAAGATTCATTTGGATGTGGTCTCAGCGCTCGGCTGACGCCCAAACTGTTATAAAAGATTTGTGAGTCTTTATCGGCACATACGCAATCGGCACGCTACATTCTGACCAGTGTCCTGCGTTTAGCTCTAAAGCTTACAAGGAGGCCATGGCCAATTTGGGTGTTGCATTGAGATTTTTGAGTCCATTCCGTCCTGAGGGAAATTTGGTTGTGGAGAGAAAAAACCGTGACATAAAGAAATCTATACCAGCTAGGGTATTAGGTTTGAGTGATGGGTGGGTCAAACATCTAATAAGTTTCCAACATAGTCTTAATAACCTGCCAAGAAATTCTCTGGGTGGAATCCCTCCATATGAAATCATTTTTGGTACTAGAATGTTGGTTGAAGACCTCGAATGTCATACTTCAGTGGTGGTACAAAACCCTTTGATATCAAAGATCGTTTGGCTGTTTTACAGGACTTAAATGAAACAAGAAGAAGTCTAAGCAACACCAGCGAAAAGCCAACAACCACTAAGGAAAAACCACCTGTCCCAGCAAGATCTGTCTGGATTCCAAAGATTGGGGATCTGGTCAGAGAAGAAATAGTGGACAAGAAGGAATTTGGGCCTTCTTACAAAAAAACGGTTCCTGAACTAGCCGTCCACGGATCAAGACTAGTGTTGCTGCCGCCCCTTGCTGGAAGAAAAGAGAACCGGTCTGTATCAATTGACCTGGTAAAACCACACCATGTGGCTGATAATAAGTAGTAGGCCCAGTGGACTCCCAAGATGTAGCAGACAACCAAATCTTGCTACTATCCAAGAGGTTCAAACTGAAAGACTCATCACCTTTGAAGAATCTGCAGTGAGAAAAGAAGGACTATGCAACAAAGCCATGGAACTTGTGCCACTTTAAACCCAAATAACAGTTCAAGAAACTCCTGTCTACAATGATGTAGCATCTGACTGTACGAATATGTCAAGGGAACAAGCAGCACCAGCGATTTCAAATAATCCGGATGCAATACCAACAATTGACAGAACTGCCTCTGGCTATTTAATCAAATTCGATAACTTTTCTGAGGATCCCAGTGAACCTGAAACAACGCCAGCAAATAAAACTTTCAAGGAAGAATTAACAGTACTTTGTCACCAGCTTGCAAATACATATCTGGTTTCACCATGGGTTGAATTTTGGATTGTGTTTTTACTTTTTCTCCTATTATGGCTGATTCTCATTGTAAGTTTGGGAAAGCTGATAGATGGAAAATACAGTAAAATGGCCACAGTAAGTAAGAACATCAACTTGCTCCTGAAGCCACACAAATCATCTCATCGTGAACAACGAGACCGGTCATTAGTGAACATCACAGCGGATCCTCTACCTGGTGCAATAGCATGGGATATAACTGATTATGACATTTATGGCCCCGTCGAGCTGCCGAAAATTCCACACCAATTTAAGGTTTCCTTAAGTGATTTCGTTTCACCCAGCACATTTTCTGATGATTGGGACTTTGAAACTGTTAATAACATGATGGCAGACTTAGAAATGTCAGCAACATTTACAAATCATGATTACTTAGAAGGTTCCTCAGATTATGAACAAATGTATTGTTTTAATCATTTGGTCACCATTATTTGCACCAATCTGCAAACCCTAGAAATGTTTTAAGTTATAATCAATGGGAACATTGTCCGACGCCACCGAAGGGTAGCTCTAAAACATTCTATAGAAAATGTCATACTTTTCAGGGTTCAATATCACAAATCCAGAAACATTTTACTTTAGAAATGTTAATAAGACAGGCATGAAAAGTATGTTGACTAATACTAAACAGATCTATTCTGCTGCCTTTTATGCTCAGTTGCCCACATTGGGGTTTAACTTTTGGAAAGACAACATTGAGACAAAAACTGTCTGGGGCACAAAGGACTGGCAGGTACAAGGTCTAGAAGCATTATTCAGAGCCTGCATCATCCCAGAACAAATGATGTTTTTAAATGATACTGTTCAACAGACATCTTTTATTGGCCTTGCTAAGATAAAAGATTTAAACAAACCGTTTATACCTAAACCCACACCGCATAGTAATAGAACTACAGATGAGGAGGTAGACGTAAACTATATTTTACAACAGAACAGAACTAATCCTGATTGGAAAAAATGGTTAATTTGGCCCACAGACATGAATATCAGTCAAAATAGTTTCCTGAACAAGACACAGGGATTTACAGAAACTAGGCCAGATCCAAGATATGTCCAGAGACAACATCCAGGGATAATAACAACTTACAGTGTAGGAAAACTATGCATTGAGTGGCTGCAGAAATCCACACTTCCAGAAATATAACAAAACTTATCTTTGCTTAAAAATGGCATTAACTTATGAGACTTCTTACTTGGAACTCGTAATCCACGTCATAAACGTTTCATATACGCCGGTATATACGCTGCTTATAATGAAGCATGGAAAGTCAGGCAAATGGAAACAGCAGAAAGAATACGAGAAATTGATCGTAATAATTTAGAGAAAGCACTCTCTGTAGTTGACAATGGGTTAACAACTCTGTCGTCCAGAATGTATTCTTTGGACAGCATTGAATCCTCTGCCATAGACATAATGGAACAGGACTTGCTAATGTTACAGCATGGCCAGTCTCAATTACGTTCTATAATGCTGTTAGGCTGGACGTTACAAAACCTTTGTTCTGGCTATGTGCCTTGGCGTCTAATCAACACTATGTCATTGTTTACTGTATTGAACCTTACAGATAAACAAATCTCTTTGAAACAGAGGGGAGCAGACTATACGGTGCTGAGCATAGAAAAACTTGAGAGATTACCATTGACCGTTTCTGAGAAACCATCAGTTGAATGGATAATACAAGGCACCATCACGATACTAGTGACAATTTTCCAGTTTCAGTATTGCTTAAAACACATACCAGCGGGCCTGTATGAACGGTTGGGTAAAGAATACATTAAGTCGATGTGGGATTTACCATACATACACAAATGTTGGAGTGGGGGAAAGGAGGTATTTCTTAGTGGTAAAAATTGTAAAAAGTCAGTAAGCGGTACACTGTTGTGTCAAGGTATTAATTTACACGGAGCCTGCAAGGGTTCTTCCAATAACCTTTCTTGCCACCTGCAGGGTTCGCCCACAGCGGTGATAGATCCAATTTTAAGGCAGCTTTCCAATGTTAGCTACATTATGTTAAATGATCACAGCTGTTGCGGAATGATGCCAGTAATAGCCTATCTCCTTAGCGTGTCAGCCAGGGTCACTTGTTGTATGCAAATATTGTTTCATAAAACTAAGACAGACGGGGAGTCGCCGCTATGGCCTTCACTGAACATCTCTTCTATACGAATTGATACTTTAAGCAGAATGAAAGCCATTTTTTTTACAAAAAACTGTGCCACTGACCTCATCCAGAGAGACGTATGATTTGCAAGTTGCAAGGACTTCTGCAGAGATACATGCATTATAATCAACAAACTGACCAATACCGTTAGCACCCTTTGAAGCAGTCCTGGGCATTTTTCCTAACTTCGTACACTCTGTGTTCGGCGGCCTTCCTCTCATCTTGGGACTCATAGCAGTAATACTATTTTTGTTCCTTCTGCTCAGATATGGCAAGTCCAGTCACCAATGATACCCAGATTACCATGGAAAATGCTCTTCTGGCGATGCAGTATTGCGAATGCATAACACAGATCCTTGGCTTGGCTCGTTTGAGAGATCTGAATACCACATGGTTCCTGTCATTCAGACCAATCTGGCAAGATTGCATCTTACCTGTTCTACGATGCCTCTTTTGTGGAGAGGAATGCGTGTCAGATATCCGTCTAACACTACCATTGGCAATGCCAACGGATGTTGACGCATTACTGGGTCCGGTAACGGCTCATGTGTTGTGTTGCCCCCAATGGCTACCAATCCTGATGACGGCATTCATTGAGATCTCACGGCAAATCTAGCAGAAGGTGAGATACGCGGGCCAACAGGCACACAGGTATCATCTGCTATGAACATTGCTAACGTGGCTGACGCTGACGGCGATGCTTCACATCTGTGTACATTGATCTTCTTAATGAAGTGGTTCAACTTTCATCTACAGTGGTAGACGATTTCTTTGCCAGCCTAGACGTTTTAATGTTTTCTCCTGACACCGAGAATAACTTTTGAAGTTAGCACACAGCGTTCTATGAACTCTGAATTCAACCTTCGCTTTTTCATAACAAAGGCTTCCCTGTTTGGAACTCTATTTCACTGCGATTTAATTTGTTTTTTTTTACTACCTTTCAAAAACGGAACTTTGGCACAAAGTAATCTGCTGAAAGTAGAACTATTGTGAGAGAACAAGAATTCTTTGAATACTTCCTTGAAACAATTTTGACCTTATCTACAAACTAACACAGTTTATATACTTGGCTATGAGATCGTCTCAAATGTTTTTTCTGTAACTAAGAGCCATTTCATAAATGTAATCTCATGAATGATTGGGTTAGCATTTGCCATATTACAATAACATCATTTCCCTTTTTAAGGCGGACTATGCAAATGCTAATTTTTCTGTGTGCAACCATTTTAAATACATTTTATATGAATTTGTGAGGGTTGTAAACACATGCTCTAGATTCTATGTTTTAGTGCTTGATCTTAGATGGACATGATAACATAGAGTATGTGTTGTGTATCATTTTAGGACCCTATTGTAATTTTCGCGATTCATGCCCTTATATAAGTATAAATCACTATCACTATGTCCTTATATAGGCATAAGAATCATAGGCATAAGAATCATAACCATATTTAGACATAGCTCATGCAGTCCAAATATGGCAGGGCTACTTCCACTAGTTCTGAAAATCTACACCGATTTCTTGGAAAACTCTGCTTCAGCAGCTAGGGACTTCCCCTTGCTCGAGAACTGGCTTGTCCAAGAACTCATGGAGTTTTCAAAGAACTGAGACTCTTATATGACGTTATTATGTCCAACTTTACGTCAAACTCGGCAACTTCAAGGTATAAATATGCCCAAACTTGCCTTAGCAAACACACAGTGGTTTGGAGCAGTTAGACTATCTACTTGCCCGACGCATCCTGCTACTGCAAGTGCCGAAGGAAGCCGACCCTCCAGCAGACGCACTGAGAGAGAGACTGTCTTTTCTCCTGCCGAGAAATCCAGCTCCAGTGTTTCCAAGCTACCCTTGCGGGTTGTTGGGAAATCGAGTCCTGAGCCTGACCTTCTTCATTCCAAATCAAGGTACGGAGCTGATTAGTCCCTAAGAGAAATCTTGGACAGATTCTTGGCAAAAGAATACTATATTTATTCTACACCTCACTTACTTCTTCCCTCGTACTAAGCTTAGGTTAGGTACATCAGGGTAGGCGTATTTTAGAAGCACCAGTTGAGTACTTTTAGCCTCTGTTATTTATGTATGTATTTATTTATGGTTTAGGAACCATACAATGCTCTTAAAGTATTATTTTATTCTACTCTTTCTACTGTATGCATTATATTTTACATACAGTTTTACGATTGTAGCAGTTCATTTCTTATGCTTCAATAAATCCTTTTATTGAAAATGCCAGTGTATCTATTTTCTCTGCACCTCTGGTGAACGAAGCATGCACGATTGACTGAGTAAAATATCTATCTATTGTTTCTACGACTCTGAAAATCAGTTTTATCTTGGGGAAACAAAGTTGCCATGTATATGCGGTTGACAGAAACGAATCCCTTCTCGTTTATTCGAGAAAGTTTCTAGTAACCTCTGAGCTAGCTGGCACTCACAATTAAGGCTAATATATTCGATAGAGACCTAGCAGACATAAGTCCTATGTCACATCTATAGGATGTATTATTCCAATGCGCAGAGCCTATTGGGAATATAGGAACAACACTACACTGCGAAGTTCCATAAAAACTCAGCAAGATTCCACAAACAGCAGAATTTCGGCATGTCACGCTGCTCCCTCAAATGTTTAGCATGGGAGCTTGTTCCGTGCTGTAAAATCAGCGCAAAAGGCAGCACGCCATAGGGCTCTGCTTTTTTCTGCCGCATGCATACTTTCTCTCAGCTGGGTGTCTCTGAATATGCATCTTCGGAAGAAGTTTGAAAGACTGCCATCAATAACTCGGAGACATATGTCTTCTTCATCATCAAATTCACTAAACCTGCAGTGTTTGATGTTTAATACACATCAGGTCTTTCAACAAACTCATTCATTGTTTAAGCAGCTTGCTGTTGTGCTTGATTGAAAATGTTTTCTTCATAGTCGAAGGTCGTCATCGGACTGGACTTGGCTTCCAGCAAGGTTCTTTAGATACTTTATGATTTTCTTACCATCTACTTCTTCTTGGACATTTATGAAATCATGGAACCTCTTGATCCATGCAGCCCATCTGGTGCCAATAATTCTGCTTCTTTGCAGTGTCGGATGGTGGTGGTGGCTTCAGACACACAGCTGCATCATACTTCACACTCTTTTCTACTGCTGTTGAGAGTATATGCTGTTCAGGTGACAGCAGCTGTCCTGGGGCAGTCCCTTCTGCAACCACAGGCGGGTGCTTGTAGATCGATCATCACGCCTGATCGAAGGTCGTAATAAGTGATGGATTAGTCTCTCGTACTTGTCCGTCATTGCTTTCAGCTTTTTGCAATGTACCTGGTTGTGGCTGCCTTTAGTGCTTCACTTTGTACTGATTATGGCTCTGTGATAGGCTATGTCCCAATATTTCTTCTTTTCGCTTTACCAGTGTGCTTCTGGTGGGCTGTTCGAGTGCTTCTCTGCAGGGTCTTAAACTTCTTCAAGGGACATAAATGGGCTGGACTGGAGCTTCGATTCCACACACACCAACTTTGAACTGTTTCTCATCAAAAGTGGGCGCGCGTGGCAAACACGAGGAGGTTGCTGTAACGTTGCAAACTTCCAGTGAAAGCAGTCTTGTTTCTTCAGGACACAGATCCCCCACTCGTCTCGAGTTGTAGCATCCTCCCCAGTCCGGGAGCATGCAAATGAATATGCCACACATGGAGCTCTGGATTGTTCGTCTTTATTCCTCAGCATGCAATCACACTCTGCTCTTGGATTACGTCATAACTGTTAATAATCACACCCTAACACCTCCCAGCAAGTTACTTACATCCTCTATTAAATTCGTCCAGAACTGCAAGGATCCTAGCACACATAGTCTCACGCCACTACACCACCTTCCGGAGGTCAGCCATTTGCAGATATAGTCCCACAGATGCAGAAATTGCAAACCAAACCTAAAGTATTTAATGGATGAGGGGTAGACACTGCCACCTGTCCATATTTTGCAACATCAATTGAAGACACTCTTTAGCAAGAAGTATACTGTACAATCCTGTTAGACTGAACTTATTTACCAATCTTATCCCTCACCATTTAAACTGTTTAATTGCCAGGACCATCCAAAAATGACCAATACATTTCCACAACAATCACCTCAAGGAAGGCGGTGATCCAGAGGGGCCATTTGAAACTATGCAAAATTGTTTGGCATACATATTATCTAATGGTCACACATGCCATGTGCTTTCTGTACAACAGCATCCAATAGGAAGATGGGCTCAAAGCATTAGCCCATTTCCTGAGTTCCATATTGAAGCATCATATTGAAAATCTGAGGATCAAAAGGCGCATGCTTGCATCTTCAAGTTCTGAAAACGGAAAAAACTGAGAAGGATACTGTTAGAACTGGGGGTCTCTAGTTGGCAATGGTTTGCACCTTTGTCCAAATAGGGACCCTTGCTTCTAGTCAGGGTAAGGGGGCTACACTCCTAAAATAACCCCTGCTCAACCCTCTGGTAGCTTGGCACAAGCAGGTAGGCTTATCTCAGAGGCAGTGTGTAAAGCATTTGTGAACACATACAGTAATACAGTGAAAACACTACAGATGGACATCATACAGTTTTTATAAAAATAAGTATTCTTTATATAGACTTAACACAAGACCCAAACGACAAAAATCCATAATACAATATTAGGAAAATGACTCTTAAATGATAAACATAGCTTAGTCCAAAGGTGATGGTAAATGCAACACGTTTCTCGCAAAGTACCTTTGGATGCATAACGCAAGATAAACAAAACGTTCGCAAGGAGGACGATGCACCGGTTCCTTGTTTCGGGGGAGGCGATGCATCTATTCTTTAATGCTTTCACAAAGTAGGCGATCGCCTGTTCCTTACCATAGAGGAAATGATGCGTCGAACTCGTATTGCGTTCCAGTTACAATGCAACAACATGGCGTCGCGATGCGACAAGATGGCGTCTTTGATGCGGTGCGATGACGTGAAGGTGATGTGTGCACGCCCGACGGCCGTGCGGCGACTCAGGAACTTCTGAGCCGCAACAGGCCCTGCAAGACGCTTCTACTTTGATGCGACGGCGACCCTTGCGGTGGCGACAAGTTTTTCCGGTGATTCGATGACAAACAGCTGTGAAGGAGACAAGCTTCTCGGGTGATGCATGGCGACCTTTGCGGCGGCAACACGCTTCTCCGGTGATGCGACGTCGACCTCTGCGGCAGCGACACGCTTCTCCGGTGATGCGACAGCAAGAGCTGTGGCGGCGACACGCTTCTTCTTGTTGCATCGAGCTTCCAGCTCCCAACAATACGCTGGCTTCTGAACACAGAATTCCCACAAAGGAAATGCAGGGGGAAGCTGGTGGTGAAGTCTTGTATTCCTGAGACTTCAGCAGGAGGAAAGCACTCTTCGAGCCCTTGGAGATTCTTCTTCAAGATGATGAAAGTTCATTAAAAGTTCCTTCTCCTTTCCTTGGCAAATAAGTAACCACTGCAGGCCAACCCCAGAAAATAGCACAATGGCACAGGGGCAGTCGAATCCTTCAGCTTCCTTGGTTCCTCTCCTTGGCAAAGGTTTGTCTTGATTCCCAGAAGTGATTTAAAGTCTTGGGGTCTGGGCCCCAATATTTATACTACAAATTTCTTTGTTTTCTGAAGTCAGAGGGTGTCTGTACCTGGTCAAAACCAGTTGTGTCCTCACTGGTGCAGCTTCCTGGAAGGAGGTGGAGACAGCATTGTTAAAAGCAGACCTGGCCTAGGTAGCTGAAAGGAAATCTCCTCCCTCAACTCTCTATTCTATGAGGGCTCAGGGGAGTGAAAGGAAATCTCCGCCCCCTACTCTCAATTCAGCCAAGGTCCTATTCAGCCCAGCCCTGACTCATCAGACTGCTGGAGCCCAAGCCCTCCTGTCACTCACAAACCAGAGATGCAATACACAAACTAGCAGAAGCAGGCTGGATGGTTAGGTATGAAAATAACTACTTTCTGAAAGTGGTATTTTCAAACACAGAATCTAAAATTCATCTTCACTAAGGGCCAGATGTAGGTAATCTTGATTTACCTACTCTTAAATACCGAATCATACCGATTCGGTATTTAGGAGTAGGTAAATGGGATGTAGGTAATTTCTCTTTTGAAATTACAGAATCGGTAAGAATTGGTAATTACCGAATCGGTATTTACCGATTCGGTAATTGCCATTCATTCTAATGGGCCTGGAGGCCCATAGGAATGAATGTCAATTAGCGAATCGGTAAATACCGATTCGGTAATTGGGTGAAACATTGAAGGGTGGCAGGGTGTCACTTTGACACCCTGTTGCACCCCTCAATCGTGTATGGGTGCACATGTTGCAGACATACATGCCCTAAAGGCATGTATGTCTGCAACAGGGCAGCGTTTGAAAAGCAAAATAAATGCTTTTTCAAGGCTTTTCATTATTTACCACCAACTTCTAGTACTCATGTGTGACATATTGTTAAGACTTTCAGAGTTAATAATATCGGACTGATTTCTCTGGAAGTTTCACCATTTATACTGATTAATTGTAATCGGAATTAAAGACTGAGCTCTCAGGGACGTAAGGCAATGTAAGCGTATTGGCTATAGTGGCTAATTATTTTTCTCCCACTTCCTTTTGCTCTAAGTAATGTCATTTTCTTTTGAGAAGATTATATTAATTTTGCAATGGAAAACAATTTAACCTACTGGGTGGTAGCTAATGTAGTGTTGCTAGCAAGAGGACAACACTGTGTGAAAGGTATGCGAGTTATAATAATTTGAAGGTGGTGTGTAAATTATAAATTTAAGGTACAACTTTAACTTTTGAATTTCTAATGTTTGTGTAGTTTAAGTTTGGTTTGTATACAAATCTATACCACTATTATAAAGAGAGAGCCCAAACCTTTGAGGTGGGTAAGCTCGAGAACTTAAGCACCAATCGGAATACCTAATACAGCATTGCAAACTACAGTATCAGCAGATGGCCATAGGCTATACAGCAGCCCAACATATACATTAGAAGGGGAAAAAAAAGTTTTGTGAAAAGCAGTCCGTTGTGGGCGTGTGCGTTGTGGGATTCAGCAAAAGAGAAGAGTTCTGTGTGGGACTAGCGTTCCAATACGAGTGGGTGTGTCCTTTAGCATTGTTGTGGGCGTTGGACGTTGACGCGATGTTGTGCGTCTAAGTGGCTGGAGCGGCCAAACACGTTCGGGGATGGAGCGAACACCGGACAAACACGTTCGCGGCTGGAGCGTATTAAGGTACAGTGGCGCCGGCTAGAGCAGGCCCGGACAACGTCGGGACGGGCTGCTAGTAATGAATAAAGCATTCCCAACTATCGCTTAGCCTTAACCTTTGGTGTTTTCATTGAATTCCAATGGTTTTTGATTTTTAATTATAGAGGGGAGTGTCTGGAAGTGGAGTTTCATCAAATGGAGTTTCAAAGTATAGTGGAGGAGACTGTCAGAGTGTAGTATCATAGAGTGGAGTGGTGTAGCGTGGAGTGGCACAGTGTGGAATACTGTAGAGTGAAATAACTTACAGTGGAATAGCATAGAGTGGAATAGTATAGAGTGGAGTGGCATAGAGTGAAGTGACATAGAGCAGAGCAGTGTACAGTGGAGCAGTGTACAATGGAGTGGCATACCGTGGAGTGGAGTACAGTGGAATAGCGAAGAGTGGAATAGCGTAGATTGGAATAGCATACAGTGGAGTGGCATAGGGTGACGGAGAGTTGAATGATGTAGAGTGGAATAGCCTAGAGTGGTGTAGAGTGGAGAGGCGTAGAGTGACGTAAAGTGGAGTGGCGTACAGTGAAGCTGTAGCAGTGGAACAGCATATAGTGGAGTGGAATAGCGTAGAGAGGAGTAGCATACTGTAGAGTGGCATAGAGATGAGTTGTGTAGAGAAGAATAGCATAGAGTGGAGTGGCATAAAGTGGTGCAGAGTGGAGTGGCATATAGTGTAATACAATAGAGTGGAGTGTTGTCCAGTGGCATAGAGTTGAGTGGCTAGAGTGGAACAGCATAGAGTGGAATGGTGTAAAGTAGAGTGGCACACAGTACAGTGGTTTAGAGTGGAATAGCATAGAGTAGAGTGCTTTAGTGTAGAGTAGAATGGAAAGGAGTTGAGTGGTGTAGAAAGGAATAGTATAGAGTGGAGTAGTGTACAGTAGAATGGAAAAGAGTGGAGTGCCACCGAGTGGAATATCATAGAGTGGAGTGGCATATAATCATGTGGCATAGAGTGGAACAATGTAGAGTGGAGTGTTGTAGAGTGGAGTGTTGTAGAGTGGTGTGGCATGTCATAGAGTGGAGGTGCCTGTCATACAGTAGAGTGGAGTGGCGTGTCAGAGTAGAGTGGCGTGGCATGTCAAAGAATGGCATGCAGTACAGTGTCTTAGAATCGAGGGGCATAGAGTAAAGTGGCATAGATGTAGGGGCATGTGATGTAGTGGCGTGTAGTGACATAGAGTAGAGTAGTGTGTGATAGTGTGGAGTGCTGTGTCAGAGCAGAGTGAAGTGGCATAATCTGGAGTGGTGTGTCATAGACTGGAGTTCAGTGGCTTAGAGTGTAGGGGTATAGAGTGGAGTGGCATGGTATAGAGTAGAGTGGAGTAGCAAGTCAGAGTGGCATGTCGAACAGTATCATAGAGTGGAGCAGACTGGGGTAGAGTGGAGCGCCAGGTAGTGGATCAGCGTCTTGTAGAGTGAAGCAGCATGTCGTGGAGTAGAGTGGAGTGGAGTGGCATGTCAAAGTGGCATGTTCTATAGTATATTAGAGTGGAGTGGAGTACAGTAGAGTGGTATAAACTGGAGAGGTGTAGAGTCAAATATCGTAGGATGGAGTGGCGTAGAGTGGAGTGGCGTAGAGAGGAATGTCTTATAGTGAAGTGTAGTAGAGTGGAGTGGCATGGAGTGGAGTAATGTGTCATGAAGTGGAGTGGCATGGTGTGTCCTAGAGTGGGATGGAATTTCGTACAGTAGAATGGAGTGGCGTTGAGTGGCGTTTCAGAGTAGAGAGGAGTGGCATATCTTTAAGTAGGTTGCAGTGGCGAGTCGTAGACTAGAGTGGAGTTACGTGCCATAAATTAGAGTGGAGTAGAGTGGTGTGTCATGAAGTGGTGTGTGTTACAGTGTCATGGAGGGGAGTAGAGTGTACTGGCGTAGAGTGTAGTGGCATGTTGTACAGTGGAGCTGTGTCATACAGTGGAGGTGTGTGTTAGAGTAGAGTTTCATGGAGTGGAGTGGTGTGTAGTAGAGTGATGTACAGTGGAGTGCCATGTCCTAGAGTGGAGTGGCGTGCCGTACAGTGGAGTAGAGTGTAGGGGTACAGAGTGAAGTAGAGTGCTGTAGAGTGCAACGGTCTAGAGGCGAGTGGCGTTTTGCAGAGTAGAGTGGAGTGGTATGTTATACATTGGCGTGAAGTACAGTATCTCGAGTGAAGTAGATTGGCAGAGTGCAGGGGTATACAGTGGAGTAATCTTGTAGAGTGAAGTGGCGTCTCGCGGAGTAGAGTGGAGGGGCATGTCATAGAGTGATGTGCTCCAAAGAGTTTTAAAGTGGAGTGGCGTACAGTGAAGTGGCATTGAAAGTAGGAGTGGAGTCAAGTAGTGTGTAATACAGTACAGGTGAGCAAAATGACATAAAGTGGTGTGGTGTAGAGACAGTCACGTACAGTGTCAGAGAGGCATAGAGTGGGGTACAGCAGATTTATAATGTCCACAATACTTACATTTAAATGGCGCATGGGGACAAAAATCTGAGCCCATCTAGCTCACTTCCTTCTAGTTAATGGGTGGATTCTCAGAACTGTCAGCTCTAAAGACATTCCATTAACAGATATATTGACTGCATTTGGAGCATGCTCATAGCCATTTCATCTATATAAACAAGGTCCATGGAGCATATTGATTTGTTTGCTAAAATAGCTAATTTTAAAGGAAAAGCTCACATACTAGGCAAGATAACATTTGAGATAGGTAATCATTTGTGTGGGCAAAGCATAACAAGAATCTCCATGCTCAAGTGACCCAGGAAAAAATATATTTGGAGCACCAAATTAGGGAGCCCTGATAGAGACTTCCGGAGGTCAGATAAATGGCATTTCCACACTATATTTTCATCAAGGGCAGTGAGACAATCAGCAGTAATGTGGTTCCTAACTCTACAAAGGACTTGTTTGGGATATTGAGATTCATGGGCTATACGGCTTGCATAAGAATATTTTGGGGGGCCGGGGCGGCAGGATGAAAGGTAGGTGATCAGACACAAAGTGGTGGCATGAAACCTTAATTGTGCATATGGATATTTGGTATCTACAACTAAGATGAGTAAGGCAGATGGCAGAAATAAACCTCCAAATCCAGTTAACAGTTTCCTGAATAAAGTAAACAGGCTTCATGACCACCAAACAAGGAGCAAAATCATACCCACTCACCTTCTTAGGGAGGCCATAATCAGAACATGAGTAGTTTTGTGTACTTTTTTTTAATTATAACGGGCTAAGTCCTACAAAGCTACAAAGCATCAACAAACAAAACTTGTGGGAGGCATGCAAATCTCTCTTATTGTAACTATGCATGTTTGAAATCCCTCAAATGGTTGGATGTGGAAAAACTATTTTTGGGGCTGCACGTTACATCACAATGTCCCTGTTTTTGGGAGAGTGAAGGGAAACTGAATGGTTAAGAAAATGTTAAAAACCTGCCAGTGGCTATTTCCAGCAAAATACCCAGACCAGTTAATCATGGCAAGGGACATCTGTTATCCTTGACTCAACTACTTAGGGTTTGTTGAATTTGAAAACATATGGTTTCTTATCAATCTCTGCAGCCACGGTGTATCTGTCAAAAAAAAGGAAGGAATCACCGAAGCAGTATTGGTCCAGCTCATTCCAAAATTTGGCACTTAAACTACGTCCTTTTTTGAGACTGAATATTTCAAATCTATCTGTTATCACTTTAAGGGATCCTTGCAGAATACAGAAGGGCATTATCCCTTGCACAAACCTGCTCCTGAGCAAGCGAATATGAAAGGAAAGGTAAATGTTTAGGAAATCTTGACCAGCTAAGGACAGGAAGGAGGCTGTGACTTACCAACAGACTATTTAGAAAGTGCTAAACAAGCAATCCTGCTTGAGGTCTTTGTGAAATCAACAGCAGTGACGTAACCCCAAACCTCTCTTCCCACTTCCTTGCAAGAAAAATCTCAGATTTAGAGAGATGGAATTTGTTTTTGTATTTTTCTGTATTAAACATTAATTCTTTGGAAACGATTTCAAATCAGCGATGAGCTGAACATTAAGACATGGTGTTGCATTCATATAACAAAAAGGCTAGGCTTAACTATGACATTTATTTAAGCTTAGCAATTTGCTCAACTATTTATAACTACCAGACCTAAAAGAAAGTTTTTAAAAGAGGCTACAATTTTCCAGCCAAACTTTACAAGCCCTGACAAGATCCCAAGAGAGAAAGAGCCCTCAATGACCCTTTCTCAAACACAATCACACTCCCATAAGATAACTGAAGTGCGTTTGTATCTGGCTTCTTGTGAGCGCTGTATTGAATACCCTCCTTTAAACTTGTTTTCCTATTGCACACAGTAATGGTGTTCAATACATGCATGGAGTTTAAGCAACAAGAAGACTCACAACTTTAACTAAAATTTATTGGAACAAAGAAGTTTTTTAAGGGAATTGGGACCCCAGCGAGTGATAGATCATGCATCTTGTGGTAGTGCTAAAATGTGTCGGATAATTTAGAAATAATGCATCAAATTCCATTATGAGGACACCGGCGGTCACTGAAGTCCACACCTGGACACAGGCAAGTGTTTTTGCCTACAGTTGCAAATGATCTGAAGATATTTTAGGTAGGACAAAAACATCAGGTTTCTGAAAAAGCACAGGAGAATGATGGAAACTTTAGTTTCACAACCTAATAATTTAAACATCTCGCCATCATTAAAGCATTGACATGGTTGTTCCATTGAAGCATATGAACAGAAGTGGATTATTATTTTGATGTTGGAGTAGGAAAAAATGCAAACAGTGCTCAATGTAGTGAGCTATAATAGTGGGGATAAAGTATTTCTGTACGGTACACTTAGGGTAAACTTCTAAACCAAAATCACGACTTTAAAAATATTATTCACAAGTTTTGAGGCCAGTAGTAATTTCCGCATAAGCATGCTAATAAAACAAGCTCACCGATTCTGCTGGCGCAATAGCAGATTACAGCCATATGGAATTTGTGTTCATATTGAACCCATTTCCATAATAGAACCCATGATCAATCCAGACAAGAATTTTAACATGACCAAACATTTATCTAACAATATCAGTACACAAATGCTTGAATACTGGTTTGAATTAAGTCAGACGTACTTGGTGTTAGGGGCTAGTCCTCGTGGTGCCATTGAACATAAACAAGGGATTGCCATAATACTGACATTAAGGAAATTTCCATTCAAACTCTGCCACTGTTCAGCATTGCCTGCATCAAAATAGTAAAAATTATCAACTGAATGTAACTATGTAATTAACAAATAATTATCAAGACTAGGTTACATTCAATGTTACTTAAAAAACTTACCAAGTTTGTAAATTTGTTCATTCTTTTTGTTTCTGGGGACAGAAAAATGTTCACATTAGAGACATCTGTACTTAGTTAATTTTCTTTTTTAATATCTTTATTAGATATCTGCAGAGAGAAACAAGAACTAACCACCACTGAAGTGTGTATCAAAGTGGAATGCAACATAGAATAACAAACATAGTTGCCAAAATCTTCTGAGTTTGATTAAGTACTTCCCCATCTCTCCTCCCAAAACTAACTGTCCCATCCATCCAACTCCCACCCTAACTAGTTCCTTCTCATTGCAAATGTTAGCCTGGGTCTATCTGTCTCTCTGCTTTCCTTCTCACACCAAATAACTGACTAATATCTACCACTCAAATTACTTTCCTATTTCACCATACTAATTCACCACTTATCCTTTATGCTACTGCCACCCCCCCCAAAAAAAGGCACTTCAACACCACATCAGGGGCAACAAGTCATATATAAATACAAACCTTTTTTAGGTCTCGCCTAGCGATGCAGCACCATGCGCTACTCGCGTAAGCGAGACTTATTGTTGCCGGGTAGCTTAGCGAATTGGGACAGGAGAGGTGCACAAGCTCCTAAACACACTGGAGACAATGGCTGTGACCGCGCGCTTTTGGAGGCATGGGCTGTGAACGCGCGCGTCTCGTCATGCTTTCACTTTCGCAATCGAGGGAGTGTACAGCGGCGTTGTTTGTTCATGTTGCAGTGTAGTTAGTCAACATGCTGTGAACGTGTCCTTTTTTTCATACGCATTTATTAAATAAAAAGATTTTTTTCATACGCATTTGTTCAATAAAAAGATTACTTAGTATCGCAAAATGTGCATGCAGTTCAGTTGTTATTAATAGTGCGCTATCAAACATGATAACATACGCGTGGCGTGTGAATTTGCTGGTTAATATGCCGTGAACGTCTCCTTTTCTTATCCGCATTTCACAAATAATAAAAACATTACTAATATACGCGTGGTGTGTGAATTTGTTGTACTGCTTAGCTGATTTTATTAAAAACAAAACAACAATAATATACGCGAGGTGTGTGAATTTGGCGTACTTCTTGACGTGCTCTTAATGAAAAGAAAACATAAAATGTACACTTGTCGAGTGAATTAGCCGTACTGCTTAGTGTTCTATTAATAAAAACATTATTTAGGAGCGAGTAATGTGCATGCAGTTGATTTTCTAATACTAGTGCGCATAAAGCATGTTAATATACATGTGGCATTCTTATTTGTTTCTTGTTGTGCTGCGTTAACATGAGTTCTCTTTGTTGTAAAGACTTTTGCCAGTGGTTTTAGGAACGGAAGTTGTGAACGTTTACTGTGCACGGAAATTGGTATTGTAGTGCTAACACGCTCTTTGCTTGTAGATGAACGTTTACTGTGCGTGGAAATTAGTATTGTGGTGTTAACATGCTCTTTGCTTGTAGAAGCGTTATATCAGTTTATACTTTTTTTGCTATTACTAGTGCGGTCTAAAACATAAAAATGTGTGCATAGTGTTTCGTAAATTATACGGCTGAAAGTTAAGGAGCAAACAAACAACTCACGGGCAGACAATAACGCGTTATATCAGTATATACCTTTTTTGCTATTACTAGCGCGGTCTAAAACATTAAAATGTGCGCATAGTGTTTCGTAAATTATACGGTTGAAAGTTAAGGAGCAAACAACCGACTTACGGGCAGACAATAGAGGCGCTTACAATTAGATGCGGGGGCATAGGTTACAATACAAGCTATGTGCATGGGTATTAGTGATGCACAGTTACCTTCTTCTTCATAAGCGTGTTAGTGGCAGCTTATATTTTTGTACTACTACTGGTTCGGTATAAAACATAAATATACGCGCAGTCTGTGTTTTTGGATTGTGCATACATTTACTTTTTATGCACTTTTGAAATAATACTTAGTAATGCTTTTTAGTTGTTGTGCATGCATTAGAATGCTGGTTTTCCTTTATATGCACTTTCAGTTGCATGGAAGTGCTGCTTTTAGTTTCGGTGTGCGCTTTTACAAATTGTTGCTGCTTTGATAAAAGTGCTGACGAACTACAGGCACACAATGTAGATGTGTACAACTGGCGCCCCATTTCCAATTTGTTCTTTCTAGTTAACACCTCATAAATAGCAAATGGGTTAGCGTAGGGCCATGTTATTGCGGTTTTCCCTGGGGGCATGTTTATTGTTCAGCATTTCAAAGCTACAAAGGAAGTGTTTCTGTTGCTGGCGCCATCTTATAACTCTTCATCTTAGTTTAGCACGTTCTGTCGCATGTTTAAAATAAGTATGCTTAAAAGTGGCAACATGTTTTTGCATTGCTTACGTCTTTTATTTTTGCGATGCTTACATATTATACTATCCATTGAACAACGTTCTTTCTACCACACACGATTGCAGCTAATAGGCTCGATGGAGGCTTTAGGCATACTGCAAACGTTTGCTTGGCTTATTGAAGGGCCTCTTAACCCCTTCCAAGCTGATGATGAGCTGGGCTCGTCATGGTGTAGCCTCCTCGTACACTGATGACGAGCCCAGCTCGTCATAAAATAATGTCAAATAGCAATTCCCAGCACAGGAGGGGAATTGCCTTAGCAGCCATGGAGTTAAATGAAGAACATAACACTTTTAATGCATATTCTCATTTTGTTTTCACACACTATTTGTACTATGTCTTAATTAAAGTATTTATATTGAGCCTTTTGCTTTGCATGTTATTTATATTGAGCCTTTTGCTTTGCATGTTATTCATTTGTAAAAATGCCAATGCATATATTAAAAATACCTTTACAAAACAAACCACTTTCTGTTGCAATATAATTGACTACACCAACACTCAAACATATGTGCTGCGAGACCTATTGCATTGCATGTTTTAATTGAAAGTTTGCGGCAGGGGCAAATAAGCTGATTATGCAAAGTTTGGAGCTGCGTAGTGTGGGAGGGGGATTTGTGGGTGTTGAGGACATCTTTAAGCGCACATGGGCACATATCAAGAAATATCTGCGAGATGGCAAAAATAGAGACGAAACAGATGAAAGGTAATGAAGTGCATTTCCTGACCTAGAATGTTAGGAGATTACATGAACAAAGGAATATATGTAAAGTTATAGCATACTTAAAATGGCATATGGTCGATTAAGTACTTCTTCAAGAGACTCACCTTATCTCCGATAGCAAAATGCTCTCATATAAATACTTCCAGGATATGGTTCACTTGGAAAGCTTTACATGACATGCTAGGGGAGTTCTTATATGGCTTAACCCAAAATCTGGTGTTATGCTGCAATGTATAAAACTAGATCCTAATAGAGGGACATCATAGCTAAATGCCACAAAACATGACAGGCAGCCACATTAGTCAATGTATAGTGCCCCAACTTTGACAACATGAAATGTTACCTGGCTTCGGGCTCACCAATAATGTGAGAGGAAGGTACTCCAATAATATGGGGGGGGGGGGGTAGATTTTAATTGCATTCTAAATCCAGACAAAGATAGATCAAAAGGCCCCCCTCGCCGCTCAGCCGCAGCAGCTGGTTTGATAGCAGGGATAGTTGGCCAATTATGCCTCATAGATACTAAACACATACTCAAATAGATTACTGGTTGATCTCCAGGAGCCTGTACCCAATGGTTTCTGCCTAGAACATATTCCGACCACTCGCCGGTCCTGCTAGAAATTGACTTCTGTACTGGGAAAGCTGCTCCCTTTCTCTGGAGATTCCGCCCATATTCCCTGATGGACTCGGTTTTCAAGTCAGAAATGACACAGTTGATAGAAGCGTTCTTTGAAACAAATATGGGTTCAGTAGATAGCTTCGCCACTGTGTGGGAGACGTTTAAGGTCTATGTCAGGGGTATGACAATGTCTAAACATGCGAGGGTGCTCCGGGCATTAAGAGACAGGTTATCAAGGCTTTAGCAGGAGATAGCATGCCTAAAACAAGCCCATCAACGTTTTGGGGATACTAAACTCCTAGAAGAGATTGAAAAGATTCTCGAGAGTAACAATACCATGGATGTAGAGGTGAAACACATGGGTAAATATGCGTCAGCCAGAATCTACGGGGAGGGAGAACGCCTGGGGCTACACTAGCAAGACGAATACGACCTAAAAGAGAGCAGCAATGATTTTAGAAGTTACCGATGAGGCAGGACACAAACTTACCGCTCCCAGTGCGGTTGCCGATACGTTCCATAGAGACTATTCAGAATTATATACCACTAAGACATCTGCTGACAATGAGGTAATCCAACATTACTTAGAGCACATACAAATGGCATGGCTCACCAACACACACAGGGAACATCTTTTGGCTCCTCTTGATCCTAGTGAGATTAGGGGTGCTCTAAAAACGATGCGTACAGGTAGCGCACCAGCTACGGACAGCCGCACAGTCACGTTATATAAAACATTTCAGGAATTACTCATCCCTCACTTAATGATCCTGTATGAGGAGATGGTCCAGAAAGTGGAGATGCCTCTTACTATGAGGGCAAATTATTACACTCTTGAAGTCTGGTAAGCCCCCAGATGCCTGCTCTTCATACATACCATTGTCACTATTAAATGTAGACACTAAAATGTTTGCCAACATTTTGGAGAATTACCTATCCCTCCTAATTCCTCTTGTAGTAAAACCGGAACAGGATGGCTTTGCCACTGGACGAAACATTACTTATAATCTTTGTACTATATTCAGACCCATTCACAGGATAGACCCAGCAGTCAAAGTCTCGACAGTGTTCCTTGATGCCGAGAAGGCGTTTGATTCAGTGGAGTGGGCATTCATGAAAGGAGTCTTTAACAGAGTGGGGGTGGGCGAGGTGTTCCTTTGATTGGTCATGATACTTTACACAGCACCGCGGGCAAGAGTGCAGGTGGGTAGCGCCATCACTAGCCCCATAGTTATCTCACGAGGAACCCATCAGGGGTGCCGTACAAGAGAGCGGTAGTAATGTATAGCGGGTCGCACATCAGAAAACAGTATATAATCAGACTGGGCACAAATGGCAAGAAGCAATTGGTTGTGGTGTCACTCGGGATAACAAATTCACCTTACTACCTTAGGTGCAGAGATACACAGATCCTGCAAACTGTCACTATGTAAAGCAATATAACATACAAATATCCCGGCACTCAAAAGTGATACCCTTTTCCTATATATAACCTTTATAGGCAAACTACATTCAATTGTGTCAATATATCACTGGCGACAAACAAAGATGGATTCATACAAAATATGTTCTTTTTAATTTAAAAGACACTGTTTAAGGCATCACAATTTTCAAACAAGACCATAAAGACCCCTTGTCCCTAAACAAGCATGACAATGAGGAGACTATTTGTAAAGGGTGTTGGTAGCTTTACAGTCTTGGTCTAAATGCGCAACAGCCGACTCGTGTTTCGTCACATCAAGTGACTTCCTCAAGGCTTTCAAAAAGTATTGTATTTGTGACTGAAAAAATCTTATTTCTTCAAGGTAATTTGCTGGACACGGCCCGATACGACCGGTATTTTCCCAGTTAGAAGGCAATATACGCCTATCTCATAAGTTAGAATTCCAAAATTCTACCTAACAAGTAGTTCCGAAAATGTGTACCGAGGGTCCTGCATATATGTTTATGTCAGATTTTGTGCATATAGTACGTTTTCCAATGCCCAAAGGACAAGTTCCAAAATATGCTTGCCTCTGTTAGAATCTCCTCATTCCATAGTTCGATATTCAAAGGTATATGTAGCCTTTAGAGTATCTTGTGTGAAACAGCCATATTTAAATTCCCAACGGGCTATGATAGGTCCTGCATACTAGGTGCAGGAATCCAGTGGCGTGGGCTTTGAAGTTCGCGTCCGATGAGAAAAGGGGTGCCAACTATCCCCATTGCTATAGGCACTTGTAGCGGAACTACTCCTGAGTGCACTAAGGGAATATCACAGGCACAGGGCATTGCGATTTCCTGGATGCCGATTAATTGTTCCGGCATATGCTGACAACACTTTGATATATGTTCGCGAGTCGGAAAGAAATCTCAGTCCTGTTCTTGAAGAAGTTACACAATTTGGGCAGGTGTCGGAACTCCGAATCAAGTGGTCAAAATACATAATTCTTTCTCTAACCCCATGCACTCCGCTGATACAGCTTGATGTTCCCATGCAATGAACCACAGACTCAATATGCTATCTGTGGGTTCAAATTCACACAGACACTGGCATAGCACTAACTGACAATTTTGGGAAGGCTATCGCTAAACTCGAGGATGACATGGACCGGTGGATCAAATTGCCTCTCTCGCTACTGGGATGCATTTCTATTATGAAAATGGTCCTTCTACCCAGATTCCTCTTTCTATTATTAAATATACTTATGACATTCTCGGGTCATATATTAACCACACTGAGATCGCTGAAGATTAGGCTAGCATGGGCTTGAAAACAGCCGAGGGTTAGGTGGGAAGCGTTTATTTTACCTTATTCCATCAGGGTCCTAAGCCCACCGGACTTAGAACTATACTACTGGGTAGCTCAAACCTCTAGTGCTTATATTTGGATGCATGGCCCGGTGGAAATACCACACAGACTCATAGAAAGAGATGCGGCAGATCCTGACATCCTCCCACAATTGACTTTTAACCCGTCTAAAAGGCAGCATGGGATTTTAGACTCCTTAAACGCTACAACCCTTGCATGGAAAAAACTTCTGGAAAAACAGGCAGGTGCTCTGCTATATTATCTATCCCACTGGAGTGGTGTACACGGTTCCCAACAGGTAAGAAAAAATAAGTAGCTAGATCATTGCGAAAAATAGGCATATTGAAGGTAGGAGATTTATTTTACAATGAAGTAGTTCGCAAATGGGAAGATATACCAATAGAGGGGATAGTTACTTCCCCACTAGACCAATTTCAATATCTCAGGACTACACATGCCTGGCAAGAACTACTGGGTGATAAGTTGCAGGAACCTGTAGAGATGACTATACTCACTTACATTATACAAGCAAGTACCTCCCAAACGTTAGTGACCAGAAAGTATGTTTTAGCTCAGGACATTAAGAAAACGCAATTAAAGAAAACACAGCTGGACTGGCAAAAAGACTGTTATTAATGATAAAAGCTGGCAATATTATTGCAGAGTCACCAAACGCATATCTCTAAATATTAGACACAGATTAATTCACTTTACATATATAAATGGAGTGTATTATACGCCAGGAAAGCTTTTCAAATATGGCCTGCAGGACTCTCCAGCACGTCACTGCTGCTCAGAACAGGCAGCTAGACTTGTACACGCCGCATGGTACTGTCCGGGAATCCTAAGATACTGGGAGAGAATCTTTCAAAAACTGAGTGAGATCGCAGGACATACCCTGAAGCCCAACCCGTTACTTGCCCTGCTAGGGCTAGATAAGGAGGTGGATAAAAGCATCAGGAAACTGGTAGCTATTGGGCTGTTACTGGCTAAACGTAGGGTGGTGATGGGATGGGCGAAAGGACCAGTTCCGACTATAGATGAGTGGGTCACTGATATGCTTTATTGTAACAGACAACCAGATTTATATAATGAACTAGGACCCCCTCAGAATCAACCCAAGAGTTTCTCAGGACTACATCAGCATTATCTAGTGGGTAAGGAAACGGGGGGACCGGAAGGTGAAATGATGCGGTACTGATAGTCTACACTAAAAGTTGAGTCTCACTATTGGGCTGAGAGCATTTTAATGAATAATTTATGTATGCAAGATAACTCTATTCATGATGGGACAGGTTGCTCATTAGAGATGTAGCCTACTGGATTGTGATTACCATGTTCATGTATGAGCCAAGATTTGGTTATATTCAATGTACTAGAAGTAACAAACATAGAAGATAACTCCATTATGACTGAATGTCGTGCTACTGTTATAACTAATAAATCAAATTTAAAAAGAAAATCAGCTGTTCAATAGCCAACTAATGTAAACTAATGAACACCTATTCTACTCTCCACCTCCCTAACCCAGGAAGAGCACGTGCTCTTCAGGACTAATTAGAAAAGTAACATTTTGGTCAAGGGTAGCTAGTCTTGGTACAGGGCTTGGCAAATTTAAGAAGACCAGCCTACAATATGTGACAGATGACCTTCTCTTGGGAAGTTGGAGGCAGTGATGGGGTGTAGCCTTCAGTATTATATATATAGTGGATATTACTGTAGCATCTTGGGAATCTTAAGGGGAAAATGCAGTAATAACTGCATCAGAACTCAGTCTCATCACCTCTAATACATTAACTTCAGTTTCATCAGTATGCCCAATATTTTGGGAAGAAGATTCAACTAAAGTAGAACATAGCACCAATGGCTACGTGTGCTGGCTGCGTTGAGTATATAAAGCACTCCTGCTCCAGACTACATAGTCTTTCATGTGAAAGTAATTTATGGCTTAGACTGTAGTTTGTGAAGAATTCACAAAATTATTTTTGTAGCATGGTCCGCATAGACTTTATTCCTTGAGCAAATAAGCTGATGATAAAAACAATGAAGGGATTTTGAAGGAAATAAATGTGCTTAATTCATCACAGTCCAGGCAAATATTTAACCATTGTTAGAAATTATTAGTCGTTTATGTTGAATTACAGATTTACTATATGGGACGCCAGAATCTTCATTTGGGACTTCTAGTTCCATAATTAGCTTCGAGACAGTGGAAGAGAAGCAGAAAAGGTGGGTCCTCCTCATAAATCCTGCGCTACAAAGTGTTGTTGCCTGCCCCGCTGCACAGGAGGCCAGAATTGTTGTTTGGTACTCCTAGTCTCATAATCACTGTTAGACGGACCGGGAGGGTCGGCCGAGGATAGGGGGAGAGGTCTCCGGGGAGAACCGTCTCCAGCGATCGTACAGACAAGTAACTTCCCCCCCACAGACGTACACCACACAAGGATAAGGTTCAACGATACTTTATAAGCAATTCTTTAAGTACGGTAAAGTGGTACAAGGAGGTCTGGACTCAGGGGTCCCCTCGGTTCGGGTCTCTGGATTGGGAAAGGGGTAGCGGGACAGTCTTGTTACCAATTGGTTAGGTGAAATAGCTCTCAATCCTCGAGCTCGGCGTTCTAGATGATCGGGCCGCGGCGGAGCCAGCAGGTCCCGAGATGGTTGAAGGTAGCGACGGTCCGCGGCGGAGCCAGCAGGTCCCGATGAAGGTGGTGGTTACAAACGGTCCGCGGCCACGCCAGCAGGTCCCGACGACGATGAAGGTTTCAGAAGGTTGCGGTAGCGCCAGCAGGCAGGACGATAGTTCGCAAGGCAGGGCTACGGCAGCGCCAGTAGTCCGTCAAGGATGAGTTCTTCTCTGCGTCTCTCGACTCCAGGATACAACTGCCTTCCTGCTCTGGAGCTGCCCCAGTTATAGGTCTGGCGCCCTTTGATGTCCGGACCCTCGTACTTGGGGGTCGGGAGGTCCGGGATGAGGGAGTCCAGACACCCAGCAGGGGGGTGGAGCCAGCGCCTGGGGGAGCTGGGGGCGATCGGCCCTTGGCGGGGGAGAGCCATCGACACCTCTCTCTCCCATTGACCTGCCAAGTGGGCCGCTCACCTCCTGGGTGGATGGTGGTGCCGGGATGTCGGGCCTGGCCAGGCCCAGGGTTAGGGTCGATCGGAGGCCACGCGGCCGCGTGGTGCTGTGTCCAAGATGGCGCCCAGGTCGGGCGGGCAGGCCGGTAGGGAATCGTGCCCATGAGGTCGAGATGTTCAGCGGCAGGGGTCCCGGAGGGGACGGTAAACGGGTCGTGGTGGTGTGCAACACTGGGGTAGCCGGGCTTGGGCCTGGTCGTGCGGGGAGGGAACGAGCCCTTCATGTGGCCTGTCCAACATGCGTCCCCCCCAGCTGAAGGCGGGGAGAGTCACCCATCCTCTTGGGGACTCTCCTCGTCGAGGCGGAAAAAGCGTGACAGGCCATCTGCGTTGGCGTGGTCTTGCCCAGGTCGATGTTCCACAGTGAAGTCCATCCCCTGCAGGGAGATGGACCAGCGTAGTAGTTTCGGGTTTTCCCCCCGCATCTGCATTAGCCACTGCAGGGGCCGATGATCGGTCTGGACCCGGAAGTGGGTGCCAAAGAGGTAGGGCCGGAGCTTTTTGAGGGCCCATACCACGGCGAAGGCCTCCCTCTCGATGGTGCTCCAGCGTTGTTCTCGGGCCAGGAGACGCCGGCTGATGAAGGCCACTGGCTGGTCAAGTCCTTCGGTGTTCAACTGGGAAAGGACTGCCCCAATGCGATGGTCGGAGGCGTCCGTCTGTACGATAAATTCCCGACTGTAGTCGGGGGCCTGGAGCACCGGGGCGGAGCACATGGCGGCCTTCTGCTTCTCGAAGGCCGCTTGACAGTCTGGGGTCCAGTTGACCTTCTTTGGGTGGTTTTTGGATGTGAGTTCCGTGAGGGGCCCCACAATACTGCCATAGTCTCTCACAAACCGCCGGTAGTAGCCTGTGAGTCCCAAAAAGGCGCGTACCTCGGTCTGGGTGATGGGGGGCTGCCAGGACTGGATGGCAGCGATCTTGAGTTGCAGAGGGGCCACCAGACCGCTTCCCACCTGGTGTCCGAGATAGGTCACGGACCCCTGGCCAATTTGGCATTTGCTGGCCTTGATCGTGAGGCCAGCTCGTTGGAGGGCCTGTAGCACCTCTCGGAGGTGGTCGGACCAGTGATGGCTGTACACAGCGATATCGTCCAGGTAGGCGGCGCTGAATTCTTCGAGTCCCGCCAGGACCTGGTTTACTAGCCGCTGAAACGTTGCTGGGGCATTCTTCATGCCGAAGGGCATGACTTTGAAGTGATAGTGTCCATCCGGAATGGAAAATGCAGATCGTTCTTGGGCCCGGGGTGTGAGGCCGATCTGCCAGTAGCCCGCTGTCAGGTCGAAGATACTGAGGTAGCGGGCAGCTCCCATGCGGTCGATTAGTTCATCTGCCCGGGGAATGGGATGCGCGTCTGTTCTGGTGACCGCATTCAGGCCCCGGTAGTCGACGCAGAACCGGAGTTCTGGGGTGGTGCCGGGGGCGGCTGCTTTGGGGACCAGTACTACTGGGCTGGCCCAGGGGCTGTCGGAGGGCTCGATGACTCCGAGCGTGAGCATCCGGGTCACCTCCTCTTGGATGCAGGCCCGTACCCGATCTGGTACGCGGTAGGCCCGGTGGCGGATAGGGGGACTGTCCCCAGTGTCTACATCGTGTACGCACCAGGGGGTGACCCCTGGGGTGAGGGAAAACAGGCTGGCGAACTGCAACAGGAGGTCTCGGCATCCTTGGCGTTGTTCCAGGGTGAGGGCCTCTGAAAGTCGGACCCCGTCCACGGAGCCGTCCTTCTCCCGGGTCCGTAGGAGGTCAGGGAGGGGTTCGGAGTCCTCCTCGGCCCCATTGTCTGTTGCCATCAGGAGGCTGAGTTCTGAACGCACAAAATGGGGTTTCAGTCTATTAGCGTGGAGAACCCGGAGAGGATTCCGTGAAGATTCCATATCGATGAGATAGGTGACAGGGCCCTTGCGCTCGATTACTTTGAAGGGCCCCGTCCATTTGTCTTGTAGGGCGCATGGTTCGGTGGGGGACATCACCCATACTTGTTGGCCGGGTTCAAATTCGATGGAGGAGGCATTTTGGTCGTACCACCTTTTCATGTCTTCCTGACTGGCCTCCAAGTTTGCTTTTGCCATCTCTCGGAATCGTTGGGTCTGGTTGCGGAGGGTTAGGAGGTACTTGAAAACATCTGGAGGGTTCTTTAGAGGGGGCATTTCCCAGCCTTCTTTGACCAGGCTGAGCGGCCCTCGCACCGGGTGTCCATACAAGAGTTCAAACGGGCTGAAGCCGAGGGACTTCTGGGGGACTTCTCGGTAGGCAAAGAGAAGGCACGGTAGTAGCACATCCCACTGGCGACGGAGGGGCTCTTCCAACCCCCCAATCATCCCTTTGAGCGTGCGGTTGAACCGCTCAACGAGTCCGTTTCCTTGAGGGTGATAGGGGGTCGTGAATCGGTAGGTGACCCCACACTGTTGCCAGAGGGACTTCATGCATTTCGAAATAAAGTTTGTGCCCCGGTCACTGACGACCTCTCGGGGGAAGCCCACACGGGAGAAGATTCCCATCAAGGCCCGGCCGACTACCGGGGCTGTCACAGTCCGCAGGGGAACAGCCTCAGGGTAGCGGGTGGCGTGGTCCACTAGTACCAGGATGAACCGATGTCCTTGTGCGGTGCGGGGGTCGAGGGGCCCCACAATGTCTATCCCCACCCTCTCGAACGGGGTGGTGACCACTGGAAATGGTTGCAGGGGGGCTTTCAGTTTGCGGCCGCTCTTCCCACTGGCTTGGCACGTGGGGCAAGACCGGCAGTGTTGGAGTACGTCGTTCCTCATCTTAGGCCAGAAGAAGTGGGTCACTAGGCGACTGTAGGTTTTATCCTGACCCAGGTGGCCAGCCAGGGGGACATCGTGGGCCAGGTTTAGCAAGAAGTCTCTGAAACGGAGGGGCACCACTAGTACTCGACTGGCCCCTAACTCCGCGATTCTCTGTTCGCTGTACAACAGGTCATTGTCCCAATAGACCCAATGTGTTCCGGAAGTATCCCCTGCGCTCTGAGCGAGGGCTTGTTGGCGGAGTCCCTCGAGGGAGGGACAGGTTTTCTGTTCTTGGCGAAACTGTTCCTGGGTGGGCCCCCCCTCTTGCTGCCACTGGTCCAGGCCGGAGAGGTCCGGAGACTGAACGGGCCCCTCGGGAGTTGGTTCTGGGGGAGCAGCACTGTCGGCGTCTTCAACTGGAGCAACCGGTGGAGGAGGTGCCGGCCATTCAGGTTCTTCGGGTCGGGGGATGGCACGGGTGGCCATGGACCGGGTGGTGACGCACGCCCAGTCCGGGATGCCCAACATCCCCAGGTGCTCTCTTCTTTCGACGGCGGTCCACGGGGAGCTTTCAAGGTCATTCCCCAGGAGACAGTCTACGGGGGCGTCATCTCGGACCGTCACTTTTAACATGCCGGAGACCCCTCCCCACTCGAAGGGGATGCAAGCCATCCGACATAGACTCTCCGAATTGTCGGCTGAACGGACAGGGCAGAGAACGTTCGGCAGGATCTGTTCTGGGGTCACCAGGTGACAGCGGACGGCTGTTACACTGGCCCCGGTGTCACGTAGGGCTTCGGCCCGGCGTCCATTAATGCTCACCCATTGACTGTACTTCCGGGTGTTGGCGGGTAGGGGGACCCGCGGGACCATGTCTTTTCCCCCTAAGCATGCTAGAGCCATGGCGGCTGGCTCCCATTCTTGGTGTTCTTGCTCATATTCTTCATGTTCCTCGGAGATTTGTTCTTCCCCCAGGGCGGCGGCAGCCATCTGGCGGGGTCTCGGAGTCTGGCTCTGTGGACAATTCGGGTCGTTTGCGTAGTGGCCGACTCGCTGACATCGGTGACACGTGACATTGGCTCTGTATCCCGGCCGCGCCGGGGTGTTGCCCCGGTTGGCCGGAGGTGGGGTGCTGGTAGCGGGGGCGGCCGGAGCGTTGTCCTTTCCTCGTCCTTGACCCCCTCCTCCTCCTCGGGGACGGTGCTGACCGTGGTGGTTCCGGTTCTGTTCATAGGACCCATTTCGGCCCACTCGGGTGATTTCCCACCGGTCAGCCTCGGCGGCGAGCTGCCGTGGATCAGTCAATTTGCTGTCGAGGAGGTGCTGCCTGAGCTCGATGAAGCAGTTGTTTGATAGATGCTCCCATACCATGAGATTGAAGAGTTGTTCGTAAGTTGTGACGTTGCTTCCTTTGATCCAACCCTCGAAGGCCCGGCTGAAATAGTTCACGTATTCCACCCAAGTCGTACCCGGGATTCGGGTGCAGTCTCGGAACCTCTGACGGTACATTTCGGGTGTGAGCCCATAGCGGGTGAGGAGGGCAGCTTTCATGTGGTCGTAGGAGGTCATCAGATGGTCTGGGAGCTGTAGCAGGGCATCGCGGCCCTCATTGAGGAACCTCCCCCATAGACCGGCTCCCCAGTCGCTTCGATCGATCCGGTGGGAGGTCATAGCGATCTCGTAGGCCTTGAACCATTGCTGGATGTCGTCCTCTCGGAAATATTCTCGAACGACATCCTTGGGGATGTGTACCTTTTTCTCTGTTGCCCCTGGGGTGCGAGGTTGCTCGGGCACCCCTAACTCTTTGTTCTGCTTGCGTAGGTCTATCTCAGCTAATTTGCGCTCATGTTCATATGCCAGTCTCTTTTCCTCGAGCTCTCTTTGTCTCTGTTTCTCCTCCCGTTCTTCTCGGAGGCAGATGTTCTAGGTTCAGTTTCTGTTCGGCTAACTTGAGTTCACCATCCATTTTGAGCCGGGCCATTTCTAGTTCATGTAGTCGGGTTCTTTCTCGTTCTTGGATCTCGTCTTGCGAGAGACCCGTTCTTTGCTCCTCGGGAGCCGTGGTGTCTTTTTCTGCTGCTGCGACATTTTGGTCCGGGGGTCTGACGGCCCCGGTTTCTGCCCAGGACTCAAGGGCGTGCTTGAAATCGTCTTTAGTACTTAGGCCGGTGGTAGCGATACCTAGTTCAATGCAGAATTGTTTCAACTCACGATGGCTGTATTCTTCCAATTTCTCCATCTGGAATTTCTCGGTGGATCCGCTTTCTTTGGTTGTCATTGTGATTTCGTCGTGGGGTGAGCTACTCTCTGTACGATTATGCGGTGATTCGGATCGCGCCGCTGGCCACCAATGTTAGACGGACCGGGAGGGTCGGCCGAGGATAGGGGGAGAGGTCTCCGGGGAGAACCGTCTCCAGCGATCGTACAGACAAGTAACTTCCCCCCCACAGACGTACACCACACAAGGATAAGGTTCAACAATACTTTATAAGCAATTCTTTAAGTACGGTAAAGTGGTACAAGGAGGTCTGGACTCAGGGGTCCCCTCGGTTCGGGTCTCTGGATTGGGAAAGGGGTAGCGGGACAGTCTTGTTACCAATTGGTTAGGTGAAATAGCTCTCAATCCTCGAGCTCGGCGTTCTAGATGATCGGGCCGCGGCGGAGCCAGCAGGTCCCGAGATGGTTGAAGGTAGCGACGGTCCGCGGCGGAGCCAGCAGGTCCCGATGAAGGTGGTGGTTACAAACGGTCCGCAGCCACGCCAGCAGGTCCCGATGACGATGAAGGTTTCAGAAGGTTGCGGTAGCGCCAGCAGGCAGGACGATAGTTCGCAAGGCAGGGCTACGGCAGCGCCAGTAGTCCGTCAAGGATGAGTTCTTCTCTGCGTCTCTCGACTCCAGGATACAACTGCCTTCCTGCTCTGGAGCTGCCCCAGTTATAGGTCTGGCGCCCTTTGATGTCCGGACCCTCGTACTTGGGGGTCGGGAGGTCCGGGATGAGGGAGTCCAGACACCCAGCAGGGGGGTGGAGCCAGCGCCTGGGGGAGCTGGGGGCGATCGGCCCTTGGCGGGGGAGAGCCATCGACACCTCTCTCTCCCATTGACCTGCCAAGTGGGCCGCTCACCTCCTGGGTGGATGGTGGTGCCGGGATGTCGGGCCTGGCCAGGCCCAGGGTTAGGGTTGATCGGAGGCCACGCGGCCGCGTGGTGCTGTGTCCAAGATGGCGCCCAGGTCGGGCGGGCAGGCCGGTAGGGAATCGTGCCCATGAGGTCGAGATGTTCAGCGGCAGGGGTCCCGGAGGGGACGGTAAACGGGTCGTGGTGGTGTGCAACACTGGGGTAGCCGGGCTTGGGCCTGGTCGTGCGGGGAGGGAACGAGCCCTTCATGTGGCCTGTCCAACAATCACCTTCAAGACAGTCGAGGAGGAGCAGAGGAGGTTGGCCCCAGGGATCCTGCTCTATAAAGCGCTGTTGCCTTCCCCACTGCGTGGGATGCACGCCGGCTGCACTCGGACAAAGCCTGGGCCAAGGACACGTCAGTCCGCTCCCGTCACTACCCAAAAGAGGTCGGGGTGGGCCACCCTACTTTCGTCCGGCCCGAGAATTTTTAAGTGTGGGCACACCTAAAGCTGCAGGTATGCCGATATATATCACCACGCAGTAGACTTCTACTATTGATTGCTTTCTTGCACGCAGCATTGGGGTTATAAGCAAGAAGACTGAGCTTGGATGGCAATGCCACTGTTAATTTATTGCCTCACATACCTACATGTTCTGTAGCCCTGGCCTCGAAGGGGAACTATTTTTCAGATGGATTGGAGGTTCTTATGCCTTCAATAGGTGGTTATCGAACAAGCTGTCAGGCGTAAAAAAAGGAGAGCAAAACATATGGACATTGCCAAAATGGTGACAATACGAATCCAGTTTCCTCTAGGTTGTCATCTGTGGAATCTGCACCATTTGACCTCTGGTTTTTGAAGCTCGACCCCCTAATTAGGCTTCATCTCAAACCTCTTCATCAGAAGCTGGAGCGGGTTGAGGGTTTGTTAAAAGGCAATTCTCATAATATCGCTGATATTTGTAACTGCTCTTAGGGCGAATAATGGTCAGCCATGCTGCGCCAACTCCATCAATTATGTCAGTCACTCAAAATCTTTCTCTGGCTAAAAAAACACAAAAGACAATCACATAAAAGCAAAACAATAAAACTATATGCAGAAAAATAAACATAATATATATTGCATTCATTTAATACCATAATACAATGTATCCTCTAAAAAATGTATATCTCTACACAATTTTATTTTTAAAAGCTATAATCATTAACAGCAATCTAAATCTTTTAAAAAGCCCAGACTGTTGACCTCCTTATTCTAATACAATGTTGGATAAAATTAGCAACAAAAACACAAATAAACTCTGAAGAAAGCTGTTGTAAATACAAAAGTGCCAACTAACATTTGTCTAAAATTAGACTTAGGTAACACATTACAGAAATCTCTTCGTAGGTTCTTTATAAAAAGAACAAAAGAGGAAAAAATGAGTCAATGTTTTGGCCGAATGATTATAGCATGGGCAACAAGGCAGATTATTCCATAAACTTTGTTCCAGGAAAGTTAATAACAGATGAAGATAAGAATTCACAGAAGATTTAAAGAGGTCACGTGAGCTCCTATCCTCCAAACATTTCTCAAACAATAGTAACTCCAAAGAATCTTTACTAACTAAATGTTCCAAAGAAGGTGCATGGAAGATCTACGATTTACCTAACTGTTCAAACCCATCTATAATATATTTGAGCCAGGGGATTCAATGCCCATTAGCCAGCGACACACAATCAGAGATATTTAATCTGATAACAAAAATCTCTCTAGAATCCCCCAAATAGAGTGTAATAAGACCAAAGGGTGGAACCGTATTAGATCTTCAATATAGCTGATGCCCATCTTAGAGTGGAAAACAAAAGAAGAAGTATTTTTTACGACAGCCAATAGTCCACAAAAAAAGTTTTGTTAACAGACTGGATCCCCTTAAAATTTATATAGCCACATAAATCTTACGCTTTGTTGCAACTAAAATATATTTGGACTTATAAATTACTATAATCTCTTTGATTGGTTCCGACAACAATTTTCTCACAAATATTTAAATATTTCTTCAATACATCTTTGAAACTGTAATGATCTCATTCTAATGATATCGCTCCACATTAACCCTGAATCCATAGGTACACCCAAATATTGAATGGGATTTAGTAGATTTAAAGCCACACACCATGACATAGGAATAAGATGTAGTTGTCTGCAAATTTAATTCCTTCATACATCCGGTCAAGGCATTCAAACATTTCTGTAGCCCATTTGCCGTTCGAGCCATAAGTACAGCATCGTCAGTGTAAAGAAGTACTGGGACCGATTGACATCCTATCTGGGGCATATCTTGACCTAGTAAGTTTCAATGGCTTTCAAGATCATTTATATACAAAGTAAATAAAAAAGAAAGCCAGTACATAGCCCTGACGGACACCCCTCCCAATCCAAATAAACAAGTTACTTACCTTCAGTAATGCCTTATCTGGTAGAGATTTCTTACCTTAGAATATTCCCCAGGCATCATACCGGCTCTGTAATATTTTTCTGAGCAGTCCCCCACTACAACCACCTCAGTTTTGTGTCTATTTTTCCATCCCAGAAGCACAGAGCCATACTAAGGTATTAAACCAGTGTGACAGAATGAGGTCCCCCAGGACTCTTAAGGTGGAAATCACAGTGTGAAAAATGGAGAGGATGGGAGGGTCATTAAAGAATCTGCAGCTAGATAGAGTCTTTACCAGATAAGGCGTTATCAAAGATAAGTAACGTGTTCATCCGATATAGACTTCTAGTCACAGATTCCTTATCTTAAAATAGATACCAAAGCAATTTCTCCGCAGAGATGGGTCTACGAGTACGAACTGTGTATACTGAAAAGTCTTGGCAGGCCGAATGGGCGAAATCCATCACGCTCCACCTGACTGAAAGTCATGATTGGTAAACGTGTGCAACAATGCCCATGTAGCTGCCTGACACATGTCCAGAACTGGGACTCCTCAAGCCAACGCAGTGGTCTGAGCTTTGGCTCTGGTGGAATGAGTCCTCAAGCCCTGTGGAGATAGCTTCTTAGCCAGTGCATAGCAGATTTTAATGCAGATGACAATCCTCCTGGAGATGGTTCTCTTTGCTCCATGAAATCCTACGTGATCGTCCATCTGGATGTTTTTAGTATGATCAATATAGAACAACTATGCTCTTTTTGGATCCAGACTGGGGAATCTCCTCTCTTCTATGGTAGGGTGAGGTGGGGCAAAAAAAATTGTCAGCATGATGTTCTGTCCAACGTGAAAAGGTGTCACAACTTTGAGTAGGAACGAGGCACAGGATCCAAGGATCGGTTTGCCCGGGACGAAGGTATTGTACGGAGGGTTGACTGAGAGAGCTTACCACTCACTAACCCTCATGGAAGATATTGTAGCCACGGGTAGGACTGTTTTTCTGGGAGCAGTCAAAGAGGGCAGCTGTGCATTGGCTAAAAAGGTGAGCATATGAGAAATGTAAGAACTAATTTAAGGTCTCATTGGGGCATAATGGAAGGCGTGGGAGGAAATATGTGTTGCAAACCTTTCAGGAAACATATCCAAATGGGAGACATAAACAGAGAGTTGGTCCTGCAACTGCAAGAACACAGACATACCAGAAAGTTACCCTTTAACTGTGTCAAAAGCAGTCTTGCTGGGAGAGGGACACTGCAAATAAAAGAACTTCAAATAAGGGTGCAGACAGAGGATCAATGAATTTGGCAGCACCCAAAGCCACAAATTTGTTCCATCAGCAGGCATATACAGTCTTAGTGGATAGACGCCTGGCTGCTAAGATGGCATCACATACTTACGGAGGCAGAACAAAAACTCTCAGCTATCGCCGCTCAATCTCTAAGCATGCAGGTGGAGAGTGTGCAGGTTTGGGTGTAGAGCCCAGCCATGTTGCTGAGACAGGAGATCCGCCCAGCAGAAGCAACCTGATCGGAGAACTGAGACTCATGCTCAGGAGTTTGGGATACTATACTCTCTGTGCCCAATTCGCAACCACAAGAATTACTTGAGACTTGTGATTCCTGCTCTTATTGAGAACTGTGTGTAGCAGTGGCATCGCCAGAAAGGCACACAAGAGGCCAGAACTCCAGTCGAGATGAAATGTGTCGGAGAGCAAGAGTCGCTTTGGAAAATCCTGTGCGCAGAAGTGGTGGCACTGCACATTCTCAGCGGTGGTGAATAGTTCTAATCAAGGTTCTCCTCAGTCTCTGGAGATGAAGATGCTACTCGTGATCCACTAAGCATCAATGTCTGAGTTTGTCCTCTCAGGCATTTAGAGTGTGTGCTAGATGTTGAACCACAAGGAAGATGTTCCAGCCATGTCCAGAGGCCTCCTGGCACAGGGTCCAGGCGCCACTCTACCCTGTTTGTTGTACTACCACATGGCGGAGGTGTGGTCTGTGAACACCTGAACCAGCCTCCCCTTGATGGAAGAAAGGAAGGCATTCCATAACAAGCATATTACTCTCAACTCCAACAGCTTGATGTGGAGGTGAGACTCTGGAGGAGACCAGAGTCCTCTGAACGCCGTCCCTCCCAGATGGATGCCCCACCTCATGAGTGTCCTACATAGTTCTGGGTGGGGAAAGGAGAGGCGTCTGCCACTGATCCAATCATGGTTCGTTAGCCACCACTGTATGTCTTTTGTAGTTTCCTTGGATATCTGGACCAGGTTGGAGAGATTTCCCTGATGCTGCATCCACTGGGCTTTCAGGTGCCACTGCAGAGCCCGCTTACCCCAACAGGCATGCTACACTATCATGATGCAGGAGGCCATCAGACCCAGCAGCATCAGAGTCAGTGTCACTGAAATCCAGGATAAACGGTGAAACATCCGTATCATAGCCTGAATATCCTGGACTCACCACTTTAGAGGATAGGTGGCACTGTGTCTAGAATAGGTCACTGTACTGTGCCTAGAATGGGTCTGATGTAATGAAGTGTTTGTGAGGAAGTCACATGAAACTTCGGCATGTTGAGAGAGAACCCCAGAGAATGTAGGAGGTCTGCCGTAGTCTGGAGGAGGAAGACGATGGCCTGGGTCAAGTCAGCATTCAACAGCCGATCATTGAGGTAGGGTAAGACTACAACCCCTGACCTCCGCAGATGGACTGCAACCACCACCAACACTTTCATGAACGCCCGAGGGGTGCTGGTAAGGGTGATAGGGAGCACAATGAATTGGAAATGCTTGTGACCCACAATGAACCGCAGGAAACGTCTGTGGGTTGGCAGGATGGGGATAGAAAAATATTGTCCAGCAAGTCCATCGCCACGATCAAGTCTCTGGGATGTAGAGCAGGCAGGATCTGAGCCCCAGTCAGCATTTAAAAATGTTCCTTTTCAGGAAGTAGTTGAGCGGATACAGATCTAGAATAGAACAAAGTCCTCCATCCTTTTTAACACCTAAAATAGCAGGAATAGCAACCACAACCTACTTCTGATATCAGCACCCTATCGATGCCTCCTTTGGCCAAAAGAGCCTGTAAGTCCTATCACAAGAGCGATAGGTGGTCCACCGTCAACCGATCTGAGGACAGTGGCATGGGAGGTGGGGTTTCTGTAAAGGGTGGGGCCTAACCCTGCTGAACAATCTGAAAAACCCATTTGTTTGAACGTATTGCTTGCCATTGGAGCAGCTGGGGCTGGATCCTGCTGCCGATCGGCTGTAAATGGTCTTGTGAGGACAGAATAAAGATGCTTTAAGAGTCTGGCTGCGGGGAAGGTGGCAGACTGGGTAGAGTTCTGGCCTTGGTTCCCACTAGGTCTGTGCGAGCTGTTTTGGCACCAACGAAGGGACTGAGGCGCCTGGTGGCGAGGGGTGGAAGGCACAGGTAGTAGCCCCTACAGTAGCCACTAAAGGAGCGACAGGCGGAATGTGGCTGCCATGAAACCATGGTTAGTCCCAACGACCTAGCAGTGGCCCAGCTATCTTTAAAATACTGAAAAACCAAATCTGCCTTGTAGCCAAAAATACGAGTGCTATCATAGGCAAAGTCCATAAGTGATGCCTGGACATCCACCGAATAGCCAGTTGACCTAAGCCAGGTCTGACATCTGAGTGCCACTGACAATACAATCGCTCTGTCTAGCGAGTTGGTCATCTCCAGTTCGGAGCGTATGGTGAACTAAGCTGTGTGTCTATCATCTGCAATTACTTGGGAGAGTATGGTTTTGGCCTCCGTAACCATAGGGAGCACTTGCGCACCTGAACCCCATACACTATGAGAGTATCAACCCAATAAGTATGCAGTGTTCACCAACAACAGTGCAAGGCTGGTAGAAGAGAAAATCCTCTTCCCAAATGTGTCCACCCTCTTGGATTTCCTATCCGGTAGCGATACCAAAGGGGATGATGGAGGGAGCGTTTGAGCAAATCAAACACTCAACCCCAGTTAACTGATCTGGGTTTAATCCATCACCATTCTTTAGCTCACTCCACCACCCCAGATCAGACATGGCCATATGTAAATCAATTCTGACCCTGTGCCTCATGGGAACAGTCCAGCCCGAACTGCCAAGTCATGTCTTCCCTGGACCGGAAACAAGCATCCTGGGACCGGTTTCGGATTCATAATCCACCGAACAGCCAATTGACTTAAGCCAGGCATGACATCTGAGTGCCACTGACAATACAATCGTTCTGCCTAGTGAGTTGGTCATATCCAGCCCACAGCGTTTGGTGAACTTGGCTGTGTATCTATCATCTGCAATTACTTGGGAGAGTATGGTTTTGGCCTCCGTAACCATAGGGAGAACTTACAAACCTGAATCCCATACACTATGAGACTATTAGCCCAATAAGTATGCGTGTTTACCAACAAGACTATTAGCCCAATAAGTATGCATGTTTACCAACAACAGTGCCAGGCTGGAAGAACAGAAAAACATCTTGGATTCCCTATCCGGTGGTGAGGTAGAGGACGAGCCATGGTTACCTTTGGAAGTAGAGGCCAGGCTCTCAGGGGTGGGGTGCTGGGTGAGGAAGGCTGGGTTCCCAAGAGCGGGGTGATGGTGGGGAAGGTGGGGGGGGGTGAAGGTCCTGTACACCCAGGAGTGCCTGTGCAGCACTTGGGCCAGATCCCAAGCAGGATATCACTAAGGGCTTCATTAAAGCACCTCTGTCAAGATGTTTGTCTTGACTTCCACCGTAAGCAGCGTATGTTAAAGTCGCCTACCCGCTCTACACACCACCAAAGCAAAGGAGACCTTTGCTTCCATAGTCACTGTAGAAGGAGAGTGGAGGGCAGGGTCTGGTGAGGTATCCAGACCACTGGCATCAGCCAGTTTCTCATACCAACTATCCTCAGCCATGGCCTCTTCTAGGATTCACGATAACTATAGCAATCCTCAGATCCCCTCCATTCCTAATCTTCACCAGGAACTTCTGGGAAATAAGGCTATTTCTTTGACTCTGACTGTCTGGTTCCGGTCAGCATCGAGTGACACCGGACCGGCTCTGTATTAGAATAAGGAGTTACAATGGGATCAGCACCTCCAATGGGAGTTAGCGGCTCCAGAAACAGCACCAATGGAACGAACCACTGTGGAAGTCATGGAATTGTGACTGGCGTTGGTCTGGATTGGGGGAATGGGTCCTGAGGGCCGACCGGCCCAGAGGCTACACCCACTGGCAGAAATCCAAAGAGGGCCCCTCACAGACCTGTGTGGCTTGAGGCTCTCCTGAGGGGTCTGACCAGCTAAACATGAGGTGCATGGCCTCATAAAATTATTTTAGTTGGGAGGGGGTTGCTCCAGATCTTGGAAATTTTGAGAGGCGCAGAGCAGACCCAGCTCAGATTCCACGGAGATGACTTGGGAACAGTGCCTTTATTTGTAACACCAATCCTGAACCTCACTCAATGACTTGGACAAGCATGGAGAAGACAAAGAATGCTATGACATCTTGGACTTCTTTTTGAAGGATTTACCCGATGAAGTCCGGGATCGCAACCATGACCGAAGCACGTGACTCCAAGAGCAGTCCTGGGACCTCAAGCTTAACCAAGGCTCGAGCGGTGCAAAGTCAAGCAACCAGGAGCTTCATGGCTCATGTTGGATTGCCTTTGGAAGTGTGGTCTTGCAATCTGAGCAGGCCTTGGAGTTGTGGGCCAGGTGCAAGCACCAAAAGTAGACCAAGTTTAGAGGACATAGTCCCAAAAATGTTGGGAAAAAAAGACAAATTTATAAAGTGTTTGACAAAAAGTTTAAATAATTCAGTCAAAAAATGACCGAGAGCTCGATCCAGATCTGTGCTAATTGTGCAGAAATGAAGGAACTGTGGTCAGCGTGCTTGAGTGACTCTTTAAGTGCACTGCGTAGGTCACCTCTGTTGCAGACAATGCCACGTGGGGCAGAATGATGCCACCTACTGATGCTCAAAGGGATTGCTCAGAAATAAATTCTGGATCCAGTCTCAAGATTTGGGAACATTCTAAGGTAGGGAATCTGCAGCTAGAAGTCTTTTATCAGATGGTTTAGTAGATTTGTCAAATTGGCCAAATCTCACACGAGCATTAGTGTCAGAATGTAACTGCATCAAAAAGTGGACAATTGGGAGATTCACTTCCATTTCCATCATCTTGTTCCATAATTATGATAAATTGACTTTATCAAAGGCGCAAGGTAGGTCCATAAATGCAAGATGCATTTTTCTGGATTTGCCCACTGTGTATTTTGAGACCAACAATCAATTCTGTCATACTGATGTCTTCAGACTTTCGGCCAATCAGAATGCGATATATGATGGTTCAACAATGTATTCTGGGAGAGCCCACCCCAAAGGCAATGAGAGGCTCCTCACGTTAAAAAATGAGGATAAAACAACAAATTGAGACTGTATTTAGCACTTCTGTAAGATCCTCGGAAGTCACCTTTACAGCACCGTTCCTTGAGCCTTTCTCTTGAAGCCTGTCCATTTGTATTAATATGTGCCAGCATTCCAATCCTTAACCCCCAGGCATGAGAGGATGAATCCAAGTTTCGGAAAAAAGTTCATCACTATTATGCAAGCATCAGGATTTCAACTCTTACAACTCAGTCTTTATTCTCTCTGCGAGACCGGATCCTACAAGAAAGTATTTAAAGGGAACTGTGTAGTAGTAAAATTTAGTAAATCTCATTGTGTTGGAACTCTGCTGGTTAGCCAGCTAGAACATGATAACACACACTGCTGCTTTCAGGTTTTGCCATTAGGTTTCCTTTATAAGCCACCCACTCTTCAGTCTATGTCAATCCCTGGTCTTGTTGCCCGTGACTTTAAAAATATCCAGTAACCCAGTACCGTTGTATGACAGAGTTTCATCTCTACAGGGCCTGTGCAATTTGGACTGACAGTCATTTCCATCCCGAGCAGTTAATTCTGACTCCCAGTTAACATACAACATTGGGAGTGTCCATTCACTTACCGCTCCAGTTCAAATTAAATATACATATGCACTAAGCATTATCTGCTGGAACATGGCTGGGATAGCATGGAAAATGTGTATCAAAGATTGCTTATCCTTTATCAGAACATTGGAATGTGGAGCATTCCATTGAATACAATGGAGTGCTCCGAGCTTCTAAGGGCTGGTAAAAGCCTGAAAAGCAACATTCCAATGTTGCTTTACAAAGGCCTCTCAGCTTTTAAACCCCCTTGGGTTCCGAGAGGCCATTGTTTTATTTATTAGTACATTCTGCCCTCTAGTGGCAGAATGTTCTAATAGCCTTATAGCCCTTCGCAGCTGGGCTATACCGGCTATTAACGTCCCACTCCCTTGTTTAAAGCTGGAGCGGGCCTTTAATAGCTGGTGCACCGTGCTACGGTGTGCTATAAGGCTATATTAGAACATTGGAATGTTGAGCGATCCTTTGAAGACAATGGAGTGCTCCGGGCTTCCAATGGGTGGTAGAAGCCCAGAGAGCATCATTCCAATGTTTTTTTTATTTCACAGCTATTGCTGTGAACAAAGGTTTCTCGGAGTCCGAGGGAATTTAAACCACCTTGGGCTCCGAGGGGCCTTTGTTTTTGCAAATTAGAACATTCTGCCCTCTAGGGGTGGAATGTTCTAATAGCCTTAGAGCCCTCCATAGTGGGCTCTACTGGCCAGTTAAGGCCCGCTCCCTTGTTAAATGTTGGACTGGGCCTTTAATGGCTCGCTAGGTCAGGGTTTAAGGCTATATTAGCACATATGACACATATGACATCGTTGTGCTGCAGGAGACTTGGCCTGTTAATGATCTTGTCTAAGATGGTTACATCTGTTTGTCTGTCCCAGCCCTTAGATAAAATTCCAGTCGAACAAAGGATGGCCCTACAATTTGGTTCAAGCTTGCTTGTAATTTTTGTATTTTTTGCTTAACTGCTGAAATCAATAGGACACAGTCTTTCTTTATTTACTGTCGTAACTGTGTTATTTGTGGTTATTTTAATGAACAGATAGACACGGATGATAATTTGAGAAGCTATTTACCATGCTGGTGAGCTACGAAGGCATCAATGACCTGTGGTAGCAAGAGAGTTGCTTAATTAGGAAAAATGTATTGCTGCACTAAAAGTGTGCCACCTTTTAGTGGAGCGCTTTCTGTGAGCCTTCTAAAGGCATCTTTGCCTCTGCGCCCACGTCGGTAATACAGCACAGGTGAAGAGGCAAAGTTATTCCCTAATATGCATGGGGCCACACCCCCATGCAAATGAGGGAACACCCTCTAATGATATTTCTTCGACTATTACTGCACCAGCGCTATCTGTATTACAAATGGGACCGCGCAAGCATCTGCAGCCCTTTCTGTAGTCCCAAAGTGCCCCATGGCGCATAAAGTGGACACAAATGGCATTGCAACCCCAGGGCACTTCTGTAATATGGCGTCTTGACGTGTAGCCTGCTGCTAAATATTTTTTATTAAAGCCTATCAATGCCTGGAAGCAGAACTCTCCTAGATGGTTCAATAGAGTCTACTTCGCTGCGAAGATGCGTTTGAGGGATACTCTAGTAGCAAAACCAAGGGATAAAAACCTAATTGCAGCTAGATGCACCAGAGAACCTAGGTCTAGTTGTAAAGAGATTAAGACTATGAGTTACCAACAGTTTATTCTTCCTTCTAGAGACATAAAAGTATTTTGGGATACTGTGAACTGCATAGGAAAAAATAGCAACAAATCCTTGACCACCATCAGTCCTTACATTCCGGCGGAGTTATGAGTGATGCATTTTTCCCATTTTTAATCCCTTTCGACCAACTGTAAACCTGGAATGCACTGTTAATGGTCCTAAGCATCTCTTTTTAAAGCTTGAGATAGAACTTCAGGAGGTTGTTACTGTTAGTACACCAATGTCTGTCTGACAAGGCCACAGGACCAGATAGCATTCCAACTGATTTGCTTAAAAGCAACTTTAGCTTATTTTCTCCCATGTTGACTAGCATTTTTAATAATTTAAGTGTTACTAATAAGCCAAACTTCTGGTCTACCTCAATCATTGTCCCTATTTTTAAAAAGGTAATCATGCTAATTTGCTATCAGCCGATTTCCTTAATAGACTCTACGGTTAACGTTTTGGGTAGAGACTCAATCATGGGCCAGTGATCAGGGTATTCTGAGCACCTGCCAGGAGGGGTTTAGAAACTACCTGGGCACCACAGAGCATTTCCTGAATTCACACTTTATTAGTAGCATATACACCATTGCTGGGCGTTGCCTGCTGTACCTGGTCTTCATGGTCATTTCTAGAACATTTGATTGTGTACATAGATCAAAATTATAGCCAGTGTTAATGGAATTAGGCCTAGATTTTCAGTTGATCAATTTTCTTTTCCAATGATTTGTCAGCTATTGTTAGGGTTGCTCCTTTGGGGGAATAAATGCACCAACCTATTTAAACTTGAGCCAGATTATTCTTTATTTTATACTTAAATACATACATCAGTAAATTACTTTATTAGGGCAGAACCTGGCTGTTCCCATCTGTTAGAAATAGGGGTCTCTAGTTGGCAGAGGTAGGTACCTTTATCCAAATAGGGACACTTGCTTCTAGTAAGGGTAAGGGGTATAAACTCCTAAAATAACCCCTGCTTACCCCCTTGGTAGCTTGCCACGAGCGGACAGGCTTATCTCAGAGGCAGTGTGTAAAGCATTTGTGAACACATACAGTAATACAGTGAAAACACTACAAATGGACACCAAACCAGTTTCGAAGAATAGCAAATCTTTATCTAAATCAACAAGACCAAATAAGATAAAAATCCAACATACAATATCCTGGAAAAATAGCACTTGTACAAAATAACCTTTAAGTTGCAGGAAAATCAATAAAACACAGTTCTCACGACTCATAGCTCCTCCTGGGGCTACCAGGATACAACTAAATACGACAGAGTCTAACAATTTCAGCCGACCAAGTTGATACGGGCCAGCTAAAGAGTCGACAGACTCGGACACAGTACCTTTCTTGCTGCGACCAACACATCGGTGCGAGTTGGTTGGGGAAAACGTCACGGTCATGCTGTGAAATGGTGCATTGCGGCGACAATGTCCTCACGATTCGCTGCAGGCAGCGGCTCGTTGACGGAGTCCGTGAGACCAGGGCTTGCGTTGAAGGGTGAGACTGCTCACCGCGGTGCTGGCAGGTCACGGTGCGGCGGCGGAGCTGGCCGAAGTTCGGGTTGGGCAGCGACAGAGTCGGTGATGTCATTGCAGCATTTAGCAAAGCGTTGCGGAGTGCGGTGCCGACAGGACGCGATGCAAGCAACGGCTCGTTGACGGAGTCAGGGAGACCAGGGTTGGTTTGCAAAGCGAGGCGTTGCTCTTGGCGGTGCTTTCAGGACACGGAATCCTGCGACGGACTTGATGACAGAGTCGGTTACCCTCTTCTCCTTTTGAGGCGATCAGAGACGATTCCCTCAGACATGGTGAGGTCTTTGCTGTTCCTGAGACCTCCAGAACAGGGGGCAAGCTCAGTTCAAGCCCTCAGAGATCTTTTCTTCAAGCATGGGGACAAAGCAAGCAAAAAAGTCCTTTTCTCCTTTCCTTGGCAGCAAGTAGCCACTGCTGGCCAACCCCAGACAACAAAGAGCACAGGGGCAGTATTTCCTCCTCAGCTTCTCCGGCTCTGCTCCTTCGCAAAGGTTCCTCTTGATTTCCCAGAAGTGATCTAAAAGTCTGGGCCCCTCTTTTCATACCCAAAAATAATGTGTTCTCTGAAGGCAGAGAGTGTCTGTACCCAGCCAAAACCAGTTCTGTGGGGCACTTTGCAAGTTCACAACAACCTCCATTGTCAGTGTGAGCCCCTGCTCCAGACACACCACAGGGGGGCAGAGCCATCATTATGGAAGGTAGGCACAGCCCTATTTAGTTGCAGGTGCTTCTCCTTCCACCACTCCAAATGTAGACCAGGCCTATTCAGCCCAGCCCGACTCATCACACTTCTGGAGCCACTGCCCCCGTCATCCAAAATCCAGACATGCAATACACAAACCTAGCAGATGCACACTGGAGGGTTAGGCAAGAAAATACCTACTTTCTAAAAGTGGTATTTTCAAACATAGAATATAAAAATTGTCCTCACTAAAAGATGCATTTTAACATTCTGAGTTCAGGCATACTAAACTTTATTTTTCTACCTTGTTCCTAGGGCCAATTATGTTTATAAGATGTCATAAACAAACTCCCCATTCTGTCCTATGGGAACAGGTAGCCTTGCAATCGTGAAAAACGAAATTGGCAGCATTTCACTATCAGGACATGCCAAACACATCTGGGCATGTCCTACCTTTCACATACAATGCATCCTGCCCACGGGGGTACCTTGGGCCTACATTAGGGGTATCTGAAATGTAGGAAAAGGTAAGGTTAGGGACTGGCAAGTGTGTACACTTACCAAGTCAACATGGCAATCCCAGACTGCACACAGGCTCTGCAATGGCAGGCCAGAGTTACATTTTACAGGCTGCTTCTGTGGGTGTCACAATCGGCTCTGCAGCCCACTAGCAGCATTTAATTTACAGACCCTCGGCACACACAGTGCGCTATACTAGGGTCTGACAAGTAAATCAAATATGCTAATTATGGAATCACTGAACAGACCGTCAGCATCAGCGTGTTCTGTACCAGGGCAGTGTTCCACCGTAAAGTCCATCCCCTGTAGGGAAATGGACCACCTCAACAGCTTTGGATTCTCACCCCTCATCTGCACCAAACATCTGAGGGGCCTGTGGTCAGTCTGAATCTGGAAGTGAGCCCCAAACACGTATGGCCTCAGTTTCTTCAGCGCCCAGACCACTGCATATGCCTCACGTGCAATCGTACTCCACCTCTGTTACAGTGGAAGTAACCTCCTACTAATGAAGGTTACAGGTTGGTCTAGGCCCTCTTCATTCAGCTGTGAGAGCACAGCCCCAACACCATGCTCTGAAGCATTTGTCTGCACAATGAACTCTTCTGAGCAGTTGGGTGCCTTAACCGCAGGCGGCGTGCACATGACAGATTTCAGGGCACCAAAAGCTTTCTAGCAGGCGTCAACCTAGTTCACTTTCTTGGGCTGCTTCCTGGAAGTAAGCTCCGTCAACGGGGCAACAATGGTGCCATACCCCATGACAAATGTCCTGTATTACCCTGTGAGTCCTTAAAAGGCTCTCAACTCTGTCTGGGTCTTTGGGGGGTCCACAAGTCAGAATGGTATCAGTCTTGGGTTGTAGGGGCGCCACCTTGCTGCTCCCTACCTGGTGTCCCAAGTACACCACAGAACCCTGTCCGATCCGGCACTTATTCGCTTTGATCAAGAGGCCTGCCCTCTACAGGGCCTTCAACACTTCACAGAGGTGGTGCAGATGTTCAAAGTGGCACTGAACACTGCAATGTCATCTAGGTAGGTGGCACTTAAATCTTCCAGTCCAGCCAACACCTGGTTGAACAACCTCTGAAAGGTGGCAGGGACATTCTTCAACCCAAAGGGCATCACCTGGAATTTGTAGTGCACCTCTGGCGTTGAGAATGCTGACCTCTCCTTTGCCTCATCAGTTAAGGCAATCTGCCAGTATCCAGAAGTTAAGTCAAACGTGCTGAGGTACTGGGCAGCTCACAACCGATCGATGAGCTCATCAGCTCTGGGGATGGGGTGTGCATCAGTCCTGGTGACAGAAGTGAGCCCTATGTAGTCCACACAGAACCGGAGTTCTGGTGTGGCACGCGTGGGCAGCCTTTAGTACCAAGACTACTGGGCTGGCCCAAGGGCTGTTTGAGGGCTCAGTCACCCCTAGCTCTAACATCTTGGAGACCTCCTCCTTGATGCAAGCCTTGACCCTGTCAGTAACTCTGTACATGTTGTGCTTTACAGGAGGACTGTCCCCAGTGTCAACCTCATGGACACACCACTGGGTGACACAAGGGGTCAGGGAGAATAGAGCTACAACTGTCCCAACAATTGGCGACAGTCACTCTGCTGTTCAGGAGTCAGGGCAGGGGAGAGTGATACACCATCCACTGACCCATCGTGCTCCTTTGCAGACAAGAGATCAGGAAGAGGCTCAGTCTCCTCTTCCATTCCAGCATCTGTTGTTAGGAGCATGCCCACTTCGGATCTCTCCAAATGGGGATTTAGGTGGTTCACATGTAGGCCCCGCAAAGGGTTCCTTGGCTACTGGAATTCCGCCAAGTGACATTACTCTTGCGCTCCACCACCTCAAATGGTCCGGTTCACTTATCCTGGAGCACAGAGGCTCCACTGGGGCCATGACCCATACTTTCTGTCCAGGCTGAAACTCAATCAGAGTGGCATTTTGATCATACCACTGTTTCATCTCCTCCTGGCTGGCTTCCAGGTTCGCCTGAGCGAGTTGCCGGAATCGCTTAGTCCGGTTTCTGAAGGCCAGCATGTAGCTATATACATGCTGGGGAGCTTTCTCACAGCCTTCTTTCACCAGACTCAGAGGTCCTCTTACAGGATGGCTATACAGCAGCTCAAAGGGACTGTACCCTAAGGACTTCTGTGGTACCTCTCTGTAAGCAAACAGAAGGCATGGTAAGAGGACGTCCCTCGTACGCCTCATGGGCTCACCAAGACCCATAATCATGCCCTTCAGGGTCCGGTTGAATCTCTCAATGAGCCCGTTATCTTGGGGGTGGTAAGGAGTGGTGAACTTGTATGAAACACCACACTCCTGCCACAGGGACTTCATATACTTGGATATGAAGTTGGTACCCCGGTCAGACACCACCTATCTGGGGAACACCACACGGGAGAAAATCCCAATCAACGCATGACCCACCACAGGGCCGTCACTGTCTGGAGAGGGATGGATTCCGGGCACTGGGTGGCATGGTCTACCAAGACCAGGATGAACCTGTTGGCCATGGCTGTCTTGGGATCCATCGGCCCCACAATGTCAACACCCACCCTCTCAAAGGGGGTGCTGACTACAGGGAAAGGTTGGCGAGGAGCCTTACACTTCCCCCCACTCTTGCCACTTGCCTGGCACATCTGGCAAGACCTATAATGAGTATCAGAGTGCTTGCGCATTTGGGGCCAGTAAAAGTGGGTGACACGTTTTTCAAAGGTCTTGTCGTGCCCCAAATGCCCTGCTAAAGGCACATCATGAGCCAGACCCAGTAGAAAGGCTCTGAAGCGCTGGGGTATCACCAGCACACAGGCTGACCCATGCTCAGCAGCCTTAGGCTTGCTTTACAGGAGACCATTCTCCCAGTAAATCCAATGTGATCCAGACTGATCATCTACTGTTTGTAGCCTGCTGCTGCAAGCCAACAACAGAAGGGCACTTCTGCTGGTCCTGGCAGAATTCCTCCCTGGAGAAGCCTACTTCCTGCTGGCAATGGGTCAGCTCAGGCAGGTCCCCCAGTGCAGCCACCAATTCCCCTGTAGGCTCCAGGGCATCCCCCTCAAGGTTTTCCTCTTCCTGGGCCATCGGAACTTCTGGGGTGGGTATCCCGCGCCCGACCTCTTCTCTTACTGGCAGGCACCTGGGCACTCTTTCAGGCTCCAGGTCCTCTAAAAATGTCCTAACCAGCTGCCATAGACCGAGTGGTTATACACACCCACTCAGGCAGACCCAACATCTCCAAATGAGACCTCTGCTCCACCTTCGCCCAAAGGGAGCGCTCCAAATCATTGCCTAGCAGACAGTCAAAAGGCATGGCTGGCCTCACAGCTACTTTCAAGGTACCTGAGACCCCCCCACACTCAAAGGGAACCTGTGCCACTTTGCAGAGGCACTCTGAGGTGTCAGCGGCAACTACTGGGTAGAATGTGTGGGGGAACACCTGCTCTTCAGCCACCAGCCGACAACTGACAGCTGTCACACTGGCTCCGGTGTCTCTCAGAGCCTCCACACTATGGCCATTGATGGTCACCACTGCCTGTACTTCTCAGTGTTATCAGGTAGAGGAGGTCTTGGGACCATCTCACTGTCTCCTAAAGAGACCAGGGACATCTCTGTAGGACCCCACCCATCTTGGATGCCCGACTCCTCCCCAAGGCTACACTAGTCATCTGCTGGGGTGGAGCATCAGTGGGTATAGTAGTAACTGGTTTGGGACACTTAGGATCCCTCAAGAAGTGGACCACCAGACCACAACTAAAACAGGTCTTGGGACCCCTGTGATCAGGCTTACCTGTCGGGACCCATGGTTTCTTCTCAGTGGGAGGCTGGGGTTACCTTGGTTTCCTTGTGAATTACTTTAGGGCCCTTTTTGGAACTCCTTCTGTTTACCCTTGTCCCACCCACTCTTATGCTGGGGACCCTGCCCACCTTTGGCGGGGTCTCCTACACAACCTTTTTGGACCCTGGTGCTGACCCAGTGGTCCGCCTCCACAGCAAGCTTCCTGGGTTCAGTCAGGTTACTGTCAATCAGGTGCTGACGTAGCTCTGGAAAACAATTATCTGGCAAGTGCTCCCATGCAACCAAATCATTCACCTTGCTACCCTTCACCCAACCATCCAGTGCTGTGCAAAAAAAGGACACATACTCCACCCAGGTACTTGACTCCAGCTTCTTCAGTTTCTAAATTTCTGCCTATAAACCTATGGGGTCAACCCATACCTTGCTTAGTATACAGGCTTCCTTCATGGGGGCATAGGACATCTGATCCTCAGTGGGCAAAGCTAGCAACCCCGCTCCCCGCTCCCCAATCGCTCTGAGGGAAACAGCGGGAACTCATTGTTACTTCATAGGCCTTAAACCACTGCCCAATGTCCTCATGCTTCATAAAATCTTTGATATCATCTTTGGGAATGTATACCTTTCCTTCCCCAGGCACTGATGGTGTGCTGCCACCAGAGGGATTGATCTCTAATCTATTTCCTTTCAGATCCAACTCCCTCAACCCTCCCTCATGCTCTAATAGCATAATCTTTTCCTCCATGGCCAATTTCTGCTTTTCCTACTCAAACTTCTTATTTTCTATGTCACCCAGCTGAGCTTAGCAAGCTCCCTCTCGTGCACCCTATCTCTCTCTCTCTGTCCTCCAACTCCTCTGGAGACAGACCCCTTTGAGAAAAACTGCTGCCATCCACGGAAGGTACCCTCCCTCCTGGCAGATTCAATTGCCCCTCCTGTTGCTTATCCACATTCTCGGCCTCCACCAGAGGCTCCTCATCCTGCCCCTAGCATTTCTGGATTCCAACCAGGCCCTCAGCGCCTTTTGGTATTCATCCTTCCTGGTGAGGCTTTTCACAGAGACGTTAAATTTCTTGCATATAGCTTTCAGTTGACCCACAGTGTAGGTTTCTACCCTATATTCCTCAAATTCCATATCAATGCATGCAATGGATGCTGGCTTGGTCATGATGACAAAATTGGCAGTTCTTTTACTTTGAAGAAAAAAACAATCCAAGGGAAAAAATTCAGTAAAGGTATTTGGTCACGTAATGGTCTGCACCAAGCTGGAAGTGTACACCAATCACTGTATGTAAATCACAAATGTGAGTCCAGGATCCTCACCGCTGACTAGCAATGTTAGAAATGGCGGGTCTCTAGTTGGCAAAGGTAGGTACCGTTGTCCAAATAGGAACATTTGCTTCTACTCAGGGTAAGGGAGATACACTCCAAAAATAACCCCTGCTCACCCCCTTGGTAGCGTGGCACAAGCAGACAGGCTTATCTCAGAGGCAGTCTGTAAAGCTTTTAAGAACACATAAGTAATACAGCGAAAACACTACACTAGTAAATCTTTATCTAAACCAACAAGACCAAATATGATAAAAATCAGTACTTGTGCAAAATAACCTTTACATTTCAGGAAATCAACAAAAACACAGTTCTTACAACTCTGTAGCTCCTCCTGGGGCTACAGCGATACTGAATATGACAGACCAGTCGATATGGGCCAGCTAGGCTAGGTACTGTGTCCGTGTCGACAGACTCGGACACAGTACCTTTCTTTTTGCGACCAACACCTCGGTGCGAGTCGGTTGTAGCAAACGTCACGTCGCTTCGTGAAATGGAGCGTTTCGGCGATGATGTCCGCACGATTCGGTGCAGTAAGTGGCTTGTTGATGGAGTCCGTGAGACTAGGGCCTGCGATGAAGAGTGAGACGGTGCTCACTGCGGTGCTGGCAGGTCACAGTGCGGTGACAGAGCTGGCCGATGTTCAGGTTGGGCAGTGGCGGAGTCGGTGGTGTCCTTGCAGCGTGTAGCGAAGCACTGCGGAGTGGGAGAGTGGTGATATATCCAGCAAATCATATGCAATCTTTTAATGGCAGAGCAGTTTCCACAGCTTGTGAAGCCAGCATTCGTAAGGGGGGAGCAAAATTTTACCCTAAAGGAAGAGTATTGTGTGTTAGGCAGGAAGGAACAGATGGGAGATGTGCTTGCCCACTGTGGAGTGGAGTGGGTAAAGATCCCCGGTGGGTCAGCCTAAAAGAGCAAATTCAGGAAATTTGTCAAGATCACAGCCTTGAAATTAGAAGATTGCAGAGACGATTGCATCACAGAAAGTCTCCAGGTAGGGACATGACCATGAACTGTGTATAAGAGTTCCAGTGCCAACGCATCCAAGCCAGTATGCCTCTGAGCGGGTGGGGTTGATGCTATGTAAGCAGTGGAGGCGGGGGAGAGGGTAAGGTGCCAAAGGTATAAACGTTTGTAAAATATATCCTTGCCCTGAGTGTGGCGGGCAACATTAGTGATGCAGTGGAACACTTCTTGCCATTGTTTAGTGGCAAGGGTGATCTGGAGGTCAGTTTCCAAACATAATTGGAAGGATGTTTTAGCTGCAGACCGGGTATTAAGGAGGGAATAAATGGTTGAAACCTAGTGGTTAATGGTGGTTAAATGTTGGAGGAATTTTTCAAATGGGATGAGTGTTCTAACGGTAGTGTAGGAGACCCAGTGGCAGATCTGGATATAGTGGAAGCTCTGAGATTCAGGGATCTTGTACTTGGCTTTGAGTTCTGCAAACTTGTTCATTCAATTTCCTTCAAAAATGTCCCATTGGTGAAAGCAGCTCCTTTCCCTCCAAATGTGAAATGCCCATTTAGGGAGGCCTGAAGTAAACTAGGTAGTGTCAAGGATGTGAAGGAAGTGAGACCCACTTAGATGTGATCAAGTCCCATACTGTCAGGGTGACTCTAGTAACCAGTGAGGAACAGAGGAGTCTGTATCGCATCAGCTTGAGAATCCACAGTTTGCCACCAAGTGGCATCGTTGCTAGATTTTGGTTGACAAAGCACCAGGCTCAATCATATATTGTAGCTGAGACAACTGATAGTAACAAAGCGAGTGGGCATCTCCAACCCTCCATCTTGAGAGGATAGAGTATGCATAGCTAGTCTGGGGCGCTTCCCATCCCAGATGTACGGTAAACAAGAGATCTGGAGACGAGCAATGTCCTCTTTTATGACAGGTAGGGGCATAGCTTGGAAAAGGTAAAGTGTGTGCGGAAGAAGGGCCATTTCTAGGGCAGCTATTCATTCTGCCCCGAGAGTACGTGGTTTCTCCAGACTGATAGCGATGTTTTGGTCTCACACAAGAGTAGTTCAAATATAAGTTTAGTGCAGGCTGGGAGGGTGGGTGTCAAGTCAATACCTAAGTATCTGATGGAGTCAGATGTCGAGTTGTCGAGTGAAATGGTGTTGTCCTAGTTCGGGTTTCCACAAGAAAACCCCCACGTTTTATTTTTCACAACAAATGTGTCCCCACTTGTAAGTTTTTTTGTGTGATTTTGTTTTAAGACGAATACATTAAAGATTCCTTGTCTGGATGGACAAATTTATATAGTCCTCATTGTATTTCTATATTAATCCCTACCTCCATTTCTGTTGTTAGGGACCACTGTTTATATAAAATAGCTACTCCCAGGTCCCTGACCAATTTATTTTTGGGTCTCCTTACTTGCATATAACGTATTTGAAACAAACAGCAAAATACATTGTATGTATTTTTTGTTCTGTAGGGCTTCACATAGATAGATGGGCACCAATGGAGGGGTGTACCTAGCTATGGGATTGATAAAGGAACTATGGCACAGAAAGTGACAATTGTTTACAACGGGTAGCACCAGGAGTGGGAGAGAGACCTAAGAAAATATTTGACACAATTCTTTTGTTTTACAATTCAAGCACTGCAAATGGCTACAGGGGAACACTGGTATTACATTTTAGCTTGTATTGATATGTTATCACCACTGGGGCAAAGTATTGCATTGATGGATAATGATTGCAGGAATTGTTACCGGAAACTACATCATGGAAACATGGAAACATACATCATGTACTCAGGGCCTTAAAGCTCTGTGAAACCCACAAATGAATGTCAACTGCTGTTAAACTTGCTGGGTGATGTGTAAGTAGTTCAGAGTATGGTGAAGATAAATTGCACACATATTTAATGCAACGTTTCATACAACCCTTGTTGTTTCTCCTTATTGTATTACTTTGTTTACTCCTTTCCAAAAATATCAGCCCCTGAAAAGAAAATTTCTGATGACACCAGCTTCTGAGATGAAGTGCAAACCAAGATGGCAATTTTATTAGGTCAAGTCTGAAGCTAGCTATTCAACATTAGATTTTACAAATGAAATCCTCACTTCATTGATAACTCAAACTTCCCTAATTCCACCTAATTTCTTCATGCCTCGCCAATCCACGATCCATCCAAAAACATAACCCATCTGTTGCCTCATATGCACCACTCCGTCTCCCCTAAAGACCTCTCCTACACTCTGCTGATGTCCCTTTCTGCACTCCTCCACCCATTTACCTGTTTTCTAGCTGTAAGCAACCACCCTTCAGAAGCAGTGTATCACAACTTTTTTTATGCTAGGACCTATCATAAAGCAGCAATGACACCAATTCTAAAATCTGCCACCCCAAAAGAGTGACCACACCCAAACTCTCGAAGAAAGCACCACACCTGCCCTCCTGAGCCAGCTGCCACTCACTCTCCCCCATGGGCTAGACTAACAACTTGTTAGTCTAGCCCATGGGGGAGACAACACAACATGGGAGAGAGAAAGGGAGCGAACAAGCAGAGAAAGCAAACCACCCACTGGACTACTTGAATATGGCCACCGACCTCTCTATAAACTGTTTGCAGCAGACACTTCCATAGATAAGGTAGGTATTAGTGCAATTCTCAATATGAATGGAAAATGTAAGTCTTCTGTCCAATTCTTACTCCTACTCCTTAGACCCTTCTTTAGCCTGTATTACTCTGTATAAATTCTTGAACATGTCACTAAATTTGCCCTTCTATATCTTCTCTTAATTCGCTGTGGACAAGTGCTTCTCTAACAGGACGAACACCCTCACATAAGGTAACTTCTTCCTGAAATCCTTGCTTTTTCTTCTTCACCTCTTTCGCTTTACCCCACATAGTGTCTTCTTTCTCTTCAATCATCATCTTAGCTGATACACTTTGTGTGCCTTTCTTATTCCTTTCAGCCCCACCCTCTGATCCCCTCATCTTCACATGTCACCTTTGCCTCTTTACCAACCGGGTCTTCTGGCCCCCTCTGTGCTTACTGCTTTGTCACTACTATCCTCAGTCCTTGAACCCCATTTGTCTCCTCCATACCTTTATCAAAACCAACCCAGACGGAACACCCACTCTTTCAACCCCAACTTTTTACATCTTTGCAACTTCCCAGCTGTAATCTGGCTTCATCCCTCACTGGTGCAGAGTACCGTCTGCTTTAATTCACACCTTTTTCAGACCATTGTCTGAATTTGCTGCCATGCTTACCCTGCCCTGAAACACATCAGGTCTCAAGACCAATTTAGAGATAACCCCCTGACGCTCTTAGTCTCTTGTGCACCTCCTATTATCTCTACTCTGTCGTCCTTCCCCCTACTTCGAATACTCCTGCTTGTCCTCATACTCAAGTTCAATCTCCTCTCCACACCATTCATCAAAAGCGTTCTCTCTGAGACTTGTCCCCAGACATTCCCCATCCCCAAAACTACCATCAGATATTTTCCAATTCACAACTTGTGACACCTGAAATGACTGTGCTTGCTAGATTCTCTTGTAGCCGACATTGGCTGCCCAAGACACTTCCTTCTCTTTGGGCCAGTGCTCCCAAACATGCATGTTTGACCAGATACTTCATACCATACTTTGCCTTAAATGTTAGCTTTGCTGATGTGTTGTCCTCCAAGTTGCACCAACATGGTGGTTTGGGGTTCAGGTGAGGTGAAATCCTTTGGATTCCTACAGGAGCACCAGCCTGTCAATACCTATCTAGCCCACTATTCTCAGACAGAACACACACCTCTTACCCCTTCTGGTCAGACTATCCTTCACCCTCTTTGGACCACTTAACCCTTAACCTAAGGCTGCCCCTTCTGGATTGCACACTTTTCTTTTTGGGGTAATACTGCCTTGATATATTATGGACACTGACTTGCTCCTCCCTTGCACTGCTCAATACTGCAGAAGGCTTCACAATGCTATAGGTTATCCTACCCCCTTGTCTCGCTAGAGAAACTGCATGCTTATTCAAAAATTCCTCTGCAGTAATTCTCTCTGCATTTGCTCTTGACACACCCCTCTCATGTTAAGGGGTGGCAGGCCCAATTGACTACAAACATTGGCCTAGTTGCAGCCTTTGACCTGCTTCATATGAAATTCAAGAGTGCTTTCCAATGCCACCTGCTGGAACCGGTGCTTGTTCACGCTGGTACAGATTTGGCCCACCCATGCCCAACAGCTTCTCTTCGCTACCTCCTTAAAGCCAGGCGTATACTAACAGCGTGGCAGGATGCTGCAGTCACTCCCAGCTGCTCTTCCTCCCCTGAACACTCTCTCCCAATCAGCGTGGCCTCATAGGTTCATCCCACCTTAACCATCACCAGCCCCAGTTAAGAAAGGACCAACAGTTACCCCTAGCACAGGGGAAACAACAGCTCCCCTTCCTTAACCCCTGCCCCACAATGCAGAAAGAAATATACCAGATTACATCCTATGCTGCAAATAATGACAGAATATCTTAAATCTTATACTATCCCACTTGGCCTGCAGGTTAAAAATATTCCTGGTGTCTTCACTGAAGATAAGAAATACAAACATGGTTTTAGCCATATAGGGATCACCTGCTCGAGACATTGGATGGTCCTAGGTATCGACACTGTGGTCGATCACGCTAAAGAACTTCTAGAGGAAATTTCGGATTTAGAATTACAAATGAAAAAATCAGATTCAATAACAGATGCTAAAATCACACAAGAATATTGAGTAAACAATAAGTGAATTCAACAGAATAGAACAGGAGAAGAAAACTACCAAAGTCATATGGATATCTAAAAACTACAACTTAAGAGAACATACCCATGTCTGACCAACGATTTCTACAATAATAGACACTACTCCAACATAAGTGAAAGCCATCCTTGGGACAGAGTGAACAAAGAACAAAACTTTGTAACATTCTCTGATACCTCAGAAGATTCAGATGAAAACAGGGTCCCAGGGAAAAGGCACTAGTTCATCCACATCCAGGGGTCCCTACGATTTTTTGGAAGGAGGCCAAACTCTAAGACCATTGCAATGAAAAGAGAGAGGTGAACTCTGGCTCAGCAATACTACAGGTGACAGACAAACTCACCAAAAATATTACCAATGGGGGAACACAACAGGAACAGATAACCCTGTAACCACTTCAGACACTATCACTGTCCAGGAAATAACCTTCTCTAAAGAGGTTACCACAAGTGTACAGGGTTTTATTACCTTGACTTAGACCATCCCTATTTTTACCATATAAACGCATTATTTGTCTTCTGATTATTTCTTTCTTCATAGCAAGGGTGTATCCTCTATTCCAACAGAACACACAGATTTCTTGGGACTTCGAACTGAATAGCTGAGATTTTTCAGATAGGTCAGATTTACAAGCATTCTTTTCTACACGTCCTTCTAATAATAGACTAGATATCACAGGCCTATGTCCACCGTCTGTCTACCTTCTCTCCATTCACCAATACTCTCCCCCAAAAGTTTTCACTTTTGAGAAGCTTGTCCTGAAGGATATTTTAGGTTTGGAACAATCATCCATAGTTACTCCTTCCAACAAGTTTCTCGGAGACAGATCTGCCTAAAAAGCACTCAAAGCTTATAAATTAGCGATAATAAAACCTGCAGATAAGGATGGACGAATAGATTTTCAAGAAAAAGATAGTTATAGAGAGAGATACTGAGATGACTGATATAGAGATCACTATGTATAACTAGCCACACATCCCACAAAAGAAATCTAATAAACCATCTTCTCCATTACCAACAGGTAAAAAAATTAAGGGCCCTTAAGCCAAAATGATTTTTTAGTCCCTAATCTCAAAAGTCCTCATATGCCACTGAGATATGTGCTCCTCAAGGTGCACAAAAACACACGGTCACCTCCATTTATACCAATTGTGTCCATCTGTGGCTCTGTTTTGGAACCGGTCTGTAAATATGTAGACCTCTTCATCAAAGCCTTTATTCAAATATGCTACCCGTTATGTGAGAGACAGCATGGACTTTCTCAACATGATAGAACACTAGCTGTTTGACCAACAAGATTTCCTCTATGGATGTAGAATCGTTCTACACCAACACCCCGTAGATTGAGGGGTGTTGGGCCATTCATAAAGTTCTGGAGACAAGACAGAGACCTTATTAGGTCCCCACATCATTCTTTTTTGAGTTACTCAATTTACCACTCACAAAGAATTTCCTTAAGTTTGTAAAATAATTTTATTTGAAGATCAAGGAAACATCTATGAGAGCAGTTTTAGCTCCCAACTTGGCAATTTTGTTCATGAAAGATCTGGAATCTGAAACAATCTTAACTCCCAACAACCTGCTTTTTGAAAGAAGAGGAATATGTGGAAGAGGTCATAGATGATATTTTTTGATATGGCAAGGTTCCCAAAACCTCTTATCTGACTTCCTTGATTGGCTAAGTTAAAGTGGCAAAAGTCTTAGATTCACCCCACACTGCCAAAAGTCAGAATTATAATTACTAGATCTCAATGTTAACCAGAGAATGGTGAACTCAATACTACAGTATATCGCAGACCCACAGAAAGAAACACTTTCTGGACATATTCTAGCCATCATTCCAGGGCCCTACATGACAACTCACTTCCCTACTTCCAGTTCCTCAGAATTAAAAGAAATTGAGAGCAAGGAGCTATACGAAACATCTAGTTAGATTAATTTTTTCTTTCAACTTTGCATGACTTATTCTAGCCATCATCCCAGGGCCCTACATGACTTACTTCCTTACTCCCAGTTCCTCAAAATCAGAAGAAAGTGCAGATATAAGAAAGATTTCGTCAAAGAAGCAGCAATACTGTCTCTTAAATTTTGGTCAGGAAGCTATCTGAAACGTCTAGTTAGAAAGTCCATTAAAAGGGTCCAGTTCTGCCAAAGAGAGAATTTGAAAGAGAGTATTAACAAACTTGTTTGTGTAGCTATCTTTTTACTGATTTCTAACCAAGTTAATGCTTGCATCAAAAAAAATTGGAATTTCCTTACAGTAAGCGACCTTACCCTTGAGAGAACCATCTTCGCATTCAGAAAAGAGAAAAATCTAAAAGGCTATTTAGTCCAGGCATTCTTGCCTCAATGAAATCCAAAACCTACAAACCTTTGAGGACAACTCAACTTTCCGGAAACTGCAAATGGAGGACATTTCAACATTTATTCATTGTGACTATTGATTTGTAACAATTTTCCAACTGTACGTAATACTCTACTCCATGCAAATTGGTAAATATTGGCTAAACCATGCACAATGTCCCAATCAGAATCAGCTAACATGGGAGCCAACTAAGGTGAAAGCTCACCCTTGGTTGAGTATTTTGTAAAAAACATATACTGATAATCAGCTGCGCTGACAATTAATTTCTGTAATCAAACCAACGAGCCGAGGCAGTAAACTGAAAATACTACTAAATGAAGAGGAGCTAAAGTCGATTATGTGCCTGGACATCTTGAACGTGGGCATGAACATAATGGACGACTGGACTACTCTTCTGTAATAATAATTTCTACAGTTCTATGGTTTTTCTTTCAATCCTCATTAATTAACTGTGTATTTAAATAACAGAGAACTGCTTTACCATACCACCTTCTTATACCAGTCCCTCCTACTTGGGCACTTTGATGTCCATTTTATACCTACATACTTCTTCTTCTTCCATTTCAAATGGCCCATGTCTTGCCTGTAAGACTTTGCTTATTTGTCACTTTTGTGGATATGCAGTTGCTTTGTCTTTCATTTTTAGCCCACAAGATGCTTGGATTTGGTTTGGTTTGTGTTGTCTACTTTCTGAATTATAGCTATCCTCCTAATTTTTAAACACTCAATTTTGACAACTTCAAATTCTCCATCTCTTGTAACAGTTAAACAAATGTACTTTTGTTATTTTTGTCTACAGATTGTATACTTATCCTTTTCCATGCTCATGACGGAGCTGTTTTATTTATTTTCTACTCCTTAGCCACATACTCTGTTTAAACATTTCAAGATGGAGACCACAAACTTTCCACCCTGGTGGCCCACCACAGGCGTATTTCTATAACCACTCACGCCTCTTCGAGCATTCCCGACTACTTGCAGCAGTCCGGACACCACTGTTCTGCTAGAGACTTGCCCGCTCTTCAGAATTTGATGGCTCACATTATGGTGCATAAAATTTGCTTGCCATTATTGGGTAATCATTGCCATCCCTATATCTCCGATCCTTTGCACGGCGTATGTCTCCTAGTATATTTAGCCTTTTGCTCCATACACAAATATACTCCTGGACACAAAATTTGAACACCGCAAAGACCCAGTCCTCACCATTTCCAATGTTCAGTTGTTTGATCCCCTACCCGACGTGACAGACCTCAGAGCTGTCATTTTAAGCAGTGCTTTCCACCAGTAAGACTTGTTTTTTCCTAGTTCTGGTGGGCGTTCCTCCTTCTACCCAACTTCCTTCTGTATTTCAAACCTTATACAAGAATTGTTGCCCTTGAGCAAAATGTAAATATCATTTACTAGAGACTGATTTCCATGTAAAGTTTTTTGTTTGAATGTAATCAACAGTTGTTTTAGCTTTCCCTATTTTAATTTCTATTTGTTTGCTCTTTTTTCTTTGTCAATTTACCCAGTATTTACTCAGGCCCAAAATGGTCTTTGTCCTGATAATGATTGGACATTTTCAGGAGATTTTTTTTTTTAACTCTTTTTATTGAACACAAAGAAAGACAATACAAAAAGAAAAAAGAAAATAACTCTCAGGTGAATGCCTACAATTCCAGCGCATGGGTCAAAGTGGCAAGATGCAGAATCAAAGTAACAACATTTAGTACTAGGATCTAAGGGATTCCTGTGCTCCCAGATCTAATCCTGTCGCAGGTGGATCGCAAATCTCCCTTCTGTGGCTATTCCACGCCCCCCATATCTTCCCCCACTTCTTCGGGCAACCCCATGCCACATACACCGCTCTTTCCTGAAACATACACCAGTCAAGGTCTTCCGCCCATTTGTTGATTTGAGGCGGCTGGCTAACACCCCAGAGCTGAGCTATATTCCGTTTAGCCACCATGTATGCCAGCGTCACCCACTGTTTCTGTACACGTTTAAATTGGTAGGCTCCCACACATGCAACAAACATCTCCGGACTTCTGGTCGTATCTCCACACCTAGGACTTCCCCCAGCTCAACGTGAACCTTCATCCAGTATGCCTGTATTGCTACACAATGCCAGAGGACATGCATCAAAGTGCCAATTTCCCCGCACTCGACTCATCCCATTCGTACCAAACGGGACCCAGTTATATAGGATCTATGTAATATCTTCAATTGGACTAATCAGAGCCGCATCTGGATTGCGACTACCTTTGGGGATGAAACCGCCTCCGTCCAATCCTCATCAAGTTCCAATCCATCTGCACTCCACTGAGTTCTAATCCGCTCCAACAGGTTTCCCGAGTTGTTGACCAATATCCTGTATATCAAGGAGATAGTTTTCTCTGGAATATGCCCATCTAGTACACAGTCCTCAAGAGGGGACGCCTCCGGGAGCTCCCTGTCCTTAGGGACATAAGTGGTGAGGGCATGTCTCACCTGCAGATATCGGGGATATTCGTTTTTATGCAAACTATACTGCTTCACAAGGGATTCAAATGTGTGCACAGAGTCTTTCCCCCACACATCTTTTATCTGGGTAATTCCGATAAGGTCCCATCTGTCGAATCCCTTAGTTTTCCACAGAATACCCAGCTTCTCAGAATTTAGCAGCGGAGTGGCTAGAGTCAATCTGCCCTCCCACCCAAGACATTTATTGGCCGTGTGCCACACCTGTGTCACAAGGTCGGTCGGGCCAGTCAACGGAAACCTCTCGGGCCGAGAATATAGGACTCTATCTATCATCCCACCTGGGGCTTGGCCCCGGTCCATGGCATAACCTGGGTCCCCGGGGAGTCCGTAGACTATATGATTGACAGCAGCCAGCTGTGAGGCCCAATAGTACTTCCGCAGGTCTGGAAGTCCGATTCTACCATCATACCACGGGAGAGTCTGTTTATTGAAAGCAATACGGGCCCTACCATCCCACAGGAGCTGCCTCTGAAGAGTTTCTATCTCCCTAAAATATGCGATCGGCACTGGGTCCGATAGAGTTCTGCAAGGCATACAGAAACCGGGATAAAGCCATGCTCTTAAGGAGAGCGGCCCTTCCGAGCAAGGAGAGTGAAAGAGCTCTCCAGCGCTCCACATCCTTCTTACACCTGTCTAATGGGGAAACTAAATTATTATCATATCGCAGCTGTGGATCAATATACCTAAATACTTAAATCCAACAGTCTCGACCTGAACAGGGCACGACTCCGGAAGTACCAGCGGGTCGCCCACCAAGACAAAGAGCACAGATTTTGCCCAGTTAATGGCCAACTCGGAGTACCTACCAAAGATGGCAAGCACATCTAGGAAGTTGCGGAAGGATTCCTTAGGGTTGGTAAGGTAAAGCAGCACGTCATCCGCATATAACGAGATCTTGTCTTCCCAGTCAAGTGTCCAGCGCAACCCTCGTATTGATCTGTCCCATCTGACCCATGCCGCCAAAGGTGAGTGCAAAGAGTAATAGGGACAGTGGACATCCCTGACTTGTGCCCCACCCCAAGGAAAAGTCACCAGACTTACAGTTATTGACGACCACTCTAGCTAGGGGGTTAGTATACAGCAAGCGCACCCAACCAATACACTCACTTCCAAAGCCCAGCTTTGCTAGTACCGCAAACAAATATTGCCACTCCACTCTGTCAAAGTGCATTTTGGCGTCTGGGGATACCAGCACCGTTGGTTTGTGAATCTTCGGGGAGCCCCCAAGGACTCCATGTAGTCTACGCAAATTTAGTGCCGTATTCCGACGCAGCATAAAACTGTATTGATCCGGGTGAATCAGGGTCGTGGTCACCTTGACCAGTCTAGTAGCCAGGAGTTTAGCTAGTATTTTGGGCTCTGCATTGAGAAGCGATATGGGTCTACAGGAGAAGCACTGTGTCTTGGGTTTGCCGGCCTTATGTATGACCACCATGTTTGCCAGTCATTGATCATAGGGGAGCTCACCCTTCTCCCTGCTTTCCACAAACATGGCTCGGATGTGGGGGGCGAGCTTACTCGCATTTAACTTATACAACTCAATAGGTATCCCGTTGGGACCCGTCGGTTTACCGGACTTTATCTGCCTGATCGCTTGGGCAACTTCATCATCTGACAAAGCGGAATCCAGATAACTCCTATCCTCCTCTGACAGACGTGGCATAGCAACATCTTTGATCATTTCGCTATTCTCAGTTTCTGTGAGTTCACCACCGGCAGTATAGACCCTCCGGTAGTACTCAGAAAACTCGTCCGCCACAACCTGCGGATCCGTGATTCTGTGCGACCGCGACCCTTCCAATTCAGGTACCAGCCTAGAAGCTCGCTCCCCGTGCTCAAGCCATGCAGTCCATTGCCAGCTTTGTCTCCGTGCTCATATATACGACTCTGGACGGCATTGTGTTGGACCACCGCTCTATTCCTAACAAGATCTTTGTATTCTTCCTGCCGGAGCCGTGACGGATGGAGCTCTGCCGGTGTATGCGACTTAGCCACCCTCTCCTCCAGGAGTATAACTTCCATCTCCTTCTGAGCTACTTCGGCATGGCCCTTTTCTTCTTACCTGAAACGAAGGACAATACCTCACCTCTCGCAACCGTTTTGTATGCTTCCCAGAGGGACTGCGCCGAGTCTACAGACCCCTTTCTTTCCAAAAAAGTAACGGTCTGACATCCGGAGAATCTCCGTTTTGATAGCTGGATCCTTTAACTGCCAGGCGCTAATAGGAGCCACTCTGCCCACTGCGGGCAGATCAAGGGCGAGGCAAAGCCACAATTGAGGATGGTCAGAGATTCCCCTCCCAAGATATTTCACGTCATGGACCATGGATGCCGTTGCTGCTGGCAGCAGTATGTAGTCTATCCTAGATAGGCTACTGTGACCTGCAGAAATATGGGTGTAGTGTGTCAATGTCAGGTTATGTACTCGCCAAATGTCTACCAGCCCCAGCGTTTCCAGGAAGTCCGAGAGCCATCTCTGAGTCTGTCTGAGTATCCGAGGTGGGCTGCAATCCACTACCCCATCTAATACGGCGTTAAAATCACCGCCTAAGACTAGGCCCTCAAGGGCAGTGTAAGGAAGATAGAACTCAAATCCCGAAAGGTCTTGGTCTGGAGGCCAGGTGGCATGTAGGTAGACAGAAGTGTGACCGTCCGGCCCCCGACCTGCCCCGAGACACCTACGCCTTTGGTCAATCCACGTAACCTGCTCAGACAATGGAAAGGAGTTCTTAACCAGGATACCAACCCCTCTAGAGCCAGTGGTGAATCCAGCATGCGCCACCAATTTGTACCCTCCCTTGTGGAAGGCCAAGCACCTATTACCTACTAAGTGCGTCTCCTGCAGCAATACCACATCTGGAGAATGTCGTCGGATAAGCTGGCCAGCAATCCCTCTCTTAATCTTGTCACCCAAGCCATTAACATTTCAACTCAGCACCTTCATCCCTGATCCTCTATTATTCTGTGTCGCCGAACCCATGCAGATCGCGTGTCGTTACAATCGTAACACCTGAGACATAAAAATAATAATAAAGGGATTACCATTGCACAACAACAAATCAAAAACTCTACATACTCCCATCCCCACTCTCTTCACCCTGCACCCCTGCTCTTGGCTTCCGCCTATCCCAAACTTGCAGTGTGCCTGTCGCCCCATACTCTAACTAACTATCTAAAAGTAGAAAGGAGGAGGAAGGCAGCTCCATGGACCCCCCATCAGCCCTGTATCACCTACTTCTACACCTAAGACAAATCTTGACTCTCAAAAGACAATACAATATCCAATTACAGTCTTTAAGCAGCGCCATTTACTCCTGTTCTGACACATCTCTCCTCTCCTCCCTCTCGGGTCCCTCAGACCCTGGCTGGGGATGTATCTCCGATCAGTCGGAGGTGACGTCTGGATTATCAAAAAACAGGATTTTCCATTGACCTCAATCCTCAGTCAGGCCGGGAACAACATGGCGTATTTCAGACCTTTATCTCTGAGTTTTTTCTTAACCCCCAGGAATCCCTGACGTTGCCTCTGTACCGCCTGTGTGAAATCTGGGAAGAAGGAGACTGGTATTCTCAAATCTCAAATGACCTCCCTCCCTGGAGGCTTGCAGGATAGCGTCCTGGTCTCTGAAATTAAATACTTTCGCAATCATAGGGCGGAGGGGGGCTCCGGGCCTCAGCTTATCACCCGGGACTCTATGCGCCCGCTCAATAGTGAAGAAATTACTGTGCACCTTGGGTTGAAGGTGTTTGAGAACCAGGTCTTCCATGAAGAGATCTGGAGTCTGGCCCTCCGCCTTTTCCGGAACTCCAACTATTCGAACGTTGCCTCTCCGGGCCCTCCCTTCATAGTTGTCCAACTTCCGGCTCGTGAGGTCATTAATCCGCTTGAGTTCCCATACCTCCTGCCGTAGTGATGCTACATCGCCCGTCAAACTGGCAGTTTTAATGTCAAGGGATTTAACCTTTTCACTGTTTTTTGTGAGGTCCGCACGGATAAGGTTGACCTCTATAGCCATTGTATCTAGTTTATGATAAGGTGCCTCCATTTGCTGTCCCAAAGACGTTTTCACTCTATCTATAGCTGCCATCACATCCAGTAATGTAGGTTCCGTCTGGGGGCCGACCGAATCCCTTCCCGGACTTTGTGTTTTCTTCAGATCCAGCGGGGAGCTTCTCGGCAACGTATATCTGTCCAATTTGTTGGCTTTCAGAAATCGGAACCCTTGAGTAGACAGTGCCTGTGACCTCTCGCTTTCAGGTTTGGTCGCCATTTCAACCTTCACTAGAGCCCCAAACAATTGCCTGCGGCACCGACTCACCGCCGGAACCCACAATGTTAACAGATTCCTCCCCCGCTAGGGTATCCTGCTCGTCACCGGGACTCCAGGCAGCGGGTTTCAAAACCCCAAGAGGATCACTTCAAGACTGCATTGCACTCCGCAGTCAGGTCTGTAGTCCAGATCGCTCAGCCTTCTCCAGCCCTGGCGGACAGCGGTCTCACACTGCGAGCCAAGGGAGTCCGTGACGACGAGGGTCTGTCCTCAGGAGTCGTCCACTCCGCGGCAGGACGGCTGCCCCAAAAGCTCCTCGACACTCCCCTCATAAAAGGTTCAACACACTGTATGTCACTCTGCCCCCAATCTCGCCACTTTGCAGATATACGCCTGGGGGGGGGGGGGATTTGTGTCACCCAGGCGAGGCGCCCACCCTCCCGGAGCCGAAGACGTCCCGCCTCCAGCCCGGTCAGCCACCGGCAACTCCTCAGCCACGCTCACGACAACTCACCGCCAACACTCCACAGGCGGGCACCACTGGGCGAATGAGCAGGGCGACTGCAGTCTGGTCAGCTCCTCAGTGCCACCCCCCATGGACCTTCTGGGCCGGTCGGTTACCTCCAGCTTTAAGGCGGCCATCGCCGTGTCGCAACCGACTGTACTGCTCACCTCAGCCCTCGGCATCTCTAGACTCAGAGGCTTCAGACCTCCCAACTTCTCACTCCGGGCCCCGACCTTTCAGCAGGACTGGAGTTGCTGCAGTGGGCCCACAAGATCAGGATAGAGGCCAGGTGGCGAGTCTCATAACACAGGAATATCGCCCCCGGTCCGCAAGTCTCTCTACAATTGGGTCTGCAGCCCAGACCGCCCGGCCATTTACGCCCCCTGCAGCTAGCGGTCCTCTCGTGGACCTACTGATTTAGTTAGTGGTAGGGATGGTTGGAGTTTGCGAGGGCAGAAAAATAGGTTTTGAGGTTTTCATATTAAGTTAAGGCTAATCTTCATCCCCAAGGAGGGCCTTCTTGGTGTTTGAGGAGTTAAAGGAGCCAGTGGGGAACTTGATGTTATCTAGTGGAGAAAGAGTAGATTATACAGTATGGATATTCCCAATAAATAAATGTTTACCATGAGGACCCACCACAGTATCCATACTGCTCTAGCCCAAATGACAGACACCAGCAAGTACAAAATATATGTGGCAGGTCACATGTGCGTTCACCAGACCAATATCAAATTGGCAGAAGTGGAATGGAGCTTACTGTTAGCAAAACTTTAACACTTCTTCCTCAGTAACTTTTAGGGAGCACTAGGTCGTTGGGCGGTAGTTTCACCTGACATTTGTCACATCGCTGCACCCACTCAACATCTCATTGAGAATATAGGTGTTCTAGTGAGAATACCACTTGGTTCTAGGACACCACATAATTGCTGAAGCTAGAAGACATTGTTATTGTACTTCACAATAGAAGTGGGCTAGACATCTTTACACTGAGTTTACATCCCATCCCACCTCAGCAAGTCATCATTCCCTGCCAACTTCACTTTACAGGGCGCCCATGTTAATGCGCAGGGTGCTGTCCTGCTCAATTCATTTTCACCACAACAAAAATGTTGGCCTTGTACAGCTGGATGCTGTTATGTCTAACCTACCTTTCATCCGGCTGGGATATCTGAAGTGAGTTGTTGGCGGGTAGAAATGTTAAAGTGCAGCTCTCCGATCTGCAAAGATATTAAAATAATTACTTGGTTTCTTAATATACAGAGAGCTATCATTATAATAGAAAAGTACTCAAAAGGAAAACAACTGTAGTATATAATGTGATCCCAGCTCATTCTTGTTCATGGTTACCAGAGATATCAGGTGTCTTTTGTAAACTTCCTTACAAATAGAGGCCCCAGCAACCACGACCTGGCCAGTGGAGTGATAGATTTCCAGTGCACCATATAGTTTAAATTTACTCATGCAAAAATGTGTATTTGCACAAATACATTATTTTGTGTTTCTTGGGTAAAATACTTATCCCAGTGGAGAAACTTCATTCCTTACCCCTTTGTGAAACCACCTGCCCATCACCACCGCTTCCCAGCCTTTTACAGTACGTACTCCTGACGTCACAGAAATAGTTTTATGTTTATTTTCATGGGTGAGTAACCACCTGCAAATGTCTGAGTATTCACAGATGTATGTTTGTGGTGTCAATTACATGTTGCAGAGCTGTCTCCTCGAACCATTTCTAGCCATAGACTCTAAATTTATGATGATTCATAAATCAACAAACGTGGACTAGCACAACAAATGCAAATTACAATTTCAAAATCCCATTAACCCAGACTGTATATACAAGGATGTGTATAATACTATTATAATTGTACTTTCAGGTACCTTTAGTTCCACTCAGGCCCTCATTACAAGTTTTCCAGAATCCGGTACAGCGATACCTGCCCCAAATTCTAGTTACTCCAAGCTTTGAAAGACACAGACGTGAGACTACTGGGTTATTTTTCGGGTATTTTCCAGATTTCTGAGGCAAATCTGTCCACATGTTCTGCCTTAAGCAGGAAGGGTGGATTGAATTGGAAGTAGGGGCAGGTAGAAAGGCCTCCACTGCTGACAACTACATGTTATGCACGTACTATGTGTGCTGGTAACTTGCCTTTCTGCAATCTGTAGTGCAGATAATCAGTGTGTGAGAGAAGCATGCTTTGCTGCCAGATCGGCAGCAACTTCTCAGTGCTCATTAGGGATACTAGTGAACAGTTTTGAGATCTGATATAAAAATGATAAACTGTTGCCTTTTACCCATTTCTGGTTTTAGCACATGCTAATCTTTATGTTTAACATGCTGCGCAAATAAATCTTGCACAGGGCGTCAATTGTATATCTCATCATAGATCCACTGAAAAAGACATTAGTATCAAGAACAATTGCGTTGTATTGCTTAATTTAGAACTGCCTGAACGATGAAGTATCAAATTCCTGGCATCCACTTAAATATATTTTTACATCCATATACAGATACTGCTGACTATTGGTAACATCCTATGCTGATTGCATTCTGCTGTTCTTTGATCAAATTTGGTAGATACCCGATTTCTAGAGATACCCTATTAAAGATTTATATTCACCATCATCTGCTGCTCAGTACATCTAAGAATGTTCTGCAGTTAAGTCTTAATAAACACCCTGTCCCATTAACAGACTATATAAAGATCATCGGTATGATTCATTACATAATCTTAATGTAGGGAGGGAATTTGGCAACAATTCATACAGGCTTATTTTACTTCCCCATTAATGTGTCACGGCGCCTAGTTTAAAAAAATTATTTATTATACAAGAAGCTTTTCAAAGTGCCACACCCTTGAGTGGCTATTCCTAAAGCCTAGAGCTGTAAAAAACATAATGTTAGTTACATCACTTAAAAAATTCTGGCATGCACTTTTCATGTGGTTATGTTGGATTACTGATCAGTGTCAGAACCAGGCAACAAGACTGAAAATCTTCTGCTCAGGTGAGACTCTCAAGGCCTCAGAGCAGTAAATAATTAAGATTGACCTTTGCGTACGCATTATTACAAGATGTACCAGACTATGCGTGTTGGCACAGTAGGATTTTACGAAGAGAGCAATGGCTCATGGGAGAGAGGGGCAATTATTTTCACATGGTCAACTAAACGCTGGGTATTTATGCACACGAAACGTGCAAGACATAAGTTCAGTCGCCAAACAAAAATGTATTTAAATTTGTGCTATGGTAAATGTACCCCATGCAATCAACAAATCATCTAAAAGTTTCCTATACGCAAATGTGCTTGGACTATTGTGGAATGGTTTGTACTTTTCCACTTGCGTTTTACACCTTCTGCAGATGGCAAAGTTTTCACTTTATACAAATTAACTACAAAAAGCTTGACTTTTTTTTTTTAATCTGCTTCTATATGAGCCCTTCATCTGTCCCCAATAACGGCAACTGAAATTTTGTCAAGGTTGCCTCTTGTGCATGACTCACCCCAGGATTTTTTTCTTTTAAGAATGCACAGAATCCCTTCCGCCTTCACCCTGCTTTTCACACAACCTTTATTGCAGGGATACGCACATGCAGCGACTTTTTGGTGAGTTCAATCCTTACTGAAAAGAAACCTTCTCCATTTTATTTGCACGGACTAGAAATTCATTTAAGACTGAACAAGCATTAGCAGTGCCAATAAGTCTGGCTTCAAAGTGATGTCACTGACCATGTCATGAATTATGTAATATGTGACATCATCAGCAGTGGATTGCGGGCGTGTGAGTTCTAGTTAGTACAGCTAACTATACCGGAGGAATTTCAATGGTTTTGTATGAGTGAAATGTCCAGCTAACTATGACACCCCTAAAACCTATGTTTTTTTTCAGTAAATTTCTACATTTTTTTAAAATGCAAATTCCTAACTATAACATGTTTGAATCCCATCCTCATCGCCAATGTTGCAAGTTGAGTCAGGAGACAGGAAGCATGTTTGTAGTTACATTAAGTTCATTTATTTAATCCAAAAGTCCTTCCCTGGCCAGTCAGTCTTAACCTCATGCGCGCTAGCGGAATTCCGCTCCTGCGCTGAGATTTTTTTAAATGCATGTTACGTGACGAGCTGGGCTCGTCATCAGCGTGCGAGGAGGCTACGCCATGACGAGCCCAGCTCGTCATCAGCGTGGAAGGGGTTAAACTGCCAGAGCCTGGAACCAAGCACAACTACTTGGAATGTGGAATGCACAAGACACAGTGCTCCACACTCTATGTTAAAGACAAACCTTACAAGAAGACTACAACAGAAATCTATGTTTTTTTCAGTGAATTTCAAATGTTTTTTAAATGCTATTTCCTAACTATAACATGTCTGTAACTTATGTTTTTTTCAGTGAATTTCAATGGTTTTGTAAAATGTCATTTTTTAAAGGTATTAATTGTTATATTTATTTTTTATACTGATTTACTAAATTTTTTTAAACAATTTAATTTTAGATATTTTATTTTTTAAATTACAGCGGAATTAGTTGTTCGGATGATTTTAGGTGAATATTTTAAAGTTCCAAAACTCCACACTTAGAAGAATTTCCAAGTGAAACCAGTCAATGTTATCCTATGGAAGGAAATTCGCTTAGCAGGTAAGTATTTGAATTTAAAAAAATTTATAAAGCGCACTTATACCATGCGGTTTCATGGCGCTAGTAGGAAGCTGAGATTACCGGGAAAGGACATAGGATTTAGGATGAGAAGGCTTGGTGAAAGAGATAAGTTTTGAGGATCTTTCGGAACTCGATGTAGGAAGGGGCAGTTCTAACAGAAATGGGGAGGGCATTCCAAAAGGTGGGGGCAAGTACAGAAAATTTCAAGCCGCCGGACCTGCTTTTCTTAAAGCGGGGTGCCGAGAGGAGAAGCTTGGTGGAGGAGCGTAGCTCTCTGCTGGGGCGATAGACGGTAAGGGCAGAGGAAATAAACGCAGGAGCAGAGCCTGGAATGTTGTACAGCCCAATTTGAAAAGAGACCGTTCTTTAATGGGTAACCAGTGGAGAGATTTAAGTGTGGGGGTGATGTGGGAGAATTTGGGCAACCCAAAAATCAGGCGAGCTACCTGATTTTGCACCAACTGGAGACGTCGAAAGGCGTTGGCGGGGACGCCGTTATACACGATGTTCCCATAATCCAGTCTCGATAAAACCATCGCCATTAAGATCAGTTTTAGTGCCGGGGGGGGGGGGGGGAAATGAGAAATTTTGCGGACAGAACGAAGGACAAAGAAACAGGAGGAGACTACCGAACATATCTGGGTGTGAAGAGTGAGGTGTTGATCAACCGTGAACCCCAGTGTTTTGGCAGAGAGTGACGGCAAAGGTGGGGAACCTAAAGAGGGTGGCCAAAAGGAAGGAGATCAGGGACTGCGACTGCCCCCAGTAAGAACCAACTCGGTCTTATCCGGGTTCAGTTTTAGATGGTTGGTATTCATCCAGTCCCTGATAAACAGCATTGTGGATTGAAAATTGTGGACAGTAGGGGTGCGAGATCAGTGGACCCGGGATGGGTTTGAGCTGGACGACGAGGACTGGCAGTGTGCGGTCTCGTCCCCGAAGGAGGTGGCGATCCCGGCCAGACTGCGACTCGTGCAACTGAAAATCTTGCATAGGGTTTACGTCACTGGCCCCCGACTGATTCACATGGGTCACTCTGAGGATGGTCTCTGTAGACGGGGGTGTGGTTCCCTGGCAACATTCATGCACATTATATGGGAATGTAGGGCGGTGGCTGCATATTGGAGGCGTATACACACAGTGATGGGTGAAGTGACGGGAGTTGACTTGCCTGCGGGAGCCCGGCGCTGTCTATTGAATGTATGGGGCCCTACAGACTACACCAGTTCACAAACTCAATGGGTCACCCTGGGCAACATGGTGGCTAAAAGGGACATTGCGCAGAAATGGGGAGCGGCTCTGCCCCCTACGGTAGAGATGTGGAAGGCTAACATGGACTGGTGCATGTTCCGGGAAAAAACTGTGTATGTTGCCAGGGGTAGGTCCAAAAAGTGGAATAAGGTTTGGGGGCCCTGGAATGAATATAGAGGTGATATTTGCCTCCCGCCGGACGCAGCGCCCTTGGAGGAGCGAATGTCCCCTTAGCCCCTGATTCCGGCTGCTTAGCTATACACAATGTCCTGACTCCTCCCTCCCTTCGATACCCAAGCATGTGACCTGTTCATGTATCCTATTTTCTATATAGGCCCATCCAGCCCTGAAATAGGGCGATGCCGTACTCATTTCTTTTGCCTTGCCATTCTCACAGTTATAGGTGCTTTTCCGTTGTTATACTGTTTCCTTTTCTTTATTTCATGATATAAAATAAACCTCAGGTGAATCTGTATTGTATTCTGTGTGCACCATTTTACACTATTGTGTTGTAAATAAAGGTTTTCCAAAAAAAAACCATTGTAATAATTGCAGTGTCACATCAGTAAAATCAGACCAATATCAAAGGAAGAGACCATAGCGTCCCCAAGGGAGGGGGCGATCGCCTCTAAGTTGAAGTTGGTGCAAATGAAAATACTGCACAGTATTTATGCCACTTTGGTCAAGATGGGATATGGCGATGAGACTAGCTGACGACGGCGATGTGGCAAGGAAGACACCTTATTTCACATAATATGGGAATGCCCTCATATTATTAGATATCGGAGAGCGGTTCACTCGTGTATGGGGGTAGTTATGAAACAGACAATAGCTATGGAGGCCCAACGCTGCCTCCTAAATATATGGTAAACAATGGACTTGGGCAGCAAAGAGAAAGCTTGGGTGTCTTTAGGATTGATGGTCGCCAAGAGGAATGTTGCGTGGAGATGGGGGGGTGCACATAACTCCAACACTACAGGAGTGGGACAGGGACATGGACTGGTGCATGTATTGAGAAAAAACAGTATATGTATCACGAGGCTGCCCTAGAAAATGAATGCAAATATGGGGGAAATGGAATGCATATAGGAGTAACATATGTGAACCACCCACGTTGCCTGCGCATCCGCCCCTGGGAGAGTCAACACCCTGATATGTTAATGTTCACTGTATAGTAATCTTCATGTGATAATATAGAACTGTATGTAGTGTACCATTGAATATCATGAGAATTTGATTTGGATAACTTACAAGCTGTGATGTTGTTATGGTTAATAATAAAAAGAAATTTAAAAAAAAGAAAATTGTGGACAGAAGTAGGAGAGTGAGAAAGATAAAAAATGAGCTGGAGGTCATCGGCGTAGTTGTACACCGTGACCTCCATCTCTTAAAGTGCAGAAATGAGGGGGAAAATGTACAGATTAAATAAAAAAGGGGAGAGGGAGGATCCCTGGGGGACACCACACTGGACCTTGTGTGGGGAAGCAGTGAAGTCTGCCAGGCGGACAGCTTGAGTGCGCTCGCTCAAGAAAGAGCTGAGCCAAACCAGCATCAGGCCCCCTATGCCCGCCGCCCTGACACGGGAAAGAAGGATGGTATGATCAACCGTGTCAAAGGCGGCGGACAAATCCAAAAGGATGAGGGCCTGAGGAATGTTGGAATCCAGCCCTTCTCTCAATTCGTCTATGACTGAGACGACAACTTTCTCTGTGGAATGTCGAGAACGGAAGCCCGCCTGACATGGTGCAAGGTAAGCACTGTCTTCGACAAAGGAACTGAGTTCCCTGGTGACATAGGACTCAAGGACCTTGCCCAGGAAAGCAAGAAGAGAAATGGGGCGATAGTTTAGAGGGGAAGAGGGATCGGCTCCAGGCTCTTTTTAAAATAGGTATGATAGTGGCTGCTTTATAAGTGGCGGGAACAATGCCCCGCCCAAGCGAGTCGTTAAGGAGAGCAAGGGGGGGCATGCAGCAGCTTGAGAAGGCCGTACGTAACACGTGGGCCGGACAGGGGTCAACGGGAGAACCAGACTTGACCCGGGCTGACAGAGAAAGAAAAATTTCTTTGGTCATTGAAGGTATGTGAGTCAAGCTGGACTTATTAAGTGGCGGCAAAAAATCACGAAAGGTAGGGGAGGGAGGGGGTATGTTGGCCTTAATTATTGCAACTTTCTCAATGAAAAAATCATTGAGTAGGTTGCAAAAAGCTTGAGACGGAGGGGTCTTGGAAGATGTCCTATCTGAAGATGCCAACTCTTGAACTGTATAGGAGAGTGGTGGAATAGCACACCTGTGTTTCTGTGAGCCTATGTGTATTTAATGAATGCTAATACTGTTTAGTGTGCTCGATGGTGGAGAGGGAGCGTGCCCTGCCCCCCCAGTGGAATAGATACCAAGTATGAGCTCAGGGAAGCCCTGGGCTACCAAAGGCACAACTTTGAGGGGCCATAAGGCCTCACCAGATTATTCAAACCATAAACCTTTTTGTGTCCAAATTTAAACCAGTGGTTTATTTCAGTTTTATGTATTCATCATAAGAATAACAATAATGCTTTATCTCAATATTCATACATCTACATGCAGTCTGTGTTTATACATGTGTAGAAGGTTTCAGAGCCTTATTAACTATAAACAAAACATTCTGGTTCTCAATATATGTTTAAAGCACATATATAACATTTCGAACATTGTTTCCCAATGCATTTCGGGTTCATGTAGAACCCTTCATCAGGGGAAATATCAAAAATGAACCAATGAGTACTGTGATGACAATCTTTCAAAAACACTTTCGAGGTCACTGTGTTTTGAGGTACGACGTAGCAGGACCTATCCAGGTTCCCGTTGGGAAACTCGGCCGAAAATGTAGTTCAGGAATTAACAGGAGCAGACCTTAGGCAAAACCGTGAACATCCTGCCTCTCTAGTTTGGGTGATTCGGCCAAAGCTGCTATTAAAGGGTTAAAGGAAACGAACCTCTGGCACTACAGTAAACAAACCCTTACGGGGAGAAATTGAGCTTCTCATCAAAGTGATCGACTGCTGTCAGCCTCACTGCAACGGCGCCATACATCCAAAGGTAACGCGACTCCGCCCATCAAGTTGGGCGGAGTCGCGTTACCTTTGGATGTATGGCGCCGTTGCAGTGAGGCTGACAGCAGTCGATCACTTTGATGAGAAGCTCAATTTATCCCCGTAAGGGTTTGTTTACCGTAGTGCTAGAGGCAGGATGTTCACGGTTTTGCCTAAGGTCTGCTCCTGTTAATTCCTGGGACATTGAGGGTCCAGACTTGATCCAAGATGTGACCTCGAGAGTGAGTGGGAGTATGGACCTGAGAAACAAAATTAAGACTAAGGAGAAGTTGAGTAAACTCCCTAGACATAGCGTCTCCCGCTGGGTCATTGGGCCAAAAATTAAAATCCCCTAGGACCAATCCAGAAGCATTATTGACTACTAAAGTGGCAAGTAGATCTTGAATAGCTGAAATAAAATGTGGACAGGATTGTGGTGGGCGGTAAATTAACACACATGTAATAGGGGATTGAAAGGAAACAGTGCGCACAACTAAATAATCAACCGCAGGTATAGGGGGGAAGGGGAGTACCTGAAAGTGGAGGTTGTTACGAGCAATCAAGGCAACTCCACCCCCGTCTTCCCCTCAGGTCGATCTGCTCGGAGAATGAAGTAGGAGGGGGGAAGCGCTGCCAGGATATTAGGGAGTAAATCAGAACGAAGCCACGTTTCTGTCAGAAACAGAAGGTGTGGATTATATGATTCCAGTAAATTAAACAGATTGAGCTGATGCTTGACTGCTGATCTTGTGTTCAGAAGATATACCAGGGTAGAAGGTGTGAGGCTAGTTGAGGAAATGTTGGTAGAGGGGGCAGGAGAAGAAGGGGCAGGGGAGGGGAGGGAAGCAGGGAAGGAATATGGGGAGGTTCTCCGGGCCAGACCAAGTTCGAGGACCCGTGAGAGGGCAGCTGGGTAAAGTGGCCAGGAAGCCTGATAAGACCGCAGTTGGGCAGCAGAATAAGAAATAAAATGGGCAAAGTGCATGTCCCCTAGCCCCGATCGGCCGCGGACGGGCGCAGACGGACTTGCCTTCGGCGCGCCGCCGGCGCGTCTGCTGCGCGTGCGCATAAGGGGGGGCTTATGAGGTCAGAGGCGCCGGAAGACTAGAGCGCTGACCCGGGAGGCGGCTCCCAAGGTGGCGCCCAGCAAACCCCGTCAGCCCTCCGATCAATCGGCACCAAGCCGTGTCGGACCGGGGCTAGGGGAGCGGGGGCCAAACAGGTACACAGAATAAAAAACAGAGCAATTTTAAAAATGATGTGCAGCTAGAAAGTAAGCACCGCGCCCAACACACACGCAACTGGCCTAGAACCCTCTGCCACCGGGTTCGCAGTTCCGTAGTGTTATCATTACTTTTTCTTACTCAGTGGTGGATCCTAGTTAAAAAAATGCATTTAAGTCATACAGGCGATTTTTTATGGAATTTTTGTAGTTTGTGAAAATAGACACTTAGAAACTTTTTGGGTGAAAACCAGACAATGGATTCCTATGGAAGGAAATACAAGTTACTGGTATGTACGGTTACAATTACTTTTCAGGGTCAGTGCTGGGCTAAAAGATGCAGCACTGGGTTATCTCCTGATAACAGGTGAGTAATTCGGAATTCATAGGTCGGCTGATTTTAGAGGAATATTTGTAAGTTTCAAAATCGACACTTAGAAGAATTTCCAAGTGAAACTAGTCAATGTTAGCCTATGGAAGGAAATTCAAGTTACTGGTAAGTACGGTTAGAATTACTTTTCAGGTTCAGCACTGGGCTCAAAGATGCAGCACTGAGGTCTCTCCTGATAACAGGTGAGTAAATCGTAATTCGTAGTTCGGCTGATTTTAGAGGAATATTTTAAAGTTCCAAAACTCCACACTTAGAAGAATTTCCAAGTGAAACCAGTCAATTTTACTGGTAAGTACGGTTAACATTACTTTTCAGGATCAGTACTGGGCTCAAAGATGCAGCACTTAGGTCTCTCCTGATAACAGGTGAGTAAATCAGAATTTGTAATTCAGCTGATTTTAGTTTGGTCCAGTATATATAGACCCACTTTCTTACACCATCCCTTCCCTTCACCAGTGTGCAAACATGCCCTGTGGCGCATTTTGAGTTGGGAGATTAAGTCCCCTTGAATCCTGAAGGTCCCTAGGGTCAAACTAGGCCACTAGGTACCTCCAATAGGCGCCACAGAGCTGCGTTGCAGAGAGGTGTAAAAAGGGCCACGGCCTGGGCCACCTCTCTGCAACACAGCACAGTGGCGCTTACTGGAAGCACCTGGTGGGCTAGTTAACCCCCAGGGGCCCTCTGGATTGAAGGTGAATTATTTCCCCAACTTAAAACACGCCACAGGGAGTGTTTGCACAAGTTACCTCATGCCCTGTCCCTCCCTTTGCCCCTATGTAAACACGCCCTGTGTCCGTTTTAAGGTGGGAGACTAAGTCCCCTCGAATCCTGAGGTCCCCTGGGGGCCAACTAGCCCACCAGGTACCTCCAGTAAGCACCACGGAGCTGCACTGCAGAGAGGTGTCAAAAGGGGTGTGGCCTAAGAACACCTGTCTGCAACGCAGCCCCCTGGCACATACTGGAGGTTCCTGGTGGGCTAGTTGTCCCCCAGGGACCCCCAGTATTCAAGGGGAATTCATTCCCCATCTGCAAACATGCCAGGGGGCACATTTGCAGAGTGGTGCAAGGATGGGGCGTGGCCTCCGGAGCGATCCCGTTTAAAAAAAGCAATATTAATTTAAGAAGGGGGGCTTTGTAGCCCCCTTCTTTTTCTAATTTATTGGCCCTGGCGACCCCATCCCACACACAGGGTGTATTTAAACAAAATAAAGCCCTGGGGGTTGGCGGTTGAGGTTTTGTAATTCTCAAGTCTGACTCCATTTTGTTCTGTGCCACCATTTTGTGTTGCCCTCATGTAGGCCTGTGAAGGTAGCCTGGCGAACAAAGTGGCCTGGCCTTCTTAGTTCATGTATACATTAACTAGGTTTCTTTTCTGAAACGAACTGTAAGAAACTAACCTCTTCTCAGGGTCTCAGGAACGCGGAGGGACTTCGTCGAATTACACCGTACACTAAGGGTCACAGTTGCTGGATAGTGTCAATTCATCTACAGAATATCTACTCAAAGTATATACTATCACCACTGATAAATAGACTGGGAAGTAACAGGAGTCAAACTTCTACGTGGACTGCCGTAACCTGAGACCCTCCCCTTGATTATATGAAACAAAGGCATTTCTTCGGAATTTCTACCGAAACGGAAACCACACCTACCTACATGGAATACAGCATCTAAACCATTAAGATGAAGCTCTGAGGGTCACATACTACATTCGACTTGGCGTGATGGATGCGGTGCACTTGATGTGACTTTACCTCTAAATCTTCAAACAGAACACGTTTTAGTGATAGGTGTCCTATCACATTGCTACTCTCCCTTTTTGTCTGATCCCCTGATACCTGCACAATTTGATGAACAAGGTCCTGATGAAGGTGGCTTGATCCACCGAAACGCGCGTAGACCCGCCACAAGGGCCAACAATTACATCTTGGTGCCCTTGGATTACATTAGCTTTGTCACCTTGCTATTTGGAATCCAGTTCCTTTTCCATCAGTGTATGTGGTGTGAATGTAGAATGATTGATAGCACGTGAGCGAGCTGCTGTGTATGATTGTTTTTCAGGGGTTCTGTTAGTTTGCTGCTGTTTTTATGACTTTTTTGTGTCCTTTATGAATTTTCTCAATTAATACATGTACTTTTCTGATTGACAACAGTATTTATATGAATTTATATCTATAAAAAAGAAAAATAAATATTTTTTGAATGAACTCTGTTTATACTTTACCTCTTTCTGTCACTGTTTTTGATTACTTAGAGATGTACACACATGATTGAATGATACGGCCACTGTAGGAACACCCTTCCCTTTCTGAGACACTAACCTCTTCACCTGAAACTGACCTCGCAAAGCTAATTTCCCTGATCGATCTTTGTCTAAGATTGCCAATCAATGTTCAGGACATCGTTAACTTTTAGTTTCCTTGCACATGCCTTATCTTGTTCAGCATCTGTTTCTGTTTCTTTTTTATGTTTCTTCATTACATGGGTTATGCTTTCAATTATAGGTTTGTCCGGCTTGTGGAGATTGAATTTGGGACATTCCTAATGATTAACTTTTGGGTTGGGATACTGTAAATTGAGTTTTTGTTATGTGATACTTTGTTTGAAAATGTACCTTATTGGCTAGAATTTTGTGCAGTGGGTGTACATTTAGAATGTGAATATTGGGTATATAAGGAGAAGTCTCGCCTTAGTAAAATGAGCAGTCTCCTGAGAAATTTACACCGTGATGTATTTCTAGGATCACTGTTACTGGCTGCAGCTAATAAACTTGGTCTCTGATGCCATCCAGAAGTATTCCGTGTCTCTGTATACGAAGACAGGTGAACTCGAAGATCTTAGGCGTGCCCCTGACGCCGCTGGGTTAAACCCCGGTTCTTCAACTGGCGCCCAACGAAGACCCTGAAAAGGATCCTTTGATGTAACACTTACTGAGATTACCACCCCCTTATGTGCAGGGTGCTACTGCACCTCCGTTACCGCCAGTTGTTGCACCCCTTGTTGTCGTTCAACCCCCTGTTGTTGTTCAGCCACCCGTTGCTTCACAGGTGGTTCTTCCTGCCCCCGGCGCAGCCCCCTCCAGGGCCGCCAGCCTTGCCACCAGCCTTGCCTCAAACTCCTTTGCCTTACACTCCTTTATATTCAACTTCTCTTATTTCTGTCCCTACGTCTCTGTCGCCTCAAAACACTTTGTCTCCTGTCCTCATGTCAACTTCTTCTCCTTCTGCTCGGCAACGAATGACTGAGACTGTCACTAGTCTTTTGTCTCCTTTCTTTGGGTCACTGAATATGACCCCTGTTTCTGAACGTAAGCAGAGACGTAGTCAGCTCCCTGGTCCTGAAGAGCGGGCAGTGTTAGATCTCCTTGCTCATAGATGGGTTTCGAATACCTCCAAGTACAGTCCACAAATGGTTATGGATATCTTCCTACAGTGGGAGGCACCAAAACAAAGGTATGATTTTGATGTCATGTGTACCTTCCTTCGTCAGGAGTGGGAAGATAATGAGTTGGGTTCAATTCCACTGGAATTGCTTAATGTTCAGTCTAAATTTGCTAAAGGGACGATAGTGGGTTCCGATGTTGAGGAAGCGGTAGAGACCCTACTCACTTTTAGGTCTAGACTTCCACCTCAGTCATTGTTCGAACCTGACCCTTCTGTTAGGAGAAAAGTGAAGCAGTATCCTATGAGAGAGGTTCCCCCTGTATGGAGAGAGGCAGTTGTGGCTGATGCCGCTCATGGTATTGCGGCTGCACTGGCTCATTTTCAGCGAGTGTGGGTGCATGTCCCTTGGAAGAGAGCTGAGGTCCTGGCTCTTAAGCAGACCTTGCCTGACCCTCGTAAAAATCCTGCTGGTTATTACAAGGAGTTGTCTCAGACAGTTGATGCGTGTGTTATGAATTTAGCTGACATAGATATGTTGATGGGTAATGTAGTTCCTCAACCCTTGTGGGCGAAGATCCGTCACGAGGATCACGCGCCAGAGTTAGGAGATACGAGGGTTAATATTACTGCTGCAGATGGTCGGCAGGTAGGAGGTGCCAAACCTGAGCCCTTAGTTGCAGAACTACCTGGTAGGATTATTAATTTAATGAAAACTATGATGCCTCCTCTGCAGGTGAATTGGGACAAGTTAGCAGCATGCAAACAAAAGAAAGACGAGAGTGTGTCTGATTCTTCACTAGGTTGGAGGAAACATTCATTGATCATAGTGGTCAGGACATGAGTACAGAAGGTGGTCAGAGGTTGTTTGTAGATAAGTTTGTTTTTAATTTACTTCCTGAACTTTCTAATAAGTTAAAGGACTCAGAGTATTGGCTACTGCACAATACTATGAGAATAGAGATAAAGATGAGAAGGATAAAGTAGAGAAGAAGACTATAGAATTAAAAACGAAAGTTCTTCTGCAGCAGGCTTATCCGCCTCGCCCTAATCAGCGTTAGTTTCAGCAACCTTCCCAGTTTCAGCAACCCCCACAGTTTCAGAAACTGTTGCAGAGGCCTGAGTCCTTTGCTTCGCGACTCCCGCTAGGCCCTAGTCAGTGTGCTTATTCTAAAGAAGAAGGTCACTTCAAGAATAGTTGCTCGATCTTGCTACAGCGGGCGAATGGTATGTCTGGTTTGAGAGGTCGTGGTGGTTTCCAACAAGTACCTTGGGGTAGGGGACGTGGTACGTTTCCCCAGAATGAACGTTCCTTTTCCCCTCAGAATTCTATGAATTATTTTGACCAACAGAATGTTCCGACCGTCCAGTCCGCTCAGTACTACACTGATGATTATTATGTTGGAAGTGAGAGTGCTGGTTTTAATAATAGTTAGGACAGCCATGGACAAAGGGAGGGAGTAGTGTCAGTTCCAGTAGACCAGAGTGGACCTTATGTTGAAGTGATTACATCAGGTGTGGCAGAACCTTTTCTTTTGGATACTGGTGCAGCAAAGAGTTCTATCATGCACTCTAAACTCCCTGGCGCACCTTTGTCTGGCTTGACCAATGTTTCAGTAGGATTTTCTGGCGCCCCAGTTCGTAACCCGGTTATTTGTCCTTTGCCCCTTTCTATTGGTCCCTGTGAATTGGAGGCTCCCCTTATTCTAACGACTGGCTGTGGCGAGAATCTGTTGGGTTTGGACTTGTTGAAAAGATTGCATGCAACATTACATTGTTCTCCTTCGGGAGTACATCTTACGGTGGGTAAGACAGTGATTTCCCCGATGTATCTGGCTAAGGATCGCCTTCCAATGGAACTGCGTTCTCTCCCTGATACACTTTGGGCTACAGGTCCCAATGATGTTGCTCTCTTGCAGATTCCACCCTACGTTGTTACCCTTAAGTCAAATGCTAAGTTACCTCGCATTCCTCAGTACAAAATTTCCAGTGATGGCGAAAGAGCTCTTTTAGCGATTATCTATGATTTGGTTGAGAAAGGTGTGGTTGAAGAAACGAGAGGTAATGTGTGTAACAGTCCTGTTCTGCCTGTCCTTAAGCGTAATGACTCTTCTCAGCCACCTGTGTATCGGTTTGTGATCGACCTTCGAGAGGTCAATAAAATCGTTGTGCCACAGTTTCCTGTTGTCCCGGACATTACTGCTTTATTGACTATGATCCCTGCTTCAGCTGCTTGGTTTTCTGTTATTGATCTGAAGAATGCTTTCTTCAGTATTCCGATTGCTGAGGAAAGTAGGGATATTTTTGGCTTCTCTTTAGGAGGCCGCAGTTTCCGGTTTATGCGCACTCCTCAAGGTTATTGTGAGAGTCCCTCCATTTATAGTCAGGCTTTGAAAACTCAGCTTGATACTCTTGCATTGCCTTCTGGTGTTACTCTTATCCAGTATGTTGATGATCTGTTGGTTGCTGCTGATGATGAAGAGATTTGTAAAGAAGTTATTCTTTCTTTGTTGCGACACCTGTCTGACCTTCATCATAAATTGTCACCTTCGAAGTTGCAGTATTGCCGCCAAGAAGTGACCTACTTAGGTCATCTCTTGTCGAAGGAGGGAAGACGATTGACCCCAGAGCGTATTCAAGCAATTGCCCAAATGACTGTGCCATGCACACAGAGAGAGGTGCATGCCTTCTTAGGCATCACCTCGTATTGTAGACAGTGGATTCCAAATTTTTCTTTGCTAGCGAAACCTTTGTTGGCACTTACTCTTAAGGACACACCGCACCCTCTTCCTTGGTCTGACGAATGTCAGAAGAGTTTTTCTGAATTGCGTGATGCATTGTTTTCTGCTCCGGTGTTGGGTACCCCCGACTACAGTAAACCTTTTACACTTTATGTACACGAGAGAGAAGGTTGTGCGTTGTCGGTGTTGACGCAACAATTTGGAGACAAGCAGCGCCCATGTGCGTATTTTTCAGCTACTTTAGATCCGGTAGCTAGGGCGTTGCCTAGTTGTCTAAGAGCTACAGCGGCAGCGGCTGTTTCTATCCGACAGTCTGCTGGTTTGGTATTGGATAATACATTGATTGTGATGGTCCCACATGCAGTGGATACCCTATTGAATAGAACGAAGACTCAACATCTTACTAGTGCGTGTTTGTCAGGTTATGAGTTGACGCTTTTGACTAGCCATGTGCACATCAAGCGGTGCAACACATTGAATCCAGCTACATTGTTGCCGATTTTTGTAGAGACAGATGCTCAGGAACAGCATGATTGTTTTCTCCGGACAGAGGAGGAAACGAAGGGTAGCGTTGATCTGAAAGATAATCCTCTTTTGAATCCTGATGGTACCCTATGGGTAGATTGTTCGTGCTTTAAGCTTCCGAATGGAGAGACGACTGCAGCATATGCTGTCACAACTTTGCACACGATTGTTGAAACAGCACATATTGCACAGAATTCAGCGCAAGCATTGACTAGAGCGTGTGTGTTGTCAAAAGGAAAGAGAGTGAATGTTTATACTGATAGCCAATACGCATTTGGCGTGGCTCACTATTTTGGTCGCTTGTGGAAAGAGAGAGGATTTCTTACTTCCCATGGTACGAAAATTCAGCATGGACAATTAGTGAGTGAACTTCTTGAATCACTTACTTTGCCGACCCAAATTGCAATAGTGAAGTGTAGTGCGCATAAGAAGGTTACGGATGATGTGGGTCGAGGGAATGCGTTTGCAGATGAAGTAGCGAGAGAAACCGCGAAAGATGTGATGAGTCGGTTGTACGTTGCAGGTCTTGCCAGATGGGTTGTGGAAGGAGGAATGTGTGAAGATACAACAGAAAGTGTGAAGATGATTCAGGCAGAAGCTACTGAGAAAGAATTGAGTATGTGGAGAGAGAGTACGGGAATGTTGGATTCAACAGGCTGTTGGGTTGAGGTGTCAAAGCACCAGCGATGGTTGTTGCCGGATGCATATGTGCTTCCGGGGGTTACTATGGCTCATGGATTGGCTCACATTAGTTCAAAAGGGATATGTAAATTGTTGGCTCCGGTATGGCAGAATTATGGAATTCCTAGGTGTGCTGAGAATTTGGTTAAACACTGCATGATTTGCTTGATGCATAATCCTGGAAAGGGAACCCCAACTCCAGCGGGTCATTTTGCTCCTCCAACGTATCCGTTCGAGGTGCTGCAGATAGACTACATTCATATGGAAAGATGCAATAACTTGAAGTATGTCCTTGTGGTTGTTTGTGCCTTTTCCAGATGGATAGCGGCCTACCCCCTAAAAGATAATACTGCCTTGTCTACAGCTAAGGTTTTTCTCAAAGAATTCTTTCCCAGATATGGCTTGCCGAGGATGGTATGGAGTGATAATGGAAGTGAATTTGTGGGTCAGATTATGAAGATGTATGTGCGGGTCTGGGTATCAAACAGAAATTTCACGCTGCGAATCACCCACAGTCAGCAGGCCTGGTCGAGTGCTATAATGGCACTCTGAAGCTGAAGTTGGCCAAGGTGCAAGCGAGCTCTGGTCTTACATGGCCCGATGCCTTATCATTGGCACTTTTATCCACGAGAACGACAGTACATTCTCGCGTGGGACTTAGCCCATACAAGATTGTTTTTGGACGTCCGGCGAATGTCTGGGGTGTGCCGAGGCCTAAGAAGTACCGTGATATCGAGTACCCTATGTTGGTTGACTACTTACATGATTTGACTGGTAAATTGCGTGTTCTTCACCAACAGGTCCATGAGACTTTACCTTCAGTTTCTGTAGATGCAGGCCACAAGATTCAACCTGGCGACTGGATTCTAACCTGGAATTTCCAGAGGTCAAAGAACTTGGAACCAAGATGGACTGGTCAATACCAAGTCCTGTTATCAACTCGGACTGCTATTAAGGTGTTCAGCAAGAAAAACTGGGTACATGGTACCCATTGCAAGAAGATACCTTTGCCCTTACCGTACGATAAGTGGGTCCGGGAAGGTATTGCCGATTTCGAGAGTGAAAGGGTTCCGAGATTTGTACCTTTTAGCGATGCACATCTGGAATGGACTCAGTCAGAATGTACGGATGATGAAGTCTTGCAAGAAGCTGTGCCTCCGTGTTTGAGACTTGATACTAAGCACCCAGAGACCCTCTTTCAGGATCAAACTGTGCATGGTAAAGAACGCTACAACTTAAGGTCTAAAAAGGACAAATAAAATCTGATTTTTTTTGTGAATTACACTCTTTTAGACAAGAGACTATTTTTCTTTTTCTTTTTCGAACCACCACCCGGGGTCAGCAGCAGGGTCGCGGTTTAAGACTTAAGGGGTGGCCCGCGCATTGACGAAAGGTCTGCGGTTCTAGGGACGTCTAGGACGCCTGGACGCACACTTGAGTGAAGAAGGAAAATTGCAGCGAGCAGCACGTTAGAGGATGGAGTCTGTTGTAACTGAAAGAGATGTTGAGAGAATAGATCTTAAGACAAGATTTTGTACATTGATACATACCAATGTTTTATAATATTGTGCTTTTTGATGTTTTTAAGTATCACATTAGCTTGTGTGGGTTGGACTGTCTATGCTACACAACAGACCTCTGCAACCACCTCTCCACCTATGCTTTCTTTCACTACTGTTTCTTTGCACCAGTTTTATACGTTGCTTGAACATGAACAGACAAGGAGATCAGAATTTGTCAACAACTCGTTCATACAGTTGTTGCATCAGCATCAGTTAGTAGTAAATACCACTAATTGTTGGGTTTGTGGTCTTATGCCTCATACGACAGATAAAGGTATGCCATATTTGGTTTTGCCGTTTTCTTTTAATGGGTCTGTGTGGACTTTTCAGACCATGTTTATCTATGCAAATGAGGTACTCCCCTTACGTTCCCTTAACCCCTTCACTGCTGGCCCGTTTCCGCCCCTGTGCTGTAAACAAATGAACAGGGGCGGGCCATGACGAACCCCAGCCGTCATCAGCACACGAGCACTGTAGTGCATGACGGCTGGGGTTCGTCATCAGCATGCAAGGGGTTAAAGATAACTCGAGCAATAGTGCCTTGATAAGGGGAATAGTAGCTATGATCCGAGATATAGAGGCATATAATGCTATCCCTAAGGATGAGGTGCAGGCTTATGTTGGTTGGAACATGACTGGATATAGTACCAGCTTAACAGAGAAGGAGAGACGAAAAAGGTCTACCCCTATTTGGATTGTACCCCACCGAGGCCATTTTTGTTTGCAAGGTAATGGTCGGAATCCGAAAGCTCAGCTAGGTAAGAGTGTGTGTGCTCAAACCAATGTCTATTCATCTCGGACTTCTCCACCGTTTGTGCCAGCTAAAGGCACATATTTTGTTTGTCATGACAGAGCCTACACATGGTTACCACCTGATTTTTCAGGTACGTGTTATGTGGCGTTTCTGCTTCCCCCTACATACACTACTGCTTCAGACTATCATAGAACGAGATATGGTAGAGGTGTCTTCAATCAGGAAGATACTGCAGCACACGAAGTAGGAGATTTCTTCAAGGGCTTCCTGCCCTTTTGGGGTCCTATGATCAATAGTAGGCATATTCGACAGCTTGTCCGCGTTGTTGAAGCTACTATTAATGAGACAGCAGGTGCTCTTAGTAATGTTACAGCTGAGCTTCAAGCGGACCGCCTTATGACTTAGCAGAACCGTATGGTATTAGACATCATACTTGCAGATCGAGGAGGAGTATGTAAATTGATTGGATCCAGTTGCTGTGTTTACATACCAGATAATGCCCCTACAGTGTACCAAGCCATCTCTAGGTTGTATAAAATCTCTGAGTCTATCCATGTAGACGAAGGAGACTGGTCATTGACGGGATGGTTTTGGGGACTGCTGTCCAAATGGGGAAGGAAGACTCTGACTTTCCTTGGTATGGGTTTAACCATCCTTTTCTCTTGTTGTCTTTGCATCCAGTGTGGTCCCGCCATTTGTAGTCTTTGTGCTACTATGTGTGTTCGGAGACCTGTCCCGAGAAAAGTAGAGAATAATAAGATGATGCTACAGCAACACCTTGATGACCTAATGAATATCGACATAGACCTAGATTAAGATTAACATGAGTCTTAGGTTATTGCCTACGTAATGGCAAAAGGAGGGTCTGAGGTTTTGTAATTCTCGAGTCTGACTCCATTTTGTTCTGTGCCACCATTTTGTGTTGCCCTCACGTAGGCCTGTGAAGGTAGCCTGGCGAACAAAGTGGCCTGGCCTTCTTAGTTCATGTATACATTAACTAGGTTTCTTTTTGACTCTGAAATGAACTGTAAGAAACTGACCTCTTCACCTGAAACTGACTTCGCAAAGCCAATTTCCCTGATCGATCTTTGTCTAAGATTGCCAATCATTGTTCAGGACATCGGTAACTTTTAGTTTCCTTGCACATGCCTTATCTTGTTCAGCATCTGTTACTGTTTCTTTTTTATGTTTCTTCATTACATGGGTTATGCTTTCAATTATAGGTTTGTCCGGCTTGTGGAGATTGAATTTGGGGCATTCCTAATAATTAACTTTTGGGTTGGGATACTGTAAATTGAGTTTTTGTTATGTGATACTTTGTTTGAAAATGTACCTTATTGGCTAGAATTTTGTGCAGTGGGTGTACATTTATAATGTGAATATTGGGTATATAAGGAGACGTCTCGCCTTAGTAAAATGAGCAGTCTCCTGAGAAATTTACACCGTGACGTATTTCTAGGATCACTGTTACTAGCTGCAGCTAATAAACTTGGTCTCTGATGCCATCCAGAAGTATTCCGTGTCTCTGTATACCAAGACAGGTGAACTCGAAGATCTTAGGCGTGCCCCTGACGCTGCTGGGTTAAACCCCGGTTCTTCACGGTCCCCGGGGCCGCGGGGGGGGGGGGCTGTGAGCCCCCGCCATTGATTTTTTTAAAGCCACAGGGGTGGTGGTCTCCGGGGCTGAGGGGGCCTGAGAGCCCCCACCGGGTTTTGAGAAGCTCCGGGGGTGGCGGTCCCTGGGGCTGGGGGTGCCTGAGAGCCCCCCCACTCCAAATTTTTAGAAGCCCGGGGTGTGCCGATCCCTGGGGCTGCGTGGGGCCCGTGAGCCTCCCGCCTATATTATGATAAAGCCCCGGGGGCTGGCGGTCACCGAGGCACACTTTTTTTCATCATGCCTCCGGGATTGGGCCCCCCGGGGGGTAATTATCCTTTTTGATTTTTGATCGGCAGGATTCGCGCATCCTGCGCGGATTTTGCAGATTAAAACAAAATAATAATAATAATTTGGGCCTTGGGGGTCCTTGTGGGACCCCCTGAACAGGTCTAGGGAGGCACTCTGTTTCTACCCTGCCCCTTTTCGCGTTTTGCATGTTTTTTTTATAGGTTTCTTGTGCCTCGGTTCTACCGAGGCACAAGATGGCTGCCAACACTTCCTGATTTGGAATGTTGACAGCCAATTAGAATACAGCAATACAGCTCGTGCACAGCAGGGTGCGCAAAGGGTGCGCGGATCCTGCGCGGCCATAGATATATATGTACTTTTAAATATAATTTTCTCAGGAACTACTGAACGGATTTACACCATTTAAGCAAAAGGCATGAGTCTGAACCAAGGACTACCTCTTTGCTAAATTTGGTGTAATTTTGTTTATCAGTTCGGGCTGTAGCCGCGATGAACGGTTCCTAAGCAAAATTGCAAGGAGAAAACACGTTTTGGGACCCCCCTTTTTTCTCGGCCCTCGCTTGACGAATCAGCCCGAGAATTCAAGGATAGGAGCGGGCCGGAGCTGGCCATTAGTTTTGAAAATTTCGCAAAGATTCGTCAACCGGCGCCAAAGTTATTCCAAATAGATTGTTGCGGATTTCCTATGCACATGTGACAAAACCTCCACCACCCCAGCTAGAGGTATAACCACCCTTTTTGCTTTAGCAGAGCGAAAAGCTCTTCTGCAGATGTACCATTTGAAACGCCGTTTCAGGTAGTCTGGGCCAATTCTGTGAAGTGCCTTTAAGACCATACACAAGGGATTTAAAATGTACCCGTCGTTTCACTGGGAGCCAATGTAGTGTTTTCATTTCTTTTTTCACAGAAACCAACTTTGGTGTCCCAGTAAGCAGTCTAGCTGCTGCATTTTGTACTAATTGAAGCTTGTCTAGGTGTTGTCTCTTTATATTAAGGTAAAGGGTATTGCAGTAGTCCACACACGATTAGAGCTGATATCACTATCCTTTGACATTCCTCTGGTAAGAATGATTTTATTTTTCTTTTCATTCTAAGGAGATAGAATAAAGAGAGCTCAAACAAGCCACTGCTGCACACGTACCTACTGCCACATCCATCGAGGAATTCTTCCCACTGGAAGAACGTGTTTTGTTGTACCGATTATCCAAGAAAGCTATTACCCTGATATATAGTAAAATACTCAACAATGCCCCGACCCCATGCAAACCCTCAGGGCGAAGTGGGAGGAGGAAGTTGGAAAATTCGAAGAGGGTGAATGGGAGCAAGCACTGGGAGCCCCCAGACAGATAGCGATCAAATCAGGCTTTAGATTTGTCCAGCTGCGCCTATTACATCGCTCATACTACTCCTGAACCACACTTCATTCCTTAGGTAGAACTACAACAGCAGCTGCGGGACATTTCATACATATTATTTGGAACTGCCCACGAATAAAGCTCTACCTGTCCCCCATTAGTGAAATGATGCGCATAACTACAGGATACCAGGTTCTGGGTACAATCAAATGGTGTTCTCAATATTTTGGGTGAGACACCACCTCCCCGATATAGTCGAATATGGCTCTCCATTGGACAGAGAGTGGCCAAGAGAAACACAGCTCAAAAGTGGGGGGTACCGGATGTGCCACAGTCACAGGGTTGGTGCAACAATATGTACTGGTTCGTGTCTACTGAAAAGACAATATACAAAAGCTGGGGATACCCCAAGTAATGGGACAACGTGTGGGCCTTCTGGAGAGCTCAGTGATAGGGAGGGAGTGATTGAGATGAGGACACTTCTGGGGGTGAGTAAAATATTTGCCTGGGGGAGTTGTTTGACACGCATGGCTTTCTACTGACGCGGTAATTGCCACGCTTTTTGGAACTGCCTTATTGTTTTCCGATATGTGCTTATTGTGCCGTTATGTTTGTTCACTTTTTTCTCTCTCTCTAAAACCTAATAGAAAGATTTCTAAAAAAAAAAGAATAAAGAGAGCTGCTTAGCATCTATTTTCTCCAAGTTTTTCCCAATAGGGGGATAAACAGCTAATGGGGCGACAATAGGCTGTATCCTTTGGGTCTAAAATATATCTCTATAACAGAGGTAAGGTAGTATCTATCCCCTCTTCCATGCCCAGGGTACTGTCCCATCTATAGAGATAGATGAAAACATTTATGAAAGGAGGAGTAAACTAGAGAGCAAAGTGTTTTCCAAATATGAGCTGGGGCTCAGACTACTGTTGAATGATGGGCTACCTTTTGCCAAGACATCCAGGAGATTAAACTCTCAATTTACAATAGGGACGTAGTACATACGTTGATGTACCTTAAGCATCTGACTCCTTATTCATTGTTGGTTATCTATTCTGATGTATCAGATTTGTGCTCGAGGGAATGTGGGTGTAAGATACAACTCCTTGTGTCTAGTGGGCCTGCCCTGTGATGCTAGCATACTGGAAGCTCACTATTAAGGACAACCTCCGATATTTTGGAACCATCTTGCCTGACAAGAGCAAGGTCTAGGCTCTGACCATCATACTGAGCCAGAGGCGTGAACTGACACATGAGAGATGACTATAAGAGAGGGTAGAGCTGCCCTGAGCTTCCTGGAGCCATGGGGCTCACACCCCGGCCACATATTTCTGGGTGAGAGGGTGATGCAGAACATATGTCTCAGAGCCTCTAAAGAATGGGTGGAGGTCACCTGCTGCTTTCGCTGTGGCCCTGTGTGACCTATCAGGATTCATCAAACTCTGTGGAATGAGCTAAGGAGCCCACAATATAACTGGGGTTTCTTCAGAGAGCGTACCGGCTGGTGGGTGCCGCTGGGGGACTCGTGAGAAAGGTGATGATGTGAACTCTCCCCACCAGAGACCTGAACACACTGTAGTGGGGCGTGCACCTGGGGTCTTGCCCAAGTCTGGACGAGGGGAGCGTGGAGAGAACACACCCACTGGCTGTCTCCTTTCTACCTGGAGCTGTAGAGATGCACGCGACTTCTGCCCAGGTGAGCATCTGCCACCTCTGATCCTGGAACCCTGGGGTCACATTAGACTCCTGGGGGAACCAGGGTATGTTGCTAACAGCAACAGGGAACACTGGGCCACGTCTCTCTGTGGATGATCAAATTCTGCCGTAGACAACAGCCCTGCCACCGAGGCAGCTCTTAGCATGGTGGCCCACACCTACAACCATAAAAAGACGGTACCTACTAGACCCAGGAGGGATACGTCCATAAAAGACATGCTAACACCTAGAACAACAAAGAAGACCAAACCAGATGGGTCAACGAAAATGATCACTTCTGAAGTGAAGATCAGACCCTCTAGCTGGAGGGGGGGGAGTGGGTTAATATCTCCCAACACTTTGTGGAGCAGTTCATAAACAAAACAAAGGATGAAATCAGCATAATTCGCATAGACCTCAAGAAGTACCAGAAAGACATTCAAGAAGATATATCTGATCAAGATATTCAAGAAGATATCTAATCTTGGGACCCAATTGAATGAAACTGAGCAAAATATGGACCCATGGTTGGATGAGACTCACAAACTGAGTATGAGATTGTTGGTGCTGGAAGATAGGTACAATAAGCTAGCATAAAGAACATGTTACTTACCTTCAGTAATGCCTTATCTGATAGACACTCTTTTTAGCTGCAGATGGTTTACCTTAACATTATCCCTAGGAGTCAGACTGGATCTGGAATTTTTTCATGAGCAGTACCCCTGCACGCCGGTAGGTTGCGTCATTCGACTCCATGTAGCGTCATCCGCGCTGGAGGTGACATGCATGGAACCTTTATAGATTCCACCCCAGCGCGCTGACAGCAGTTCCTTTTCGGGACTTTCCATGCCAGCATTACAGTGCAGTGAAGAAGATTCACTACTGGAGTATAGAAGTAGGGCCCTGAAAATGGAACAGCACTGTCCCTAGAAATCTGTTTGCAGAGCCAGTAGGATGGGTGGGTCGGTAAGGAGTATGTGGCTAGACAGAGTCTCTACCAGATAAGGGATTACTGAAGGAAAGTAACTTGTTCATCTGATAGAGACATCTAGGCACATATTCTTTACCTTAGATTAGATACCTAAGCAATAACTCACTGGAGGGGGGGCCTGCAAAACTGTTTCATACTAGAAAGTTCTGCATGACGAAACAAGCAAAATGACCACCTCAACGGACCTGTTTTTCCAGGCAGTAATGCTTCATGAATGTGTGTAGAGAAGCTCACGTTGCCACCTGGCAGATATCCAGGACTAAAACTCTGCATGCTAATGCAGTAGTCGCAGCCTTAGCTCTGGTGGAATGAGAACTCAAAACCTCAGGGGGTTGCGGCTTGGCCATTGCGTAGCAGATCTTAATGCAGGGCACGATCCAACAGAGATGGTTTATTTCTGCACAACCTTTCCCTTTTTCACTTCGACATACCCCATGAAGAGTTGGTCATCACCCAGAACTCTTTAGTGCAGTCAAGGTAGACCCACAGTGCTCTTTTTTGGTCCAGTTGGTGGAGTTTCTTCTCTTCCTTAGAGGGATGTGGCAGAGTGTAAAAGGTAGGCAGGGTGATGGACTGGCCTGTATGAAAAGGAGTGACAACTTTCGGCAGAAAGGAAGCTCTAGTGCGAAGAACCAGCTTGTATGGGTAGATGTTCAGGTAATGAGGCTTGGATGACAAAGTCTGAATCTCACTGACTCTCCGGGCAGATGTTAGCACCATGAGGAACACGGTCTTGATGGTAAGCAGTCTGAGAGGACAATTGAGCATTGGCTAAAACGGAGCTCAAGTCAGAAAAGTTAAGACCCAATTAAAGTCTCACTGAGGCATAACGAAGGGCAAAGGTGCAAATCTTTCAAGAACCTATTTACATGGGATTTGAAGAGGGCTGGCTGATTAGGCAACAACAGAAAGGCTGAGATGGCAGAAAATAGACTTTTAGGGTACCCAGCGTAGAGCCCTGCTGGGAAAGGGAAAGGATAAAGAGAAGGGTCAACCTTTTCTTTGCACACCATGACACACAAACTACGACATACTATGGATCTGCCCATTTTTAAAAAACTATTAAAAACACATCTGTTTAAACAAGCCTTTTAGTTCCCTGATTTATGCTGTCTTTGTTTCCTCTACGCGCCAGGACAGTCTCGACTAACAGTGCGCGATACAAATCAGCCTATAACATAACATAACATAACAAACGTGCCTAAATGGCAGGCGTATATAGTCTTGGTGGAGGGATGCCTGGCTGCAAAATAACAGCGCAGACTTTGGCGAAAGGTCGAAAGCTGTAAACTTTCACAGCTCAATCGCCATGCATGAAGGCGAAGCATTGACAGGTTCAGATGGAGTACCATCCCCTGTTGCTGTGACAGAAGATCCTCCTGAAGGAGCAGCATGATCGAAGGACCGATGCATATGCTCAACAGCTCGGGATACCAAACTCTCTGAGCCCAATCTAGAGTCACAAGGATGACTTGGGCCTGGTCGTTCCATATCTTCTTGAGAACTCTGGGCAGTAGTGGTATGGGCGGAAAGGCTTGAGCTCCACTCGAGAAGAAAAGCATCTCCACAAAAGAGGCACCTTTGAAACTCCAGCATGCAGAACTGCTGACATTGTGCATTTTCAGCGCTGGCAAACAGATCAAACCAGGGCTCTCCCCACTGTTGAAATATACCTTGCACCGCCTTTGGATGGATAAGCCATTTGGAATCAGCTAGGCAAGGTCGGCTGAGTTTGTCTGCCTGCAGGTGTTGAACCACCATGTGTATGCCCTGATGTTCCAGCCACATCAATAGATGCAGGGCCTCTTGACATAGGGTCCATGATCCCACCCCACCCTGTTTGTTGCAATACCAATTGGCAGTGTTGTTGTCCCTTGAAGGAGGGCAGAAAGGCTTTCAATTCCAGGTGGATCACCAGGCGGTTGATGTGGAGTCCAGATTCGATTCTGCTCAGAGACCAGAGTCCTCTGATCTCCACCTCTCCTAGATAGCCACCCCATCCCAGAAATGACGCATTGCTCACCATTGTCAGATCTGGTTGGTGAAGGGAAAGGGGTGTGCTGATGACCCAACTACCCTTTGTTAGCCACCACTGCATATCTTTTGCAGTTCCCTCTGAGATCTAGACCATGTCAGAGAGATTCTCCTGATGTTGCGCCCACTGAAACTTTAAGTCCCATTGCTAAGCTCGCATATGCTAGCGTGCATGAGTCAAAAGCAGATGCAGGACAGAGGCTGAAACATAGATATCATGACCTGAATATCCTGGACTCGCTGTTTGGAAGGATAAGCCCAAAACTGCACTGTGTCCAGAACAGCTCTGATGAAAGGGAGCATGTTATGTTATGTTATGTTATTCACACTTATACCGCACACAGCTGCCCCAGCAAAGGGGCGTCCTGGCGCTAAAGAAGGTACACAAAACACAACTTAGTTAAAAACCAGAGAAAGGGAACAACAGGATACAAAAGATCCAGGCTGAGAGGGAGTTTTGTGTGACTTCGGCATGTTCAATGTGAAACCCTGTGAGTGCATAAGGTTCACCATAGTCTGGAGGTGGAAGACAACAGCTTGTGGTGAGCTCGCCTTCAAAAGCCAAACATTGAGATGGGTAAGACTGGCACCCCTGATCTCTCTAGATGAACTGCAATCACCATCATTCCCTTGGTGAACACCAGAGTGCTGCTGGTATAACAAAAATTGATGATGGCCTATCCTGCCTCACACTGGGTGCCCATGATGGTAAGAGGGCAAACTAAAGGGGTTCAGAGGCTGTGGCTGCTGGGGGCGTGGTGGACTGGCCTGACCTCTGTGGGTACTGTGTCCTCAGACAGAGGCTGGGAAGCTTGCATGCTGTGGTGGTTGGGCTGGTAAAGATGCAGCTAGAAGCCCCTTCTGTTGCAAAGAAAGGAGCGAAAGACACACTGGGTTTGGCGAGGGGCCATGGAAAGGCCCAAGGGCTGGCTGTAGCTCTCCTATCCTTGAAGCACTCCAGTGCTGAGACCTCCTTGCATCTAAAGAGACAGGAGCCATCAAAGAGCAAGTCCATACGCGATGCTTGGACATTCCCAGAAAAGGTTGTTCTCTGCCAGGTGTGGTGCCATAAATCCACTGGCTAAGAAACAGCTATGCCCAGCGAGTCAGTCATGTTCAGGCCATGTCAAATCATGAACTTTGCTGCATCTCCCCGGTCAGATCAAGCCTGGGAGAGTATGGCCCAAGCCTCCTCCAGGACCATGGGCAGCACCTGCTCAACTGAATCTCACAGTACACTGGAGTAACGGCCCAAAAGGCAAGCAGTGTTCACAGACAACAGTGCCAGGCTGGTGGAAGAAAACATGTTTTTTTCCTAAGGTGTCCAACCTCTTGGATTCCCTATCCAGTGAACTGGGCCTGAAAGCACCAGGATTTACACAGGAGGTGGAGGCTTGGTCCACCAAGCTCTCAAGGGCAGGGTGTTGCGTGAGGAAGTTGGGTTCCCCTGGGGCATGACAGTGGGCAATCGGATTGTTCACAGGAGCCCCTGAACAGGGTTTGGAACAAGTCCCCAGCAGGATGTCCATGAGAGCTTCACTGAATGGGAGAAGCAGTTTTGAAGGAGTCACTCCAGCTGTAGCACCTCTGTAAAGACCTTAGTCTTACCTACCCCTGAGGTTAGGCTAAGGTCCAGGACCTCTGCAGCCTTTCTCACCACCAAAGCAAATGAAGCCCCCTCCTCCATAGCCACAGTACGAGGATAGAGCATGTCCGTATCTGGAGAGGTGTCCAGTCCACTAGCATCTGCCAATTCCTCACACAATTCCATGTTGGGGTCTAGGGGCTGGTATTCTTCAGGGTCCTGCGACCACTCCCCATTGCCAGCCAATAAGAATAGGACTTGCCCTCTGGCCTGGAAGGCATGACTCCCAATGGATGACGCCCCTCAGGCTCCATGTCTGAGTCAGGGATGAGAATTGGGAGGGTGCCGACGGTGGCGCTGGGAGCATCGCATGAGGAATATGGCTGGGGAAGGTTGAGGTGGTACGACCGGCACAAGTCCAGATCTATCCGTGGAACATGTGAGGCCGAAAGGCACGCCAGCGCTAACCGGCCACCCAAATAGGAGGTGCATCGACTCACAGAACTCGAAAGTTGGACGGGGTTGCTCCGGCTCCCAGAAACTTGAGCAAGTACAAAGGCAAACCAGGCGTATGCTCAACCGTGGAGCCAGGCCTCTAATGACGACACTCCCTAGTCTCGCCCGATGACTTCAATGGACATGGCGAAGTCAAAGACCTCTTTAACTACTTGTGGGGCTTACCCAAAGGCAACTTGGAGTGTGATGAGGATCTTGGGCTCCAAAACTGATCACAGGACCATCATTTCACCTGGGATCGAGACTGCTGCAGCGTCAAGCGGTAAGGAGCTTGAGGGAACACTCCCTCAAGGCCTTGGGGTGCATTGCACGGCAGTCAACACAGGTCACTGCATCATGGTCGCGCTCGAGGCACGAGAGGCAAATAAGGTGCAGGTACTTCACAGACATCTGCTGGTAACAGGCACTGCAAGGCTTAAAGTGAGCCTTCATAGTTGACATCCTGCCACACCAGTGGAAATCTTTCAAAAATGGTTTGACAAAGAGGCAAAAAAAGGTCAGTCAGAAATTGACTGGCGGTAGATCTTTCAAGATCTGTGCTGACATGCGAAAGAAAGGAACTGATGTCAGCATGCTGGAGTGGTGCCTATATAGGCATCGTGCATGTCCCTTCCGGTGTAGATAACACCAACAACACCAAACAGAGCCAAACAACGCCACATACCAGTTTGCAGGTGTACTTCTCATGAAACATTTCTGGATCCAGTCTGATGCATGAGGATAATTATAACGTTAGGCATTTGCGGCTAGAAGTCTCTATCAGTTACAGGCAGACCTAGAAAATAGGTGTAGACAAAACAATATATGCTTTAGAGGCCTCGCCTCCCATGGGGAGTGGAAGCCCCAGACATCTAAATATATGTGAAGAAACTCTTGCATCACCTTGGAGGCTGACCTGACTATCCACAAATATGCCTAGACCACAATCAAAGAACCAAACATGGAGGGCAGAGGAAGGAGGAGACACCTGACATCTTAACCAGAGTACATTTCTTTGATGAAAAGGAGGCTTTCATGACTCATATACATACTCTGAGTGAAACTATACAACCTAGCTTACTATAAAAAATATTGCTATTCCCACACTTCAAAGGTGCTGAAGCAGGATTTCCTCTGCACCACAAGACCCTCTATAAATGGGGACATCCATTCTAGCTGGTTTCTGAGTAACAGGGCCAGAAGCACTATGCCGAGGCACCGCAAGAAGTGCAGCAGATCCTGGATATACCAGATGGGGAGGAGGCTTGTTTCCCTTCCATGTTGGAACAGGATGATGTGAGTCCGTGCTGCCAATGGTACACGGTGACAAAGAATCTTGGAACAGGTCCCCCGCCATGAAGGGAGATCGAGAGGGCAAAGCGAGAGGCACTCAGAGAAGCTGGAAAAAGGAATCAGTTCACCTGGTCTCTGGAGAAGGGCGACAATCACCACGATAACTAGATGGACCAGGAGGAGGGTGATGACACAGCCAACTGAGTTTCGAACAGCCCCAAGCTCAAAGGGAACTGAAAACAGGAATAGGGGTGGAGGGTTGGGCCACACGGTGATCTGCTTGGACTAAGATGAACGCCAAATGAATCAGACGATGGATGAATCGACACTTGAGTTTAACTAATGATTTCAGTTCTATGGGCTTATGGTTTATGGGAGAGGGTGGGAGGAGGGGTGCAGGGTAAACCTGGTCAGCGGCAAGCAAAGGGGTGAAGTTCCTGCACTATTATCTGGCACTCAAGGGATTGGGCTTACTTTTAAGGGGTTAGAACTTGATGGTTCAGTTAAACCACAGGGGATCAACTCCTAAGGCATGAAGATTGTCAGTCCAAATGCAAAAGGCCCTATTCCCCCTGCTGAGAGGCTGGCAATCATTACATTTATAAAAAGCACAGAGGTTGAAATTAGCCTCTTGCAAGAGATCCACTAGCTGAAGACGATCACCACAAAACCCACTTGAAATATTTCCCAGACAATATTTTTCCTCTACAACAACAAAATGAGTAGGGGTATTGATTCTATTTAGCAGGGCCATTCAAGGGAACATACTAGAAGCCTTTCCTTACACAAAGGCTAGAGCCCTGGTGGTAGGAATCCAAACCAGTGATCATAAGTACTCCATTCTTTACATAAACGCACCTAACATACAGGAAGAGCCTTACGTCCATGGGGCTGGAACCCACACAGGGAGATTTGCTCATTGGTGGTAATCTAAATATAATGATGGACAATCTGGAGGACAGGGCCTCTACGAAATACAAAGGAAGTGGGTCTGCCTTTGACTCCTTCAAGGCCTGGCTGAGGGAGATTGGTCAGCTTGATGCATGGTGTGTTTGGCAGGAGTAGAGGTGGGATTATACGTTTTACTCAGTAGCCTATATATCTTATGCATAGCTAGACCATTTCCTGATAACCACATGCCTAGGTGCGCTGATTTCTGCAGTGTACATAGGCCTGATTGCCTTGTCTGACCACACACTCTTTTACCATTACACTAAACTAACACTTTCAACCCAACAAAGTAACCACAAGGCAGTTCATTTTTTGCAGAATCCCTCTAATAGGGTGGTACTCCAGCTTTAGATGACTAGCTATCTCCAGTAGTATGACACTCCAGGCACCTCAATCTCCACGTTATAGGATTTCCTTAAAGCTTACTTCATCACAATGACGACTAGATACAGTAAAATGAGGAACAATAAACAGGTCACCCTAAAAGCTTCAGCAGAGAAAGTGTAAACTGAGCATAAATGAGCCCCATCTAATAAAGTTTGACAACAGGTTTTAAACCTCAGAAAGCAACACTGAAGGCACTGGACTGGGATGGTGCAGAGCATACCCTTCTGTAAACTAAGCAATGGTATTACTTATCAACTGACAAAGCAGGGAAGATCCTCCCCTCAGAGTTGAAAGTACCGATAACTATGGAGGGATTCCAGGTGGTTGCTACTGCTGAGAGCTCACTAGTACACTAAACTAAGGCCACTGCAGATATGTTTCACACCTATTATCAACAACTGTGCACATGGAAGTGATGAACCAATACAAAGTGCCCAAGTACCTCCATGAACACCTCCTGTAGAAATGGGAAAAGCTAGATGGTTCGATAAAGATTGAAGAGGTTATAGCAGCCATCTCTAAATTAAAGAAGAGTGAGTCCCCAAGACAAGATGGGTACTCTGCATCCTTCTTTAAATTATATAGTGATACGCTGGCTCCCATCCTTACCAGGCTATATAATTAAATTGGTGAAAACGGTCTCCTCATTGACACCATGAATGATGCAGCTATATTAGCTATCCCCAAGTCAGGGATAGACCTAACCATGTGTCCATCCTACAGACCCATATCTCTGTTCAACCTAGACGTGAAACTACCCAAGGGGATTTTAGGGGCCAGACTGAGCCCTTATCTACCAGATCTGGTTGAACCCAACAAATCAGGTTTCAAGTCAGGCAGGCAATGTAGAACAATGCCAAAAATGCAGGTACATAGCTGAGAACACCCAAAAATCTAAGAAGCATTTAAGAAAAAAAATGCCACCTTTTTGTCATTAGATGCAGAAAAGGCGTTCAACAGACTGAACCTATATGACAGCACTCCTACAGCGCATGGGGCTGGGACTCCCTGGCGCCTCTTCTGTTTGCCCTCATCCTGGACCCGTTTGCCAACACAGTGAGACAGAGGGAGCTCATAAAAGGGGTTACCACTGGCAGAGACACAGATAAACTTACCATGTGTGCAGATGATATTATGCCATCCTTGATGGACCCTGATCCCGGAATCATCCTCCTGGAGGGTCTTCGGCTATAAAATGAACGTAAATAAGCCAGAAGCCCTCCTGTTGAACCCACTCACATGACAGCAAGACACCTTATACAGTAGATGGCTAACCCATGGCCAGCTGACAGTGTTCGCTAGTTGGGTTTCCTCATTGCAAATACAACTACCCAGATGGTCACACTGAATTATTCTAACCTTCCTCAAGGCTATCCAACAATATTTTCAACACTGATATTCCACAAGGTTCTTGTGGTTGGGCAGAATGGCAGTTATCAAGATGAAGGTACTACCCAAGATTCTTTAGGTTTTTTAAGCTATAGCACTTTCAGTCCCACTCACTACACTTAAACAACTCCAGCGCTTGATCAATTCCTACAAATGGCAAAGGAAAGGGCCCGCACATTGTGGTCAAAACCCTGTACTAAGCCCCAAAGAAGGGGGAGTGTTAGTTCAGCAATACATCTCCTATTTCCAAGCTGCTAAGCTGCATTTCCTGGTCATGTAGGGGAAAAAAGAGTCCTTGAAACAGTGGTGCTTTATTTAACAATTTACAGTGCTAACTCCACTCTGGTTAACCCCCATGGTTGAACAGGGTGAAGAGAAGCTGGGGCCTGCACTCATCCCCAGTCACCAGGGTTACTCCAGCCATTTGGCACAAAGTGGCTATCAGGAAAGGCTTCACCACATACCATTACCCGTTCACCCTTATTTCTTTCAATACTTATTTCACTTCAGCCATTGAACTGACATGCTGTAGACAGTGGAGGGAAAGGGGATGTCTGATGTTGCGTTTATTGTTTAAAGCAGCAGAGACTCTCCTATCTGGGTCTCTTCGGCAGAAATGTTGCCTTCTAGATCATGAAAGGTTTGCAAACGCAGAGGTGCGCATTTGCCTATGCACATGAGAATGTAGGCAGGAGCTTCCCGGGCTCTTACCCCAGTCGAATGATGGTTTAAAAATGGCCCTAGACAAATGCACTAATATCTATACTATATAAGTTTCTCATCGACACATCCGGCAGACTTAAACACCAGGACAACAAAGATGGGAGAAGGAATTGGGAGGAAAACATCTCATTCACAGAATAAGGTAAACAGTTTGAGAAGGCATGTGCTTTCCCCTTCAAAGTCCAAACACAAGAAACCCGATACAAGCTACTGTGATATTGCTGCATTACTCCGGACAAGTGGTAAAATGCAATAGTACCAATGATAAGCTATGTTGGAGAGGCTGTGGATCAGTGGGATCTCTCCTCCACCATCTGTGGCGTTGTCCTAAGCTTGAGCGTTTCTCAGATGACGTGATTACTGACTTGGATCCTGCCTTCGGAACGCAGATACTGAGAGACCTGGGAGCGGTCTTACTGGGCAGATCATTCGCATCTAACAGATTGCCAAAATCCATCAGGGGCAAACAGCTGACTATGGCACTTGTAGCAGCAACACAATTAGTCCTAGCACTTTGGGGCAAAGACACAATATCTCTATTCGTGGTTTGGCTCCACCACCTCTAGGATATTCTAGCTATGGTAAAGCTGACTGTCTCTGTAGATAATAACCTTAAGGCCGAAGAAGCTGCACAGCAGCCATTCATAAAACTTCTGGTGCATGAATTCTGAGAACTGACATGCATGATGTACCTCAACTTCTTGAGAATCTTTCCCGATGACAGCACGGGATGGGGGCGTATTAGGTTAAACTTCAAATTCATTATTCGTTATACAGCATTTCTAATCATTCTTGCTGGCTGGAGGGTGATAAGTTATGTTTCAAAGCAATACAAATACAGTTTAACTAGCTCAACCTTTACATCTCCAATCTTGCTGTCCCCTAATAGCAACAAAAACAGTGTTGCAACCAGGTGTAAGAGAAGGCATTCCCAGTTCATAGAGAACTGCTTTCAATCGCTGTGGAACATCATGGCAATGGAGAAGCTAAGATAGTGAATTCAATGTTTTTCAAAGCAGTTACCGCTTCCATACTTGGTAGAGAGCTTCCATACTTGGGGGGAGACAACAGAGAGCAGTCATGTCGAACAGACATGTCCAACTCATTTGAGAGTTTTAAAGTTGTTTGAATGACTGAATATGCCAGGCAAGGGTCATTCTTTAGAGTTCACTTCAGGAGATAGCTGGTGACTGTAGGGGTTGGTGCTTTAGGTGTTCTGCAGGCTTTTGGGGAAGTTTAGGTTTAAAGAGGCTAAAAGTGTGATGGGAGGTGATTATGCAACAGGTTTGAACTCATGTGCTCCTATTGCTCTGGTCTGCTGTAGTGCATTGTAAAGTGGTTCATCGTTTTTGAAAATATAAAATAAAAATGTACTTTTGAAAAATTTAATGTATTTGACCTACACGAACATACGTAATTTAAATCAGAATCAACAACCTTGTATTAGTGTTAAAAAATTGTTTCATTCAAGGAAAAACATTTCACCCACATGACAAATCATTGCCTTACTTGAGCTTTGCTAGAGTTCGAAGTACAGCAAAGTCTGTCCTCCGGCTCGATGGCATCCATCGATTCTTTTCTGCCAGGGCTAGAGCCCTACTACCAAAACCGAACATGGATGAGAAACCAAAGCGGAGTAGTCTGTCATTAGCACTGAATGTGCAGACATCTACAGGTTGGATATGCCCTGAAATAATAATGTAAACAGGCAAATATTAAAAGTGAATTTGAGGTTAAGCAAATAGCACAGACAGATTAATGAAGATAAAGAACTACTAACAAAAATTAATTGACTTAGGCTAACAGAAAAGGTAAGTTTCGCAGGCCCCAGCAGCAAACATTAAGATTATTTGTGGAAACCACCAGCGAGGTATAACATGCTTATAATGTTAAATTTCTATTGAGGTATACAATTTTAGCTACATGAGTGACTTCAGTGATTCTAGGTTATATGTTTAGTATGACTACCTCTTGAAATATAACATCAAACAGTCCCAAGGGGTTCACCAAGGGAAGGTAAATTTGAAGAAGAATTGTATAGTTCCTCTACATCTATGGGTGGAGCATGAGAAAGATCACCTTAATATCAAAGATATGCAGACTCTCTAGACTCTCTAGAGGCTGAGACATCGATTTCACCAACAAATCCTGCAGATCCTTTAACAATCATTTGCCACTTTGTTCTAGTTTTGAAATGTTCTAATATTTAGAGTCTGGGTCAGACAGTGTGATTACATGCTCACAAAGAGCCCAGATCTTCCTTAATACCCAAACTAGGTTATAAGCTATTAAAGGGGCAAGAACTTGTGACTAGCCTAATAATGTAAAAGGGTTACCCATGAAGAAGATTCAGGCAGCCAGCAGCAGTTATGTTACACATTCTGGTGATAGGTATATTTTCGCAGGTGTCAGATAAGAATCAAGTATTTTGGAGCAGTCCAAGCAACTGTTTCCATTAATTTGCCTCCGAAAGTCAGAGGGTGAGATAGCACGCTAGCGGAGTAGGCATTGGCAATGCCAATAGTCCTGGCTTATGTATGAAAGTGCCTTTTTGTCATTGATGAGTTTGGGTGCTTAATAAGTCATACTATATGCAGTCTGTCACTCATCTTTGCACTCATGCATCCATTGACTCATTCTTGCATTCACCCAACCGCAATAAAACACACACACACTCAATAACATATGTAAGATAAATTAAAATAGAAGTACAAAAAAAAAACATACTGCCACCTAAACACAGCAAGTATATGTTTGCAATAATGAAACTAAACATAGCAGTGGGTGTCCATCTTGCAACGGTAATGCAAATAGTCTATTGTTTTTTAAAGTTCAAGCAGGGACGCCACACATAGAACAAACATGTTCGCCAGCTTGGAATGGTAAAACAATGATACACTATGGACAACAGCATTCCATAATGGTCTCCTAGTTTGGAGGAAGTAGCTATGTGAGAAAAATCCTACTACAGATGAAATGAGCTGCAAGTAGGCGACTCATTAGTACTGGCTGGAGAGCTGCAGAACCATTCAAATAAAAACAGGCGAAGCAAATAAATGAAAGGTAAAATATAAAAGGAGAAAAGTCTATACTAAAGGACTGGCCAATCAGCCCTGACATTGAAGCACACTACTTTTCAGGTGAATGTAGGTGAATGTACACAATGTGATCAGAAAATGCAGCCTTTCATAGGGCAAGAGACATGAGAGCCAGAAACTGATGTGGACTGAACCATTACAATAATAACAAACGGGTGGGTTGAGGGTCCAAGGGAATATTTTAAGACCAAAGCACAGTTATAGCCCCTAACAGAATATGAAAACCACAAAAATAATAACTGTGGGTCTACAAGAAGTCTATGAGTGTCTTGATGGTTCTATGTGTCCCCAAAGTATGTTACCAAGGCACACAACAGGATATTGCACGGTGTGAAAGAATATCCATCAGTTACTCGTCCTATACCGCCCTTTCATCATGTGAACCACTTCACAGAGTGGAGGAGTCCATGTTGTGGCCACCTCAATAGATATTGAAATGAGATGGCTAACCCTGTTGATATTAGGACTCAGGGAGTTAGTGGCTGGTATGTGTTGGTAACTGTAAGCAGTGCAAAAAAGATAGTGAAAAAAGAAAGAAAAGTGCTCTTTAAAATTGGAGAGTGAACGCAAATGACACTTTATTCTGGAGCCGTCTACTTCCAAAGGAATAAAAACAACTGAGTGCAAATGGTCAGTAGGTTAAACAAATAGCTGCTGACAAGATGTTGTGGTCGACATGTTTCTGCGCGTATTACAGATCCATACAGGTATCTACCGCTTCATCAGGACCTACTTATTATTTGCTACTGCTTCAAACTAAATATAGTGAACACAGAAAATGATACAAATATCACCTGCTCACTCCTGGCAGTCCTCCTGTGTAGATAGAGGAAATCCAGATGTAGGAACCATCAGGACACAGACAAAACATAGACAGAAAATCAAGACCACAGTGCTACAATTAGTATAAGTCATCAGGTACTACAAATATCTGCAAATAAACTTCTCGTCGTGTGGGTTCCACTAGACCTCTCTAGGAACCAAAGTTAACCTCAATCCCACCTCAGATGCGAGAGGAACGTGCTGCACCTCACCTGGCAACGGCTCAGGAAAAATGGGGCACCGCTCTGTGATATAGAGAAATGTTTTTTTATATACGTAGAAAAGTGATGGTTGTCTTCATGACCACTTAACAGAGATAGACACAAGAAAAACTAGATTTAAAAAGAAGATTTAAGAAGAAACTCTTCCTTTCAATAGCCTCTAAATGGAACCATTACCCCATGCTACATGAAAACTCTCATATATATTTAGCAGGCAAAGGTTTTGGTGTTGGTGACCCTCCTGAACAAACCATGGGGATAGACACTTTGCGCTACGGTAATCATTAGGCTTTATTTGTAAATATTTTATATTGTTTTGACAATTGCATTTTGTACATATTTGTAATTTTATTATGGTATACCTATGAGTTACCTTATTGGAAGGCTTATGAACCGTCATAGTAGGTCTAAGTTGCTTATGGTGAAAAACCAATGATATTGCTTATAGGCCTGATTTTTATCATGAAAAGTTACAATCAGGTCAGTAGGCCTGACGTATTGATTGTGAAAAACGTTAAAATATATAGGCTTTTAAGGGTAGATTATTATTCCACTTTATTAAAGCCTACAGATAGGTATTTTGTTACATGGAATCTCCCTGATTATCACAGTAGGCAAGGGATTAGGTGCTGGGTCCCTCGCCTACAAACCTTTGGTATATATAATTTGTGCTGTCAGAATTTTTGTTCACCCATCTTAGCAGTGATTATATTTTGTTTTGACAGCTGTAATTTTGTATACTATGTAATTTTTAGACTGTATGCCTGATGTTTGCCTTTTGGGAAAACATATTCTCAGTACAGGAAATTTCAGTTTGTTATGGTTATAAGCCAATAATAACCGCAACAGACCTGATAGGTAAACTTGGAAAAAATATTTCTGTTGCCATAGGACTGATCTGTTTATTATGATAAACAAATTTGGCCTGGCATATTGATTGGTAAAATCATATGTTAAACTCAACAGATATTTAAGGATATTTTGTTATTCCTCTGCATTAAAACGTACAGAACGATATTTTGTTACATGAAATGGTTCAGGTTACCTTCGAAAGGAAAAATGTTGGTGTTAATGCATCTGACAACCCCTAGGGGGAGAAGATTTGCACTGTAACAAATCTTGCTAGAATCTCTTCTTAGCAATCTACCAGAGTCTTGTCGTAAAACATCATTATGTAATAAATATATATATATATATATATATATATATATATATATATATATATATATATATATATATATATATATATATATATATATACTCCGGACCTGAACAGCGCAAGGGATTGCAGCCAACCGGCAGACCCACGAAGCGGTAAGCCGTCTCTACAATTACAATCCCAATTTGACTGTTTAAGTTGAGCGTCTTGACAGGTGGCTTAGCGAAAGCCGGCAGTAGACTCACAGCAGGGCAACTCATTGGATCCTGGGACCAGGCTCTAATTGAGACACAAGACAACTGATTGCGACATGTTTAATATGTCAGAGCGCAGAGACGCAGCTGGGGGCATGTTCAAAAACAAAAACCCGGACATTTCCAAACCAGCACGTACCACTAATGTGACCACCCCTAATGCCCTGACAACGCAGTTCCAGAAGTTGGAAAAACTATATGAACGCGAATTGCGTAAATGGTGGGAGGGCACATCTTTGCACTGGGGAAAATATTTGCATCCATTTCGCTGCGAGCGCTCCTACCTGTCAATCAAGGACTACAGATCCCAGAAACGCAAGCGATTGCAGACGCCCAGAAGGGGCGGGGACTGAATACATATGGGGAGTGCTCCAGCACCTGATGACATTTGGCCACTGACGAAGAGAGCCTCTTGCTCTTGAAATGCATTTGGCAGTTTTACTAGTTGGAGAGCGTCACCTTGAAACCCTGCTGGCAAGGTTTTGGGAAATAAAAGGAGTTCAACAAAGAGTTCGTGTGTGGCTGATTCCAAAAGGGTTCCTGCGGTGTTTTGAATATATATATATATATATATATATATATATACTCCGGACCTGAACAGCGCAAGGGATTGCAGCCAACCGGCAGACCCACGAAGCGGTAAGCCGTCTCTACAATTACAATCCCAATTTGACTGTTTAAGTTGAGCGTCTTGACAGGTGGCTTAGCGAAAGCCGGCAGTAGACTCACAGCAGGGCAACTCATTGGATCCTGGGACCAGGCTCTAATTGAGACACAAGACAACTGATTGCGACATGTTTAATATGTCAGAGCGCAGAGACGCAGCTGGGGGCATGTTCAAAAACAAAAACCCGGACATTTCCAAACCAGCACGTACCACTAATGTGACCACCCCTAATGCCCTGACAACGCAGTTCCAGAAGTTGGAAAAACTATATGAACGCGAATTGCGTAAATGGTGGGAGGGCACATCTTTGCAGGGTTACATCGAGGTACAGAGAGTACCTAGAGGTTTGAGAATTTTTACCGTCCCTGCATACGAAAACCCAGACCCCCTCCTACTAGAAGCCTGGGCGGCCCACATAGCAAGTTCATGTAAAGGCATGCTGGAGATCTTAATCCAGTTTGCTTGGAGTGATCGCGACAAAGTGGTTAAAGAAATTGAAGAATTGGAATCTGTCATAGCACAAAATACTGACAAAGAGGAGCAAGAAACGTTGAGGGCTAACATGAAGAAAAGACTCCAAAAATATGAAACGAAAATCAAACAACGGAAACAAGAAAAGTTTGACCGAGATGAGCGGGACTATGCCATGGGAAGGGTTCTGACTTTCTCAAAGAAATATGATCAGCCACGTAAGGAGGTGGCAAGAAAAAGACAACTGCCCAAATCAAACGTCGCAACGAGAGTGGAAACATCAGACTCCGACGTTAATGCCAGTGAACTGTCAGGTGAAGAAACATCTGGCGCGGCATCTACATTTGAGGCAGTGGCTGAACAGACCCCTTTTCAACAGGAGTTCACGGTCATCCAAGAAAGTTGGCTAAGGGACGGCAAGAACAAGCCACCAGAAGTGGCCGACAAACCCGACGGGGAGGTTGGAAAGGAAAAGGGAAAAGGCAGAGGCACCAACCAGACCAAACCGACAGCCAGGGTTACCAGGAGTCAAAGAAGAGGAAGATGGTGAATCCGTCAGAACAACTCACCATCGTTAATCTCTCCGAAAGACACCTCACGCCAACTGAAGAGTCTGTGTTAAAGCTAGGACTCACTTTTTGTCCGAATAGGAACATGGAATATACGCAAACGCGTATTGACTTGTACAAATTTATTCGGAAAGTCAAACTTCACAAATTTCACAAAACCAAGCCCACAGCGAAAGAAGTTCAACAACTCAGATTGAATCGTAATGCAACGGACCTCCTCACAGTCAATGACCTGACAGCCTGCAAAGTATTACACAATCTGAGAAGAGAAGGCGACTTGGAAGCCAGTCTGGTAGAAAATACACTCACACAAAGACTGGCCAATGTCGACATAGATCAGGTTGCACCAAAGAGTGATTTTAAGTTGGCTTCTAAATTTGTGCCCCAATTACCAGTGGATCCTATCGACGTCTTTTCGGATGTGGTCATCAGGGATCTGATGTCTCTAAGAAATACCGAAAGCAACCAGAAGACGCAATTCAATACCACTAAGGAGCAACAACATGCCATTAACTCACTTATGGAGGACAAGAACATTGTATGCAAACCCTCAGATAAGGGAGGCAACATTGTAATCATGTCAAGGCCAAAATACATCGCAGAAGCCACACGCCAGCTTCAGGATACTTCATGTTATGCTGTGATTAAAAAACAAGAATATCTCAACAGCATCAACGATCTTCATACCTTACTGAAGAAGTGGTATGATAAACAAATGCTAACGCTGGAGGAATATCTGTTTCTAAAAACTACGAATCCTGTATTACCTTGCTTCTACCACCTACCTAAGGTTCACAAGGATATCAAGGAACCTCCAGGTAGACCAATTATTTCATCCATAGGAGGATTGACTGAAAATCTGTCCAAATTCCTGGATCACCACTTGTTCAACTTCGTACTGTCCCTCAGATCATATATCAGAGACACTACTGATTTCATTGAAAAGGTGGAACAGTTGGAGTGGCAATCATCTTACATCCTGATTACCATGGATATAACAAGTTTATATACTTGTATTGACCACGAACAGGGGTTACAGGCAGTGGAATACTTCCTCAACAAAAAAGAACTCAAATATGCGATGCATAATAAGATGCTTTTGGAACTTATTTCATTCTGCCTGCGTAATAACATCTTTCTCTTCCAGGATACTATGTACCGCCAACTCTCTGGTACGGCCATGGGTTCCTGCTTCGCCCCCAGCTACGCGAATCTCTTCGTCGGCTGGTGGGAGGAGCAGGTAGCCTGGGCCCCCAGACTGGCCACCTGGAACACCAGGGTGGTCACCTGGAGCAGATACATAGACGATCTGTTCCTGGTGTGGAATGGTACGGTTGAGGAAGCTAACCAATATATCCAACTGCTCAACGAAAATGAATACCATCTGAGGTTTACCAGTGAAATCAGTAGGGACAGGGTCAACTATCTAGACCTAGAAGTTAGTGTAAGTGAGGGACGTATCTGCACGCAACTTTACCGAAAGCCTACGGCCGGCAATAGCGTTTTACACGCTTCTAGCGGTCATCCCCGTAAACTAATTAATAACATCCCGTACGGGGAGTTTTTGCGGTTAAAACGTAATTGCAGCCATAACACTCACTTCGAGAAAGCAGCTGGTGAATGCATGGAACGATTCCTAACAAGAGGTTACCGCTTTTCCCTTTTGCAAAACACCCTAAACAGGGTCAGAAAAATACCACGTGCTAGTCTTTTTGCCAAGGAACAAGGCCCTGATACTGAAGGTAAATTTCGCATTATAACACCATATGCTGCCGACTCATTTAAACTGCGATCTATTCTGTCCAAACACTGGCACATTTTAAAATCGGATCAGATCGTAGGGCCGGACATTCCCAACACCCCACTGATAACATTCAGAAAGGCCAGATCCCTCAGAGACCAAATGGTTCACAGCTACTTACCACCTATGAAAAAACCATTAGGAACCCTGAAAGACGCCAAAGGCTTTTTTCCTTGTGGAAAATGCAAAGCCTGTGCTTCAAGTAGAAGGACTTTAACATACCAAGTCCCGGGTAAAAAGAATGGTAGGAAAATAGCAAAGTTTATGTCATGTCAGTCTGACTTTGTTGTCTATTGCCTAATGTGCCCCTGTCAGTTACAGTATGTTGGGAGTACCATCAATCCTGTTAAGTTGAGAATTTTGGAACACATGCGGGCCATTGTGAATAAGGACATCACTTATCCAGTGGCCCGTCATTTCTCCTTAAAACACAACAGTGATAGAAACCTTCTCAGGTATTTTTGCCTGGACCGAGTCGAGGAAAATCCTAGAGGAGGTAATAGACTACTTGCACTCAGGAGACTTGAGTCCCGGTATATCATCGACCTTGAGACGAAAGCACCTGGAGGCTTAAATATGGGAGAGGAACTGGCCTCTCACTTGGGTTGAAAACATGTGCAGTTTTGTGCTATGACTCTCCGTCAAGTTAAGTACTGAATTTCCAACATAGACTTGACATTCTGTTGATTTGTGCTTAGATTTACTGGAATTGTTCTGAGTGTTTTTTGTTTTTGTTCTTTGTTTCTGTTGTGTGATGGATGCTTTCATCACCACTGAGATTATACTGGAGGATGTGCTTAAATAGTTAACCACACTGTATGTTTTGCAGTCCACTTAGGGGCTGCAATTGCCGATCCACGGCAAGATTTATCCGACCTGTTTACATTGCAATCACGGTGTTCATGTCGTAGGTTGGTCAGTTTCCAACATCCTGTTATTGTCTTAGCCTTGTGATACACTATATAGGAATAGTATTGGGGTTTTTCTTTATGACAATAGGATAGCCGATACATGGCATTATTTTGTTTTTGTTTGTGGTTTTCTGATAAGCAAAACAGTATAACACATGTCGAATTAGCACATTCTAAGATGGCGCCCCTTGCTGCGAAAAAGTATCAGTCCTTTGTTTGTTTTCATATGAGTTTGTAAACATACGTAATGGCGCTGCGCCCGTCTTGTAAGATGAAACCATTGAGAAAGGGAGGGCTCTCCCGAAACGCGTCTGTCTTTAATAAACTTGCCCTGTGAAAACGAGCCGTGCCGTGCTTGCGAGTGCTTTTTCTTTCCTGTGACCCGGCTGGGCATTCTCAGGATCTTTGGAGCTTTGATATATATATATATATATATATATATATATTACCTACTGGCGGTCGCCAGTAGGTATATATAGTTAGGATTTTTTCTCTATGGGATTTTTGAAAATTCTATGTCTAATTACTTTGGCGTTTGTGGACGGAATTGGCTGAAATTTTCAGGAAAATGGAACATTTTGTTTCTGAGCAGCCCCTGACAATTTGGGGGGGTTTCATCAAGGGGGGCCGAGAAAAAAGGGGGGTCCCAAAACGCGTTTTTCCCATGTTAATTTCCATAGGGAGGTTGGCCTCACTTTTAGCTCGAACGGCTGAATGGATTTGTACGAAACTTGGCAAAATTGTAGGGACTGTTAGCCCGATGTGCCTTTGCTAGGTCTCAATATATGTGCTCCAGTGGATTTTGAGTAATTTAGGTTCAAAAAAAGATATATATCTGGGCGGAGCCTAACCACACATCTGATCTGATTGGCTGTCAGCACTTCATCCAAGAAGTGTTGGCAGCCATCTTGGGACCAATATACATGATAGCACCTCATTAAAAAGCATTGTAGTTAATAGAGGGTTTTAGGACTTTAGTTACATTATAAATCATTTGTTGATGGTACCATACTAGTTTTAGGAATTGTGATGGGTTCTAAGGTGATTTTACCATGTGAAAAAACCTTCTGCTGTGATATCATGAATATTGTTTGAAAGAAAACTAATATCTCATGATTTTCCCACAGTGGTTTGGAAGGGGATCTATAAGCTAAACTGAAAGCATATTTTCTGTAAATTCACATATCTTTCTCAGTCATGTGAAAATGAAGTCTGACATTCTCAGTAAAACATGTACATCCAACAAGGACAGAGACTGTCAGTTGATTCCTTTGTGTTCTACTGCAGCCTCCTAGAGTGTTCTAAAGAACAACTAGAGCGCTAACAGTCCTACTTATTACAAAGGTATGGCACACCTGAAGCCATCTTGATTGGAATAAAGTGGTAACTCTTAAAACATTTAATTTAAAAAGAAACAACATGAGGGGGTATATTTTGCCATAGAAAGTATGATTAGTGCTGCAGAATGAAAAATTAGGGCACATTTTGAGTGACTTCTCAAATCCTTTTCTATTTCATTAAAACATTCTGACATGCAGTCTCCCAAAATGGCCACCAGAGACAAAAGAGCCCAAATGTAGCCCAAATATCACCCAGATGTAGCCCAAGTATAGCCCAATGACAGAATGTCCCAGAGTGTTCTAAAGAACAACTAGAGCGCTAACAGTCCTACTTATTACAAAGGTATGGCACACCTGAAGCCATCTTGATTGGAATAAAGCGGTAACTCTTAAAACATTTATTTTAAAAAGGAACAAAATGAGGGGGTATATTTTGCCATATGAATTATGATTAATGCTGCAGAAAGAAAAATTAGGGCAAATTTTGAGTGACTTCTCAAACCCTCTTCAATTTCATTAAAAAATTCTGACATACAGTCTCCCAAGATGGCCACCAGAGACAAAAGAGCCTAAATGTAGCCCAAATATCACCCAGATGTACCCCAAGTATAGCCCAATGACAGAATGTCCCAGAGTGTTCCAAAGAACAACTAGAGCGCTAACAGTCTTACTTATGACAAAAGTATGGCACACCAGAAGCCATCTTGATTGGAATGAAGTGGTAAGTCTGAAAACACTCAATTTCAAAAGGAACAACATGAGGGGGTTAATTTTGCCATAGAAAGTATGATTAGTGCTTCAGAAAGAAAAATTAGGGATCATTTTGAGTGACTTCTCAAATCCTCTTCTATTTCATTAAAAAAATTCTGACATGCAGACTGAAACATGCACTTTGAATACCAGCAGCAGACGTCCCTGGTGAGCAGTAGCTTTACTACAGTGATCTAATGTGCAACTAGAGTGCTAACATTCAGAATTTATGGCAAATGTGTGACACATCTGAATGCCTTCTTGATGGAACCAAAGTAAACAAGCATTGAAAATGCAATAGATCTCGCCCTCGTTTAAGTTAAAGCCATTCTGTTTGTAATGAGGTGGCTTTTTAGCTTTGCTTTTATTAGTGTTTTTTCAACTTTCATGTAAATAACATGCATCTGTATGCATATAAGTATATGTATGCATGCATTTATGTTTGTATTTATATAGATATACAGATGATATATGTTTATATATGTATGTATATATATATATTCACTGAAAAAACCATAGGCTATAGACCATATATAGTTAGGAATTAGCATTTACAAAACCTTGAAAATTCACTGAAAAAACCATAGGTTATAGACCATATATAGTTAGGAATTAGCATTTACAAAACCTTGAAAATTCACTGAAAAAACCATAGGTTATAGACCATATATAGTTAGGAATTCGCATTTACAAAACCTTATTTTACTCACACAAAACCATTGAAATTCCATATATAGTTAGTTGCACTAACTATATATCGCGCACCCGCAATCCACTGCTGATGATGTCACATATTACATCATTCATGACATGGTCAGTGACATCACTGATGACATCACTGATGACATCTCAAATGACATCACTGATGACAACATCCAGTGACTGTATGTTTCTGTAAAGTTAAAATATGTCTTACATATTGAAGAATGAGTGGATGTATAAGTGTCTGGATGAAGGATTTAGTAGGTGCATGACTGACTGTATGAGTGAGTGATTAAATGTGTCTCACTGAGTGCATGGGTTAGTGACTAAACTGTCTTAATTTGTGCATCATTATGTCTGTTGTTCTGTAAACTGTTGCATGTGTTGATAAGTAGCTATATGAGTAACTATATGGGTTATTGATTGGTTGCCCAAGTATTTGTATGGGAGACTGAGTGTGTGTGGGGGTGGCTGGGAGGTGTATGACTCTGTGCATAGATGTGTGAGCAGTTGATTCACTAGATGTATGGTTTCAAAAGTGCATGTGGAAACAGCTGTATGGGCGGTTGACTGTGTGCATGAGTGTATTGGTGAGTGAATGGATATCTCAGTGCTACATGTCAAAGTAAGTACATATGTAAAACACAGTACATGTGAGAGTTGACATATATAAATAACTGTGCATAAGAGCCAGTGAATGTGTGAGTGGCTGTATGGATCATTGTGAACTTGTATCAGGGATTGTATAAGAGAGTAAATATGTGTTAGTATATGCTTGAATAAGTAAAGTTTGTATAACTGTATAGTTGAGGAAATGGAGGTGTGATTGATTCTTTGCATGACTGACTAGGTGTGTGAGTAACTCCATGGATGAGTGACAGTCTGTGAGTGTCTGTTTACACTGATTGTATCTAAGGTTATATTAGAGTCTGAAGAGGTTCATCGTATTATCACATGAATGATATCATCAGTGATGTGATCAGTAATGTCAAATGAGATGTCATCAGTGATGTCATCAGTGATGTCATTTGAGATGTCATCAGTGATGTCATTTGAGATGTCATCAGTGATGTCACTGACCATGTCATGAATGATGTAATATGTGACATCATCAGCAGTGGATTGCGGGTGCGCGATATATAGTTAGTGCAACTAACTATATATGGAATTTCAATGGTTTTGTGTGAGTAAAATAAGGTTTTGTAAATGTGAATTCCTAACTATATATGGTCTATAACCTATGGTTTTTTCAGTGAATATATATAAATATATATATGATCAAGGCAGATGAGGCCGAAATGCGTAATGGCGGTTTGCTTGAATGAATAAACATCGGCACTGAATCTTGGGACCATGTCAGTCTTTTTCCCGACAAAGGAGTTTGTGAGTGGATTGGGTGAAAAAAAAAATATATATATATATATATTGTTGCCAATCCTGGTTTGAACAATGAAAAAACAGGCGCTGACTCCGTGGGTTGCGGTGCTATCAAGGATACATGTTTATTCCTTTCGTGATAGACGACGAGTTTCGGCGGACGTGTCCGCCTTGCTCACAACATCGCTACTCACTACTGTGCCGTGCATTATAGACAAAATGGTGTAAACTAAAGTGAATTGTCATGGTTACCGACTTCACGACCAAGGCAATGGAAGAAATACCTACAACAGAAAAATGCTGGTCATGGTGAGTTTGTGCAGTGTTTCTTCCAATTCAAAGGATATTGTTAGGAGAATATATATAAACAAATGGGGTCAAGAGGGAATGTTTATTGACCAAGCATTGCTATCATCCCTAACGTGTTAAAAACTAATTAATGAAATAACAATGGGTCAGAAGAGTTAGAACTATCTAGAAAAACGGTGTTATCTAAACAAGGGTACAATCACGAAATCCACAGAGAGTAATTCGTGGTGAAAAAATATTTCCCATCAGATACCCATCCTGTACCGCCCTACATCATTTGGGATCCTTCACCCGAAGGAAGTGGTAGACATCCACTATGGATTAGGTAGACTGTAGCCTAATCTGGTAAAAGGAAACTAAAATGTAGTGGCGAGATTGAGTGGCATCAGGGGGTAATCCGACTAGCAGTGCAAGAAATAGTGACAAAGCAACAGTGCTATGTGCAAACTAGATGATTAAGATTGGGTTGTGGAAGTGGAAAAGGAACAATTTTAATAGGATCCTATCCACACCCAAGGATAAAAACAGTGCAAAGTAGTGTTCAACAAATGACTACTGAGATGGATTGTAGGTCGACATGTTTCTGCAGTTGGTGTAGAGTCAAACGATCTCCTCCTGCTTCATCAGGACCTTAATGTAATGCTACTGCTTAGTGTGAAAAAGTAAAGAAAATAAAAGAAGTTCATATCATCCAATTTGTGGGGAATACACTCTCCACCTCACCTGGCTACAGCTCAGGTAAAAATGGAGCACCGCTCTGTCCGTCGGTACTCCGGACATCCGTCTAGGCTGTCTTAGTGTCCTTTTCCACTTCCACAACCCAATCTTAATCATCTAGTTTGCACATAGCAATGTTACCTTGTCACTATTTCTTACACTGCTAGTCGGATTACCCCCTGATGCCACTCAATCTAGCCACTACATTTTAGTTTCCTCTTACCAGATTAGGCTACAGTCTACCTAATCCATAGTGGATGTCTACCACTTCCTTCGGGTGAAGGATCCCAAATGATGTAGGGCTGTACAGGATGGGTATCTGATGGGAAATATTTTTTCACCACGAATTACTCTCTGTGGATTTCGTGATTGTACCCTTGTTTAGATAACACAGTTTTTCTAGATAGTTCTAACTCTTCTGACCCATTGTTATTTCATTAATTAGTTTGTATTGTTAGGAGAAACCAAATCATTTAAATATAAACGTACACACATTTGTTAGATAAGGCACAAACCTGTATACACACCTATACTGTGACAAAACAAATGTGTGTTAAATAAATAAATATATAACATACCACATGCCAACTCGATTTTATGTATGGGTAACATTTCATTGCTCATATGTTTGTTTGTGTATGCGAGCCCACAGGTGTCTTGTGTCTTACTAGTATAGTATTCCTGGATTATACTAATATGTTGCTGGAAGATTCCACAAATATCAGTGGAGGATTACAGCAACTATGGCCCACGGGTCTGTGATGCCATTAGGGACGCCCATTGGGAGTGCTCGTGGTTGTGTAGTTGCGGTCTCTGGTACTTTGTATATAATGTGCATGAATATCCAAATTTTGAAAAGTGAAAATTTGGAAGGGGTTACGTGGAAGGTAAAGAGGGGTTTGTTTGGTGTTGGGTGTATATACATTTGAGATGGATGTTAGGGGGGAGCAGGTCAGGGATTGGGAGGGTGCTGCTATACTGTGTTTCAGAGGTATGAGTGCAAGTTAGAGGTGGACACTTATTGACTCATCAGCATTCAGGCCGTTCGGTGCTTCGCTGTCCAGAAGAATAATATATCTGGACTCTAATCTTCTTAATGCCAGTTGACGGTTACCTTCCCTAGCGTTCTTTTTGACACTGTCAATGACAAATTATGTCAGGTCTTCTGTTTTCCCTCCATGCTGTATGTTGATGCCTCGGGCCACTGGGTATGCGGGATAGTCGTTGGCTATAGCCCGTAGGTGTTGAAGGATCTTCACATGTGCTGGGTGAACTGTGCTCCATACATAGAGTTTTTTGCAAGTGCAAACCAAAACATATACAGCAAAATCCGTTTTGCACGTAAAGTGCTCCCTGATTTCCAGTGGTGTCTTTCTAAGAGGTAAGGGAACTGTCTTTGTGTTGGTGCCATGTCTACAGGCCTTGCATTTACTCACTTGTAGAAGCCTGTTTGGGATTTTAGCCAGGTGGGACCTTTTTCACGTGAGGGTGCTGTTGTTACTAGTTTCTGTTTCATGGACTTAGCCCTTCTGAAAGTCAGTTGGGGGAGTTTGGCACAAGAGGCCCCTATGGTGGGGTCAGTGCGCACTATCTGCCAGTATTTGTAGAGGATCTTGCGCAGATTAGAATGATATGTGCTGTAGCCAGTGATCATTCTGGGCGTGCCATCATTATGTTTATCAGGTTTGGATTGAGAGGCCTTATTTTTATGTGTCCGATCTTCCCTGTTCTTGACTAGGCATTTCTGTTCTGCTGTCTCGAGTGTATTCACTGAAAAAAACATAGGTTTTAGGGGTGTTATAGTTAGCTGGACATTTCACTGGTACAAAACCATTGAAATTCTTCCGATACAGTTAGTTGTACTAACTATAACTAGGGCACCCGCAATCCACTACTGATGATGTCACATATTACATCATTCATGACATGGTCAGTGACATCACTGATGACATCACGGATGACATCATCCAGTGAATGTGGTTTGTTTTGATATTTAAATAAGTATTATATATATATCAATGTGCATTGAAGACTGAGTGGATGTTTAAGAGTCTGGATGGATGGAGGATTTAGTAGCACTGTGATTGACTGTCTAAGTGACTAATTTAAAGTATTTTTCTAAATATATTGGATAGTGATTAAACAGTGTGAATATCTATATCTTTTGTTGAATAAACTACTACATAAGTTGATTACCAGCTATTTGAAAGTCTATATAACTTATTAATTAGTTAAGTGAGTATTTGTATGGAATAGTGAATATGTGTGTAGTTGGGTGGGAGGTGTGTGGCTGTCCAAAGATGTGTAAATATTTGATTTAGTAGGTATATGAGGTTAAGACTGTATGTGGAAACAGTTGTTTGGATGAGTGAATGTCTTTATGGGTGTGGAGATGAGTAAATATATTTCTCAATGATACATGTCCAACAAACTAGAAATATAAAAAGCAGTGTATGTGACAGTTGTTGTATATAACTAAGTATACATAAGACTCAGTGATTGTATGAGTGACTGTATCGAAAACTTTATACATGCAATAGTGATTTTATAACACACTAAGTATGAGTTACTATCTCAGTTACTATATGAATAATTAAAGTGGTGTTTGTATAAGTGTGTAGCTGAGTAAATTTAAGTATGATCAATTATTTGCATAAGTAGGTAGGATGACTGCATAAGTCAATATGATGTGTGCGGGTGTGTAATGTCAATGTAGGTGTATAAGTATATTTAATAGTGTTCTATTGATCTTTGATAGCATGTATGAGTGAATCTGTAGGTAAGTGTTTAGATGTGTGTGTGTGTGTAGATGTAGTAATCACTGAGTGGGTTTTTAGAAACTTGTATTGGTGTGACAATGGTTTCTCCATATTTTATAATGAGTTTTGAAAGGTTATACTAGTGTATGATGAGATGTATCAGATTGTCACGTGAATGATGTCATCAGTAATGTAATTTGAGATGCCATCAGTGATGTCACTGACCATGTCATGAATGATGTAATATGTGACATCATCAGCAGTGGATTGCGGGCGCGCGGGTTATAGTTAGTACAACTAACTATATCGGAGGAATTTCAATGGTTTTGTACGAAAGAAATGTCCAGCTAACTATAACACCCCTAAAACCTATGTTTTTTTCAGTGAATTTCCAGGAACCTTCAAGATTGAAGAGGAATTAATTCCTCAACTCAAAACGCACCACAGGGCGGTGGTTTTTGGGTAGTGTAGGGGGCCGTGCCGGGGGTAGTGTTTTAGGGTTTAGGTTAGCGCAGTGGTGTTTGGGTAGTGTAGGGGGTCGTGCTGAGGGTAGTGTTTCAGGGTTTAGGGCAGCGCAGTGGTGTTTGGGTAGTGTAGGGGGTTGTGCGGGGGTAGTGTTTTAGGGTTTAGGGTAGCGCAGTGGTGTTTGGGTAGTGTAGGAGGTCGTGCCTGGGGTAGTGTTTTAGGGTTTAGGGTAGCGCAGTGGTGTTTGGGTAGTGTAGGGGGTCGTGCTGAGGGTAGTGTTTCAGGGTTTAGGGCAGCGCAGTGGTGTTTGGGTAGTGTAGGGGGTTATGCCGGGGGTAGTGTTTTAAGGTTTAGGGTACCGCAGTGGTGTTTGGGTAGTGTAGGAGGTCATGCCTGGGGTAGTGTTTTAGGGTTTAGGGTAGCGCAGTGGTGTTTGGGTAGTGTAGGGGGTCGTGCTGAGGGTAGTGTTTCAGGGTTTAGGGTAGCGCAGTGGTAAATGGGTAGTGTAGGTGGTAGTGCTGGGTGTAGATTTAGGGTTTAGGGTAGCGCAGTGGTATTTGAGTAGTGCAGGGGGTCATGCTGGGGGTAGTGTTTTGGGAAGCGCAGTGGAGTTTGTGTAATGTAAGGGTCGTGCTGGGGGTTATGTTTTAGGGTTTAGGGTAGTGCAGTGGTTTTTATGTAGTGTAGGGGGGCGTGCTGGGGGTAGATTTAGTGTTTAGGGTAGTGCAGTGGTTTTTATGTAGTGTAGAGGGTCGTGCTGAGGTAGTGTCTTAGGGTAGTACAGTGGTGTTTGGGTAGTGTAAGGGGTCGTGCTGGGGTAGATTTAAGGTTTATGGTAGGGCAATGGTTGGGTAGTGTAGGGGGTCGGGCTGGGGTAGTGTTTAGGGTTTAAGGTAGTGGAGTGGTGAATGGGTAGTGTAGGGGATCGTGCTGGGGTAGATTTAGGGTTTAGAGTAGTGCAGTGGTGTTTGTGTAGTGTAGGGGGTCATGCTGGGGGTAGTGTTTTAGGGCTAAGGGTAGTGCAGTGGTGTTTGTGTAGTGTTAGGGAAGTGCAGTGGTGTTTGTGTAATGTAGGGGTCGTGCTGGGGGTTGTGTTTTAGGGTTTAGGGTAGTGCAGTGGTGTTTGGGTAGTGTAGGGGTTGTACTGGGGGTAGACTTAGTTTTTAGGTTAGCGCAGTGGTGTTTGGGTAGTGTAGGGGGTCGTGCTGAGGGTAGTGTTTCAGGGTTTAGGGCAGCGCAGTGGTGTTTGGGTAGTGTAGGGGGTTGTGCCGGGGGCAGTGTTTTAGGGTTTAGGGTAGGGCAGTGGTGTTTGGATAGTGTAGAAGGTCGTGCCTGGGGTAGTGTTTTAGGGTTTAGGGTAACGCAGTGGTGTTTGGGTAGTGTAGGGGGTCGTGCTGAGGGTAGTGTTTCAGGGTTTAGGGCAGCGCAGTGGTGTTTGGGAAGTGTAGGAGGTCGTGCCTGGGGTAGTGTTTTAGGGTTTAGGGTAGCGCAGTGGTGTTTGGGTAGTATAGGGGGTCGTGCTGAGGGTAGTGTTTTAGGGTTTAGCGCAGTGGTGTTTGGGTAGTGTAGGGGGTTGTGCCGGGGGTAGTGTTTTAGGGTTTAGGGTAGCGCAGTGGTGTTTGGGTAGTGTAGGGGGTCGTGCCTGGGGTAGTGTTTTAGGGTTTAGGGTAGCGCAGTGGTAAATGGGTAGTGTAGGTGGTCATGCTGGGTGTAGATTTAGGGTTTAGGGTAGCGCAGTGGTATTTGAGTAGTGTAGGGGGTCATGCTGGGGGTAGTGTTTTGGGAAGTGCAGTGGAGTTTGTGTAATGTAAGGGTCGTGCTGGGGGTTATGTTTTAGAGTTTAGGGTAGTGCAGTGGTTTTTATGTAGTGTAGGGGGCCGTGCTGGGGGTAGATTTAGTGTTTAGGTTAGTGCAGTGGTTTTTATGTAGTGTAGGGGGTCGTGCTGAGGTAGTCTTTTAGGGTAGTACAGTGGTGTTTAGGTAGTGTAAGGGGTCGTGCTGGGGTAGATTTAAGGTTTGGGTAGGGCAATGGTGTTTGGGTAGTGTAGGGGGTTGTGCTGGGGTATTGTTTAGGGTTTAAGGTAGTGGAGTGGTGAATGTGTAGTGTAGGGGATCGTGCTGGGGTAGATTTAGGGTTTAGAGTAGTGCAGTGGTGTTTGTGTAGTGTATGGGGTCGTGCTGGGGGTAGTGTTTTAGGGTTAAGGGTAGTGCAGTGGTGTTTGTGTAGTGTTAGGGAAGTGCAGTGGTGTTTGTGTAATGTAGGGGTCGTGCTGGGGGTTGTGTTTTAGGGTTTAGGGTTGTGCAGTGGTGTTTGGGTAGTGTAGGGGTTGTACTGGGAGTAGACTTCGTTTTTAGGGTAGTGCAGTGGTGTTCGGGTAGCGTAGGGGGTCGTGCTGGGGGTAGATTTAGGGATTAGGGTAGTGCAGTGGTGTTTGTGTAGTGGTTGTGGGTTTGTGCTGGGAGTAGTGTTTTAGGGTCATGCAGTGGTACTTGTGTAGTGTAGGGGTCATGCTGGGGGTAGTGCTTTAGGGTTTAGGGTAGTGCACCAGCGTTTGTGTAGTGTAGGGGGTCGTGCTGGGGGTAGATTTAGGGTTCAGGATAGTGCAGTGGTGTTTGTGTAGTGCAGGGGGTCGTGGTGGGGGTAGATTTAGAGTTTAGGGTGGTGCAGTGGTGTTTGTGTTGTGTAGGGGATCGTGCTGGGCTAGTGTTTTAGGGTTTAGGGTAGTGCAGTGGTTTTTGGTAGAGTAGGGATCGTGCTGGGGTAGATTTCGTTTTTATGGTAGTGTAGTGGTGTTTGGGTAGTGTAGGGGTCGTGCTTGGGGTAGATTTAGGGTTTAGGGTAGTGCAGTGGTGTTTGTGTAGTGTTTGTGGGTTTGTGCTCGGGTAGTGTTTTAGGGTTTAGGGTAGTACAGTGGTGTTTGTGTAGTGTAGGGGGTCATGCTGGGGGTAGTGTTTTAGGGTTTAGGGTAGTGCAGTGGTAACACCACCACCCTTTTGGACAACCTCGCAAACCTCGGACTTAAACAACTTGTCACTACCTCCACCCACATCGCAGGTCACACACTCGACCCTATCTTCACCTCCAGCAAACATGTTTCCTTCAGCCACACCACAGCTCTCCTTTGGACTGACCACAGCTGCGTTCACTTCACCTACAACAAGCCCACATCCAACAACCACCCCCAACCCACTCTGCAAAGAAACTGGAACAAAATCACCATCGACCAGATCTCCTCATCGCTTCTTCAAAAGCCCCCCGCCCACTCCTCAAACCCAGACCAAGCAGCCACCAACCTCACCCAATGGTTATCCAACAGCGCCGACATCCTAGCACCACTGAAAAAACGACTAATCAAACTAGGCAGCAAGAAGGCCTCCTGGTTCAACGATGACCTTAAGAAATCCAAGAAACTCTGTCGCTCCCTCCAAAAGGCCTGGAAAAAAGACCCAACCACCAGCACCAAGGACGCCTTCAAAAACGCCACCCGCATACACCACCAACTAATCCGAAATGCCAAGAAAGCAGCCTTCAAGGACCGTCTAGATAATAACGCCCACAACAGCAAGGAATTATTCAACATCGTCAAGGAATTTACCAACCCCTCAGCCAACTCCAACGACATCACCCCCTCTCAAGCCCTCTGCGACTCCCTAGCCTCATTCTTCCACAACAAAATTGCAGACATCCACAACAGCTTCGACAACCAACCCGGAGACCAACCCTCCCAATCCCCTGCAGGAACCCCACCCCCCCTGAACATCCTCAATGACTGGAAGCCAATCTCCACTGAGGACACCATCCGTCTGATGAACTCTATCCACTCAGGATCCCCCACTGACCCTTGCCCTCACCACATCTTTAACAAAGCAGACTCCATTATTGCTCCGCACCTCCGAGACGTCATCAACTGCTCCCTCAACTCCGCAACCTTCCCGGAAAGCTGGAAACATGCCGAACTCAGCGCCCTCCTGAAGAAACCCACAGCTGACCCCACCGAACTCGAAAACTATTGCCCTATCTCACTCCTTCCATTCCCGGCCAAAGTCATCGAGAAAGCTGTCAACAACCAGCTCGCCGCATTCCTCGAAACCAACAAATCCCTCGACTCCTCACAGTCCGGCTTCCGAGCCAAGCACAGCACGGAGACCGCCCTCATCGCAGCAACAGACGACATTCGAACTCTTCTGGACAATGGAGACACAGTCGCCCTCATCCTCCTCGACCTCTCCGCAGCCTTCGACACAGTCTGCCATAGCACCCTTCTACAGCGCCTCAAAAACATCGGAATCCAAGGAAAAGCACTGGAATGGATCACCTCGTTCCTCTCCGGAAGAACCCAGAGAGTCCGCCTTCCACCATTCAAGTCAGAGGCCACTGAAGTCATCTGCGGCGTACCTCAAGGGTCCTCACTCAGTCCCACCCTCTTCAACGTTTACATGAGCCCCCTCGCAGCCATCGCACGCCAACATAACCTCAACATCATCTCCTACGCCGACGACACTCAACTGATCCTATCACTCACCAGAGACCCTAACACGGCCAAAACCAACCTACACGAAGGAATGAAAGAAGTAGCCGAATGGATGAAGCACAGCCGTCTGAAACTGAACTCAGACAAAACAGAAGTCCTCATCCTAGGTTCCTCCCCCTCCGCCTGGGACGACTCTTGGTGGCCAGAGGCCCTTGGAAAAGCACCCATCCCGACGGACCATGCACGGAACCTGGGCGTCATCCTGGACTCCTCACTCTTGATGAACAGACAAGTCAACGCCGTTTCTTCATCTTGCTTCAACATTCTTCGCATGCTCAAAAAAACATTTCGCTGGATCCCTACCGAAACTAGAAAAACAGTCACCCACGCTCTGGTCACGAGCCGACTGGACTACGGAAACACCCTCTACGCCGGCACCACTGCAAAACTCCAGAAAAAACTACAACGCATCCAGAACGCCTCAGCCAGGCTCATATTAGACATCCCGCGTAAAGAACACATCTCTGATCACCTGAAAAACCTCCACTGGCTCCCCGTCAATAAGAGGATCACTTTCCGGCTCCTAACCCACGCACACAAAGCACTCTACGAAATCGGACCCGAATGCCTCAACACACGACTATCCTTCTACACCCCCTCCCGCCAGCTACGATCCTCCAACCAAGCCCTTGCCACTGTACCCCGCATCAACAAAACCACCATGGGAGGTAGATCCTTCTCCTACCTAGCAGCTAAAACTTGGAACTCACTTCCCACTGACCTTCGCCTTATTCAGAACCACCTAGCATTCAGAAAACAACTCAAAACGTGGATATTCGACAAGTAACTCCCCACCCTTCTTCAAGCGCCTTGAGACCCTCTGGGTATGTAGCGCGCTATATAAATCTTTTGACTTGACTTGACTAAAGGGTAGTGTTTTAGGGTTTAGGGTAGTACAGTGTTGTTTGGGTAGTTTAGGGGGTCGTTCTGGGGGTAGATTTAGGGTTTAGGGTAGTGCAGTGGTGTTTGTGTAGTGTAGGGGGTCGTGCTGGGGGTAGTGTTTTAGGGTTAAGGGTAGTGCAGTGGTGTTTGTGTAATGTAGGGGGTAGTGTTTTAGGGTTTAGTGTAGCGCAGTGGTGTTTGGGTAGTGTAGGGGGTTGTGCTGGGGTAGATGTAGGGTTTAGTGTAGTGCAATGGTGTTTGGGTAGTATAGGGGGTCAGGCAGGGAGTAGTGTTTTAGGGTTCAAGGAAGCATAGTGGTGTTTGTCTACTGTAGGGGGTAGTAGTTTAGGGTTTAGGGTAGTGCAGTGGTGTTTGTGTAGTGTAGGGGCTCGTGCTGGGGATAGTGTTTTAGGGTTCAGGGAAGCACAGTGGTGTTTGTCTACTGTAGGGGGTAGTGTTTTAGGGTTTAGGGTAGTGCAGTAGTGTTTGAGTAGTGTAGGGGTTGTTGCTCACCAGGGAGTTAACTGGAGGTCTACTGCTGGTGTTAAAAGTAATTGTTCAGTCTGCATGTCAGAATTGTCAAATTAAATAGAAGAGAATTTGAGCTCTCTCTTAAAACATGCCCTAATTATTCTGTCTACAACACTAACCATAATTCCTATGACAAAATGAACTCCCTCATTTTGTTCCTTTTTAAATTAAATGTTTTAAGTGTTACTAGTTTACTCCAATCAAGATGGCTTCAGGTGTGCCATACTTTTGTCATAAGTAAGACTGTTAGCGCTCTAGTTATTCTTTAGAACACTCTGGGTAGCTGCAGTAGAACACAAAGGAATCAACTGCTAGGCTGCTTCTGTTGAAATATAACAGGAAGATATTTGAGATCTCACTTAAAAGAGGTTCTAATTTTTCTTCCTACAGCACTAACCATAATTTCTAGGACAAAATGAACCCCCTCATTTTATTCCTTTTTAAATTAAATGTTTTAAGTGTTACTAGTTTATCCCAATCAAGATGGCTTCAGGTGTGCCATACTTTTGTCATTAGTAAGTCTGTTAGCGCTCTAGTTGTTCTTCAGAACACTCTGGGAAGCTGCAGTAGAACACAAACCAATCAACTGACAGGCTGCTCCTGTTGAAATATACCAGGAAGATATTTGAGATCTCACTTAAAACATGTCATAATTTTTCTTTCTACAGCAGTAACCATAATTTATATGACAAAATAAACTCCCTTATTTTTTTCCTTTTTAAATTAAACATTTTAAATGTTACCAGTGTATTCCAATCAAGATGGCTTCAGGTGTGCCACAATTTTTTAAATAGTAAGGCTGTTAGCGCTCTAGTTCTTTAGAACACTCTGGGAAGCTGCAGTAGAACACAAAGAAATCAATTGACAGTCTCTGCTCTTGTTGGATGTACATGTTTTACTGAGAATGTCAGACTTCATTATCACATGACTGAGAAAGATAATGGGAATTTACAAAAAATATGCTCTCATTTTAGCTTCTGGAGCACCTTCCAAACCTCTATGGGACTAGCATGAGAAAATAGTTTTCTCTCAAACATGATTCATGATATCCCAGCAGAAGGCTTTTTCGCATATTAAAAACCCCTTAGAACACACCACTATTTCTAACATTAGTATGGTACCATCAACAAATGATTTATAATGTAACTAAAGTCTTAAAACCTTCGATTAACTGCAATGCTTTTTAATGAGGTGTTATCATGTATATTGGTCCCAAGATGGCTGCCTAAACTTCTTGGATGAAGTGCTGACAGCCAATCAGATCTCACAATGAGATGTGTTGTTAGGCTCCGCCCAGATATATATGTACTTTTTCCTTTAATATCTAAAAAAATCACTGAACAGATTGACACCATTTAAGCAAAAGGCACGAGTCTGAACTGAGGACCACCTCTTTGCCAAATTTGGTGTTATTCCGTTCAGCAGTTCGGGCTGTAGCTGCAGCTGAAGGTCCCTATGGAAAATTGCATGGGGAAAACACGTTTTGGGACCCCCCTTTTTTCTCGGCCCCTGCTTCACGAATCACCGCAAGACTTACAGGATAGGAGCGGAGCGGACCTGCCCATTAGTTTTGGAAAGTTTGCGAAGATTGGTCAACCGGCGCCAAAGTTATTCCAAATAAAATGTTGTGGATTTCCTTTGGAAAATAGGTCTTAACTATATCTACCTACTGGGGACCGCCAGAGGGTAATATACATATGTGTGAAATCTCCAACTAACTAGAACACCCCTGAAACCTGTTTTATCAGTGAATATATATATAAATATATACATATATGTATATATATATATATATATATATATATATATATATATATATATATTCACTAAAAAAAACACAGGTTTCAGGGGTGCTATAGTTAGTTGGAGATTTCACTCATACAAAACCATTGAAATTCCCCTGTTAAAGTTAGTTGTACTAACTATAACTCACACACCCGCAATATACTGCTGATGATGTCACATATTACATCATTCATGACATGGTCAGTGACATCACTGATGACATCTCAAATGACATCACTGATGACATCACTGATGACATCATTCAGTGAATGTGGTTTGGTTCGATATTTAAATATGTATTACATATATATAGCAATCTGCCTTGAAGTCTGAATTGATGTATAAGTGTCTGAAAGGAGAATTTAGTAGCAGAGTGAATGACTGATCAAAATGTGTGAATAACTGTATCACTCTGTCTCTTGATGTGTAAAGTACTACATAAGTTGGTTACTAGCTATGTGAAAGTGTATATTAGTTATTAATTAGTTAAGTGAGTATTTGTATGTAATAGTGAATGAATGTGTGTGTGGTTGGGTGGGAGGTGTGTGACTGTCCAAAGATGTGTAAATAATTGATTTAGTAGGCATATGAGGTTAAGACTGTATGTGGAAACAGTTGTTTGAGTGAGTGAATCTCTTTATGGGTGTGATGATGAGTAAATATATTTCTCAATAATACATGTCCAACAAACTAGAAATAGAAAAGGCAGTGTATATGACAGTTGTTGTATATAAATAAGTATACATAAGACTCAGTGATTGTATGAGTGTCGTATGGATAACTGTATACTTGTAATAGTGATTTTATAACACACTAAGTATGAGTTACTATCTACATGAATAAATAAAGTGGTCTTTGTGTAAGTGTGTACCTTAGTAAATATAAGTATGATCAAACTGAAGTGCTCTTCTTCGGGTGTCAGTCTGACCCGAGCTGGCAGGAGTGGTGGCCGGTGAATATGTTCCCTCTCGCGTCATCTTCTTTGATTACCAAGAACTTAGGGGTCAAGATTGACAATGGCTTGATGCTAAAGTCCCAGATCCTTGGACTGGCCGGCGTCTGTTTTGGCCTCCTTAAGATGCTCCGCAAGTTCCTTCCCCAGCTCCCGCTGGCGCATAGGAAGATCACGGTCCAGGCCCTTATTGGTTCGAGGCTGGACTATTCGAACATCTTATATTTGGGTTTGCCCGAATACCTTCTTCAAAGACTACAGGTGGTCCAGAACTCAGCTGCACGTGCCATTTTTGGTCTACATCGTCGAGCGAGAGCTTCGGACCTCTTACATTCTTTACATTGGCTGCCTATTCAGAAGCGGATTGTTTTTAAAGCACTTACGCTGGCGCATAAGGCATTCCATGCCGTGGGAGCTGAACATATCCAGAAACAGCTGGCCTTCTATAAACCGGCTAGAGCCTTAAGATCGGAATCTCTCTTTCTTGCCGTTGTCCCTGCTGTCAGGAAAGCAAGGGTGGGGGGGGCGTTCCTTTAAACGCTTGACGCCCCAGCTTTGGAACGCCCTTCCTTTGCCGCTCCGCAGTACATCTAATCTGCTGGCCTTCAGAAAGGGTCTGAAGACGTGGCTCTTTGGTCAGTAATTTGCTTGCTTTCTCTCTCCTTTGTGCTTGCCCTCTGCAGTCTGTTGTGGGTTAGAAAGCGCCGGGACACTCTTCGGAGTAGCCGAGCGCTATAAAAGACACCCATAACATAACATAACAATTGTTTGAACAAGTGAGTAGCATAACTGAATAACTGGATATGATGTAAGCTGGTGTGTAATGTTGATGTAGGTGTATAAGTATATTTAATAGTGTTGTATTGATCTTTGTTACCATGTATGAATGAATCTATAGGTAAGTGTTTAAATGTATATGTAGATCTAGGAATCACTAAGTGGCTTTTTTTAAACTTTTATTAGTGTGTCAATGCTTTAAAGTATAGTACTTCATATTTTATAGTGAATGTTAAAAAGTTATACTAGTGAATGATAAAATGCATCAGTGATGTCATTTGAGATGTCATCAGTGATGTCATCAGTGATGTCACTGACCATGTCATGAATGATGTAATATGTGACATCATCAGCAGTGGATTACGGGCGCATGAGTTATAGTTAGTACAACTAACTATAACGGGGGAATTTCAATGGTTTTGTACGAGTGAAATGTCCAACTAACTATAACACCCCTGAAATCTGTGTTTTTTTCAGTGAAATTCTGAGGTTTTTTAAATGCTAATTCATAACTATAACATGTCTGAAACATATGGTTTTTTCAGTGAATTTCAAAGGTTTTTTAAATGATAATTCCTAACTATAACATGTCTGAAACCTATGGTTTTTTCATTGAATTTTAAAGGTTTTGTAAATGACAATTTTTAGATATATTTACTCTTATAGTTATTTATTTTTTATACTGATTTACTAATTTTTCTTAACTATTTATTTTTAGATATTTTATTTTTTAAATTACATTACATTGTGGCCCCCCTTCCTTTTACTTTTTTTGGAACCGGAATGCCATCCCCTAGAGCCTGATCCGCAAATCTAAATATATTCATTTTTTTTTTTATAGGAAGGGGATTCCTATGGAAGAAAATACAAGTTACTTGTAAGTATACTTAGAACTACTTTTCAGGGTCAGTGCTGGGCTAAACGATGCAGCACTGGTTTCTCTCCTGATAACAAGTGAGTAAATGGGAATTCGTTGTTCGGATGATTTTAGGTGAATATTTTAAAGTTCCAAAACTCCACACTCAGAAGAATTTGCAAGTGAAACCAGTCAATGTTAGCCTATGAAAGGAAATTCACTTAGCAGGTAAATAGTGTTATCGTTACCTTTTCTTACTCAATGGTGCATCCTGCATCCAGCACTGCTGCATCTCCTCTAAACAGTTGAAAGAATGCAAATTACCAAAGACGCGCGGAAGCCCAAGTCTCTTTTTCTTTTTATACCGCTAGAATGCGCGGATCATACGCGCACCCTGCAAAATAATTAGGCGCCCTGGGTGTCCTTGTGGGACCCCCTGAGCAGACCTAGAGGATCAGGGTGTGCCTACCCTCCCCCTTTTCATGTTGGAAACTCACATTTCACACACTTCTTCTGCCTCCCTTGTACCGAGGCATAAAATGGCTGCCAACAGTTCTACTTTTGAATGTTGACAACCACTTGACAGCCAATTAGACTTCTGCACGTGATCGGAAGGGTGAGCTTATGGTACGATGACAATAAGCGGAGTATCCGTATTCCATTTGTTTATGGGAAGAGGGCCGCGTGGCCCCCCTTACGTGGCCAATTCCGGGCACTGGGGTCCCATCCGCCTGGGCATGGCTAATTATATATTATTATTTTATGGAGGAGGGCTGCATAGCCCCCCCTCCTGAAGCCACTTCAAGGTCCCGGGGACCCCATTCCCCGAGACGGCCTTTTTCATTTTTTTATTTTGTCCGTCACCGTTGGGGACTGTAGGAGGGTCTTCAGTTCCCCCACTGTCCCGCTGGCTTCCCACCTCCTGCGGGAGCCGGTGTTCTATCAACATCCGAACTCAGCATCGGATTGGTAAAGCGGGCACTAGGGCAATGCCCGAGGGGCCAATGTCCAGTTCCAGCTGTGTGCTGCTTTTTTGAGCAGCCTTGGGACGAGTGTGCAGTTTCTGCATTATTCGGAGGCCGCCAGCGGCCCAGTGGGTGCCTGAGTGGCCATTCTGGAGGCAGATGAGCCTCACTTACTTCTCTTTTATCAATGGGCAGAGGTGTCATTCCCTTTCTCTCACTGGGGCTGGCCCATTGACATATGCTTATTGAGCAGGGTCAGGGAGCCTGACCAATAGCAGCCTCACTTGTATACAGGTGTGTTTCACCAGTGCAAGCTAATCCGTGCATTTTTCTTAACTCCCCTTTTTTTTAAATAAAACTTCCCAGAAGCAGTGTTTTGCAAAGGCAATATGCAAATGTGGGCCACTTTTTTTTATCGAGCCCAGGCCGATTTTTAATCCCAATCCAAACCTGTCCGAACTCCATCGGTGTATGTACCCCCTAGGAGTTGCCTTCACTTTCCGCATACATGTTTGTGGTAGCGCATGCGTGTTAAAGTTATGCATGCACACAATACGTTCCACCGTCTCGCTATGTACCCCTAACGTATTTCATTTTATTTGCGCATTCTCAATTACAACATGCCCAATCACAGCTCTCACACCCAGTGACATCATGCTCAACCAATCGTCCTTCTGCAAAGCATTGAAAACCTACCAACCTTCTTGAACTTTTCCTATTCCGCAGTCACAGCCATTGATAGTGTTCGTATCCACTTCTTCGTAGGTGAGCATTTTTTTTAAGAGTAATTAAATTAATTAATCTGAAGGATCTTTAAATACCGCGTAAATGTACATTTTTATTCGATTTGACAATGTTGTTTTTAAGCACGCTTTCCTGCTTTTTTATATCGTTAAAGTTGACTTCGTAACTTTTGTTTCTGGGGCAAATCACTTAATCCTGCTGAGTTTCTTTAATTTGGCAAGCGCCACGTGGCCATTCCCGCACCAGTGTGCTACGTGCCGTTCAAGTTAATACGATGTAGTTTTTCTCATGTAAGTAGTGCGTCACGTGCCCCATGCATTGCAAAAGTAATGTTTTCGGCAATAGTGTATTTTAGCACGATTTCCAGCTCTTATACCTCCAATATCTTGCCTTGCTAGGCGATGTTTCTGGGCAAATCACTTAATCCTGCCGCCTTTAATTTTTAAAAGTAGTGCGCCACGTGCTGCTTCCTCCCCATGCACTGCACATGTAATCAATTGGCCAATGTTGTATTTTTGCACGCTCTCCAAGGTTTTTAATAACCTTAAACTTGATTTGTCCCCTGTTCTATCTCATTATACAGATATCTCAACCATGGGACGTACTGGTGGCCACAAGCTGTTTATTCCTGTCCATGCACTATACCAGATGGTGGTCAACCACTCGACATACCAGATCCACTGACTGCTCTCCATATGCTATCACCCGAAAATTGCAATGGACCTAACAGAGTTATCAGGTTTGACTTCAACATTTCATGATAGAAAACCATTCTGAGATAAGCATTTGTGAATTTCACTTGTTTACAGACAGATAACTGTGCTGTTGTCATGTGAATTAGTTGTCATTCTGATATCGACAAAACGAAAAAATAAGCAAGTGCTGTCGATTTTAGTGGTCAAATAAGTCATTTCAAATTGAACAATGTATGAGTTATAATTTTTCTTGCTTCTACAAATATTTTTATAAAAATATAAATGTTCATTGTGATACTCTTATAGACGTTTGTTTCTGAAACCTATATGTTTCTCATTTAAATATTTGTTATACATTTTCAGCCTGCACTTCAAATACAAAGTGAAAATGTTGTTTTGAATTTTTTTGTTTGAAGACGTGTCTTTCAATTTTTCTTGATGTTTATTTCTCAATTTCTAGATCATTCAAGTCTAAAAAGGGTTCTATCTGATCAAGGCCAGGAGTTTGTAAATGAAGTGAGTGACCAATCTCGGCCTAACATTTGTATAATGCAATGCTATTTCCTATTTTGCTTGCCAAATATAACCTCTGATGATAGCTTTTCAACCCCAATCCTATTGAGAACAAATGTTTTTATGTACAAATAAAATTAATCACGGACATATGTACAACATATACATTTTTAACTCTTTTTTCAGTTTGCAGAATGTTACATAAGTCAGCAGCAAATTTCCGAGGTTGAAGAAAGTATATCCTCCTGTTCCAGCTGATTACACCAATGTCTCAAATATGGCATGAACTAGTTGTCTGAAGTCATAGAGATTCACAATTTTTTTTAAATACTCTCAATATGACTAGTCGAAGAAGTTAAAAAGTAACAGATATAAGTACTTGAGGGGTTTTTGGTGGCAGATAATGTCCAATTCACACTTGTACGAATGGGTCTGATACAGGGTAGATCTCTGTATAACTAATGGATGATTAGGTATTAGGATGGCATACAAAGCTTCCAACCTTCTTACTTTTTCTCTTAAAGGGTTCCAAATTGGGGACGAATATTAGGCTGTGCAGTAGAGGTTGACGGTGTCGCTCCACTGGTACTTGGGCCTTCTCATGAAGCAGAAGGAGCCTCTCTCAATATCCTTAACTCTTCTCTTCCAAAGTTGACCGGATTCTTAGTCTGCAAGTCCTTCCGCATACTTGCAGTTCCACACCAGTACTCTTTATAGGGGTCTTCTCTTGAAAGCAGTCTTGCATATCCGGCAAGTAACCAACTAAAACGGAGTTCAAGTTGTGAACTCTGTTGGCCACAGTGTTAACACAAGGTAAGCAGAGCGGCCTAGATATACAATACCTCCAATTAAATGCATTAGAAATAAAAGAGCTTATTTAGAAACCCCTTGCGCCACTTTTACGTCACTTTCAACATGAGAAAAGTAACACAAAAGTGGCACAAGAGTTTTGTAAATAAGCCCTAAAAAATATTGTCCTGCATCATGACTTCATCTCTCACCTAATTCTGTCTCATCTTTGAATCATTTTAAAGACCTGTTCATCTGTAATATAAATATGACGCAGTATGCATTTCTATACAAACACCGTTTGAATGCAAGCCTATAAGATAAGTGAAATCTATCAGGTACACTGCACACATTAAAAAAATAGTAAATATTGTCAAGTGTTACTTTGGCTTGTAATGTTTGGCCTCATTTAGTCACATGGATCTAATTTTAAACACTAATTTTCTTTTTTGTTTTGCAGATTAACTACAGTACTTCTATTGGAGTCCATATTATATGTTGTTTGTTATATTGTTTTGTTAAAGTTATGGTTCTAGTTATTTATTGATTTGTTACCATTTAGTTATATTTCCAGTTATCTATTGTTTTAATAAAAGTTAATTAAAAAAGTACACACAATAGATATTATCTTTATGATTTGAAGTATATTTCTGAGGCGAACTCTTCACCAGATCTTTACCAGAGTGTATAGCTACAACTTACGGTTCCAATTCAAAAGTTTTAAAAGTACAAAGCCATTAGCAACTTAGGGCCAGATGTAGGTAAATGGCATTTACCGATTCGTAAATACCGAATTTTACCGATTCGGTATTTACAAATCGGTAAATGCCATGTAGGTAAATATTCGGTAACAATTACCGAATCGTTAAGATTCAGTAATTACCGAATCGGTATTTACCGATTCGGTAATTGCAATTGATTCCTATGGGCCTTGAGGCCCATAGGAATCAATGGCAATTACCGAATCGGTAAATACTGATTCGGTAAAATTACCGAATAGTCAAGGGTGGCAGGGTGTCACTTTGACACCCTGTTGCATCCCTGATTCAGGCTTGTGTGCCATGTAACACACATACATGCCCTTAGGTCATGTATGTGTGCCACATGGCACAGGTGTACATGCACAGATTTGCATATACACAGGTATTCGTTATTTACCTCCAACTAGTAGTTGGTGGTAAATAACAAATCCTTAAGGCCCTGTGGCACTGTTTTCAGTGCCACCTACATCTCACATTACCGATTGTAATTTACCGATTCAGTAAATTTACCGAATCAGTAATTGCCGAAATCGGCCGTTACCAACCGGTATTTGGCCACCTACATCTGTCCCATAGAGTGGTGAACTTCTAACCTCTGTGCTCACGTAAGTGTTCCATAAACTGTTACAATGGTATCAGGCAGACAGCCGTTTGGAGGTAGGGTTAAAAGTTACTGGCTGTACAGAAATGTATATTCTGTAAAAGTTATATTTACCCTGTATTCTCTACATGACAGAAAGGAAAGCAAAATTTACAACCCCTTTGCGCCACTTTCGCATCCAACCCCCCCAACAAAATTACAAGTATGTGGGCCTCAACGGCCCCCCTCAAGCTCCAGGAATCACAACCCCAGGAATTTGTGTATTACGGGAGGCAGACTGCGTGGCCCTCCGCCTGGTGCCCTTGAGGGCCCTGGAAACTACTACGACCAGCTTCTGCAGTGTCCCAGGGAGCCTACCCCCGGTATACTGCCGTTTGCTTTGGCAGAGCGGGACTCTCAGGATTGACGCCCTCCCATAGCAAACATAGTTCGCATTTTGAAAGACAGAGCAGTGAAATCTGTTCTCACTTTCAGAATCCAAAGCAAATTGTATTTCCATATACAAATTAGCATCTACCCATGTAAAAAAGCAATACTGTCTCCCGAAGAACGCAGAAGTTCATCACACAATGCTGCTAAAAAAAAAAAGCAAGTGTGCACGACTTCTCAATATACTACCTTATCCTACCTACGTAATGTTATTTTCAATCAAGTTCTGATAACCAATAACAATCATGCTTTTAAAAATCAGAAACATGCAACCTAGTTTTCAGTGTAGAATGCTGTCAAACAACCAATCATTTCTTTTCTGTTTTAATTTCACTTTTCCCCCAAACTCCCTTTGTCTATTCTAACATATGCCAAAGGCAGAAATGGAACGACTCCAATCTATTTTGTCCACAGATTGAGAAAGCTAGGAAAAATGTGAATAAATCTGTTTCTACTTTTCTCCGAGAATATAGAATGGTGTCCATATACCACAACAATCTGCCTTTCAATATGCATGGCATCTATAGGAGAGATGCTGTACATTTTACAGATGAAGGGAACAGAGTCTTCCTCATGAACTTTAGACTCTGCATCAGTACTTACTTGGAAGTACTAAAATCTCTCAATAAATACAAGGGCTCTTTTTAGAGCCACCCAACATCTATACACATAAACTTGATATATATCTCAAAAATACATGCTTTGGTTTTTTCATCGGCGAAATACACGAATCCTAGGCGTATCCCGTGACTTTTTTTGTAAAAAAAAAATTCCTTACTTTTTTCGCCCTACGGGTCCTTATGAGACCCCCTAGAGCAGGCCTTGGGGTTCAGGGTGTTTCTACCCTGCCCCTGTTCACGTTTTGCACACATATTTCACTGACTTCCGCAGCCTCGCTTCTACTGAGGCACAAAATGGCTGCCAACAGTTCCTGGTTTTGAATGTTTACAACCGCTTGACAGCCAATTAGAATTGAGCGTGTGATCGGGAAGGTGAGCTTATGCTACGAGGCCAATCCTTGCACAATCCGCAGAACCACCGCTCCCATAGATCTATAAAGGACTTTAACCGTAATTTTCAAAGAAACTACTGAACAGATTGACACCAGATAAGCGAAAGGCACAGGTCGGAACTGAGGACTACCTCTCTGCTAAATTTGGGGTCATTCCGTTCAGCCATTCGGGCTGTAGCCGTGGCTAAAGGTCCTACGGGAAATTGCATGGGGAAAACACGTTTTGGGCACCCCTTTTTTCTCGACCCCCGCTTCACCAATCACCCCCAGACTTTCAGGGAAGGAGCGGAACTGAGCTGGCCAAAAGTTTGGAAAATTCCAAGAAGATTCATCAATCAACGCCAAAGTTATTCCAAATAGAATGTTGCGGTTTTCCTATGGATAATAGGTCCTAACTATAACTACCTACTGGTGACTGCCAGTAGGATGGATGGATGGATGGATGGATGGATGGATATATATATATATATATATATATATATATATCACGAACAGATGGCGTGCTTCTGCCGCTTGCACGGCGGGCGCTCGACAGGATCGCCGATCCTTCAAATGAGTTTAGAAAACTGGTATGGTCCTATATGTAGAAACCAGAGTCGAGGCCCAAATTATGTTTTCAGTGCTCAAGGTTTAATTGGCAAAAAAAGTATACAGCCCCAACGCGTTTCGAGGTAAGCCTACCTCTTGGTCACGGGTGGAGTAACATCATTTCACCATACTTTTAAAGTAAACACCCAGATGCATTCCGTCATGCATCACGTGCCCATAGACAATGAAGAGATACTGCAATCGGGCTACAATGTATCATTGAGTTTGTTTACACAGTCAATTCAGTTGTTAACTTAAAATACATATAGGCTTTGTGGCTACATATACAGGCATCTAATTAACATCGTGTGTCACATTTATCTCATGAAAAAATAAATGTCAGAAAATTATATAAATGCATATTCTGCATAAGTTGTTACAAAGAAAATCTCCGCCCAAGTGGGCTTTTAACCGCCACAAAATTGTTCATAATGCCGAGTTCTAATTCTGCCCAAGTGGGCGTGCCGTCCTCTCCTGAAAAAGACCAAACAAACCAAATTCAGCCTGTGTACTCTCATCATGTACTATGCAAATAACTGTAACAAGTGCTATTAAAATTCAACTTTCTTTAAAAGATTCTACATTGCTCAAAAGACGCGACAGAGATCACTTGATTCCTTACAATTACTCATACAGGTGTACTGCTAGTTCTTCTCCAAGGTTGTGCCCAATCGGTTGAATGGTGTTATATTTAATTATATATTTGGACTCCAGTTTCCGTAACTCTAGCCATCTATTTCCACCTCTCTCTTTGTTTTCCACACAGTCTAGCACTGTAAATGTCAGCAGATTGGGGTTCTGATTGTGTACTGCCGCAAAGTGCCTTGCTACTGGGTATTGGTGGTTCAAGTTTTTTATTGCTCTTAGATGTTCTAATACTCTGAGTTTAGCCTGCTTCGTGGTGCACCCAATGTAAAATTTGTCGCATGGACAGTGTAATGCATAGATAGCATGGTCCGTCGTGCAGCTAAGATGTTTTGTGATCTTGTGTGGCTCCTGATTTTTAGAAATCACCAATGATTTGCAATTTTTGCTGGTTTTGCAAGCTTTGCAACGTTTACACGGAAAAAATCCATGTATTGCATTACTTTTGGGACTTTCTCTGATTAATGTCGTGCTCAGTGTATCCCTTAGTGATTTTGCTTTCATGTAAGTCACTGACGGTGTTGCATGTATGGTCTCACACAAATCTTTATCCAGTTTAAGGATATCCCAAAATTTCTGTAAACTCCGTCTCACTTCCCAGGACTGACTGTCATACCGGGTTATGAATCGGATTTTACCATCTGCAGGACGTTCTTTAGGGATCAGAAGTTCTTTTCTTTCCTTCTGATCTACCTCTCTTGCTGCATGATTGATGATTTCATTTGAATATCCCCTTTCACGAAATCTTGCTATCATGAGTAGTTTTTCCTTTTCATAGTGTGGCCCTGTGCTGCAATTACGCTTCGCCCTGGTTAGCTCTCCCAAAGGGATGCTTCTTATCAATGTGACAGGGTGACAACTTTCAGCGTGTAGGAGACTATTCCCAGCTGTTTTTTTGCGGAATAAGGAGCTTGTTAAAACTCCATCCCTCACCTCAAGATTGACATCCAGGAATTCCAGTTGAGTTTTACTCATGCAACTGGTAAATTTTAAATTGAGATCATTCTTATTGATGATCTTTTCAAATTCCTGAGCTTGTTCGCGGGTGCCCTTCCAGACACAAAAGATGTCATCAATAAAACGGAGCCAGAGGACGGCGTGGGTACTAAAGTGGGAGATGTTGCTCACCACTTGCTCCTCCCACCAGCCCATGAAAAGGCCAGCAAAGCTGGGAGCAAAGCAAGTACCCATCGCCGTCCCCCGTGTCTGTCTATACATTTTTTTATCAAATATGAAAAAATTATTTTCAAGACATATCTGCATCATTTGCAGTATCATGTTAGTGTGGCCCCAGTGGGAGATAGATCGTTCCTTCAGAAAGTGTCTACATGCCTCTAACCCCAAATTTTGGGGAATGCTTGTGTACAAACTGACGACATCAAAACTGATCATCCAGTAATCAGAATTCCATGTAAAGTTGTTAATTTTTCTGAGGAATTAGAACTCGGCATTATGAACAATTTTGTGGCGGTTAAAAGCCCACTTGGGCGGAGATTTTCTTTGTAACAACTTATGCAGAATATGCATTTATATAATTTTCTGACATTTATTTTTTCATGAGATAAATGTGACACACGATGTTAATTAGATGCCTGTATATGTAGCCACAAAGCCTATATGTATTTTAAGTTAACAACTGAATTGACTGTGTAAACAAACTCAATGATACATTGTAGCCCGATTGCAGTATCTCTTCATTGTCTATGGGCACGTGATGCATGACGGAATGCATCTGGGTGTTTACTTTAAAAGTATGGTGAAATGATGTTACTCCACCCGTGACCAAGAGGTAGGCTTACCTCGAAACGCGTTGGGGCTGTATACTTTTTTTGCCAATTAAACCTTGAGCACTGAAAACATAATTTGGGCCTCGACTCTGGTTTCTACATATAGGACCATACCAGTTTTCTAAACTCATATATATATATATATATATATATATATATATATATAATATTGCCACAAGGGAAATCCGCTGGAACAGAGATCAGGCGAGCCCATAGACTGATAAAGCAGGTAAGGTCTTTATTTTTTGGCAGCTAAGGATGACGCGTTTCGACTGCAGCCGTAGTCTTGGTCACATGACCCACGCCTCCATGTTATATCTTTAAAGGGACAGTGTCAATACATCATCATAGACATAGAAAAATTGCATTTTTTGGTATGTTGAAAACGTCACATTTTTAAAATTCTTTTTGTGAAAACAAAATAAAATAAAAGTGTATTACAATACAATGCAATGATACATCTTTGCTGCAAATTGGAGCTGTTATGTTGGTATCGAAGTGAGATTTAACATGTAATATGATAATAATTGTCGTGTCTGACCAATTGGCTAGTATGGTGCAGCTGTTTTTCATGGGACTAGTGCCCTGTGTGTGCCATGTTGTGTGTGTTCCAAGGCTCCAGCATTTCTATGTGGACTAATTTGGAGTGAAGGTTGAATACCATAATGTTTTATAGGTGACTAGAGTCTTGTCAGGGGGCCATTCAGGACTCAGTTGCTCATACTGGTAACTCTGAGGTTACCAGTATGAGCAACTGATAAAGAATTAATCAGATAAAGAATTAGAAATCTGCCAAAATAAAACCACACTCCGATTTCTAGTGCAAGGTTATAAAGACAAAGATTTTCGATCAGTCCGCACAAAAGCTAATAGTCTGTCACAAGATCATTGTCTGAGCAATACAATCAGCCAGGCAAATTATGATGGTACAAATGAATCCCCTCATGAAGTTAGACTGATTACTACATATTGTAGACAACAAAAACAGATCAGAAAAATTGTATATAAAAATTTGGCCTATTGTTTTACATGATCTGACTCTATCCCAGATTTTACCCCCTCAATCTGCATTGACTTTAAAAAGAGTACCATCCATGAGGAATGTTTTAGTTAGGAATGGCCCAGAGGCCACTATGTACAACACTTGGTTGTCACATAGGTGTGTTTTTTTTTTAATGTAGCTCATGCCGGGCTTGTAAATTTGGGATCAACAAGCCTGAGTACATGACAGCTTTCAGTAACATACCAGTGAAAATGCAAGATTACTACACTTGTTATACAGATTTTGCTGTCTATGTGCTTAGTTGTACATGTGGTTTAAAGTATATAGGGCACACCAAGCTCCAGGTACATGTCCGCATACTCCAACACCTGAAAGCCACAGTCAACTCTGACCCGAATTACCCAGTAGCCAGGCATTTGAAGCTAGTACATGTTAACATCTTAAGTGATCTACAGTATTCTGTAATTGGGGAAGTTCCTAAATCCATTCGAGGGGGAGACAGAGAACGACAGTTGAGACAGTTAGAATCCAAATTTATATTACAGCTTGATACAAAGATACCTAATGGTCTAAACATGGGAGAAGATCTTCACAATTTTTGTGAGGATCTGGCTATTGTATCTCTTTCTGTTCTAAACAGAGTCAACACAAGAAGGTCTACATTTGACAGATAGTGATATATCTCTCAATAAGTTTTCTTTTCTCATTGCACTATGGATTTAATGGAGGTGTTTTTATGCACACTCTTTTCATGGTTTCACAAGGATATGTATGGTTAAGCTGGGCACTTGCCTAGATTGAATGCTGCTATGAAATTTGTTTACAGAATTATAGGGTTTTTCCTGGGGCTCCGGGAGAATTTTTAGTTGCATTACCAGTTTTAATTTGCACTAGCACATTTTTACACTTTTTCATACGTGACAATGAAGCAGTTCATGTGATTTGTGAGAATCTTGAATGGACTAATGTTGAAGCTACTTTGACACATGAGTATTTGTTTACATTGGCTATTTTGCAAATGTTTCTTTAACCCCTTCACTGCGGCGGCTATTCCGCCGCAGTGCTAAGGGGTGGGGGGGCCGCGCGGCGGTCCCGTGCTCGTGATGGAACCGCTCCGTCACGGCACGCAGGTGAGCTGTGCTTGTGGCGGAACGGTTCCGTCACGGCCCCGCTTGCGCTAGAGAACGTTAGCGCAGGCGCGGAATTCGCGCCGCGCAGGCGCGGCGAGAAGGCCGTGACGGAACCGTTCTGTCACCAGCACAGCCCACCCGAGGCTCGTGACGGAACGGTTCCATCGCGAGCATGGGAGGGGTTAAACATAAAAGGTATCAGTCTAGGTTTATGAAAAATGATCATGCTGGTTTTATAGTACACTATGTACTTATACTCGGACCTAAGATTTTATAGCATTATGTTCTTAATTATGCATATCAAATTCCTTTATCTATAATGGGTTTTAGATATTTATTCGCAATAGCACTTTGTCACATTGTAAATTTGAATTTGGTAGTCTGTTGTCCATATCTGTTGTGACCACACAACATGAGCACAATTGTTTACAAGTGTGATTTAATTTTTTTCACTATTTAAATGCACTTTACGAAGTAGCGCGTCATGTGAGCAAGACTAAGGGTGGGCGGCCAGCTACGCTCCGTGCACGGAGTGCACGTAGTGCCGTCTCCTATGCATTTTGCGTAGAAATGCGCATGCGCGGGCGCCCGCGCATGCGCATTAGTATTCGAAATGGCGGCGCGAATCCAGGGACGGCGAGAGGGAGCCCCGGGGACGCGGCGGACCAGGTAAGTGTTTTTAAAAGCTTTCTATCCTTTTATTGAAGTATTTAGGGAGGGCGGGAGGGAGGCGGGCGGCGCGTAGTGGGGCTACGCGGAGTGCGCGGGTGGGCGTAGTTTTGTGCCCACTTCGCGTAGCTCCGCGTAGCTCCGCGTAGCCCCACTCCGCACACTACGCCCAGGGTTAATCGAGACCGCTCTCCTCCGTCGAAACGCGTCATGTTGAGGCACTGGCCAGGACTGACTAGTCGTCATGTATATGCACCAAATAAAGCACTGCATTGAAATTTATTCCAGAGAGTGGTCCGTACCTGTTTTTCCCTCGCCTGTGGATGGTGGGGATTTTGGGGATTTAACCAGACATATATATATATATATATATATTTATTTTGCTACCTCTTTTCGCCAGGTCGCGCACTCTAGCACGGGTGCATTGATGCGAGGGGCGAACCTCACTCGTATTTCTGCTCCTTTTCCTCTGTAGTTTCCAAAGAAAACAAGCACTCGCGGGAGGAGGATCAAACAGTTTTTATTCCTGACCCTCCGAGCACCAGACGCGTTTCGGCTCCTGCCTTTGTCAGTGGTACACTGACGCGCCATTTTTTCTGTTTTAAATATCCCCCATGTGATAAAAACAAATGGAGATGGAAATGGGACTATTTGCCCAACTTTTTCGGCCATCTTAGAACGGTTCTTTACATTGTAATACATGCATTTTCATTACGCCCTGAATGGGCTTACTTTTCATCCACAGTTTTATGTAATAATTTTACATTCCATTATGATATTCGGCCCTGGATGGGCTTATTGTAAATACCAGTTCATTATAACAATTTACTCTTTCCATCTTCAAGGAACTTTGTGCAAATCATATTATAACACCCACACCCAAATTAAACAAGAAAGTTAAACATGTACCTCATAATATTTAAAACCACTTATCATTTTCTCATGCTTCTCTTACGGTCAACTGCAACTGTGCACTACTGTTCAACACTACCCTGGGAGTTCTAGCCTAAGTGTACTGTCATTTCTTCATGGCTGTTCAGACCCCCGGGGTTCTTAGTCCCAATGTCTATTATGTATCTGGATTCCAGCCTCCTTAGTTTTTGCAGCCTATCCCCACCTCTGGGATTGTTGGGGACTTGATCTAATATAAAGTATTCCAGTAGTTCGCTATTACTTTTATGATGTTGTTTGTAATGTCTTGCTACTGGATATGATGGATCACAGTTTGTTATGGCTCTGAGGTGTTCCAGAATGCGCATTTTTGTGGGATTTACAGTGCTGCCTATATAGCGTAATCTGCAGGGACACACTAGACAATACACTGTGTAGGGTGTTGTGCAGGTCAAAAAGGATTTAATTTTTCGTGCTTCGCCTCTCACTTGGTAAGTCATGACTTTTTTACTCCGTTTGCACGCCTTACAACGTCCACAGGGATGGAAACCCACTATTGGTTTCCCAAATGGATCTTTTACAGGACGTGCAAGGTAACTACTCATTAGTGTGTTTCTTAGTGCCCTTGCTCTCCTGTAAGTTACCAACGGTTGCGTCGGTATGTCTGTGCCTATTACCGGATCTGTGGTTAACAGATTCGAGTTTTTCCTCAATGCTGTTCTTAGCTGCCCCGCTCCTTCTGAAAACGTTGTAATCAATCTGAATTTACCATCTTTGTCGTTGACCTTCAGTTTTGGTTTCTTCGTTTCAGCTCGTGAGATGTTGTTCACTTTCTTTAGGGCCTCGTTCAGACATTTCTCTCCATACCCTCGCTGTTTGAATCTTTCTATACTTTCTTGTGCATTCTTTTGATATTCCTCCTCTTTTGTGCAGTTTCTTTTAATCCGCAGCAGGTTTTTCTGAACAGCTGTGTCGTGATTTTCCCTCGTGCTATTTGTATTTCCAAGTCGAGAAAATGTATTTTACTGTCACTTATTTCACTTGTGAAGCGCAAGTTATAAGGATTTACATTTAGTCTCTCTATATATTCTTCAGCCTTCTTGTCTGGACCTCGCCAGACCATCAGCAGATCGTCTATATATCTGTACCATACCACTATGTGTTGGGTCCACTCCGCATGTTTTGGGTTCCACGCTTCATTTTCCTCCCACCACCCCCACAAAAATATTAGCGAAGCTGGGAGAATAGCTTGTGCCCATGGCCACCCCTACCAATTGTTTATAATATTGGTCTTGGTACAGAAAGATGTTATATTGTAGGCTGAAGTTTAGAAATTCCAAAAGCATTTTGTTGTGTTCTAAGAAGTTGGCCTCTCTTGTAGATACAATGTCTTTTACAGCCCTCATCCATTGTTCATGGTCTATGCTAGTGTATAAACTAGCTATGTCCATTACTATGAGTTTATCTCCTTCTCTTAAGGTGAGCTGTTCTAATTTGTTTAGTAGGTCTTTAGTGTCTTTCAAATAACTCCTCAGAGTCTTTACATAGTCAATCAGAAAATAGTCAATATAGATGGATAAATGTTCCAAGAGACTCCCTTGGGCACTTACTATTGGTCTTCCCGGTGGCTTTGCTTTATCTTTGTGTACCTTTGGGAGATGGTAGAAGCATGGTGTTATCGGATTTAGGCATCGAAGGTACAAATATTCCTCTGTCTCTATTGGATGGTGGGGATTTTGGGGATTTAACCAGACATATATATATATATATATATATATATATATATATATATATATATATATATATATATATATATACATATATAGACATATATATATATATATATATATATATATATATATATATATATATATATATATATATAGACATATATATATATATTTCCCAACTCCACCATGATAAGGGGGACACCCGCAAGAGGATTCATCATTCCAACCAGTTTAACCAGTTTAATGAGGTGAGGTCCTTCCACACTTGGCAGAAAGATCACTGAGACGTGTTTCGGCAGCGGTATAAACATAGAAACAGTACTGACATAGATTTTACCGAATGAAAATCATGAGCAGGAAATTGTAGAACTCTATGTATGGTAGATTATGTCTATCTTTTAATGTGGCAAAAGTGATGGGATGGCCCTCCTCCTCTTGTTGGGCTGGGTAGGAGATGCCTTTCACCTTCCATGTGTCTATGGACAGGCATTTCCCTTTGTATTTGATCTTGCTGTTGGCCCAAAGAGACTCCCATTATCGAGTTCCTTACACTGTTCTCCATTTCCTTGTCTACTTTGAGTAGGGCAATTTTTGTGTTTTTGAATATTGAGCTGGAGGCGTGTGTATGTTTATTAGCTGTTAGTAGTACCAGTGGATTGAGGTTGTTTAGAATGGCTCACTCGATTAGTAGCCATACCGGCGTGTACCCTTGAGGGGTTGACTTCCAGTAGGTCCCCTGTTTTGCTAGGAAAGCAGTTTGGAAGGTTATATAGTCTGCTAGGTTTAACCCTCCCAGTTTTGTATCGAGCCGTAGTTGTTTAATACTTATACGCGCTTTTCGCCCTCTCCATAGGAATTTATTAATCAGGTTATCCACTTTGCGATGGAAGTCGTCAGTAAGAAGAAGTGGTTGCTTGCTTAGCAGGTAATTGATCATTGGGGTGATCATCATCTTGATCATTTCTATTCTGCCCCACTAGGTTATAAATTTGGGAGACCAGGACTCCAAGAGTTTCTTTGTTTTTACTAACAATAGCTTGTCATTTTGGTCTAGTGTAGTCCTATGGTCGTTGCCGAAGTGGATCCCTGGGTGTTTGATAAAATCTTGTTTGCCAGGCCAGGCCCGACCTCCCTAGAGTGTCCCTAGTGGTGTGGATGTTGAGGGGTTTACATTCTGATTTGTCCCTGTTGAGTTTATATCCTGAGTGTCCTGAGTATATCTCTATGGTTTCTATCAGGGCCTCTATAGAGGTCTTAGGTTGCTCTGTCACAATGAGAATGTCGTCCGCGTAGGCGGCTAGTTTAATTTCCACATTGTTGATATTGATCCCCTTTACTTAGTCTTGATGTCCCTGATCAGGAGCTCCAAGGCCAGCAGGAAGAGTGAGGGTGACAGAGGGCAGCCCTGTCTAGTTCTGCGTTGTAGTGTGAAAGGTTCGGAGAGTGATACATTAATGACTATGCGTGCTCTTGGGTCTCCGTACAGTGCCAACACCTTCCGTATGTATGCTTCCCCAAGGTTGAATGAGTGCAAGCATTGCTCCAGGAAGGCCCATGAAACTCTGTTGAAAGCCTTCTCGGCATCTAGGGTGATAGCCACCGCTGGGTCCGCTGGGTCTGCCAGTTTGGCGGTGTGTTCTAGAATGTGGCATAGGAGTCTGGTATTGTTGTTTGACATATGGGTCTTTAGGAAGCCTACCTGTGAATTGCTTATTGACGCGTATCTGGACTCATATGAACCCCGTGAAACCACTTGGGGGGGACGGCTGTCCACAAAACAAAACACTACAAACCCAGACTAGGCTCATTGCTATAGAACACTTCTTGTAACCTATCGTTACCCTTTCCTTTCTATTCTCTCTCTTTCTTTCACCCTGTCCTTAATCTCCTAGCAAGTCAATGTAAAGGGGTGCAGCCAAACATGTATACTAATTACCTGTAGCTACGGCAATACCAACCACGTTTGGAAACGGAAACGGAAAAGCGGTAATTAATAAAATAATTTGACATTTTAAAAAAAGAAAATCATGAGCAGGAAGTTTAAAAATATATATACACACATTTTGTAATAGCACGCGTAAACCAAATTTTGGCCATGTAGCATATTGTAGTATTAATCTCGAGCCATAATGACCTTTCAAGAAAATACCAATGCATGATGCGCTGAGCAATTGCAATAAACTACATCCTTCCAATATTCCAGTCCAACTGATCTAGATAGATGCAAATGGAAAAATCAGTCCACAACAGTCCGTTCGAGTCAGGTGTTCCAGCAAAATTAAAAAAAGGTATTAAACACATAACTTTTGTGCTCCTTCAAAAGAATGTTTCTGTTTCCTGTTGAGTGAAACAACTAATGCGAGTTCCACAAACACCTTATAGTTCCTGTGCATTGGAGTGCTATACGTGAATCACCTTGAGTAACATAATGTTGCCACATTGTTGCCATTAGGATGCAAAGTTCTCCAAGAACACCAAACGCCGGTCGCAGCAAAGGAACAAGCAGTAATATGTGAGGTGTAGTCTCACAGGAGAGGAGCAAATGGAGTCCTATAACGAGCATGGAGGCAAAGTCACCAGCAGTATCACAGCTGTGAATCCTCAGCGTCAAGCAACAATGTTGTACGGTGCCCAGCACGGGGGAATCCTTGGCTCTTTAGAGTGAGGCAGCCAGCACATAGCGGGAAGCAGGAACTCCGCGCTGAAAACCTACAGGGTTTCCTTGCGCTCCGTCCTCACCCCCACACGAGACTCTCCCTCATCGACTCATTCCGGTTTCACCCTGGGGGCTTTTTCTGTAAACACTACCACAGTGAACTCCAGTAAAAGCAGTCAAAGTAGCAAGCCCAATTCACGCTGGTGTTGCGTGTTAAGGTGCCGCCGCAACCACCTTAGAAATTAAAGCAAATCCCAACTCCACCATGAGAAAGGGGACACGCACACAAGGATTTGACATTCCAGCCAGTTTAATGAGGTAAGGTCCCTCCACACTCAGCAGAAAGATCACTGAGACTCGTTTTGGCTGCGGACAGCCTTTCTCAATCAGTGAGTCATCAAATTAGACACGGCTTTTAAAACCACCCTGATTATAAACATAGAAACAGTACTGACATAGATTTTACCGAATGAAAATCATGAGCAGGAAGTTTAAAAATATATATACACACATTTTGTAATCGCGCGCGTAAACCACATTTTGGCCCTGCAGCATATTGTGTGTGTCTGTGTGTCTGTGTGTATATATATATATATATATATATATAGATATATCCAATCAGGGTCGGATTGGGATCACAATAACCTGCCCACTCTGCCCCACTCCCGCAGTGATCCCTAAGTACCTTTTCTTGTCTCCCCGTCCCGCCAAGAATGCCACTACACCTTTTCTCTGTGGTGGTCATTTATTGGCCGCAGTTTATTAGGGTTACAAGGAAAAACAGGTATTGTATCACTTGCATCAGGTATCACTTGCATTTGCATGTTATGTCATTATACATTCCTTGCCATTGTCTCTTGCCCCTTCTGGGGCGGTTTTTCTGTTGGTTGGATTTCTTTGCGCTTCCTCCGTCTCTGCATATTCCCCCTTCCCTTCGTCGCCATGTTGCCCAGCCGTGAGGCATCCCAGAGCCGTTGTCCTTAGGCCATCTCACCCAGCCGTGCGGCATCAGAAGGTGAGTGGACCTATTCTGGCGCACCGCCCTCCGGTGTGCCTCCGTACCAACCGTTCTCAGCGTAGCCCTTCGCCACGCCCTTTCCCTATCACAGCCCTGCGACAATGCTGTTCCTAAGGTGTGGGTGGGTGGGTCAAGATTCTTTTCGCCGTGCTGCTCCCCCGCTCCTGGACATAGGAGTATCCCTGGGGGAGCAGCGCTTATATGCCCCCACCAAGGCCTAGCTTGGCCCCAAGGCACCCCCCTCATTGGGGGTTTCAAACAACGCCTGCCCCCCCCATTGGCCGCGCGGTGCGGCCGGAAACCAGGTGAGGGGGGGAAGGGGGGGGGGGGGGGCGGGCTGGGCGCCAAATGGGGGCTCCCTCGCGTATCTGGGGAGACCCCGTATTCCCGCCTTCTTCTCCCCGATCGCTGCTTCCGGCCCCCATTTTGCCTGCTTTGGTGGGGGGCTCGGTGCCGGTTATGGCGCCGGCTCCTGAGCCCCTACGGGGCCCGCCTCTGCAATTCGGCCCGGGCACTGACGAAAAAAGTGGCCCACATTCAAGAAGCGTGGCCCATATTTAAGGGGCGTGGCCCACATTCAAGGGGCGTGCCCTTTCATGAAACACCATTTGCACAGACAAGGAATGAAAGTGGGAGGATACTGTTCTTGCACAGGACACAGGGCCAAGGTGACAATGGCCTACATGCTTAGCAACTAAAAAAAAATAGCAAGGCCCCTTTTTGTCACAAAATTATTCCAGCCCTCCAGCACAGGAGCACCTGAAAAGCAGCAAAGCCCCTGCTATTACTAACCTACTTAGCCCTCCCCAGACCTTCAGCTCAGGAGCACATGAACAGAGGTAAGGCCCCTGCAATTAGTAAATTAATCAACCCTCCAGGCCTTGGGAAAATGTCCTGGCAGGGGAGCACAAAACACAGCTTTCTGGGTCATCCAAGGTAGCCAGGTAGCCAGGGGGGAGGCTGAGGTGAAGCTGGCGCATGGGAAGTGCCTTTCCATTGTGTTCTGGCAGTTTGAGTATTTACCATTTACTGTAGTATTACCCTTCTACCTGTGTATGGTACCCTTTTGTAACTTGCACACGTCACTTTTCTCTTGTAACACACTGTTTGCTACCTCTCACTTTTGTTTGCTTTAGATACTTGCACAAGTCAATCAATCAATCAATCAATCAATCAATCACAGCATTTATATAGCGCACTACTCACCCGGAGGGTCTCAAGGCGCTAGGGGAAGGGGGACCGCTACTGCTCGAACAGCCAGGTCTTGAGCTGCTTCCTGAAGGCGAGGTGGTCCTGGGTCAGGCGGAGGTGGGTCGGGAGGGAGTTCCAGGTCTTGGCGGCCAGGTAGGAGAAGGACCTTCCTCCTGTGGTGGCTCTTCGGATCCGGGGGACGGCGGCGAGGGCGTGGTCGGTCGATCGAAGTTGGCGTGTGGGAGTGTAGAAGTTGAGGCGGCTGTTGAGGTATCCTGGGCCTTGGTTGTGTAGGGCCTTGTGTGCGTGGGTGAGGAGACGGAAGGCCATTCTCTTGTTGACCGGGAGCCAGTGCAGATCTCTTAGGTGTCCGGAGATGTGGCTGCGACGGGGGATGTCCAGGATGAGTCGTGCTGAGGCGTTCTGGAACCGCTGGAGTCTTTTCTGGAGTTTGGCGGTGGTTCCGGCGTAGAGAGAGTTGCCGTAGTCCAGACGGCTGGTGACGAGGGCCTGCGTGACCGTCTTCCTAGTCTCGGTGGGGATCCACCGGAAGATCTTGCGCAGCATGCGCAGGATGTTGAAGCATGACGAGGAGACGGCGTTGACTTGTCTGGTCATGGAGAGAGAGGAGTCCAGGATGAAGCCCAGGTTGCGTGCGTGGTCTGTTAGTTTGGGTGCGCTGCCCAGGGCGGGGGGCCACCAGGAGTTGTCCCAGGCGGAGGGTGAACATCCCAGGATGAGGACTTCCGTCTTGTCCGAGTTCAGTTTCAGGCGGCTGCTCATCATCCACTTGGCTACGTCTGTCATCCCTTCGTGTAGGTTGGCTCTGGCGGTGGCGGGGTCGTTGGTGAGGGAAAGGATCAGCTGGGTGTCGTCGGCGTAGGAGATGATGTTGAGGTTGTGTTTGCGTGCGATGGCTGCGAGGGGGCTCATGTAGACGTTGAAGAGGGTTGGGCTGAGCGAGGAGCCTTGAGGAACGCCGCAGATGACTTCGGTGGCTTCTGATCTGAACGGGGGGAGGCGGACTCTCTGTGTCCTTCCGGCGAGGAACGAGGTGATCCATTCCAGTGCCTTCTCCTGCATTCCGACGTTGCTGAGGCGCTGCACTAGGGTTCGGTGGCAGACCGTGTCGAAGGCCGCGGAGAGGTCTAGGAGGATGAGGGCTGCTGTTTCTCCGTTGTCGAGCAGGGCTCGGATGTCATCGGTAGCTGCGATCAGGGCGGTCTCGGTGCTGTGGTTGGCCCGGAAGCCAGACTGCGAGAGGTCGAGGGATCCGTTCGTCTCGAGGAAGGCGGCCAGCTGCTTGTTGACGGTCTTCTCGATGACTTTTGCAGGAAACGGGAGCAGGGAGATGGGGCGGTAGTTCTTGAGGTCGGTGGGGTCGGCTGATGGTTTCTTTAGTAGAGCGCTGAGTTCGGCGTGCTTCCAGCTCTCCGGGAAGGTGGCGGTGTCGAAGGAGGTGTTGATGATGTCCCGCAGGAGGGGTGCGATGATAGCGTCGGCCTTGTTGAAGACGTGGTGAGGGCAGGGGTCGGTCGGAGATCCGGAGTGGATGGAGTTCATCGTGGGGATGGTGTCTTCGGTGCTGATCGGGGTCCAGGCGCGGAGGGTGGTGGTGGGGGGCGGTGGTTCAGTCGTGGCGTGCGTCGGTTGAGAGCTGAAGCGGTTGTGTATGTCCGCAATCTTGTTGTGGAAGTAGGAGGCGAGGGAGTTGCAGAGGTCTTGCGAAGGGGTGATGTCGTTGTTTCCGGCGTTGGGGTTGGAGAGCTCTTTAACGATGTTGAAGAGTTCCTTGCTGTTGTGGGCGTTGTTGTCCAGTCGTTCCTTGAATGCAGTTTTCTTGGTGGCGTGGATCAGTTGGTGGTGTTGCAGTTTTCTTGGTGGCGTGGATCAGTTGGTGCCACCATTGCCTACGTAACGTTTGTTCTTGTGCTGGAGTGTCTGCCATTAATTGCAGTATTATACCTCTACTTGTATTTTGTACGCTTTTGTAACCTGCACACATATCACTTTTTCCTCCTGTAATGTATCGTTTGCTCCTCTTGTATTTTGGTTGCTCACTATTGTCACTTTTGATTCATGTAACTTAACGTTTGCTTTTGTAATTTGTCCACTTATAATTTTCTCCTCATGTATTATTGCTGTTCCTAGTGTGAAGCGCTCTGACACCTTTGGGTAAAGTCTGCGCTATATAAAATCGCATAAATAAATAAATAAAACAAAAAAATTCCAAACATCACCAGGCCCCCACAGCAAGACCCATTCTTCCTCGCCCACTATGCCCTGAATGTGAAGGGCTGTGGGCGAGGTGTTAAGACTAACACCGTTTCTGGGCTGCATGGGCGCCAGGGGGCCGAGGGGCAAATGGCTCAAAGGCCTGAGAAACACCTGGCCCCCAGGGAGGCCGATTATTGCAAACAATCACCCCTCCCCAGCCCAGCCTCAGCTTGATTGCTTGGCAGGGTAGGGGTGAAGGAGAGGCCACAGCTGACAATCGCTGTCTGGCCGCACTGCGAGGCTGCTTTCATTTTCTCTGTCTCTGTGCACTATGTGGGCCGGTTTTTTTTCTCCCCTTTCCTAGTCCACTCTCTGTGGACTGGGACAGGGGAGAAAAAAAACGGCCCACAGAGGGCACTAAGGCACCGGCCCTTCGGCCCATGCCCGAATGCCCGCCTTGCCAATCCGCCCCTGTATCCAATCAACGAAGTTCGCCAGTCCCCCAGCCACTTGCGGCGGCGGGCTCGAGCGAGGAGGCGACCCTCTTAATATTTCAACAAAGCAACTTTACCATCAGAAAGAAGTTAGCTCGAGCCCAGATTCATTAGCGTGAAGTTTTATTTACCACACAGAATGCCAAACAACACCCGACGCGTTTCGGTGCAGCCGCACCTTGGTCACGGGTAACAGTGTTTTTCTCCCATCACAAGTTTTAAAGTAAAGTTTAATCAAACAACATAAAGGTAGGACTACTCGTCCTCACACAAGTGTATGTTTTACCACAGTTTGGCGGCCATATTTGAATGTGTTTAGTTCTAATGCAGGTAATTGTACATCCAGTTTACCACAAGGATATGTGAGCAATCTCGACATTGTCGGGTGTTGTTTGGCATTCTGTGTGGTAAATAAAACTTCACGCTAATGAATCTGGGCTCGAGCTAACTTCTTTCTGATGGTAAAGTTGCTTTGTTGAAATATATAGATATATATGTACATACATATATATAGTTATGAGAGGACCTTTGGGTCATCTCTGTTCTGCCATTACGGCAGAACAATAGATTCAACACATTGAAATTCTACTCCTGTGGTCTGTCAGAGTGGGTGACTGTGGTATCTCCTTAGTGACGTAATGGGGAATATGTGAGCAATCTACTTGCCTCTTCTTCAACACTGATTGGTGGACACCAATAGAATCGAACTGGTTGTTATGGTTTCTTTGGAGCTGTGTGTGGGATAGTAGGAATTTATAGAGAAGAGAAGGACATTAGAAGCAGAGGCAAGTAGTGGTTGAGGTGATTACTTATAACTTGAATAAACCTGGTGGCTTAAGCTGTATGGCCGCGTAGACATTCTTTGCCTGAGCTCCTCGCGGCAGCCCTCATTTAACAAGAATCCTTAATAATCCCACCCTTAAAAAACAAATTGATTGGCAATCGGAATATATACTGACCTGAATCCGAGGTATCCAGTGACATCAGGAGTGCAGAAACTGGTGTGACATGCCTCGGCAACAGAGACGGGGCCTCCAGGGGGAAAGTGTACCATCTTGGACTCACGAAGCCGGAAGAAAGCGATGTTATGGGAGGCCCGAGACTCGGCCGGGCACCTGGGCCATGGTGTAGGCCCGTGCAGGACTCGGAATAGCGGACGAGAGGGTGTTCCCCCAGAGTCACTGTGGAGCAGAGGGCAGCGGTTCCGCTGCATCGGAGGACTGTGGACAGGCGAGGAAGCCCAAATGGGGTTGTGGCCCGGTCCTGTGGCATACAGGGAGCAGCAGCGGTTCGCATCGGTGGCCCGCAGGAGGAAAGCTGAGAGCATCAAGAAGAAGAGTTGCCAGCCCAACAAGCCTTGGGCAACTAGAGAGGTGGCCTCTGGGCTGCCAAGGGGCTGAACATTTTAGCATTTGTGGCGCTGTTCCCTGGAATCCAGAGTGAACAGTAATGGGAGACTGCTACAATATTGGCCACAAACGCAGGACATATGCAGGACTGTCCACTGCTGAGCCAGGAAGTTATTGGGCCTGGGAGGGCACGGGCGCATTGGAAGGATCTGGTCAGAATTGAGTGAGCTGGCAGGGAGCATGAGTGGAATACTGGCCCGTAGATCGAGATATTTATGAACGAAGAGCCGCTCTGTTTAATTCACTGCCACCCAATGGGGTCCTAGAGGTCGACCCAACTGACAGTCATGGAGTGAGCCGCTGGCCCGGGGGGAATCACACGGGGCCCTACGATGATAAAGAGGAGGCTTTTGAAGGGACAGAGCACACGCGTATACACCGGTCTATATGGCTTGCTCGAGTCATAGCACAGGGGTCAAGTGAATCTGTAAAACATGCAATGGAAGCGAAAAGCCAATGAAAGTGGCAGCAAAGACCCTTACAAGTCAGCCAAGCATTTATCCAATGGGAAACTATCGTGAGTTGGAAGAGATCGGGACTCTGTGTCCGGCTAATGGTTACTTCCAGTCAAAGCACGGGGCAAATTATGACTCGGTTCTCCCAACCCAGGGCAGAGAAGAGAGGCTGACCATTAGATGGAAAGCAGTTCATCAGCGACTGCCATGGGGAAAGATAACCCCCACCCTCCCCCCCCAAGTCTCAGACGAATAAAATCTCTAACTATGCACAACCACTGATACATGGCTCGGAACAGCAAGACGGTAATTCTGCCGGTGACCAAGTACCTCCGGAGAGGGCTGATGAGGGTCCACCCACACTGGTGGATGTGATTCAGGCCATCCAAAGAACCAAGGATGACATGGTCAATAGAAAGGACTCGAGAGCTATAGATGTTAATCTACTACGGGTTGATTTGAGGAAAGTCTCAGATAGAATGGACACCACCGAAAAAGATGTGAGTGCATTGCAGTCTGATGGCAAGTCCCTTAGGGGCACTCTAGTTGAACTGAAAACACAGGTAATACAGCTAGACGAGATTGTGGAGGATTTAGAAGGGAGATCATGGAGAAGTTATCTGTGTTCTGTTGGATTCCCCAAAAAGGCAGAGTGCCCCTCCATCGAGCTCTTCCTGGAGGAGTGGCTCACCAGAGCAATTGTCCCACTCTCAAAATTATTTAACATCGAGCCCGCATACAGGGCATTTGTCCCGCCGCACAGACCAGGAGCCAGACCAGAAGCACCACCGAGGGTCATTATGGCAAAACTGTTTAACTATCGGGCCAGATACTTCCTACTGCAGCTCTCACGTAATCAAGGTCAGTTCATTTTTGAGGGACAGTCCCATCTCAATATATCAAGACTACACCCAACGAGTACAAGATCACAGGAAATCCTACATCAAGGTCTGTGTGAGTTGAACTTGAAATATAGCCTAATGTTTCCTGCGAAACTAAGGGTTGAACATGAAGTACACACGCTCTTCTTCCACTTTGCGGGGGACACCACTGATTGGCTGAATACTAAGGGACCAGAGAGACAACAGTTGGTCCCCTCCAAGGGGTCTTCTGGGAGCCACAAAGTACCAGGGACACTACAAGATCGTCAGCGATCTCAAAGACAACAACAGTCTGGAGCATGGAGTGACAATGGCCGAATAACAGTCCTACGAGAAAGGGGCCAAATGGGAAAAGTTCAACCTGAGACATTTAGCCACATGGTTTGACAAGAATAGCAGCACAAATTTTGAAACTCCTTAGTTGGAATATTAGAGGTATGGCGGGGCTGGTGAGAAGACGCAGGGCCTAAGTTTTTCGGAAACGATATAAAGTGGGGATCGCTGGATTGCAGGAGACGCATGTATGAGGAGACACCATCGCAAGTTTTTCGGAAACGGTATAAAATGGGGATCGCTGGATTGCAGGAGACGCATGTATGAGGATTCAGAAAAGGGGGTGGTGATGGACAGAGTATCTGAATTAAACAGAACACTCATACCCAGTCAACAGATAAGGGCTTGATCCATCACCGTTTTTTAGCTCACTGCACCATCCCAGCTCAGAACCTGGCTACATGCAAATTAGTCTGTCCCTGGCCCAGTGCATCATGGGAACAGGGCAGACCAAACTACCAAGCCAATTCTTATACTGGGAAGGAAACAAGCTTCCGGGGACCGGTTTCTGGCATTACAGCCGTCTTCGGCCCGGCTTGCTTGAATCCTGATGGTGCAATGAGCAAGGGACTCACATCTGAGTATACCCTTCCACCGGTGAAGAATTGGCTTGGTAGTTTGGTCTGCCCTGTTCCCATGAGGCACTGGGTCAGACTAATTTGCATATAGCCAGGTTCTGAACTGGGGTGATGCAGTGAGCTAAATAACGGTGATGGATTCAGCCCTGATCTCTTGACTGGGTAAGAGTGGTCTGCTTAATTCAGACACTCTGTTCATCACCACCCCCTTTTCTGAAGCATGTATGAGGAGGCACCATCGTAAGTATCAGTAAAAAATGGAGAGGGAAGATATATGTTACCTCTTATTCAGGATTTCTAAATGGAGCAATGATTTGGGTAGCCCTGGGAGAGCCATTCCACTACCTGAACCATGTTTTGGACCCAGAAGGAAGATATGTTATTCTCCATGGGAAGTGGGAGGGCAGGGAGTTGTGTATTATTAACATGTAGGCCCCAAATATAGATTGTCCTGACTTTTTCCCCTGCCATTCTCAAAGCAGCGACACCATATTTGGGGGCCGAGATTGTCCTTCTGGGGTATTTTAATTGTGTCTTTGATGCACAGCTAGATAAGGAGCCCCCAAGAGCTCATACTAAACCACGGATGCTGCGGTCCTTGCAGTTGCTGCTACAGGGTACGCAGCTTACAGATGAGTGGCGGGCTAGAAACTAAACGACGAAAGCGTTCTCCTGTTATACCCCAGCGTCAAATACACGCAGCCGCATCGACCATTGTTGTCTCACACCTGGGTTGTCGGTAACCCTGGGGGGAGTTTGCGAAACTCCGCGAAGTGAACAAAATAAATCCCCCGCGCTACGTGGAGCTCCGCAAGCGGAGCACTGCAATTGAAAAATGCCCTGTTGAGAAATCTCGCCAGGAGGTTTATTTTCCATACTTGCGAACTTGACGTTGGCTATCGCGAACGAGGAAAAATCTCGTCAGGAGGTGGATTTTCCTCGCTCGCGCTCACCAACTTGACGTTGGTGAACGCGAGCGAGGAAAAAACTCTGCTCCGATGCGCAAAGCAGAGATTTTGAGAACTCTCCGAGCTCAGCGTAACGCGGAGTACGGAAAACTCTGCAAACTCCGTGAGCGGAGCGCAGTTCCCCACCCAGGGTTAGTTGTCGGCAGACTGGGAGGGTATTTCCTACCTCCCCCGATACTTTTCGGATCATGCCCCGCTGTTGCTCACCTTGAAAAATGGCCCGGGCCGCCCGGCCATCCCGCTCTGGAGGCTCAGGGTAGAAGCATTATATGATCCACCTTATGCTGCTGTGGGCTCAGAAACTCTACAAAACTATTTTCAAAAAAACTGGGGGTCTGCTTCTAATAGATCGACTGAGTGGCAGGCCATGAAGGTGGATATGAGAGGGGTGTGAATGAAGACCACGTATGGAGTGAAGGAACAGTTAAAAAGCGACATCTGAAAGCTTGAACGCCAACTGCAGGGCATAGAAGGCACTGTACTTGAGACACAGGAACACTTGGCTGAGTGGGCCAGAGTTCACGGGGAGCTGCTGGATGCTTGGGCCAGATTGGATACATTTACATATACATCATATAGACAGAGGTTACATATGCAGGGGGATAGACCAGGGGCGCTACTTGTGAGGTTAATCAAAACAGAAAAGGAACAAACGCCCATATTGCAATTACAGAACAATGAGGGAGTCCGACTGGAACACAACGGGAGATTTTGTGGAAATTTGCATCACATTTGGATTCTACGTGCTCAGGGGCCCAACGGACCAATTCTGGGCAACTTTGGGAGTTTCTGGAGGGCGTGGCTCTCCCCAAACTAGATGAAACCGAGGCGAAGGCCCTGGGGCATAGATCTCATGAGAGGAAATACTAGCATCTATACTGCGTTTGAAACCGAAGCAGTGTGCAGGCGGAGATGTGCTTCCAACGGAATTTTACCAGAGATATGCTCGCTTATTGGTTGATCGCTTATTAGAAGTATTTAACAAGGCCCTAGATAGGAAAATTCTACCAAATACAGTGTGAGAGGCAATTGTGTCCATGCTCCTTAAGCCAGGCAGGGACCCCCTGTTGACGAGCACCTATAGACCAATATCACTCCTCAATGTAGACGCCAAAATATTGAGTGGGATACTGGCGTATGGGTTGCTGCCCTATATGTCTCGAGTGATTCACCCGGATAAAGCTGGGTTTATTCCTAAACAAAACACCACACATAGTTTACGACGTCTGGCACACGTCTGGCATGCCCGGAGTCTGGAGTCAGAGGAGTGGGCATTGGGCCAGCTGGATATCAGACAGGCGTTTGACTCGGTGGAGTGGAATCATATATGGGCAATGTTGGCCAAGATAGGAGTAGGGCAACCTTTATTCCAATGGATGCAAACCATATATAATAGACTGACTGCATGGTGCGCATACATGGACAAGCCTGAGAGAGCTTTGGCCTGAAACAGACTACTCGACAGGGGTACCACCAGTCCCCGCTCCTGTTCGCCATAGCGATGGAGCCACTGGCTATCACATTACAAACAAAAATGGAGGGCTGGAGATACGACTGGGGAAAGCGCTACATGTGGTCTCTATGTATGCCGATGATACACTGGCATACCTGCATCGTCCAGCAGAGGCAGTTCCAGTGCTAATTGACGAACTGGAAAAGTTTGATCTATTGACTGGCCTATGCCTAAACCCTGGAAAATCCAAATTATTTCCCATAGGTGAATTAATAGGAAAATCTGAGAACAAATTCCCTACTGTGGAAATGAGATGGCTATTAGAGGGGGTGCAATATCTAGGGATCACATTGACACATACGAGCACGCCATACTTAGCCAAAAATATAGGGAAGAGAATAGATTGGGATAAAAGATCTGTTGCCTTTTGGAAGGGACTCCCGTTATCCTTAATAGGGAGGGTAGAGTTGACTAAAATTGTATTTCTGCCGAGATGCCTGTACACCCTGCAGAATTCTTTATATATGGTCCTGCAGAAATATTTTTCACAGCTGGACAACCTGATCGTAGAGTTGCTATGGGGAACCAAACGGTGGAGCATTAAACTGAGCACACTGCAGAGACGGCAGGGGATGGGGGTCTGGAAGTTCTGCGTTTTAATTTTTATTATATGGCCACACATTTGCAGCATGCTGTACATTGGTTTGACGAGCAAGACAACTGGGAGAAGCATTTACTGGCGGGCACACATCGTGACATATCCCTCCCGGAATTGTTCATAATGGGATCGAGGGTGCTGAGATCTCTCCCCTATGTCATACGTCAAGTTGCATCGGTGTGGGAATCCTGGGTACCGAAAGTAGTTGGGAGAGCGCAGTATGCTTCTGAGACTCCACTGTGGGCGGTGACTACCTACAAACGGAGAGAACAAGTAATGAATGTTACCAAATGGAAAGAGGGTGGATGTCTTTTGATGGGGGACTTATACACTGCAGAGAGGTTCATAACTAGAGAGGAAGCAAATTACATTTTTCAAGTAAGCAGGGCCTGTACCTGCAGTACGCTAAGATCTCAGCTGTATTTTTCTTGCTCGGTCACGGGCACACCATTCTACTGTTAAACACCATATCTCATCTTGTTTTGCACCGTTCAGGATCCAGGTATTTCAACAGGGTACACAGTTCTAGAGTTAAACAGTCTTTTCTGCTTTGTGTTGGTGGGCGGCACGATTCCACAATTAAACATCCTTGTCTGCTTTAAGCTCGGTGACGGGCACACCTTGTTGGATCTGTTTTCAATTAAGTGACAGGCACACCTCAATTTGTCTGTCTGGAGCACTGAATTCAAATGGGCTGATAGTAAGCATAATGAACCGTCAAAAATATGTTAAGGGTTGAAGTATTATTTTGTTTATTTCACACTTTTGGGGTAGGTTGTGTTTGTGCTGTGTTACCATGCAGAAGGTAACTCCTCTTCCCTTCTTCTTGAAGAGTCCAGGTGAATCTCCAATACCCTGGAAGACGTGGAAATATGCTTTTACACATTATGCTAGAGTGCATGGTACTTCGTTAAAGGGTGAACGTACAATGTCTTTACTACTGCATCGTCCGGGGCCTAAAAGCCAGGAGGTTTTTTGTTTTTAGCACCTACCTGATCTCACATCGGATCTAAGTGATAAATTCAATGACGATGAAATATGCATAAAAAATGTATCTTCACTACCTACGTAAGATCTCAACAGTTTTAAAGCGGTACTAATTTGGTAAGCACCTACAAAGGTCTGGAGATTCAATTGAAGAATGTATATCCGTATTAATTAGCCTCAACATGTAATTTTGGTGAGATTGAGAGACCAATTTATGTTGAGTTGTAGCTTTGAATAAGCGAAGAATCTTTTTGGCAAAAAGATGACTCCGCGCTCTCTGACTTGGTGACTACTGCGAAAACCTATGAACACAGTCTGGTATGTGTGGAGGAAATGAAAAAGGGAGGTAGCAACGGGAAAGAAGATTTAGTGCAACCTGTTTCCTCATACAAAAAACACAATGATCAAGGTGCAGGTTAGAAATTCTGGAAAGATGTTGGCAAAGACGTGAAAAAACTCAAGGGAGGTGTTTCAGGTGTAGCTACTTTGGTCACATTGCTAATAATATAGACTGTGTGTTGGAAGGCCCCTTGTAATAGTTGTGGTAAGAAGGGGCATGTCTCCAAGTGTTGCAGAAGTACTGACTTGAAGAAAAAGAAAATTTGAGAGGTCACATGTGACGAAGAAGACTCATCAAGTGAGGAAATCATCTTGCACGTGAAAGACTGCATGAGTGGTCCCATGGAGACAGTGCAGATCGAAGGTGTGCCAGTCTTCGTGTTGTTTGACTCTGGGGCAAACAGCCCTAGGGAAATGTTTGTAAAGAATTTGTTGGGTAAGGTCAACTTGTTTAAATCTGACATTTGTTCCAAAAGTTACGGGGGTCATCCCATCAAAGTGCTGGGTTATTTTAGTTGAACCATCCAGTTAAAGGACAGAATAATGGCGGGGAAAATATATGTCTCTCTGACAGGCAACTCTCTCATCAGTTGGTTTTGTCAGAGAGACCTCATGGTTTATCTTGACCCCAATGAGAGTCCATCTGTGAGACTGAAACAAATTGAACAAGTAAGGGAGGTGATCAATGATAGGCCGCATTTTGAACAACTGTTTCCAGAAGTGTTTTAGGCTAAGCTGGACTGTACACAAAATTAAGCTAAAGAACGGATCAACACCTATAGTGTGTAAGGTGAGAAGGGTGCCATTAGTGGTCAAGGAAAAAATGAAAGCTGAACTAAAAAAGTGAAGTTAATGGCACAATTGAGGATGTTGCCTAACATCAATGAGATGCTGCCAATGTTAACAGGAACATGTTGTTTTTCGTCAGTTAATTTGACTTCTGCTTACCACCAGGAAAAACTACACCAGGACTCACAAGAGCCGACAGCTATTGTCATCCTGTTTGGTACTTATAAGTTTGTATGCATGCCATAAGGGTTGATTTTGGTGGCAGCTGTTTACCAAAGAGTGATGGAGAGGGTATTGAAAGGAATACTGGGCATAACAATCTACCAGGAGGATGTGTTGGTATATGGAAAGAAAGGTAAGAAAATATCTCCAAACAAGGTTGCTTAGTTATCCAGTACATGGTATATATGCGATATTACAATCCCATATGTGTGGCAAAAAAGAGTTTTGATGGACCGCGCCCAGCGCCAGACCCCCTGGTCCTCGCAAATCCCACTCCACCCGCATAACATATGATGCTGCATCCCTCTCAGCACTCAACCCCGGCCGTCTCCAAGACTGCTACCAAGCCACCCCAGGACACACCCATGGACCCTTCACCTGCCACTCCTGCAAGTTCGACTGCATCAGGACCCACACCAAATCCACAGACTCCAAACAGAGCGACAACACTAACCCACTGAAGTGCATCCTACTCAGCACCCGCTCGGTCCACAGACACGCCATTGAACTTTGGAACCTACTCGACACCACATCGCCAGACGTCGCCTTTCTTAAAGAAACCTGGATGAACGCCTCATCAGCTCCAGACATCGCCATAGCCATCCCGGATGGCTACAAGATCATCCGAAAGGACCGCACCATCCAAACAGGAGGAGGCATCGCCATCGTCCATAAGAACTCCATCCGCATCACGACCAGCTCAGACGATAACCTCGCAGCCGCCGAACACCTTCACTTCCAGATCCACACCGACCCCAAGACCACACTCAGAGGCACCCTCATCTACAGACCTCTAGGACCCCGCACACAATTCAGCGAAGACATCACTGACTTCATCAGCCCACACGCCCTCCCCTCCGAGGGCTACATTCTACTGGGAGACCTCAACTTCCACCTGGAAAAGAAAAACGACGGCAACACCACCACCCTTCTGGACACCCTGGCCAATCTCGGACTCAAACAACTTGTTGATACCCTCACCCACTATGCCGGACACACGCTCGACCCAATCTTCACCTCTAGCAAGCACATCTCCTTCAACCACACCACAGCTCTCCACTGGACGGACCACAGCTGCGTTCACTTCAACTACAAAAAGACCACGACCCACAACCTCCCACAACCAATCCCCCGAAGAAACTGGAACAAAATTACCACCGACCAGCTCTTCACTTCGCTTCACCAAAACCCTCCTGCCAAATCATCGGACCCAAACCAAGCAGCCACCAACCTCACACAATGGATCATCCACAGCGCCGACGAACTAGCACCCTTGAAAAACCATAAAATCAAGCAAAGTAGCAAAAAAGACCCCTGGTTCAACGATTTAATTTAATTTAATTTGCGTGTTTATATAGCGCTAGAATCACTCCCGGGGGAGTATCTCCGCGCTTCGACCGCTGCGAAACCCTTCCTGGCTTCCCTGAGAGATGGTCCCTTAATGGGTATCTCCAGGGTGAGACCAGGCATCCCCGGCGGTCTGGTGGGGCCGTTAGTGAAGATGAGGCAAGCTAATGCCCAGAGTTGCCGAGTGTGATCGCTGATCAGAGTGGGCACCGAGGCGAGAGAATTATCGAGTCCGCTGACCCTGGTCCAGAAACCTGCCGCGCAGGGAATCGAACCCTGGTCCCGGGCCGTCCTCTGCTCTCGGGTCTGCCGCCTCTAACCAGTGAGCCACACTACTTCACTGACATTAGGATGAGGGCAACTGTTTCTCCGTTGTCCAGTAGTGTTCGAATGTCGTCTGTTGCTGCGATGAGGGCGGTTTCGGTGCTGTGTTTGGCTCGGAAGCCGGACTGTGAGGGGTCGAGGGATTTGTTGGATTCGAGGAAGGCGGCGAGCTGACTGTTGACGGCTTTCTCAATAACTTTGGCAGGGAATGGGAGGAGCGAGATGGGGCAGTAGTTCTTAAGTTCAGTGGGGTCTGCTGTGGGTTTCTTCAGGAGGGCGCTGAGTTCGGCATGTTTCCAGCTTTCTGGGAAGGTAGCGGAGTTGAGGGAGCAGTTGATGGCGTCTCGTCTTCCGAGCCAAACACAGCACCGAAACCGCCCTCATCGCAGCAACAGACGACATTCGAACACTACTGGACAACGGAGAAACAGTTGCCCTCATCCTACTTGACCCACGCAGCCTTCGACACAGTCTGTCATAGCACCCTCATACAACGCCTCAGCAATGTCGGAGTACAAGGAAAAGCATTGGACTGGATCATCTTGTTCCTCGCCGGAAGAACCCAGAGAGTCCGCCTCAACCCTTTCAGATCAGAGGCCACCGAAGTCATATGCGGCGTACCACAAGGATCATCACTCAGTCCTACCCTCTTCAACGTATACATGAGTCCCCTCGCATCCATAGCACGCCAACACAACCTCAACATCATCTCCTACGCAGACGACACCCAGCTGATCCTCTCCCTCGCCAAAGATCCAAACACCGCCAAAACCAACTTACACGAAGGAATGAAAGATGTAGCCGAGTGGATGAAGAACAGCTGGTTAAAACTGAACTCGGACAAAACGGAAGTCCTAATCTTAGGCTCATCCCCCTCCGCTTGGGACGACTCATGGTGGCCACCGGCCCTGGGAACAGCACCCATGCCAACGGACCACGCACGTAACCTGGGCTTCATCCTGGACTCCTCCCTCTCGATGACCAGACAAGTCAACGCCGTCTCATCATCATGCTTCAACATCCTACGCATGCTCAAAAAAATATTCCGTTGGATCCCCACCGAAACAAGAAAAACGGTCACCCACGCACTGGTCACAAGCCGACTGGATTACGGAAACACCCTTTACGCCGGAACCACAGCCAAACTACAGAAAAAACTCCAACGCATCCAAAACGCCTCAGCCAGACTCGTACTAGACATCCCCCTCCAAGCTCACATTTCCGGTCACCTGAAAGACCTCCACTAGCTCCCCATCAACAAGAGGATAACGTTCCGACTCCTCACCCACGCACACAAAGCCCTCTACGACCTAGGACCCGAATGCCTCAACACGCGCCTGTCCTTTTACACCCCCACCCACCAACTACGATCGTCCAATCAAGCCCTCGCCGCAATTCCACGCATCCATAGATCCACCATGGGGGGAAGATCCTTCTCCTACTTAGCGGCCAAAACCTGGAATTCTCTCCCCACCCACCTCCGCCTTACACAGAACCACCTCTCCTTCAGAAAGCAACTTAAAACTTGGATATTCGATAAGTAAAGTACCCCCCCTCCCACAAGCGCCTTGAGACCCTCTGGGTGAGTAGTGCGCTATACACATTTTTGAACTTGGCATATAGTGCAAGGTGGACCTTCTGGTTGAGATGAATGAATGAATATTCAAGAAGCAGCTATGATGGCACATCTCTTACGATGACCCAATCAAAAAGTGAAAAAAAGAATCTCAAAGCCAATGTGTGAATGGAAAAATTGGAAACCTTCAGAAGTAAATAAGTTTGGGCCTAAAACTACACAGGCAGCAACAGGCACGTTAAACTGGTTCCATCATTGAAGCTTTCACATATTTTGAGTACATTTGCTGGAATTATCAATTAGTCAGTGCTCACTAAACATTCGGAATTCCTAAAGTCATGGGTCTGTATTAAATTCAAGGGTTCTAAACGTCAGTGAGCACTGAATGTTATGATGCTCTTGCTCCCAGCTTCCTCACAGTTTTTATATTTTCAGCAGCAGACGTTTTCAATCTTAACCAGACTGAGTGCTTGTTCCTTTCTTGGATCCTGCTTCATTACCGCTGCACTGTCTGCCGCAGTGGTGTAGACGACACGGCACACTACCGGAAAGCATGAATCCTGCTATCAGCAATCCCCGGAACTGCTTGTTTGCATAGCCCACACTGCAACCAGTTTTCAAACACAGGCAAAACTGTAAAGATTCCAGTGGAGGCTGGTATTTGAAGGCGGTGGGACAGCGGGCTGTGGGGGTGGAGGGGAAGAGGAAATTAAACAAAAAGATCTACAAATTAACCTGTCTGCCGCCTGCCATTGTTGCCTCCTCCTCTTCCTCCTCTCGGTCCTCTTCCCCGCTTCCAGGGCAAGAAACAGGATGCAAGAAGCAGGATGCAAATGTCTTTGAGCCTCCCGATAGTCAATCCCAGTGCTGCAATGCAGCGTTGTGATTGGTCTGAGGGCCATGGATTGGGGCTCAGACAGACAATTGAGGCTGGGCATGTTCTCCATGCAGACTGCATGGAGAACATGCAAAGTGCGCATGAATGTGCGCACTTTAGGGAATGCAAACCATTCCTGCTCTGTCAGCAGAGCAACTCCGCCCCATCCCACCCACAAAACTGCCGCAATAAGGAAAAAATAAAATGATAAAAACTTTGAGGTATTTTGATTATATTTTTCCTTTAGTGACACTGCTTGAAAGCAGTAGGGTGATGCTCCTCGGCCTTAGCGGAAAAGCCACCACTGAAAGATTCCCAAAGAGTGCTGTAGATGCCAAATCCCTGTTGCTTAAAAAAAAAAAAAAAAAAACAGCAATGACAAACTAAAGCCTAAAACCAAATCACATTACACTTATGAATGCAGAAGTGACATATACTTAGGGAAACGAAGAACATCCGAAAAAAGAGGGTTTCTTAGTGATATAAATAAGACTTCATCTGTATGAATACTTACCCATTATTATATGCAACGCTGCCGTCACTGGATGTTTAACTCCATGCAGCGTGTATGCTATAATATTTGTGGAGCCTGCAGAAAAAAACATTATTGATAGTTAATAAACACCTGTGAGAATTAAACACTAAAAACTACTGTAAAACAACTTTTTCTGTAAGGCAGCATTTTCGATTTTTGTATCATAAAGTATATTTATTTTTGAAGATTAGTTGTTTTCTCGGACTTAACTGAATGTCAGTGGTGGCTGGTGACATTTGAAAGTGGTAAGGCGTAACATTTCGGGCTAAGGTGAAGGACCGGGTTTTAGAACCCAGCGGCGCCAGGGAGAACGCCTGAAACCTTCGAGTTCCCCTGTCTTGGCAAACAGAGACACGGGATACTTCTTGATGGCGTCAAAGTTTATTGGTTGCAACCAGGGACAGAGATCTACGAAGTACACACGGGTAGTTCGTCAGAGACTGCACACTTTCTATAAACGGAGCTCGGCCTTTTATGCCGAAAATCATGCCTCAGGCAGCATTACAATTTACATTTGGTGCATACAAACTGACCAATGACAATGTAGCATTTCAAAAGTAGCGAATGACGACAGTCAAAGACAATCCCATTTTCAGTTGTCCAGCCTACCAGAAATGATCACGCACATTCTCGGTTTCCTGTTTGATCAGGCCGGACAAACCCATCGTAAACCCTTCAACCCAGATACATGATCATGTCGTAAAGGAAAGGCAGACACAGATGGGGAGGAGATAGAGAGGTGGGAACAGTGTACCATAAACTCGGGCACGTCCTGCCCTTTGATCTTTATCTGACCAGCTGCTGAACAAGGAACTGGCTCAGCGGGGTCCGCCCCAGGCAAGGAGTCAGTTCGGCCAGGTCATCCAGAAGTCAGCTAAGGCGTACGTGTCTCAAGGACACGCTCGGCCGCAGTCATCAGGCCTATGTTAGGGCAACCACACAAAATCGCTGCTGCATACAAAATGGAACCCGGAGGTCCATACTAAATCCTCGAATATAGAGTGTTCTCCTATATCGATACATACGAAAACACTCAGACACGTTACACTCGCCATTTGCGGTCTGCTGAGACCAAAATCGTCCATTTCCGACGATCTTTATAAATCGGGTTCGGAACTATCGAACCCAATTCGGAAACACGGAACCACAGACCCTCCTTTTGCCCTATCATAGGCAATAAACCCAAACCCATTTTAATCTGAATCCGGATCTATATTCATCAGGTCATCGATATGCTGCTGTAGCATCATCCTATTACTAAGCATCTCTCTCTGGACAGGTCTCCGTACACACAAAGTAGCACATAGGCCACAAATAGCAGGAGCACACTGCACACAGAGACAGAACATGAACAGGATTGCTAAGACCATCCCAATAACCATCAAAATCTTCCAACCCCAAGTGGATATCAATCCCCATAACCATCCCATCAAAGACCAATCTCCTGTGTCCACATGGACAGAATCGGAGATTTTGTGCAATTTGGAAATGGCCTGGAAGACTGATGGAGCGTTGTCTGGAATGAAAACACAGCAGCTTGATTGAATCAATTTACAAACTCCACCTCGATCTGCCAGGATAACATCAAGGGCAACTCAATTCTGCAGTGTCATAAGTCTATCCGACTGGAGCTCAGCAGTCAAGTTACCAAGGGCACCGGCAGTGTCAACTATGGTGGACTCAACCACTCGTGTTAGCTGACGAATATTCCTACTGTTAGCCATAGGTCCCCAAAACGGCAGAAAACCCTTCAGGAAATCTCCCAATTCTTGTCCTGCAGTGTCTTCTTGACTAAAGACACCTCTAGCAACTCTCGTCTTGTGGTAATCTGCCGCAGCTGTAAAAGTGGGAGGTAACAGAAAGGAAACAAAGCATGTGCCCGAGAAGTCGGGGGGCAACCATGTGTACGCTTTGTCATAGCAAACAAAGTAGGTACCCTTAGCCGCTAAGAACGCTGGGGAAGACTGAGACGCAAACACGTAAGTCTCAGCACAAACACTCTTCCTTAACTGAGCCTTCGGATTCTTACCGTTGCCCTGCAGACAATAGTGGCCCCGATGGGGCACTATCCAGATCGGTGGAGGACTTTTCGCTCGCTGGTTAACACTCAGACTAACTCCATATCCAGTGACGTTCCAACCACTATATGGTTGCCTCTCATCTTTCGGAATAGTCTCAACTGCATTAGTCCCTTTAATCATGTCGACTATGCCTTTAGCTAAAGCACTATTCTTTGGATTGTCTTTCGGTGAACGTAGGGGGTAGACACTATGGGCATAGATGAACATGGTTCTGTAAGCTCGAATCGAACCATTTAAACTAAAGGGCAAAACTAAATAAGGAATACCCTTGTCGGTTGTATGTGGCATCAAACCACAAATCCAGCAGTTTGTTGTATTAATCACTAACTGATGCTGGTGCAAAAGTTGAATGAAGGAATTGTTAGAAAATTCCAAACGTCTGACTACCTCATGTTCGGGCAAAGGATGGAAAGAATGAGAAGAAATAGTAGGTGAAGGTGTAGGTTGCACAGTGGAATTAGACGTCATTTTAAAAACAAATGCTACATAACCAGCTATAAATATTACGAAGCTCAATAGCAAAAATAAACATGGTATCAAAAAGCATTTCTTCGACATTATTTTGAATATACGTTTTCTAAAAGTCAATGCCTGTACAGATCTCTCCAACTCAAAGAAATCCATCCTAAACTAAATGTGCTGCCCGCGGTGGTTGGTTGATTCTGCTTGAGAGTGCCTCTGCTGCACCCCAGAAGGCTGCATCGGGCCAACAGAACCCTCGACCTAGTGTCTCAGGCTTGCACTCCCAAGACTGGTAGCAACCGCGACCCTAGCAGCGAGAACCGGATGGCAGTTCAAGAAAAACAAAAATGAGTAGATCCTTGGTGGAGAGTTAACCTGCAAACAGTAAAAAAAAATCAACTTTATTAATATTTTATTTGTCCATAATTCTCGATCTCAGATTGTAGCGACCTCTTCCAGATAGTTCTTGATCAGCGAACAAAAGGTGAGGCTTTGTAGTGTCCCATCGATCCGCAGGAGGTACTGACGCTTGCAAAATCTGATCGCTCTCTTTCTCTGAGCTAGTTCCAATCAATCGAGCATCGCTGAACGGTACGAACCGTGGGACTACTTCTGTTTCAGAGTCCGCAAGACCCTCCTGGACCCACTTGTCATAAGGCAAAGACAAAGGTGCCTTTTTGGTATGCGAGCCGTGGATCCAGTTACGCTTCCCTCGCACTCGGACCGCAGATCTCGAAGACAAAAGCACTTGGTAGGGCCCAGTCCAGCAGGGCTGCTCGTTCTTCGTCCGCTGAAAATTCCGAACAAAAATCCAGGAGCCAGGTTCGATGGAGTGCCCTGGATCCTCTGTAGCTTGTGGAAGACTGTCATGTACCTGTTGGCGTAAAACACTCATTTTAGTTGTCAGTTCACGCAAATAATCAAAACAGGATACTCGAGGTCACTGAACCTCGTCGGTCTTGGTACGCCCCAAATATTCGCCGGGCGACCAAACACAACCTCATACGGACTCAAACCCATTCGTGAATGCACAGTCATTCTTGTGGACAAAAGTGCTAATGGCAGAGCATCTGGCCATTGCAAACCAGTGCTTTCTTGAATTTTGGCCAATTTCAACTTAAGGGTGCCATTGTAGCACTCGACTAAACCAGCTGATTGGGGGTGATTTGCAGCGTGGAATTTCTGCCTAATCCCGAGGCCCTCACACACTCTCCTCATGACTCGACCCACAAATCCACTTCCGTTATCACTCCAGATAATTCTCGGCATTCCAAATCTCGGGAAAAATTCCTTTATCAAAACTTTTGCTGTGGACAAAGCAGTATTGTCCTTAAGGGGGTAAGCTTCTACCCATCTAGAAAAGGAGCAAACAACCACTAACACATATTTCAAGTTGTTGCATCTCTCCATATGAATAAAATCTAGCTGCAAAGCCTCGAACGGATACGTAGGAGGAGTAAAATGACCAGCTGGTGTTGGAGTTCCCTTACCAGGATTATGCATCAAACACACCATACAGTTCTTGACTAAATTCTCTGCGCATCTGGGGATTCCCACATTCTGCCAAACCGGAGCCAACAACTTGCAAATCCCTTTCACACTAATGTGTGCCATTCCATGAGCCATTGTAACAACTGGAAGCACATACGCGTTAGGCAACAACCATCTCTGATGTCCGACAAATCAGTCCAACAACCATTCGAATCCAGTCTACCCTTACTTTCTCTCCATTCATCCAACTCTTTCTCTGTGGCCTCACTCTGAATAATCTTCACGCTCTCAACAGTATCTTCACACATACTCTTCTCTCGAACCCATCTCGCCGGACCCGCAACATACATTCGACTCATCACGTTTCTAGCAGTTTCTTTCGCAACTTCATCCGCAAACGCATTACCACGACCAACATCATCCGTAACCTTTTTATGGGCACTGCATTTCACAATCGCTACTTGCAAAGGTAACGTAAGAGATTCAAGGAGTTCATTCACTAGTTGTCCATGTTGGAACTTCGTCCCATGCGATGTCAAAAACCCACGTTCACGCCACAATCGTCCAAAACTATGAGCCACACCAAACGCATACTGACTATCCGAAAACACATTCACTCGTTTCCCTTTCGCCAAACACACATGCTCTCGTAAGTGCAATCAATTCAGCTGCTTGTGCAGAGTTATGTGGGATACGTGCAGCTTCAACAACCGTATGCAAAGTCGTCACAGCATATGCTGCAGTCGTATCACCATTCGGTAATTTAAAACACGAACCATCAACCCACAAAGCATCATCAGAGTCAGGAAGAGGAGTATCTCTCAAATCTATTCTCCCTTTCGTCTCTTCTTCGGTTCTTAGAAAACAATCGTGTTGTTCTTCACTATCATCATCTGTCTCAAGCGAAATCGGCAACAATGTAGCTGGGTTCAAAGTATTGCACCTCTTGATGTGCACATGGCTCGCTAACAACGTAAGTTCATACCCTGACAACCGAGCACTAGTTAAGTGCTGTGTCTTTGTACGATTTAACAAGGTATCCACTGCATGTGGAACCATGACCACTAACGTATTGTCCATAACCAGACCCGCAGATTGTCGAATTGAAACAGCCGCTGCCGCTGTAGCTCTCAAGCAACTCGGCAACGCTCTGGCTACAGGATCTAAAGTCGACGAAAAGTACGCAAATGGGCGTTGCTTCCCGCCAAACTGTTGAGTCAAAACCGATAATGCACATCCCTCTCCCTCGTGGACATACAATGTGAAAGGCTTACTGTAGTCGGGAGTACCCAACACAGGAGCCGAACACAACGCATTGCGTAATTCAGAGAAGCTCTTTTGACATTCGTCAGTCCAAGGAATAGGATTTGGAGTATCCTTAACCGTAAGAGCTATCAAAGGCTTCGCTAGCAGGGAAAAATTAGGGATCCACTGTCTACAGTACGACGTAATACCCAAAAACGCACGTACTTCTCTCTGTGTCGTAGGGACACTCATTCTCGCAATAGTCTGAATTCTTTCTGGGGTCAGTTTCCTTCCCTCCTTCGATAAGAGGTGACCTAAATAGGTAACTTCTTGGCGACAGAATTGCAGTTTCGAGAGAGAAACTTTATGATGGCAATCAGATAAATGAGACAACAGGGACACAGTGGCATCCTTACAGATGTCTTCGGTATCAGCAGCGACCAACAAATCGTCGACATACTGGATAAGGGCTGCACCGTTAGGAAAAACTAACGAGTCAAGTTGTGTCTTCAGAGCTTGACTGTAAATCGATGGACTCTCGCAATAGCCTTGAGGAGCGCATTTAAAGCGGAAACTTCGTCCTCCTAAAGAGAATCCAAAGAAATCCCTACTCTCCATGGCAATCGGAATGCTGAAGAAAGCATTCTTCAAGTCGATCACCGAAAACCAAGTGGCAGAAGCCGGAATCAATGTCAATAATGCAGTAATGTCAGGTACAACAGGAAATTGTGGAACAACAATCTTGTTCACTTCACGGAGGTCAATAACAAATCTATATACAGGAGGCTGTGAAGGGTCAGTCCTCTTTAAGACAGGCAAAACAGGACTATTACACACATTACCTCGCGTCTCTTCAATAACGCCCTTGTCAATTAGATCATAGATGATCGCTAAAAGTGCACGCTCACCATCACTTGAAATACGATATTGTGGAATGCGCGGTAACTTAGCATTCGCCTTCAGTGTCACAACATATAGGGGAATATCTAACAGGCCCACATCGTTCGGACCCGTAGCCCACAATGAGTCTGGTAACGAAGACAATTCAGGTGGAAGACAATCTTTCGACACATACATCGGAGAGATCACACTCTCACCCAAGGTAAGATGTACTCCTAACGGAGAACAGTACAAGGTTGCATACAATCTCTTCAACAAGTCCAGACCTAGCAAATTCTCATTACAACTTGTAGTCAAAAGAAGGGGTGCTTCAAACCCACGAGGACCAACAGAAAGAGGCAATGGAACGGAAATCGGATTCATAACGGGGGCGCCAGAAAAACCTACAGAAACATTATTAAAGCCAGACAAAGGTGCACCAGGGAGTTTAGAATGCATAATAGAACTCTTCGTAGCACCAGTGTCTAGCAGAAAAGGCTCTGACACACCTGATGCAATCACTTCAACGTAGGGTCCACTCTGATCTACTGGAACTGAAACAACTCCCTCTCTTTGTCTATGGCTGTCCTAACAGTCATTCCCTTGCTCTTCGTCGCCTTCAACATAGTAATCATCCACGTAGTATTGTGTTGTCCAACCAGACGAATTCTGCTGTTGGTCAAAACTATTCATCGAATTCTGCGGAGGCAAAGGGCGCCCAGTCTGTCCGTGACCTCTACCTCTAGGCGCTTGCTGAGCACCTCTACCTCTCACACCAGGAGCACTATTTGCACGTTGCAACAGGACTGGACAACTATTCTTATAATGGCCCTCTTCTCTACAATACACACACTGATTAGGCCCATACGGAATACGCTGTTGAGGAGTCTCGTCTCTTTGCGAGTTCCTCGAATATTGCTGAGGTTGCTGATAATCACGCTGATTATTAACACGGGGTGGATAAGCTTGTTGTAGAAGAACTTTAGTCTTCAATTCCTTAGTCTTCTTATCCGCTTTCTCTAACTCGTCCTTACGCCTATTCTCATAGTACTGAGCCATAGCTAGAATCTGAGCTGACGTAGAGACAGGCCAAGCACTCTCGGAATCCTTCAACTTAGTACATAACTCAGGAAGAAGATTGTGCACAAATTTATCAACAAACAATCTCTGGCTACCCTCGGTAGCCATATCCTGCCCAAATCCGACACAGTCTCATCTTTCTTCTGCTTACACGCAGACAACTTGTCCCAATTAACACGCACTTCGGGCATCAAAGTCTTCATGAAAGTAATAATTCTACCAGGAAGTTCAGTAATGACATTTTCAGGCTTAGCACCTCCAACTTGTCTATCATTTGCAGCAACAAGATTCACCCACGAATCACCCAATTCATTATCATGATCCGTATGTCGAATGACATTCCAGATGGGCTGTGGAACAACATTCCCAAACAACATGTCTATGTCCGCCAAATTCATGACGCACGAACTCAGAGTTTGCGTAAGCTCTTTATAATATCCCGCCGGATTCTTCCGCGGATCAGGCAAAGTCTGCTTAAGCGCTAGAACTTCTGCACGCTTCCATGGAACATGAACCCATACTCGCTGAAAATGCGCAAGAACAGGTGGAACAGCAGCAGCATCAGCAGGTCTCCATACCGGAGGAACCTCTCGCATCGGATACTGACGCACATGTCTCCTAACTAACGAATCTGGCTCAAACAGCCGTTCAGTAGGGACATTGCTTCGGAGTGACAATAACGTCGACACCGCTCTCTCGATGTCGTGAAAACTCACAATCGTTCCTTTTGCAAACACGGAACGCAATCGGAACAATTCTTCAGGAGCTTTACCCACTTTGTCCGTCCATTGTTCATGGAGGAACGCACACATAATCTCGAAAACATAACGTTGCTTCTGTGCTTCCCATTGCCGGAAAACATCCATAATACCCTCAAGATCGTACTGGGACTTGTACGTCACCCATCTACGTGCCGTATGATCCAGAACCACTCGCTCATCTGTATCAGGCAACTGACTACGCAGCTTCTACGCTCACTTACAGGAGACATACGCAATTGTCCCAACCAAGGAGTCAGAAAACCAGAAAAAGCAGCAGTCATCCGCTGTCTAGGAGAAGGAGTAGTCGGAAGGACAAGAGGAGACGAAACAGTAGTAGAAGAATCCAAAGTCGGAACAGGCATAGAAACAGTAGTGGCAGGAAAAGACAAAGTTGGCGGCCCCGGAGGAGGCTGCGCCAAAGGGACAGTAGCCAACGAAGAAGCTGGCTGTGGAGAAAGTACAGGAGGCAAAACAACCGGCAGTTGCACAGCCACGACTGGTGGCGGTGGTGCCGTAGCATTCTGCACATAAGGTGGCGGTGAATTTAACAGATGCGACATTAAGGGATCTTTTACAAGATCCTTCTCATCTTTCTGCTCTTTAGACGGCAGTACTGGGTAGCATCGGTCTACCGCTAACTTCCTCACTCTAAGCATCTGCTCACTTTCTTGCTCTTCTACATTATCTTTGTATGCAATGGTAGCTTGCACCATCGACATACCTCTCTTATTCTTCTTCGCTAATTTTATTTCTTTCTGTTTGGCTTCTTTGCGCCATATGCGGAAAGAGTCAAACATCGCCGGCCGGGCTTTCTTCTTAAACAACTTCACTTCGAGGTTGTCTAAGATTTCTGTCTCAAAACTACCGTAATGGGGCCACTGTAGGACACCGTCACTCTTCGTGTATTTTACCCAAATCTCATTATAGCTAATAGGACCCACACCATGCTTCACATACAGTTCGTATGTAGGAGTTCCGATCGGAGGAACCAGACACGAATCCTCTAACCGGGAATCCCTCAAAGTACCACAACTGAACAATTTTCTAAGACTGCTAAAACCAGGCATCTTGCACACTAGTCTAGCTTCAAACAACAAGGGGAATCTGAAAACAATAGTCTCGTGAATACACGAATCCCTTGGCTTTGGGGCCTGCAGGTACCAAATCAAAGCTATCCACTAAAGGATACAAACAAACTAAGGACTAGGAGACGCTCCGTTTATACTTAACTGAAATGTCAATGGTGTCACCAGAAGACCCGTCAATCGTCTCGCTCTACAAACGTCTAAGGCTCCAAAACAGGGCGACAGTCAGGGCAGCAGTCCTTCGTAGCCGTCAGAAAGCGGGAAACCTCGCAGCAAAGACTTTCGGACCACGACGACATGCAGGGGTCGATGAAGTGGCTGGCCTTCCTCCAGAATTTTCTCACGAAGCTTCTCACGAACCTCTGGCTTGGACCGGTACCGCTGAAGTCGCCCTACGTTGGGCGCCAACTGAAGGACCGGGTTTTAGAACCCAGCAGCGTCAGGGAGAACGCCTGAAACCTTCGAGTTCCCCTGTCTTGGCAAACAGAGACACGGGATACTTCTTGATGGCGTCAAAGACCAAAGTTTATTGGTTGCAACCAGGTACAGAGATCTACGAAGTACACACGGGTAGTTCATCAGAGACTGCACACTTTCGATAAACGGAGCTCGGTCTTTTATGCCGAAAATCATGCCTCAGGCAGCATTACAATTTACATTTGGTGCATACAAACTGACCAATGACAATGTAGCATTTCAAAAGTAGCGAATGACGACAGTCAAAGACAATCCCATTTTCAGTTGTCCAGCCCACCAGAAATGACCACGCACATTCTCGGTTTCCTGTTTGATCAGGCCGGACAAACCCATCGTAAACCCTTCAACCCAGATCGATGATCATGTTGTAAAGGAAAGGCAGAAACAGATGGGGAGGAGATAGAGAGGTGGGAACAGTGTACCATAAACTCGGGCATGTCCTGCCCTTTGATCTTTATCAGACCAGCTGCTGAACAAGGAACTGGCTCAGCAGGGTCCGCCCCAGGCAAGGAGTCAGTTCGGCCAGGTCATCCAGAAGTCAGCTAAGGCGTACGTGTCTCAAGGACTCGCTCGGCCGCAGTCATCGGGCCTATGTTAGGGCAACCACACAAAATGGCTGCCGCATACAAAATGGAACCCGGAGGTCCAGACTAAATCCTGGAATATAGAGTGTTCTCCTATATCGATTCATACGAAAACACTCAGACACGTTACACTCGCCATTTGCGGTCTGCTGAGACCAAAATCGTCCATTTCCGATGATCTTTGTAAATCGGGTTCGGAACTATCGAACCCAATTCGGAAACACGGAACCACAAAGGGTCCTCTGGGGAGCGAGCATGGGGAGCGAGCATGGGGAGCGAGCCTGACCATTATAAGAGGGGGTTTCAACCAAAGAAAATTTTGAAAAAAAAGGTGGGCAAATGGTGCATTTTCAAGCAAAGCTGAGAAAGCAAGAAGGTTATAATGCAATTGCAAAAGTGTAGTTATGATATCAATAAAGAGATTTCATCTGATAATGACGAAGGTAGCTGCTTATTCAGTAAAACCGAAGAACTTCAAAACAGAGTTTGAGATAACTATGCGGAGTATCCCACAGATTTATTTGTTTATTGATATACCTTTACAAATGAAATCTACTGAGGAAATAAAAGTTATTGTGATTTGTCAGACTGGAGACAAAGAGACAGCAAGGAATGAATATATCACAAGTTATTGTGATTTGTCAGCCTGGACACAAAGAGACATCAAGGAATAAATATAAAAAGGGAGTAGGGCACCCTACAAGGCACTGTAAGTCTTATTCAGGGGATGTAGAAATGTTAGGATAAACTCGGGCCATTGGCAACAGACAACTGTCTTGGCTAATGCCTTAGGTTACCCTGATCACGAGGTTACAAAGATGGCACCAAGGAACAAACAGATTGGAGAATTTCAGACTTTGGCTAAGTATGAAAAGAACAATAGACAACGGTCGGGGAGTAATAGGGACAGGCACTGTTTCTGAATGGCAGGCGCGACTGACCAGGAGAGGCTTTAATAGAAAGTCAATAAAAATAGCAAGATCATATTGAATTCAAGATCACTTAGAGGCAACAGGAAATAATACTTTAACAATATAGCAAATAAACACAAGTCAGCAACATCAAAAAACAAAGCACCCTGCCCTTTTGTTACAGCCAGTCAAGGTGTACTCCTGAAAAAGGCTGAGACAGTTTCATGTGCTAGTGTACAATTGAAATGGATAAGCTCAAGGCATGAGTGACCATGACAAATGTATGTGGTGAAAGTATATGTTTACTCCTGATTTACTAGGCATAAGAAACACTTGCAAATAAAAATAAGGCTGTGTTATTGGCGTCCTTGTGTAACTATGCTTTATAACTTTTTACATGTAGCTGTTGTGTCAAAATGCAAGAAAGCATTTCATCACGTTGGTAGAAAAGCAACCATTTAATGCACACAGAGCAAGTAGTTCATAAATATAAGCTGTTTTGAAGGAGGCAGCCAGGAAGGGGAGAAACTGCAGATAAAATGCATCTTTGGAAAAAGTAAGGCCGTCTGCTGAATGATTGGTGAGGGCTTATGCTGGCTGCTGACAGCCACTGCTCCCTCTAAAAACACCTGCTCTGAAGTCGCCGCCCGTTATTTAATTGCCGTTTTGTATTCAGATAGTTCTTGCCTATGTTCATGTTTTTCATTTACTTTGATTCATTTATTCGAAATGGGAGCCTCGCACCTCTGCATGGAGCTATGCTGTTGATTATGATAGGATTGGAGCCACTGGTGTGCCCAACTACACCTTGACAAGTAAAGATTGCGGGCTCTCCGCCTTTATTTCCAGTGTTATTTGTTCCTGGATGTTGACGAGTCGAATTCTGAAATGGGTGACAAGCAAGTGCAGTTAGAAACAGTTTATGATAAGATGATTAAAACACGCTCCAGGAGTTTCCAAATTAGCAAATGATTCCAGAGAAACATTGTTTATTTATGAATTAAGTATTTAATTTTTTCCAAGCAATTTCTTATACTGTTCATGAACAGAACAGGGAAGCAACTAACAGCGTTTTATAATACGATGTTATAAGTTAAGCGTTTTAGCCAGAAACTCAACTATGCTATCTTCCCTAGAAGTGGCTAGATTGGATGGAGACATGATGAAGGCACTTGGTTGCGGGACTGTACATGACGTAATTCATGCACAAATGTACATTTTCACGATACACATATTTACAGTTTAAGGGACCGAGCTATTTTCCAAGAATCACATAATTTTTGGTCAAACCCCGAAGCTGGGATTAGAATTCAGGTCTCCGAGACCCAAATTCTGCAACCTTGCTACTAGGCCAAGTCACTTTACTACGTTATTGAAATATACTGCCAAAATTGTGAGCAGGCTATTTCTTGAAATACTGTACTATAAATCCAGACAACCCTGCCTCACTCCAGGCCTCATTTCTCCCCTTGGCCGAGTTTTTATTCCCCATTCTCTCACTCTCTTCGAACCACAGAAATGGACCAGATTAAACGAGATAGCAGTCGGGCACTCCTTTGGTGCCTGAATGGCTCTGCGGCTATAATTTTAATTATAAACTTTCACCAATTCCTCCGCAGGGATCAGATGTAATACAACTTCATCTCTAGGACTAACCTCAGTTTCAATATCTACCTCATTCATATGGCGCACTCTATCTGGGTAAAAAGATTCACCCAGGACACAAACGAGCTGTCTCAAAGCTCAGTGCTTTAAATGGGCCGGTACTCACCGGTACTGAGTACCGCCACTTTTATTTACATAAATCCGTGATGGATTAAACCCAGATCTTTTGACTGGGTGTGAGTGTTTGATTGGTTCAGATGCTCCGTCCATCACCACCCCCTTTTGTACCGCTTTGTTCGCCATAAGTTGGCAAGGTATGCTCAGACGTGAGTCCCTTGCTCACTTTGCCACTGGATTCAAGCAAGCCGGGCTGAAGACGGCTGGAATGCCAGAAACCAGTCCTAGGAAGCTTGTTTCCGGTCCAGGGAAGGCATGGCTTGGCAGTTCGGGCTGGACTGTTCCCATGAGGCACAGGGTCAGACTGATTTGCATACGGCCATGTCTGAACTGGGGTGGCAGAGTGGGCTAAAGAACGGTGATGGATTAAACCCAGATCTGTTGACTGGGTGTGAGTGTTTGACTGGTTCAGATGCTCCGTCCATCACAACCCCCTTTTGTACCGCAAGTAGTATCGAAGTCAATAAATATCGGCATGTCTTGCCCTAAGCCCCCCCCAGGCCCGCACACTCGCCATATTTAAATGAGTACCTGCACTATTTTCACCCCATTTAAAGCACTGTCAAAGCTGGTGGTAAATGGGTGTGGATTTGAGCCACTGTTTCTATCTGGAGGTAGAAAAACGCGCAGATTTGGACCCAGTGGCACCCTTCACCCTTTCCTCTAGTTGACTTCCGCTTCACCTAGGCAACAGTTTATCTGCCCGCTTGGTACCTCTGTTCGCAGAATGCAGGAAACTGCAAGTACACTCCCAAAAAACAAGCGTTAAACAAAACGCTACCAAAAATGAACAGAAACAGGCAGGGCTCGAGTCGGGGAGCTACGCGGGTGGACGGCGTCCCCCCACTTATTTTACCGGGTGGACGCCGTCCCCCCTGCCAAACAGCTGGACTTCTTCATTTGGCCTCACTGAGACGAGATCGGAGCGCACCTTTCGTGACGTCACTTCCTGTCGTGACGTCACTTCTGGTGATATAGTCCCCCCCACTTCTCTTTTTAGGACTTGTGCCCTGGAAACAGGACATGCATTTGGGAAGCACGCTTGTACCTGTGCGTATTTTCGCAGTCTAGGGTTGCAACTTGGTTGGTTTTATACTGGCATGACCTGAATTTTAATGTCCCTTCCAGTGCCAAAAATACATGAGCACCTGGTATTTTTAACAGTATTGGTATATACTTTAAACAGTAAATGTTGAAAGAAAACCCTTAAGAAGTGGTCTACAGCTGGCCCAATCACCCCTGACTGATAATTAACGTAAACAAAAGCCAGGTAGAGCATGCTAAAATGAATGCAGACGATTTCACAGTTCTCCTTCAGAATCAGGTCGGCGCCTTTGCAGAATTCTATAAAGTGAACACAGGGGTCAATACTTTCCACTGCCAAAGGTGGCAACCCGTTGTGGCGCCTAATAAGGATTAATTACTTACCTGTAATCCTAGTTCTCTTCCAGGGGTATCTTCATCAAAGTCATAAGCACATGAATATTCCAGCCCATGCGCAGGACCCCGGAAACACACTCATATATGTAACAAACATATATATATATATATATATATATATATATATGGTTCCTGTGTTGCTGATCGGCTGAACTGCTGTGTTGGTAAATTTTGCGGGAGCACCAGGTACCTCATATATATATACATCCAATTCACGCACATGCCAGAGGTGCGCTGGAGGCTCCGGTTCTTCAAGTGGCAGAAATCAGCTGGCGCCTGCTTCTTAAGCATCAGTGTTTCCCGTTTCCCGGACCAGTTTCTGCCCGCTTCGGGTTTGTGTTTGCCTCAGCCTTCTGCCAGCTGGCAGCTTGTTACTAAACGAGGAGTCGACTGCATTTACTACTCGGCTCTGCATTTTGGCTTAACTTTTGGCTGCACTATGCTCGAGGCTTGAACTGAGAGGGATGTGAAGGAGTGCGCAAGACTTTCCATTTACGTGTTTTCCTCATTTCATCACTGCAATTTTTCCTTTAACCCTGGCTGCCGTCCCCTGCAATACTCTCCAGCAGCACTGTCTTCTGGGAGTTGAAGTTTCATTTTGCGCCACCATGGTCGAATCAACATGTGACTTGGGGGCGGGGGCTTACTTACCTTCCAATGAGGGTGGTACAGGACATTTTGAAGTTGCAGGTGGGGTCATCACGTGTCAGCAACAGCAACCGAAGAAGGCTTATTGCCGAAATGCATTTTGCTACGCTGTCTCTCATTAAAAACGGCTCGTGCACAGTTCCCTCGTGTGGCCTCTTCTCCTTTCTAATCTGCGAGGAGTGCTGTTTTTCATATATATATATATATATATATATATATATATATATATATATATTCAATCACCTCCTGGAAGTCCTGAGCATACAGAAAAAGCCAGAGTCGAAGCCCCAATACTGTGCAGACGGGTTTATTAGGCACAAGGAATACTACCCAACGCGTTTCGAAGTCAGCCGACTTCTTGCTCACGGGTCCCTATATATATATGGTTCCTGTGTTGCTGATCGGCTGAACTGCTGTGTTGGTAAATTTTGCGGGAGCACCACGTACCTTATATATATATATATATATATATATATATATATATATATATATATATATATATATATATATATATATATATATATATATATATATATATACAATAAAAAAGCAAATGCAGCCTTCCATACCCTAAAGCTGACTAAAGCAATACAATAAAAACTAGGGGAAAAAACAACAGCAAAGCATGTTTGAAACTGTTTTAATGCTTAGCACTTAGCACAATCCCTTAAATTGGACTGAAAGCATTGACAGCTCACAGGATGCATTGCAGAAAACATAGCCCAAAAAGGCTGAAAAGCTAACTCATAGCAACATAGCAATAAACTAGCACCGTGCCTTTAAGGCAGCCATGACCCCCAGCTTCCCATCATACCTCAGGGCTCAGTTGTTCTTTGAAGATACTCAAAAGCCATGGCACAAAGAGCTGACAGTTCCTTAAAAAAACAAGGTTCCTTTGCCCAGGGAGGTGGGATGGTTGCTTATGACTTTGATGAGGATTTCCAGGGGATCCTCATCAATAGTCATAAGCACATGAATAGAATAGCGAGCCTCACCTCTTCCACCTGAGGGCAAAGGAAAAAAGGCACTTAATAATCAATCACAGATAACTAAACTTGAAAAAACACAGATATCTGATTATCTGAATAGATTCCTCAAGGAGGCTTGCCTACTTGAGTATCCGCCCTGGAATCGGATTCAAGACAATATTGCCTTGTGAAAGTGTTCACTAATCTCCAGGTTGCAGCCTTACAGATCTCTGTCATTGGAACATCATGTAAGAAGGCTATTGTAGCCGCTTTCCCCTAGTAGAGTGTGCTTTAGGTGACAACAATAGGAGTTTATTTGCCAAGTGGTAGGCCAATTTTATACAGGACACTATCCATCTTGAAATGGACCTTTTGGAAGCTGGAAAGCCTGTCCTCATGGAACCATAATTTAAAAACAATTGATCTGATCTCTTATGGCCTTTGTTACCTCCAAATAGAACTTGAGCACTCTCTTAAGGTCTAATGAGTGAAGGGACCTCTCCGCAGGAGTGGCAGGATTGGGAAAAAAAGACGGAAGGGAGATCGACTGATTGACATGAAAATCAGATACAACCTTTGGCAAAAAACCAGGGTGAGTCCTTAACACTACCCTGTTGTGGTGAAAAACAGTATATGGTTCTTTTGCACATAGTGCTTGGATCTCACTTACTCTGCACGCTGATGTTATCGCCACTAGGAAAGAGGTCTTTCATGTCAAGTGCTGCAACGTGGCCTTATGAATGGGTTCAAAAGGAGGACCCATTAATTTAGAAAGGACTAGATTCAAATCCCAAGGAGGAGAAGGAGGCCGAACACGGGGATAGACCTTCTTCAACCCCTCTAGGAAATCCTTAATCACCTGCAGTTGAAAAAAGAAAGGCTAGTTGGGAGATTTTCTGTAGGCTGTAATGGCCGCCAAGTGCACTCTGATCGAGGGATACTTCAAACCTGCTTTGGCTAAATCAAGGAGGTAAGGAAGATTTACCTCTTCCTGCCCCGTTGTAGGATTAAAATGATTACGTGTACACCACAAGTAGAATCTCCTTTCCTCTTTCAGGATATGCATAAAAGTCCTGCGGTAAATTCAAGTGTCCATATTGCAGGACCTCAGGGGACATGCTGCCAAGTTCAGTGAGGGAAGGCTGGGATGAAAAACCTTCCCGTCCATCTTGGTCAACACGCGGCCAATCCGGAGCCATCAAGATCATCGTCATGCTGGATCGTATGAGCTTGGACACCACCTTCGGGATCAGAGGCAGGGGAGGAACGGCGTACGCAAATATTCTGGACCAATCCATCAAAAGTGCATGCCCCCTCGTCCCTGGATGGTGGAACCTGGATGCGAAGGCGTGACATTTTTTGTTTTGGTCATCTGCAAACAAATCAATTGGAAGGTTGACCACATTGATGGAAAATATCCGCCACCACCTCGTCTTTTAGCACCCAGTCTGGCTGATCATCGAAGTGCCGACTGAGTGCGTCTGCTCGCACGTTTTGCTTCCCTGGTAGATGCACTGCCGTGATGGAGAGACCTCGGGCCAGGAGCCAGTGTCAAATCACTTGAGCTTCCAGGGAGAGCGGGTGAGAACGCGTACCACCGTGTTTGTTGAGGTAATACATGGTGGTCGTGTTGTCTGTTTGGATCAGAATCGAGGTAGACTTGATTGAGGGCTGAAAAGCTTTTAGAGCTAGATGGACTGCTCACAGCTCTAACATGTTTATATGATAGGACTGTTCCTTGATGGACCACCGGCCCTGCATCAGCAGGCAATCCATATGTGCCCCCCATCCTTTAAGAGATGCGTCCGTTATCAAGGATTCCGCCAGAACTGGTTGATGGAAGGGGACTCCCACCAAGAGGCTTTTCGGTCGAATCCACCACAGAATGGACAACTTTGCTGCTTGAGAGAGCACAATACAGTCTTCCCAGTGACCCGATGCTTGGTTCCACTTGTCTTCCAGGTCCTGCTGCAAAGGCCTCATTCTCAGTCTGGCGTTGGGAATGAAAAATATGCAAGAGGCCATTGATCCTAGCAGAGATGCCACTTGCCGGACCGTTGGGTGATCTGTCTGGAGAAGAGTCTTGCACTTCTGTTGCATCGAAGAAAGTCTCTCCTCCGAAGGAAATGCTCTTCCTATGTTTGAATCCAGAGTGGAGCCCAAATAATGGATCATCTGGGTAGGCCAGTGAACTGATTTTTCCATGTTCACATGAAGACCCAGCCTGTGGAGCAGAATTAGACAAACTTGAAAATCATTCCTTACTTTCCGTGGAGATGGCCCTTTCAGGAGCAAATCGTCCAAGGGTAAACAAACAGACCCCTTCTGTGCAGAGCCTCCGCCACCACTGCCAGGCACTTGGTAAAGAATCGTGGGGCAGATTTCAGCCCCAAGGGCAAGACCTTGAATTGATAATGCTTGCTGTCGACTACGAATCGTAGGTATTTGCGATGACGTGGCACAACAGGTATGTGGAAGTATGCGTCTTGGAGGTCCATCGAACACATCCAATCTCCTGTTTTCAGATGTGGACATATTTGATGAAGTGCTAACATGCACAACTTTTCCTTCAAGATGAGCTTGTTCAGCAGTCGAAGGTCCAAGATAGGTCTGAATTTGTGCTCCTGATCTCGTTTTGGCACAAGAAAGAATTCCCTTCCCTCGCTGAGCGGGAGGAACCTCTTCTATGGCCTTTTTTCGTAGAAGGGTTATCAGTGCCTTCCGAAGTAGCTTTAGTTGGTGAGGACGAGATCTTTTCGGGGGAATGTCCTTTTGGAGGCACACGAAAACATAGTGCGTATCCATTGCGCAGTATACTGAGCACCCAACGATCTTTTGTTATGTTGCACCACTCTTTCAAAAGATGTGATACACTTCATCCCACTGGAGTGGGCAACAGCGCCAGAGGAAGCTCCTGCTCATTGCTTCCCTGCTGCTCTGGCCGTGTTAGAGGATTGCTGCTGGTGACCTCCTCTTCCTCTGTTCGACTTACGACCTTGGAGCTGTGACTTGCCTTGGTTTTTGCTTTGGGACCATTGAGTGGTTTGAACCCTCTGTTGGTAGCCCTTGCGCTGGTTGGGTCTGTATCTCCGTTTGAATTCCTTCTTCTTTTCTAATCCTACCACCTTGAGAGTGTCTAGTTCAGATTACATCCTAGACATCTCCTTATCAGTGTGGGCGCTGAACAGGGAGAAGCCAGAAAAAGGGAGGTTAAGAATCCTCTGTTGTGTATCTGGTTTGAGAGCTGTCAGTCTTAACCAGGCCGACCTCCTAGCGTAAATCCCATGCGCATACGTGTGTGCCGACAGAGTAGCACCATCCGCTGCCGTGCTAATCATCTGGTTGGCCACGAGGGAACCCTCTGTGATGACCTCCTCGAAATCCTTCTGATCTTCTTTAGGAAGCTTTTCCTTGAAACGTTTCAAGGAGTCCCATAAGGCTCTTTCATAGCGGCCTAATAAAGCTGCTGCTCTAGATACTCTTATGCTGATGATGCTGCAGACCCGCAAAACTTCCGTCCCCAAGAGTCCTGGGACCTACTTTCTTTGCCAGGAGGGACTGATGAAGACGCCTCAACTGCATGCGTTTTTCTTGCCGCTGCGATAATAACAGAGTCTGCAGGCAGATCTGATTTCAATTAAACAGGGTCTGTTCCTGCCGGCTTGTATTTCTTTCGAATTCTAGCCGGTGCAGCCTTAATTGTGGACGAAGTTAGGAAAATGTCCATTACTGGTTCCAGAAGACCAGGAACCAGAGGGAGCAAAGGTCGGGACACAGATCTTTGATGTAACGTCTCAAAAATCACAGTTGTTGCAACCTGAAGAGTTGACATCTCAATGTTCAGTTTTTTAGCTCCTCTCTGAAGCACATCATGGTATGTATTTATGTCATCTATCGGAGCTACTCTTCATAGAGGGCTATTCGATAGAGTGGGTGAATAGTCCCTTTTAGAGGAGCGAGTGGAGGAGGAAGACCATGTAGGAGACCTTCTCCTTTTGTGACGGGAACTAGACTGTCTGCGCTCTCGCGATCTGCCAGTCTGTCGTGATGCTCCTGTAGGATTTTTGCTCCAGTGATGCAGGGGAAGGAGCCATCACGTAGATAAGTGAACAGAAGTGGAGGTCCCCCTGTGATGTAAAGGTGATCTTTGTCGCAACCTTTCTGAATGCCGCTCTGGTAATGCAGATGGCAAATGTTCTAGTGAAGGGCGTCTCAAGGAGTGAGAGGATGAGTGCCGTGATGCTGATTCTGTCACTAAAACCACAGAACCCTCTCCAGACCTTACTGATGTGGGTCTCGACGTCAAGCGTACGACCTGCTCTGACGGAGCCTTTCTCGACGCTGGTCTTGACCTCTTTCTCGACGTCGATTCCCGGCTATGTTTTGGAACCGGTCTCGACGTTGATTCTCTGTTCCTCAATGTCGATTGTCTCCCAGACGACGTCGGAGTATCTCTGTGTCTTGACGCCGAACGTCGTCAAGCCGACGATGGCGGAGGACTTCTGCTCTTCGACGCCGTTCGTCGCAGGGTTGAGGACGGCGGAGGGCTTCTGATCCTCGACTCCGATCGTCGTCGAGATGACAACAGCGGAGGGCTTCTGATCCTCGACGATGATCGTCGCAGAGTTGACGACGGCGGAGGAACTCTTTAATTTAATTTAATTGCGGGTTTCTAACGCGCTAGAATCGACTCCAGAAGGAGTATCTCTGAGCAATAGACCGCTGGGGAACCCGTCCTGGCTTTCCCTGTGCGATGGTCCCTACTGGGTATCTCTAAGGTGAAACCAGGCATCCCCGGCGTATGTGGGGGGCCGTTGTGGAGATGAGGCAAGCTAATGCCCAGAGTTGCCAAGTGTGATCCCTGGTTAGAGTAGGCACCGAGGTGAGAATTGTCGAGTCCGCTGACCCTGGTCCACGACCCTGCCACGTCGGGAATTGAACCCTGGTTCCGGGCCGTTCTCTGCTCCCGGGTCTGCCGCCTCTAACCAGTGAGCCACACCACTTTGACGCCGAAGGGACCTTTGACGTTGAACGCCGAGATGATGACGCCAGTGGACTTCTGCTCCTCGACGCCGATCGTCGCCTGGTTGACGACGGCGGAGGGCTTTAGAACCTCGACGCTGATTGTCGCCGAGATGGTGACAGCGGGGAGCTCCTGATCCTCAACGCCGATCGTGGGTGGGTTGACTACGGCAGAGGACTTCTGATCCTGGACGCCGATCGTCGCTGAGTTGACGTCGGCGGAGGGCTTCAGCTCCTCGACGCCGATCATCTCCGGGTTGACGACGGCGGAGGTTCACGATTCTTCGATGTCGACAGTGAATGTATTGACGTACCTGAATGTTGGTGTTCTCTCGATGGCGAGCCCGCTGTCGACGATCTTCTTTTGGACATATGGTAGCTTTTTCAGCGCCGAGCCCGATGCTGAAGAGGAGGAGTGATGAATCTTGCTTCTAGAAGGAGATCTAGCCCTTTTGGAAACCTTCCTCACTGGTGACCTGCCTCTGGAAGAAGTTTTCTCTTTTTCTGCCAGTCCAAAAAAACGGGTTCTTTCTCTGTCTTTCAGAGTCCTCTTAGATAAGACTGGCAATGAGGACAAGTCTTGGGAACATGGTACTTAGGTAGATAAAGTATACAGGATTCATGAGAGTCTGACCTGACCTTCTTTTTTCCACAAGGAGGGCAGGGGTCAAAAAAGATATTGTATATTTGAGTGGAAAAATGCCAAATCCTGTCAAAAAAAGACAGAGCCTTACTTCATAAGATGTAAAACGTCGAAGTAAGGCACAATTTTCCAGAAAAGTGAAGATTATTTCTGACAAAATCAGAAAGAAGTGGAGCTGTGTAACCAGGGTCCTTCCTGAAGGAGCTGGAAAGAACAACTGACCTAACAGTCACACCTGAGGCATGATGGGAAGCTGGGGGTCATGGCTGCCTTAAAGGCACGGTGCCAGTTTATTGCTATGAGTTAGCTTTTTAGCCTTTTTGAGCTATGTTTTCTGCAATGCAGCCTGTGAGCTGTCAATGCTTTCAGTCCTATCTAAGGGATTGCGTAAGTGGTAAGCATTAAAACAGTTTCAAACAAGCTTTGTTGGTGTTTTTACCCTGGTTTTTAATGTATTGCTTAGATATACTGGGGAGTCCTTACAGCATTAGTCAGCTCTAGGGTATGGAAGGCTGCATTTGCTTTTTTATTGTATATATATATATTAGCCCACTTGAGGTCTCATCCTGTGTAAATAGTGTTTATTGGGTGTATATATATTTATTGGCAAGATGCTTGTACATTCATGTTGTTATATATATATATATATATATTTATGAACTCGTTATTTATGGATATGTTCTTTTATACCTGATTTTAAACATGATTTTGTACATGATGTGTATTGCGTATATTGATAGCTAGAACAACTATATGCGTGACACTATTTGCACTTTACTCAATATTTTGCACTGTTGCCTAAATTCGCACTGTCTATTTACTGGATTTGCCAGTGACTCCTGTACTGTATTGTTTACTATGATTAGACAGCACTTGCACTTTAAATACCAGTATCTGCATTTTGCAACATGGGCGGAACTCAGGGATTATCCCGTGATGTGTCGTGCTCTCAATCAGTTGTCTATGTCTATATTACTTATTGTATGACATGTGACCTTAACCCACCAATGTTATCACACTTCACTGAGCACTAGCACTTTAAAAATTGCCTCTTCCGTAGCGTGCGTCATGTGATCAAGGCCTCTTTGAAGGCCGAAACGTCATGCTGAGGTGTGCCGTCTCCTCGAGGAAATAAAAATTAATGCTCACCTGCACCTGAGGTCTCCTCTCTTCTTCCTGCGCAGCGGTTTCCAGGACTGGGCTCCGGGCGAGAGGTAGCAGGGATTGCTACATATATATATATATGTATATATATATATATACACATATATGTTTGTCACATATATGAGTGTGTTTCCGGGGTCCCGCGCATTGTCTGGAATATTCATGTGCTAATGACTATTGATGAGGATCCCCTGGAAGAGAACAAATGTTTATTATTGATAATCAATTCAATGCTACTTGTGCTATCAGTTTCTCAGGAGGCCGTAATGCCGGGTGGACTCTCTAGCGTTAGAAATTATGACCATCAGTTTTAATGTGTAAAATAATAAGCGCTAGTGTCCATAGCTCTGCCGAATCCACTTCTGCACAGTCTTCAATCCATCTCATGCCGCTTTAATCCACCAAAGACACTCCCTGCTCCTTTATTTCATTCTTACAGGATCCTGCTTTCTCTCTTTGATGATTCTTTAGCCTTTCTCTTCGTCCTTCTTTCTCCTTTATGTGTTTTTCCTTCTCACGCTCTCAGGAGTGGAGTGGGGTGGCTCACTGGTTAGAGGTGGAAGACCCAGAAGCAGAGGACGGCCCGGGACCAGGGTCGTTGACCAGGGTCAGCGGACTCGATAATTCTCGCCTCAGTGCCTACTCTAACCAGGGATCACACTCAGCAACTCTGGGCATTAGCTTGCCTCATCTCCACAATGGCCCCCCACATACGCCGGGGATGCCTGGTTTCACCTTGGAGATACCCAGTAGGGACCATCTCACAGGGAAAGCCAGGACGGGTTCCCCAGCTGTCTACAGCGCGGAGATACCCCATGTATGGTTATTCAGGCGCTTTACAAGACATCATTACATTACATTACATTACAAGAAATGTCTGATGTGGGAAAATAAGCGCCTGTCCCCCAAAATGAGTACTGGTGGGCTTCACCAGGTCAATTTAAGCCCTTATGACAATTGGATAAACACAGCTCCTTGCGGGGGAGGTTTTAATCCACCCACCAATCAGACCCTTCCTAAAAAGGAAGGATTTTTTTTGACAAGAATCACACATGGATACCTACATAAGAATTACAGCAACTGCTACTACTGTGGCTTTAAGACATCAGTGTGTACATCAGGGATTAACTCCTACATGGCCACTTTTGAGGTTTATCTTTTTACTTAATTGCTATTTAACATAGCTCATACAGAACCCACGGGTGTCAGATTGTTTTACAATATCACAGGAATGTTACAAAAATTAGGGTACACAAGATGTTCTTAGAAAAATCTTCCAGAATTGGAGAGGAATTGAAATAGATTTTTTTTACAGCGCGACAAAGAGTGAAGTTAATAAGTATTTCTGTATCAGTAAGAGATTCTGGTTCTTCTTGAACGTTTTGAACAGGGGCTTTGTGCTTATCTTTGGGGTATTGAGTTTCTACTTCTGGGTGCACTTCCAGAGAAGGATGAGGGGAGATGGTTCTTGGTGTCTTGAACCTGGGTGGTAGCAGAAGCAGGGATTCAGCACAATGAAGAGAACGGGTCTTCCAGATATGGTGAAGTTTTGTGCCAGGTATTTACATAGTTCAAGGAAAATGTAGGGGTGTAGCCCTTGTGTAGTTGCCAGAAGTGCAACTTCTTACATAGCAGTATAAAATAAACAAGATCCCCACGTCACTCACACACACACCTATACTTATCAGGACCAGCCATTGACCGTAATGAAATGTGTAATTACTGTTCTAAGGACACATGAGTTTTGATAGTAGGGTAGGTTATAAAGCAAAGCAAAGCAAGTCTAACTGCACTCTTATTTTTTTTATACACTCGTTCCAACATGTGTGTGTGTGTGTATATATATATATATATATTCATATTTCAAATTTTTAAAGAATAATTACCCTGTGGAATCAACCATTTATTTTTTGCCCAGGATACACAAAGACCCGGAAAATCGACCAGGGAGACCCATTATCTCAGCGAGGAATGGGTGCCTTGAGCAAACATCACAATATGTGGATTTTTTCCTCCAGAGTCTGGTGAAAGCCCTTCCGTCTTATGTGAGTGACACAAGTGACTTTTTACGGAAAATTAAGAATCTTGTACGGGAACCAAGCTTTTTATTAATTGCCCTTGATGTCAGCTCACTCTATAGGAGTATTCAACATGCAGATGGGTTGAGAGCACTTGATTTCTTTTTGGAAAAATCTATGGGCAATATGGTGAACCACAAAAAGATGTCAATTGAAATGGTTGATTTCTCCTTGAATAACAATATTTTCATGTTCAATAACCTTCTCTACAGGCAGTTAAGAGGTGTTGCAATGGGGCCAGCTTCTCCCCAAGCTATGCATGTTTACACATGGGCTGGTGGGAGGAGCTGGTCCTCATGACAGAACACAAGAACAAAAGAAAACTATGACTACCAATGTCAAGTCATGGCTGCGGTTCATTGACGATCTGTTTCTTTTTTTGGGATGGTAGTTTGGATGCAGCTCAGGAATTTGTGCAGGCGATTAATGTAAATAACCTAAACCTACACTTCACTGCCAACATAAGTACTACTTCAGTGAGCTTTATGGATACTGAGGTCTTTGTTGAAAACAGTAGACTAGAAACCCAACTACATCGCAAATTAACTGCTGGGAATTCCACACTCCACGCTAGTAGCTCCAACGTAAAACACCTGCTGAATAGTATACCCTTTGGTGAGATGTTGAGGCTCAGACGGTTCCAGAGTAAGAAGTATGATCTACTATTGGCCCAACAGGAAAGTAAACAGAGATTTAAGGAAAGGGTATACTCTGATAACATCATTAATAATGCTATTGTAAAATCCACGCGTAGAAACAGATTGGAGCTACTAGGTGTAGCAGAAAATATGACTGACACTGGTATTGAGACCAACAGGGAGGAAACCAACAAGCATTTACAATACAATAGGTCTTGCAGCATTAAAGTTTGAGTTACTGGCATTGTAAATGACAATGCTTTGCATTATTTTATTTTTTTAATTTGCAATTGGTATATAAACATTGTTTGTGAATGTTTAGCTGTTGCTTATGCTAAGCAAAGTTGGAAGTAATATAGAGTGCTAGTCTTGCTTGTTATAAGCATGCTGATTTAAAGCGCTCTGATACTTGTGGGTAAAGTTTGCGCTATATAAAACTGAAAACTAATAAACAATCTCTCCATTGACAAGGTCGGGGTATAGTGCCCACCAAGCGCCTCTCGGGTTTAAACAAGCATCGGCATACAAATAGAAGACGCTGACCAGTACGGGGTTGTTTGCTTTCCCCACGCCCCACTCAGGAGTGACCCCTCAGTAATGACACACCCAGTCGTGATACATCCAGGAGTGATAACCTCAGGAGAGAAACACAGGACTGACAAACTTAAGAGTGACACGCCCAGGAGTGACAAACTCTAGAGTGTAAGTACAGGGTTCCTTGTCCCTGCAGGTTGGACTCATTAAGATGTGAGCTAACGGTTAGAGCGTACGACCTCAAAGCTGGGTAACCAGGATAGAGTCGCTGCTGCTCAACCTCTTGTGATTCTGGGCAAATCACTTCACCTCCCAGCGTCTAACAAAACATGGATGTGCCCGTCTGGAACAGCTGGTGCTCGTGTAAAGTGCCCTGATACCTCCGGGTTGAGTTCGAGCTATATAAAACTGCAGAAAAAACAAGAAATAAGATGCAATGCACTCTGACCAGAAGGATGCAATTTGCGTTGGGAATTTGACAATTCCGGGTTTAACCAAGAACTTACCATCACGACAGGAAGGTGAGGCAGTTACAGTGGCAAGGCAGATTTGTGGCACCACACATTTGGCCTTAAAACACTTTCTGACGTGTATTGCATTTATATGAAACTGGTAAGTTAACGTTATTCCCACTACGGCCTTTGAATGTGTCAGGCATATTGCATGTATGTGGGGCAGGTGTGGAAATGTTGCAGCACTTTAAAAAAGACCTGTCTGTGCGATAACACGCCTAGAGGCGCGTGAGAGCTTTTCTCGTCTTCTTCCCCGAGCAGGGCACGAAAGGTAATGCCTACCAGCTGGTTTTGGTTCTTATGCAGTGCCTCGCTGGCTGCAAAGCAAATGGGTGAGCATGAGCAATGTCAAGGGGTGGGTGCACTGGTTGTGAGGGTCCTATATGCCACGGCCTAGTACTGAGGAGCGCCATTTCCAGCTAACCAGCGAGTTATTGGAGATGGAATACCTCGCGCAGTAACCATTACTTCCATTAGAAACACATAAAACCCCATTTTTACTGCTCAGCGATTTCACAATTAGTTTCCCGGGTAACTGTTATGGCAGCTAATGCCCTTTCGAAGACGCAATTCAGCCAGTCGGCCTCAGAGATTATTTATTAGTCCTTGTTCTCGAGGCAGGTCTCAAGCAGTGTTTTAAGCGACTTAGAATTACGGGGAACTCTGCATTAGTTTCTAAAGAAATAGCAAATTTTTAAGGCACTAGCATGAAGAATCGCTAATGTCAAAAGGCAGCCTTGCCAAAGGACTCACAATGTTTTATTTATTATATTTTTTTTTACTTGTATAGCGCACAGCTACCCGGACCGGGTCTCCCGGCGCTTGTACTCATACCGCTAAGGAACCCTTCCTGGCTTTTCCCTGTGAAGTGTCCACTCCTGGGCATCCCCAAGGTGAAGCCAGGCATCCCAACGCTGTTGGGGGCCGTTGTGGAGATTAAGCAAGCTATTGCCCAGAGTTGCAGCGTGGGACCCATGATTAGAATAGGCACCGAGCGAGAAATCAGGTCCGAGGAATTAAGAGCTCAAGACCCCGCACAGGACCGGCCGAGGCGGGAATTGAACCCTGGGCCAGACCTCTGCATCAGGGTCTGCCTCTCTAACCATTGAGCCACACTTCTCCACAATGCTCAGCTGACTTTGTTTACCCTAGTGTTACCATTTCACGAACTTTATTTACCCCGCCAATTTAACTGCAGATTTGTGACATGAAAAATGGGAAAGCCCTTCGGTGTGGATCTCGGTTTCGTGGATAGCAAAAGGAACGTGGTAATAATTAATTTTACACTTCTGGGGTTCTCAACGCCGGGGTTCAATGAAAAACACTCCTAAATTCCGTTTACCAGCCTCTGGTGCTGTCATTTAAGTTGGTATGGGCACTCGAAGTCCAGGGATTCAGAGAAGTATGCAATGAAAGCATCTAGATGTCATTTGCAATACCACACAGCAGGGGGCTGCAGCAACTGCAATTCTGACCAGAAACCAACTCACCTCCTACTTACTCTATAATGTGAGCAATGAACAGAAAAACAGTCTTAAATTAGAGCGCATCTGTCGATTCTATGGGGCTGGTGCACTGTTCACCCATTAGTGCTGAATGTCGATATGACATCAAATGTGCACAAGAGACACGGAGTACACAGAAGAGACAGCCCGGTGTGTGCTACTGACCTTCATTCAGCCAGACTCCAGAGTCAGGGCAGGGCTGTCTGCAGATGCCACTCACTCGGCGGCCCGCGCACCCCTACCTCCCTCCTCGCCGTGATCTCACAGCTCGCGTCATGTGGGGAGAGGCGGTACATCCCAGCCGCCACGCAGATTATTGGATTGTGAGCGCCGAAGGTTTGCGCGAGGCTGGCAGAGGATGCCCTCGAGGGAGGGAGTCCCATGGGCTGGCATCCTGCAAAGCCCGGTACCCTTTACAAACACAGGAAGTTTTCAAAGCTATCGTGAGACTTATTTATAACAGCGCTAGCAATACTAAACTAACCGATGCTTAAGGGCAGGCAGCGAGTGGCCGTTACCAGGCAGCTCGGTAAAAAGACGGCACGGGTTTTCTAAATGTACGTTAATGGCTTCGCAGAGGAGGTCTGCGAGGTTTGGAAACAAGAGCAAGAAGACACAATTTAAAACAAGCCTCATATCGTGACCGCCGGGATCTTCGTGGCGGCAGACGTGGTGCATGGAGCTCCCTGGATTGCCGGCCGCAAAACTGAAAGCGCGGTGGGAGCGCACGAGACGCCGTCGCCATGAGTGTGCACATCCCCTGCTCCGAGTCTGAATTGCAGACTGACTCACGCGCGCAACCAAATCCAGTTTACAATCCTGCACGCGTGAACAGCTCTTGTCTCTCCCATTGACAACGCTGCGCGCGTGGCCAGCTCTTGTCTCCACTCGTTGTCGGCTGACCCGATGGCTATAGTCTAGCGGCAAGAGCGCACTTCATGCTTTCGCCAGGGTGAGACCTAAAAAGGAATTTAGAATCATTGTCCAGTATAGTCAGCGCGCGCAAGAAGGACAAATCCATTATAAGGGGGAATTGGCCTCTGATTTTGAGTGATCCTATAATAGGCCCCAGACTGCCCAAAAGGCCCTCTATAACCTACAGCAGAGGACGATCTATGCACGATGAACTCGTCAGAACGAGTCCCGAAGTCATACTGGCTTTTTTAACTGTAAATCATGCAAAGCATGTCAGCAGGGTGAGAATAGAACAACATACTTCACCCCATTTGACCATAAGGAACATAAGATCATCAGACTACTTACATGCAAAACAGAGTATTCTGTTATGTACTGTCATGCCCATGCAATCTACTTTATGTAGGGAGCACAAAGCTCCAAGTACACAAAAGAACATTGCAACATCTTAGGGCGATAAACAACCAAGACAACACTTACCCAGTGGCAAGGCATTTTAAGTCTAAGCAGGATTCCAAAAGCCGAGATTTTAGATATTTTGTTATCGATTCTATTCCTGCTAGTAGACGAGGTGGTAACAGAGAAGAAAAATTGCGTCAACTTGAGACCAGATATATTCTAGAATTAAATACATAACAAGTGTTTGGTCTTAATGTTACTGAGGATCTGTTTACATGCCTTTAATAATAATTTCTCAGATGAATGACAGATTTTTAACCAGGATTGTTTTATATTTCTTAGAGAGTTATTTATGGGTTATCCTTTAAACTGTGGATTTTACTGTTATATTTATTGATGATTTATGAGTATTTAAGCAACCATTTACACATTTTATGTACGATTTTTACACATGTGAATATTTAAGCTTATTCAATCTATTTTGGATTGTAATATATTTGCTTATTTAATATTTATTATGTATCTATTTGGCTGTATATATGTGTAGGTTTCTTTGTTTACTCATGGCTAATAGAGGGATATTTTATCCACAGCCTGACATGTGATGATCATTATCTATACTATACCATGTATCCCATATTTATCTCCCGGCTTTTTACACCATGAAGTTCCAACTGTAGTGGCAACAGACAACCACCTTTTGCTAATACGCCACACATTTATTGCACTTGCACTTTAACTCAATGCGTGAGTCTTCAATGAACATTGAGTACACATCGCTGGGGCTCCAGTGTTTGATCAAGTATTTCAATGGTACTCACATTTTCTTTTGGACAGCAATGACTTGATGTATTTATACAGAGATATTGGGTCTGATTGTACCGAAATGAGTGTTCGTGTTGGTACACATGTTGCTCGAAAATACTCTCTACATACTTTTTAAATCCGTTTTTTGCACTATTTTGCACAATTTCTATCATTTGTTTCACATTGGTTTAATTGCGATGACGTTTTTTGTCAATTATTATTCATGGTTTTAGTTCGAACCAAAATACTGATTGTGATTTATTTATTTAATTACAAACATTGTTGGTTCCGAACAGAGGCTCTATTGCTACATTTTGCACATTTGTTTTTGTAATACAGAAAGGTGGAATTGAAAAGTAAGACTTGTAGTTCGAATGAGCATATATGTCTTCTATGTCTATTATATTTGTATGCCTTTGTGTCCAATGGTAACTTCGGCATGTCCAAACTATTTAAACCAATGTATAGGATTGCACTGTGTCATGTGATCAAGGCCCGTGGGAAGGGCTGAAACGCATCATGGCGACCTCTTGAACAAAATAAAAATCAAGCACCAAATTGTGGTCCGTATCGGTATGGTTATTTGCGTAGGACTGCGCAACTGAAGCGGAATACCTGGATATATACATACATATATATATATACTAGCAGCCCGTCCCGACGTTGCCCGGGAGCAATTAGGCTTCAGGGCCCCCTCCCACCCCGCTTTTGTAACCTGCAGACGTCACTTTTTCCTCCTGTAATTTACTTTGCTTCAGGGCCCCCGCCCGCCCCACTTTTGTAACCTGCACACGTCACTTTTTCCTCGTGCACACATTATCCACCCCCTTCCCTCCACTCCACCCAAGGGACGCAGGTTGAAAACCCCTCTGGCTACACGTCACTTTTTCCTCCTTTTCCTCCTGTAATGCACCGTTTGTCTGACATTTGTAGTGCACCGTTTGCGTCCTCTTCGCCGCCCGCCCGTCCCGTCCCCCGCCCGGCCCGGCCCGGCCCGTCCCCCGCCCGGCCCGGCCCGTCCCGTCCCCCGCCCGCCCGGCCTGTCCCGTCCCCTGCCTGCCCGGCCTGTCCTGCCCCTACATGAGTGCCCTTACCTCCGCCGGCGCTGCTCCCGCCTGTCCGCTCGCACCACCGCTCCTCCCCTGTGCCATGTCCGCCGCTCCTCCTCCGCCGCCGGTCCTCTGCTCCTGACATCACCGCTCCTCCCCCGCGCCATGTCCGCCGCTCCTCGGACGCCGCTCCTCCCCGTGCTCCTAACATGACCACGCACGTCGCGGCCGGCGCTACTTTTGAGGGACTACTTTTTTTTCTAATCTAAAATTTTAAATAACGTTTATTTTTTTAATTTATGTAGCCTATAACCATCTACACACCCTGCCGATTTCAATGGTGTATCGGTGTGTAGATTGGCGCAGTGGTTCCCGAGTTTTCCCGCCACAAAGCCTGAAAGTTTCTGCTTTATTATAGTAGTATAGATATATATATATATAAAATACCCACGTATTTTTGTAAATTATATATCTGATTCAGTAATCGTTATTTATGGTTGTATGTTATAGATGATCTAGTACAACTGTGCATAACCAACAGACATATTTTTCTTAAAAACGTGACTTGCAGCCATATCATTAAACCAAAACCACTGTTACAAACATAATGTAGGAAATAAAAATAAAATAAAATGAACACAAGCGTGAAAATATTAAAATGGCACCCAACTTAAAAGATACCTTATTTTTAGACAGATGTGAGGCATCAATTAATCCTTTTCAGGGTACAGGAAAGTATCAATCTAAGCCAGAGTCGATTTGTCTACTGAAACAAAAACACGTTCTGGTGAGATTTTCACTTTGACTTAGTCCTTGGAAAGCCTCCTCGCTAGATGCTTGTCAACACTTTGCAGGACACATTGCGTTTCAACATCTTTTGTGTAATGATCATTCCCATTCGGTCTTAATTAGGACTTGGATCCTGACACAGATATTTCATTCCGGCTTCACAAAGCTGTTGCAGCTTCTACTAAGGGCGTTATTGGTCATCAACAGGTGAAGTACTCCTACAGCTCTCCTCGCACAAACATGGATGCTGCTTATAGTTTCCATTATCTGGAGAAGTCCTGGGTTAATTTAATTGATTTCCTGCATGCTGATTGCATTGGCTGTTTCCTGACGCCTTACGGTGAACGTGAGAACAGGCCACAATGCAAGGCTTTGTGTGTAATACAGGTCACTCTAAAATACTTCTACGTTCTGTTGGAAGCCAGTTAGTGACAGGCATTGCAGTGATGTGACTGGAGCATCTGCTCCTGAGATCAGTCTCCCTGCAGCACCGAGTGTTGCTTTCATTTCAATCAGGTACATTTTGGGGATTCCTGTGAGCCAGTCATGAGATGACCAGGGATTGTACCACATATTAAAAATGTATTCCAGGAATTAACTGTTGATTTTCCGAGAAATCAGAGCTGGTGTTGAGCTGTTGTGGTGTTTATGTAAACTTGTAGGTTCAGACTTGTAGCGACTTAGAACTGGAGATTCAGCGCATTCAGTGATTTTGGGTTAGCAGTTCTGTACATTTAGTGAGTTCAGCCACTCTAGGACCAGAGTCGAACAATTATAGTGGTACAGAAGAGAGAATGGTATCTTCAGTGAGTTTAGGTTTAGTCGTTTGATGCCCAGTCAAGCTTCTGAGTGAGCACTTTACAATTTGCTCTAGGAAGAGAATGACTTCTTGAGACAACCCTTTTAGATGTAGATGTGCATCGTCTGAAGAGATGGTAGAAGAGGTTTGAGCACTCCAGAATTGAGGTCAAAGGGGTCATGTACAAGTTGAAAAAAATTAGGTATTGGACCGATAATTGAGGAATCCCTCGCTCAACAACACTAGATATTATTGAGTCCTATTCAGTGAGGTTGTCAATGTACAGGTTTCCATTGCCTCACGATACATAAGCACAGACGTAAAGCTTAGTATTACAACACCACAGGCACCATCAACACCTGTGGACTTACCTATGCTATGCTGGCAGCAAGACTCTACCAACTTCATTGTTTACCTGCACATTTCCGGGAAGATTTTTTCACTGTTTCAGAGTGGATTATTAGATCAAGGTTTCTATTCCTCTGGCTTTACCTAGTCTCCTGTCCACTTGTGCTATGGCACGGATGTTTCTTTTACAGACATTTCAGTTGCATTGTATAGTTAATGGCAGGGGGTAAAATTAATATGAACTTCCTGTTGAAAATTATATGGAACATTTCCATGTTGATCTGAAGTATTCTCAGAATGCATCTACAATACATTTACACAGCAAAAGGCTGAACCAAATTCTGATGAGTTAACACCAATGTAAGAGGTACACATTTTGTGAGCATCATTCTTATTTGGAGCTTTATCTTGCAGAGCCCTCACAGTGGTAATGGTGGGTAGTGGGAGAATGAAAAGAGGAGGAGTTCCAAGACATTTGCCCTATACCTATCCTGCCACAAAATGAAAGGTCTTGTCTTTTGGACCAATTGGTTTTGTTGGTTGCCAATGCTATACATCATTAGCAAAAAAACATTTTTCTTTGCCGCATCAACCAAAATAATAAACAAGCATTTACAATGCAACGGTTTCGCCTTTGCAAAAGTTAGAGCTATTGGCATTGTAAATGACAACATTTTTATTTATGTGTTGGTTTTGAAAACAGATAAATAAATGGCATTGTCATTTACATTACCAACAGCTTAATCTCTTGCAAATGTAAGACCTATTGTACCCTACTGGATTTCACTGAAGAAATTCAGAGTCCGGTCTGCAGGTGTCACGTGACAGACGGCCAATTGACAGCTGAGGGGGTGAAACCGTGCAGGGGTGGCACATTAAGGCGACGCTTGCTGAAAGCACTACACTACCCTACTGGAGTGTCAGTCTTTTTGGACATGGTCCACTCACTCATCTTGAAACAGGAAGCTCGCCACCAGTTCCACAAAAAATACCGTCATTAAATCTTTCCTTTTTAAGAGTTGGACATTTCAGTTGGCGTCTGCCCTCAGTCACGCTCGTCTTGCCACCCATTGTCAATCACGCGCCTCTCTGTGCCTGGCTGTCAAGTGCCGGCGCCATCCGAGTGCGCATCTTCCGTCAGCCACGGCGTGCTAGCCAACCGAACTGCATTATGGGACTGGAAGACAAACTCCAATAGTGTCACAACAATTAGATGCAAACTGGACCCTCCTTGAGTCCGGTTGCTCCCCCACGCTCCAGCTGACCTGCACGCTGGTATCGTTTTGATCTCCTGCATTTCAGCTCCTAACGCTGCATTGACTTTCATTTATTTAATTGATAGCGCTGCACGGTCTCTCCATAGCGCTGCACTGTCGATTTTATTTTTATTTATTGAATTGCGCTGCACTGTCGCTTCATTTACTTAATTGTGCTGCACTGTCGCCTTATTTATTTAAATAGCAGCGCGACGTCGCTGAGGCAGTAACTCTGACTTTGGCCACTTTATAGCTGATTTGTGCGTGTAAGGCTCTTTTCACGCTGTGCATTTGCTGCCCCTGGCTGTGCTCGCCTTTGACCCTCCATTTTGTGTTGTTGTTTTTCCCCTGGTCCGCCCCTCCTCCCGCCACCGCCTCCCAGCTGCTGCCCCTCCCACCCACGAGTAGTATCCTTCCTCGCTCCCGAGCTCCCTGTGACCGCCTGGACCCTCCTTCAGTCCGGTTGCTCCCCCACGCTCCAGCTGACCTGCACGCTGGTATCGTTTTGATCTCCTGCATTTCAGCTCCTAACGCTGCATTGACTTTCATTTATTTAATTTATAGCGCTGCACGGTCGCTCCATAGCGCTGCACTGTCGATTTTATTTTTATTTATTGAATTGCGCTGCACTGTCGCTTCATTTACTTAATTGTGCTGCACTGTCGCCTTATTTATTTAAATAGCAGCGCGACGTCGCTGAGGCAGTAACTCTGACTTTGGCCACTTTATAGCTGATTTGTGCGTGTAAGGCTCTTTTCACGCTGTGCATTTGCTGCCCCTGGCTGTGCTCGCCTTTGACCCTCCATTTTGTGTTGTTGTTTTTCCCCTGGTCCGCCCCTCCTCCCGCCACCGCCTCCCAGCTGCTGCCCCTCCCACCCACGAGTAGTATCCTTCCTCTCTCCCGAGCTCCCTGTGACCGCCTGGACCCTCCTTCAGTCCGGTTGCTCCCCCACGCTCCAGCTGACCTGCACACTGGTATCGTTTTGATCTCCTGCATTTCAGCTCCTAACGCTGCATTGACTTTCATTTATTTAATTGATAGCGCTGCACGGTCGCTCCATAGCGCTGCACTGTCGATTTTATTTTTATTTATTGAATTGCGCTGCACTGTCGCTTCATTTACTTAATTGTGCTGCACTGTCGCCTTATTTATTTAAATAGCAGCGCGACGTCGCTGAGGCAGTAACTCTGACTTTGGCCACTTTATAGCTGATTTGCGCGTGTAAGGCTCTTTTCACGCTGTGCATTTGCTGCCCCTGGCTGTGCTCGCCTTTGACCCTCCATTTTGTGTTGTTGTTTTTCCCCTGGTCCGCCCCTCCTCCCGCCACCGCCTCCCAGCTGCTGCCCCTCCCACGCTCCGCCCCCTCCACCATCCATTTATGACCAATGCCCTAACGCGCAGCGTCCACGCGCAGCGACCGCGCCCCAGTTGCGCCGAAGGTGCGCCAAAGGTAAGCCCGTCTACGCCCGTCCGCGCCTGGACCGCGCCCAGCGCCAGAGCCCCTGGTCCTCGCATTGTCCACCCCTCCCGCATTACTTACGATGCCACCACCCTCCTAGCCCTTAAACCCGGCCGCTCCCCCAACTGCGTCCAAGCCGCTCCTGGACACACCCATGGACCCTTTTCCTGCAACTCCTGCAAGTTCGACGGCACCAAGAACAACTCCTCATCTACGAACACACAACAGATATCCGACCCCAACCACCTACAATGCATCCTGCTCAACACCCGCTCGGTCCACAGGCACGCCATTGACCTCTGGAATCTACTAGACACCATCTCTCCGGACGTCGCCTTCCTAACAGAAACATGGATGAACGCCACATCAGCCCCAGACATCACCATTGCCATCCCGGAAGGCTATAAGATCATTCGCAAGGACCGTACCGGCCACACAGGAGGAGGCATCGCTATCGTCCATAAGAAATCCATCCGCATCTCAACCAGCTCAGACGTCAATCTCGCCAACTCTGAACACCTTCACTTCCAGATCCACATCGACCCCAAGACCACACTCAGAGGCACCCTCCTTTACAGGCCACCAGGACCCCGCGCACAATTTAGTGAAGACATCACGGACTTCATCACTCCACACGCGCTCCCCTCCGAGGACTACATCCTTTTGGGAGACCTCAACTTTCACCTTGAAAAGAACAACGACCGCAACACCACCACCCTCTTGGACAACCTCGCAAACCTCGGACTTAGACAACTTGTCACCACCTCCACCCACATCGCAGGTCACACACTCGACCCTATCTTCACCTCCAGCAAACATGTCTCCTTCAGCCACACCACAGCTCTCCTTTGGACTGACCACAGCTGCGTTCACTTCACCTACAACAAGCCCACATCCAACAACCACCCCCAACCCACTCTGCAAAGAAACTGGAACAAAATCACCATCGACCAGATCTCCTCATCGCTTCTTCAAAACCCCCCCGCCCACTCTTCAAACTCAGACCAAGCAGCCACCAACCTCACCCAATGGTTATCCAACAGCGCCGACATCCTAGCACCACTGAAAAAACGACAAATCAAACTAGGCAGCAAGAAGGCCTCCTGGTTCAACGATGATCTTAAGATATCCAAGAAACTTTGTCGCTCCCTCGAGAAGGCCTGGAAAAAAGACCCAACCACCAGCACCAAGGACGCCTTCAAAAACGCCACCCGCATACACCACCAACTAATCCGAAATGCCAAGAAAGCCGCTTTCAAAGACCGTCTAGATAACAACGCCCACAACAGCAAGGAACTATTCAACATCGTCAAGGAATTTAACAACCCCTCAGCCAACTCCAATGACATCACCCCCTCTCAAGCCCTCTGCGACTCCCTAGCCTCATTCTTCCACAACAAAATTGCAGACATCCACAACAGCTTCGACAACCAACCCGGAGACCAACCCACCCATTCCCCTGCAGGACCCCCACCCCCCCTGAACATCCTCAATGACTGGAAGCCAATCTCCACTGAGGACACCATCCGTCTGATGAACTCTATCCACTCAGGATCCCCCACAGACCCTTGCCCTCACCACATCTTTAACAAAGCAGACTCCATTATTGCACCGCACCTCCGAGACGTCATCAACTGCTCCCTCAACTCCGCAACCTTCCCGGAAAGCTGGAAACATGCCGAACTCAGCGCCCTCCTGAAGAAACCCACAGCTGACCCCACCGAACTCAAAAACTACCGCCCTATCTCACTCCTTCCATTCCCGGCCAAAGTCATCGAGAAAGCGGTCAACAACCAGCTCGCCGCATTCCTCGAAACTAACAAATCCCTCGACTCCTCACAATCCGGCTTCCGAGCCAAGCACAGCACTGAAACCGCCCTCATCGCAGCAACAGACGACATTCGAACTCTACTGGACAATGGAGACACAGTCGCCCTCATCCTCCTCGACCTCTCCGCAGCCTTCGACACGGTCTGTTATAGCACCCTTCTACAACGCCTCAGAAACGTCGGAATCCAAGGAAAAGCACTGGAATGGATCACCTCGTTCCTCTCCGGAAGAACCCAGAGAGTCCGCCTTCCACCATTCAAGTCAGAGGCCACTGAAGTCATCTGCGGCGTACCACAAGGATCCTCACTCAGCCCCACCCTCTTCAACGTATACATGAGCCCCCTCGCGATCATCGCACGCCAACACAACCTCAACATCATCTCCTACGCCGACGACACTCAACTGATCCTATCACTCACCAGAGACCCTAACACGGCCAAAACCAACCTGCACGAAGGAATGAAAGAAGTAGCCGAATGGATGAAGCACAGCCGTCTGAAACTGAACTCAGACAAAACAGAAGTCCTCATCCTAGGCACCTCCCCCTCCGCCTGGGATGACTCTTGGTGGCCAGAGGCCCTTGGAAAAGCACCCATCCCGACGGACCACGCACGGAACCTGGGCGTCATCCTGGATTCCTCACTCTCGATGAACAGACAAGTCAACGCCGTTTCTTCATCTTGCTTCAACATTCTTCGCATGCTCAAAAAAACATTTCGCTGGATCCCTACCGAAACTAGAAAAACAGTCACCCACGCTCTGGTCACGAGCCGACTGGACTACGGAAACACCCTCTACGCCGGCACCACCGCAAAACTCCAGAGAAAACTACAACCCATCCAGAACGCCTCAGCCAGGCTCATATTAGACATCCCGCGTAAAGAACACATCTCTGGCCACCTGAAAAACCTCCACTGGCTCCCCGTCAATAAGAGGATTACTTTCCGGCTCCTAACCCACGCACACAAAGCACTCTACGAAATCGGACCCGAATGCCTCAACACACGACTATCCTTCTACACCCCCTCCCGCCAGCTACGATCCTCCAACCAAGCCCTTGCCACTGTACCTCGCATCAACAAAACCACCATGGGAGGTAGATCCTTCTCCTACCTAGCAGCTAAAACTTGGAACTCACTTCCCACTCACCTTCGCCTTACTCAGAACCACCTTGCATTCAGAAAGCAACTCAAAACGTGGATATTTGACAAGTAATTCCCCACCCTTCTTCAAGCGCCTTGAGACCCTCTGGGTGTGTAGCGCGCTATATAAATCTATTGACTTGACTTGACTTAAGTCTCAGAGCTGTGTCTTTTAATAAAAGACCATACCACATTCAATACCCAAAAGAAGAGCGGAAAAATAAGAAACATAAATCAGCCTAATGTAATGAGTCCAAAGTGGTTCAAAACTAACAATCTTCCACATATGATGTAAGGCACTAAAGGAAGTTATCTTTTCTTATTTAGGTCTGTTTATAGGGACCAAATTAATCTGAAGACAAGCAGAACCATACATGCATTACCAACTTTATACAGCAAAACGTCTATCTACCAACATAGGGTGAAAAAGAGAAAATCCCAAGATGTTACCTACCAAGATATCCAACACAGGGAGTTTGTTTAGAGAGGACTAAAGATACCTGTCACAAACGTTCCACCAACACTGAGCATACTTTGGCACAGGGGTTGCTCAAAACACTTTCTATAAAAGGAGTTACTCGCAGTTAGTTCGACCAGGGATTGCATCAAGGTTCCACCGTGGTTCATACAGCACACCTACAAAATGGTACATAAATTCAGGTTGGACATCTCACATTTAAAAGCCCCTTCCTTTCGCCTAGCAGTTAGGCCTGTCGTTACTGGCAGGAAGCACTTACCTGGGCTTAATAGTTGTTGGATCAGAGAGCTGTGAGATACAAGCCTTCATAAATGGATGTAAACCAGCAGTGACGTTGTGTCAACGTGGTGCCTTTAATTAGTCCCAGAGACAGATATATTCTGTTCCGAAATGTAAAAAAGCACATGAGACGGCCATCCTGTATGTAAATAGGCCTAGAGATCGTAGCGCATATTATGCAATGGGGGGCGGATGGTCCACGGTGTCTTTAGTTAATCTAAACCTCATTCTGTAAAATGTGGCAGAAAATAAGACAAAGCGGCCGTCATGTTTAGGGGACTGGCCTCAGCGAGAGGTCCATGTCTGACTGCGGGGGGGGCGGTAGGTAACATCATACGCCCATCTCTAGAAACACATAAAATACCTTTACGTCCCCCACTACAAATGCATCAGTTGCAGTTATGGCGTGCGGCCCTGCCTATCAGAATAATAGTCGGGCACACCTCCACATGTTCTGTCTCTAAACTCGAATAAACCCCGGCGTACCTTCTCAGCAACTTAGGAGTGGGGCAGTGTGAAAATATGCAGTTGTGGTTACCTTAACAGCGAGTATGAGAATATAATGCCGCCGGGACCACACAGGATAGTGCGCAGGCTCGAAGCTGTAAAAATCAAATAAGTAAAATCCCATAAAGGTGTATAAAGGCTGGTGGAAGGATAACATACACTAATTTAACAAGCGTGCGGTAAAATATTATCAGTGTAGACCCGCATTAAAGACAGGCGTACACTCCAGCTCAGGTTCATGTGGATAAGTTACATGCACTCGTTTAACAGGCGCGTGGTAGAAAGTTACCGATGTGAGCCGGTATTAATAAAAGGCGTACACTCACGCACAGGCTCGTCTAAAAAAGCAAACTCTATCGAGTCAGCCGATCGGGAGAAGCGTTTCAAACCTGAATCGCGTACCTGATTTGCTCGGCTCAATGGCGTTAGGGGCGGCTTCCCGACGTCCGACAGAATAGGATAATAAAAAGAGGAATAGAAAACGTACCACACACGTACGGGCACTATTTAAAGGTCCAGCGAGATGCATGATATCATCAGGCCGCCCACAGAAAAGGAGGGGTTTCCGAGCAAGATGGCACTCGTAGGAAAGAAAAAACAAGAAACGTTTAAAAGAAAAAACATGTGCATGGCTGAGCAGTCCCAAATTTTGAGGAAAGCGAGTGGGTAATAGTGAAAAAGAAGACGAGAGCGCGATGGAGTAGAGCTCGGGGCGTGTTTTTCGTGCTCTCCCCTTCCCATTGGCTGGAAGGTAAAATTCCAGCCAATGGGAAGAGGAGAGGGCGGGACTTAAAAAAAGACACGGAAACGCCCCCAAATCGCGTTCCGACGGGGAAAGAGTGACTGACAGCCAATCTCTTCCAATGGCTAGCCTCCATTTATGGAGCTAGCCAATGGAAGACAGAGGCGGGACCAAAGCCCCATACTGTAGGACATAAGTTTTCGCCCTGGGCGGAGCACTGCTTCGCAGTGCTACGGCCAGGCCGAAACCTAAACAAGGTGTAGCTGCTCTAGGCTTTCTGGGTTTGTACATGGACACCGGTAACACTCCAAGCCAAGCTGCCACGTGGAACACTCGCCCGAGAAATGAAGCTCTTCGGACACCCACCTCTTGCTTCTGTGGTGTGCATGGGGCAGGGTAAACAGCAGGCTTTGGTGACCTCCACAAGGCAGTGCCAAAAAACAGGAAAATGGATGAAAAAATGCTTTCAACCTGGTGGTTGGGAGCCGCCCAAAAGGCAAAATGCAGTTTTGCCTGGAGCACCAAACATCTTTGCGTCTGATAATCATAGGTCGCAGGATGAAGGTCCAAAAAATGAGTGAAACTAGTGAGGAACGTCTATAAAAATAGCAAGCACTCCATAGAGTGCTCACAACATAGGACCGTTGGCCTCACATGCTCACTCATAGAGACAACAGAGAGATCCCTTCAGACTCACAGAAGCAAGACCAACATTCATTTTCAACTCTTATTAGTCACTGAAATAAGACTGACATTCTGTCTCAATTACAGAGTCAGGAAAGTGGGCCTTTCTGATTCACTGAGACATGCAACGTCTCCCAGTCTGTCTCACGGAGTGAAGGCGGGCATCCCCTCTTACTCACTAAGATATGGCAACTGTAGTGCTTAATTTGAGCCAGTGGTTTCCGGTGCTCGGCACCGCCACTTATTTATCAACACCGGCTCTCATGACAGTCTGCCACATGGTAGGGCTGTTTGTTGAATTTAGAGATGAGCGCAACAATTGTTGTTTATTAATTCAATGTACATTTTAAATGCTTCATACCTGCCACCTAAGCCATTCTTATAGCTTTGGAGGCTAAAAAAATATGAATTGTCAAACGTTTAGGAATCTGATGGTTAGAAGTTGTTTTGATAATGTCATTGGTAGCAATGTCCGGGGCAATGGGTGGTGAAAACTACAGTGGCCTCCTGGCGAGGGCGCTACCACTTATGTTTTTTTACAAATTAAGCACTGGGGCTCTCTCTTCTCTAGTGCTGAAAAAAGGAATAGATTATTTGTCACTCACTGAGATAGGATTGCAGTCCCTCTCCTCTGCACAATGAGTTGAGCAAAGTGTTTGCTCCTCACTGAGACCAGGCACCTCTATCCTCTTACTCACTGACACAGAACAGCCATCAGCGGCTGGGCAGCTAGTCTTAGTCAATGAAACATGATGCCAGCCCTCCTTACTTAGTGATACAGACGTCATCCCTTTGCAATCTCTGAGACTGAGCAGCTCTCCTCTCAGTCACAGAGAGGCGGGGGGCATCCAGTTATCTCTTCGTACTCACTAAGAACAATGTAACCCTCAGTTTTGATTGAGAAGGGGCATTATCTCCACGTGCTCACTGTGGCGCCAGCCCTTCTCAGTCACCGAGAGGAGGGTTGTCCCCTCTTCCTCCCTGTGAGCTCATTGGCCAGAGGCAGAGCAGCCCACAGCGTCCCCGCTCGTCACTCAGGGCATCCAGCCATCCCTTCCACCGATGACACCAGCCGCTCATCTCTTGATGCACACGGCCCTCCTGCGAGGGGAGATGCTCCTCCTCCGGGCAAACATGGAGTAGTAGTTTCAGACAGGGGCTCTGTCTTTCTATGATGCCCCCTCCTCCGCGCAGGCGCAGTATTTCAGAGTTTGCTTCCGCACTGTAATCGGGTGCAGTGTCATGGTGTGCTGCAGCCTAAACCAGGACATCACGCCTGCATAATTCGGGCCCTGCTGCATGCTTCCCAAGTGCATGGGATTGCACCAGTGCTCGGATCCATGTGCCTCCTGTATTACTTGTAAAATATGAGGTGGGTGGAATTACGGAGAGAAGGAAGAGGGCAGATATCACTACAGTAGAATGTTCATGAGGGAGTTGAGATGAGTGGGAGGGGGTGTATTCTGGTCAATATGATTAGAGGGTTGTGAGTCTCATATCTTCCCAGCACCCACCAAGGTGCCCCCAATTAGAAAACGTGATACAAGTGTGGGACGAGGATGGTTTAAGGGGCATTGGAAGCATAGAGGGTTGTGGGAAGGGGGGTTCAGAGGCACCGGGGGAGGAAAAATGATGTTATGAAAAATAAACAACAATTTATAAGACTTTATAGTACATCGAAGCACTAAGCACTGCGAAAATATTGCCATGGTTTTAACATCAGCTTTGAGTAGCATTAGACTCCTTTCAGCAAGATATTGCCACCCGGGTGCCGCTTAGAAGGCAGAAGCAGGTGGTGGCATCCCTGCCTTTGCCAGTGGCCAAACAAACCTCGACCCATAAGCCATGTTATGCACAAACACCAGCAGACAAAGAGGGGATCACAGAAATGACCTTAGCGATACAACGGGCATGCAGGAGAGGTTTCCCCTCTTGTTGGGAGTGGGCCGGTGGGGGAGTTAATTGTGCCCTCAGAGAAGGTAACCCTTCGGATTGACCTGGTGCCATGAAGCCCTCACACGGCCTGGTAAAGCGCAATAAATCCCCTGGGACTGCCACAGGATGTCTCTCCTGTTCTGCCTGTAGGCCCAGAATTCTGCACAGCTAGGAAGTCTCTAAAAGGTGCTGTTTCCACAAAGCAGCCATTCAGAGATTTCATTAATTCAGAACAGTTACCACCAGTGGATGTGGAAATGGCAGGGCGGCAGAAGGGTCTAGACTAGTATGGAATTAATGCCTCTGCCCAAAACTGAACAAGGCCTTTGTTACCTTCATCACTTTCCGGTTACAAGCTTCGATAGCAGTCAGATAGCTCAGGGGGATAGGTGTTTGCAGCAGAGTTGTGCAGATCAGAGATTTCATGCCAGTAAGATGGCATGGTGGGTTAAAGAACCTGTTTTACAAAATGTGTCCGTGCTTGTGAGGAGGTAGTGGTGCACCTGTTGAGGGAGAGAGAGTGTGTGTTTGCATATGTGTGTGTGTGAATAAGCACTTCCAAGATTTAGTGGGACTAGAGTTTTTATCCACAAATCATTGTTTTCAGCTGTGTTCTAATGGAATCAAAGCAACACTACACCCCCCATAATGCATAGTGTGATCACATAAAAGTACAGAACTGGAAAGAGTGTCCATAATGACCAGCAAGACGGTTGTCACCCTAAGAAGGATGTGCTTCAGTCTCCAGTGCCACGGGCGAGTGGAAACACACACTGTGCTGGTGGAGAAGTAGAAGAAGTACAAGTCTCCATAGAAGAGAAGTAGAGGGGATGTGAAAGGAGCGAGTGAGGCACGGAGGACCGAAGGTGCGCGTGAGATAGGGAAGAGGGGCATGTGCAGGTGAGAGGTGCTGGAAGCCAGAGGACATCGGCACTCTGAAAAGCAATACAGTAAAGAAAAGACAGCATATGGAAGACACCGAGCGGCTAGTGTTGAATGGCCACGCGGGGAGAAGGAATGAACACATGAGGCAGAAGTAGAGGTTAGAAAAGGAATCTAAGTGGAGCGAGGGAAGGAATAACTGTGCTTGTGGGAGAGACGTCGAGTTTAGAAGGTAATGTAGCTGGGGAGAGGATTCCGCGTGCTGGAAAGAAGTACATGGGAGACAAGGTATGCGCACCTGAGAGAGTAGAAGAGCGAAGAGGAGGGATGTGCGGAGAGGAGAGACCATGAACATGCATGCGCGATAGACGCGTGGAGAGGAGGCGAATTAGAGCGGAAGGGGAAGAAATGTGACGAGAGGAAGGGAGTGCGCACCGAAGCGGAGAGCGGAGGGCCCCGGAGAAGGGGAGAGGAGGGACAGGGAGATTGAGAGGGAGGGAGTTTTGTGTAGAAAGTAAGTCGCAGTCAAATATTTTGCATTTACGGCTTACATAAAAGGCCCAATAAAGGTCCAGCGAGATGCATGATGTCATCAGGCCGCCCACAGAAATGGAGGGGTTTCCGAGCAAGATGGCACTCGTAGGAAAGAACGAGTCAAGAAACACATCACAGCTCTTCCACCCCGGCCCCGCCTCGGCAGCTCAGCAGCTAATCTTCCTGGGAACCGGCCGATGCTCGCTCGTCTCTCGGGAGAGCCGCCGCGGCCTTGTAATGCGGCCCAAAGATACCCCGCGCGCGCTTTACAATGGCGCGTTGGTCCGCATTTCTTCCCACGCAGGCCACGCTCCGTTCACGCATTTTCTCCGTCCACACACTAGCGATTTCGAAGGCTCTGCAGTCTGCACCCCCAGTCTCGGGCCCGTTTAGATTCACTTCAAGTTAAAAGGAGGAGAAACAAAAACACGACAGTAGCACTTCTCACTCAGCGAAAATACTAGCGACATACCCAGAGTGAGAAAACACACACCTCCAAACAAAACACTAAAGGAATGGGGTGTCACGTGTTCGCAAACGCGCTTCTGCCCCTTATCAGCTACGAAGTTCTTTAAAATGAAACTACAAAACTAGTCAGGTCCCGGGCCGGCAGCCAATCACAGCGCGGCCCGGGGAATGACGTCACGGGGGTGTCCCGGGCCGGCAGCCAATCACAGCGCGGCCCGGGACAAAGGGGCGGGACTTAAAAAAAGCCCGAGAAAGGCCCCCGAATCGCGTTTTTCCGAGAAAGCGTGATTGACAGCCTCTGTCTCCCAATGGCTAGCCTCCATTTATGGAGCTAGCCAATGGGAAACAGAGGCGGTCCGAACATCCATACTGTTGACAAAAGTTTTCGATCTGGGAGGGGCACTGCGTGCCCTCGCCAGGTCGAAACCTAAAAAGGTGCAGTGACACAATCAAGTCATTTCGTAGGAGCATGTATGAAATGATGACCGAGGTGCACAGATGCAACTACAAGCAAGCGCACATATACGTCATCAAGTAAAGGTGCACATGACTCCACGCATGCACGGTCTGCTATATGACACACGTGCCTTTTTTTAAACTTACTGATCCGAATATAAGTAAATAAAAGCTCATACTTCAGGAATTTGAAAGTACTTTTTAAGGTGGAGGGGTTAGCAGTCTTTTACGGCCTGCCAGTCAAAAAAAGTGAAAGAAGAAAAACTCCACAGTGGGCTGTGGCGGTAAAATAAAAATAAAGCTGGATGGAGGGAGCAGAGGAAAAGCATCACATGTGGCAGTTAACTACACGGAGCACAGGGGAGACCTGGAAAACAAATGCACTTAATTGATTGATTAACCGAAAATAAAAAAGTCGTTTAAAAAAATGAGTAGTGGAAGGATATGTAAGGCAGTCAAAATGATGATAAAGATGCTTAGCACGAGAGGAGAGGCAAACAAAAGAAGACTAAGGCAAGCCATCACACAGGAGGCAAGCAAATGAGTGTGGTCATATAGCCAACCAATGGCAAGCAAAGGGGGAGGAGCGTAAGTCCATTGTAAGTTTTGGTAAGCCAACCAGACAGTGCAAGGTGAGACTTAAATAGCATTATGAGGGAGCAAGTTAGCCACAGCACCAGGTGACGCGGACTACTGGACCTGCCCTTTAAAGTTACATTATTTTCAAAGAAAATATGACTATCTTTAAAAAGAGGTGGTTCTTGTCAATGTCAATGTATACGAAACATCACTATACTGTGTATATATGTAATTGACATAAACAAAATAATGATTTGTGACATATATACATAAAAATAAATTTGTAACATATATACAAAAAATAAATATAGTGATGCTTCTTATACATTGACAGCGTATCAATGATCAATATGTTACATATTAATAATTATGATGAGAGAAACACAAAAGTAAGAGAAACACAGTAGGCCTAGACAATTCTTAGAGCAAATTCACACATTTCTATTCACACCTTACATCACAAACCACAAGGTTTTTTTCTCATAATAATGTTGAGAAATTGTATATAAGGTCCCTGCAAGAACGTTTCAAGACGAGTAATGCTTCAGCATTCCAGAAAGAACACATATCCCACAACTGCCACTTGTGTCAAGTCGTACATCGGCACTTGCTGACACCCGCTATCTGCTTCTCGAAAGAACACTGACATGGCAAACTAAGACTGGCCTTGCTCCTGTGAGCAGGCAGAAGTCTGGGAAAACATTGAATTGGGAACATGTATGATGTAGACCATTTTGGGAAGCTTCTAAGTTCGGAAAGATTTTGGTGCTGATGCAGACATTAGCTAGGGCTAGAAAAGAGGGAATTCCAATTTATATTTCACTCAAAGATTTCCTTGCCTTTATTTTCCTTACCATAAAGTTTCTATCTGTAATTACTCTTATTTAGACTCTGCACTAAAAGAGGGCTCTAATATAGTAATAAAGCCTTTTAAAATATTAATGTAAACTTCTTGGGTGTGTACATCTCACTTCGAAATAAATGCATTCCTGGCAGTCTTTGGGTAACAAGGGTTAGGGCTAGGGTTAGACTTTTAATTGGAAGTAGCGATTAGGGCTCCTGGTGTGATTGGTTGCTGGACTGGTTGTGGGACTAAGAGTAGGGTTAGGCTTTCTATTGGAAGCAGGGACAAGGGCTTCCTGTGCCATTGGTTGCTTGGACTTGGGATGTGACTGCTGGTTGGGCGAGGGGCCTCTATTGCACGCAAAAATTAGGGTTTTTGAACTGAGTGGGTGCTTGGACTAGGGCTAAGATTGGCTGTAAGGTCCTGGTCTCCTATTGGTTCTAGATTTTTTAGGGCTAGTGTTGTGATTGGATAGTGTTAGGGCTAGGGTTCCCATTGGCTGACGGGGCCACCTGATTACTAAGGCTATAAAAGGCCAGGCTTAGGGCATCTCAGCCTGGGCGTCAAGTCTAAGGGCGGCGAGGACAAGGGCAGTTGCCTGTTTGAGCCTATTCGAGACTGACCAGGGCCAGAAATGCTGACCAATATACATACCTCCATTATGCATCTATATACTTTCAATGTACTTATGGATCTATATATTTATCACTTTTTTCTAATTTAGCTTTTCCAATGCACTTCCCTATTTCTCAGCCTATACTTCTCTCAATATATCCTCTACACCGACTCTCTCCTTGCGGTCTTCCAACTTTCGCATAAAGTCTCCAAACCCACTCATATAAAGGGCCACTCACTAGATGCAATCTTTTCGAACCTGGATACTCTGGTTGGGGAAAACCCCATACCGGTCCCCTGGTCGGACCACTTTCTCATACCATTTACATGGTCCCCACCAGGCAAAACTTTAAGGAGAGCCCCCCCTCCTCGTGAAATCCAGCACCCTTCTACAGCGCCTCAAAAACATCGGAATCCAAGGAAAAGCACTGGAATGGATCACCTTGTTCCTCTCCGGAAGAACCCAGAGAGTCCGCCTTCCACCATTCAAGTCAGAGGCTACTGAAGTCATCTGCGGCGTACCTCAAGGGTCCTCACTCAGTCCCACCCTCTTCAACGTTTACATGAGCCCCCTCGCGACCATCGCACGCCAACATAACCTCAACATCATCTCCTACGCCGACGACACTCAACTGATCCTATCACTCACCAGAGACCCTAACACGGCTAAAACCAACCTACACGAAGGAATGAAAGAAGTAGCCGAATGGATGAAGCACAGCCGTCTGAAACTGAACTCAGACAAAACAGAAGTCCTCATCTTAGGTACCTCCCCCTCCGCCTGGGACGACTCTTGGTGGCCAGAGGCCCTTGGAAAAGCACCCATCCCGACGGACCACGCACGGAACCTGGGCGTCATCCTGGATTCCTCACTCTCGATGAACAGACAAGTCAACTCCGTTTCTTCATCTTGCTTCAACATTCTTCGCATGCTCAAAAAATCATTTCGCTGGATCCCTACCGAAACTAGAAAAACTGTCACCCACGCTCTGGTCACGAGCCGACTGGACTACGGAAACACCCTCTACGCCGGCATCACCGCAAAACTCCAGAAAAAACTTCAACGCATCCAGAACGCCTCAGCCAGGCTCATATTAGACATTCCGCGTAAAGAAGACATCTTTGATCACCTGAAAAACCTACACTGGCTCCCCGTCAATAAGAGGATCACTTTCCGGCTCCTAACCCACGCACACAAAGCACTCTACGAACTCGGACCCGAATGCCTCAACACACGACTATCCTTCTACACCCCCTCCCGCCAGCTACGATCCTCCAACCAAGCCCTTGCCACTGTACCTCGCATCAACAAAACCACCATGGGAGGTAGATCCTTCTCCTACCTAGCAGCTAAAACTTGGAACTCACTTCCCACACACCTTCGCCTTACTCAGAACCACCTAGCATTCAGAAAGCAACTCAAAACGTGGATATTCGACAAGTAACTCCCCACCCTTCTTCAAGCGCCTTGAGACCCTCTGGGTATGTAGCGCGCTATACAAATCTTTTGACTTTGACTTTGACTTTGACTTTGACCTGTCATCTGAACAATGGGCTACTACTCTGAAAGCATCCAAACCTTCACCTTCGGCAGATATAGCTTTAGCCAATGAAAATTTGAACCGCTGGATTACAAATTCCCTGGATACCCACATTCCTGAAAAAGACATAATAGTCCCAAAAAGACATAAAACCCCAAAAAGCTGCGGTACACGGATGCTCTTCGAGTTTTAAAACAGAACTGTAAAAAATTGGAGAGAGCTTGGAGGAAATGTTTTTCCCCAGACTCAAAAGAAAAATACAGAAAAAACATCAACCTCTACAAAGCCAATATTAGAACCACACAGGCTAGCTTCTATGAGGGAAAAATCTTAGGTGCATCCAACTCTACGCGCAAGATCTTTAAGGTTGTGAAAACCCTCTTAAAACCTCCCCCTAATCCCGCCCACCCCGACATATCAGGAGCCCAGTGTGACAAACTGGCCGAATTCTTTTTCACTAAAATCAACACAATTTTTTCCTCTTTTCCCCCCGTAAATAAAGACATCACACTCCCTCCCCCTGGTAATAGGCAGCCCGGCCTTGATTACATCCCGCCCTTGGAATTGCCAGAGTTAGAAAAACTGTTTTCCAAAGTTAAAAGTGGTTCTCCCAAAGACCCCGCTCCCATACGAAGGCTCACACAGGTGGCAGATGTAGTCTTTCCGGTAATTTTAGAGTTAGTCAACACCTCACTCGCATCAGGAGTGGTTCCCCCAGCCTGGAAGGAAGCCATGGTGAAGGCCCTGCTAAAGAAACCCTCCCTGGACCCGTCTGATCTAGGAAACTACCGGCCCATATCTCTTCTGCTCGGGATAAGTAAAATTACTCAAAAATACTTCAACACAATTCTTTCCTCCTTTCTAGAGACCCACAATCTTCTCCACCACACACAGACGGGTTTCCGCCCACTTCAGGGAACAGAAACAGCCCTGATCTCGGTAGTAGAGGAAACCAGAAAGATAATTGACTCGGGTGGTACAGCGGTAGTCCTGCTTCTCCATCTCAGCGCGGCTTTTGATACCGTTAACCACCACATTCTAATCCAGAGGCTGAGCAACCAGGTATCTCTGGCACCGCACGAGCTTGGCTCCAGTCGTTTCTTGACAATAGATCATTCCAAGTGATCCACAATGAAGTAACCTCCAAAAAAAACAACCTTCACTGTGGAGTACCTCAGGGCTCCTCCTTAAGCCCTACTCTTTTCAATGTTTATACCCACACGCTTGCCGAAGCAGTTCTCCCCTTTGGAGTCCACATCATTACCTATGCTGATGACACTCAGCTGGTGATTGGATTCAACAAAAAGGACAGTAACCCCCAAGGCCTACACTCCTGTCTTCAAGAGATAGCTTCCTGGATGAGGGACTCCTTTCTGAAACTAAATGGCGATAAGAGCGAGATTATGGTCTTGGGAAATCGTTCCCCACTTGACATGAGAGAAAACTGGCCCACTGTCCTGGGCCCGGCCCCCATCCCCAAAACCCAGGTAAAGAGTCTGGGCGTTTGGCTGGACCAGGACCTCTCCTTCAAGGCTCAGGCTCGGAAGACTGCTGCTACTTGCTACGGTCTCCTCCAAATCTCTCACAAAATCCTCCCAATCCTGCCCTTAGGGGCTAGAAAGATAATGATACAGGCGCCTCGTTTTGTCCAGGCTGGACTGCGCAAACACGCTTTATCTGGGAACCCCGATAGCCACTATCTCTAAGCTTCAGACCGTCCAGAATCGGGCTGAGAGATTGCTGCTTAACATACCTAAAATTCAATCTGCCAGACCAGCGCTGAAATCCCTCCATTGGCTTCCCATTGAGGAAAGAATCAAATTTAAATCACTATGTTTCGCCCATAAAACATTCCACAACTTAGGCCCCCCCCCCATCCGCAAGAACGCCATCCAGCGCTATCAGCCCAACAGAGCCCTCCGATCCAAAGCTCTTAACCTGGCATCCATTCCTAAAATCAAAAAAGCAAGAAGTGGAGGCCGGCAATTCTCCCTGCACATTGCCAAACTCTGGAACTCCCTCCCACCCCACCTTCGAGCAGAATCCAACCATCTCTCCTTCCGCAGATCCCTAAAGACACTCCTGTTCCTTTAACCACATCGCTGCTTGAGAGATTCCTCTGCTGTGCTGGACAGCAATAAAAACGGGTGTGGTCATGACGAGCTCAGCTCGTCATGAGCACAGGAGCACTGTACTGCATGACGAGCTGAGCTCGTCATGAGCATGGAAGGGGTTAAAGCGCTCTGGACCTCTGCCTACCTTCAGCGCAGGGATGCCTCCGGGTAGCCATGCGCTATATAAATACCACTCAATTTCAATTTCAATTTAACTCCAAACCCCATACCACTACTATGATCCCCCCAAAAAACCTTTAGAGACTCTCTCCTACTCTACCCCTCCTTGCATCATCTTACACCTCTTTTACTATAACGATCCCCCAAATCAAACCTTTCTAAACTCTTCTCTCTTTTCTACCCCTCCCCAACCCTTCTCAACCCAAATAACTGACTAACATATCCACCACTAAAATTACTTTCATGTTTCACCATACTAATCCCGATGGGTTCCAGAGTAGCGTGCTACTCGCCAGAAAAGCGCTTCAACATCCATCGGGTAACAAGTGCTATATGAATGCAAACCTTTCTTCCCCTTTTATCCCTCCGCTATCCTGCTCACTTCAAATAACTGACTAATATCCACCACTGAAATTACTTTCATATTTCACCATATTAATTCACCACTAATCCTGTATGGGCTTCCTAAATAGCATGTTTCAACACCCCAACAGGAGTAACAAGCGCTATATAAATACAAACCTTTGTTTTCCTCCTCTATCCTTCTGCTATCATTCCAAATCCAAATAACTGACTAAACTATCCACCACTTAAAATTTACTTGCACGTTTCACTATACTAATTTAACACTAATCCTCTTTGGGTCCCGGAGTAGCGGACTACCTGCCGAAAAAGCACTTTGACGCCTCATCAGGGGTAGTAAGCACTATATAAATGCAAATACAATACAATCATCTCGAGGTAAGAGACGAGAGATACATGCCTTTCATGTCTTTCAAATATAAGCAGGTAAATTGGTTTAGACCTGTACTTTCACTATTGGCAAAGAATTCTACTGGGCCATATTTACAGGCAGACCTGTAAAATCCCACCAGTCCCAACCGGCAAATCTGCAATTTTCCAAGCACTGGTCTAAGGGACTACTGCCAAATTTGTGGTACACAATTTATTGACCTCAGAAGGACAGTTGTGGGACGGAGCAATGCAGGGAAATACTTTGCACAGCTTTACAACACATTTTTTACCGTACGTGAGTTTAGAACGCATATGCTTTTACAACACATGCCATTACCAGGCATTGCTTATATATATTTTTATATATATACATATATATATATATATATATATATATATATATATATATATATATATATATATACATATTAAAATATTTATTTGTGGGTGGAGACCCCTACACACCCCCACAACTTACCTTCAATGGGTGGTAAAAGCATGCGTTGTAAAGGCATATATGTGGTAAAAACATGGATAGTAAAAATGTGTGGCAAAGGCACAACGTGATAAAACCCTAGCTGTTAAGGCTGTGTCCTGTAAGGATGGGAAGCTAAGTCTGCCTTGCCAGAATTCAAAATGATCACCTTCACCTTGAGATCAATGTCTATGGCAGTGGCAAGCATTAACTCACTGGGCCATTTTGAGCTCACTGAGCCATTTGAACTACTGTGTTGGGCTTTGCAGGCACGCTGAAGAGTATGGGGCCATGCTTTCTGCTGTTTACCAAGAAGTTGAACAGCACAGTGTGTGTAAGCAGGGATGGGTACAACATCAGGGGAGGATGTAACTTCCAGGCATCCGTGGAATAGGTTTGGGAGGGTGCTCTTAACTTCTCCAGCCTGAGTGAGCTCTACACAGACAAAGGAGAGAGCAAAACCCATCAGTCCCCATCTGTGTGCGACTGCATAATACAATAATCCTGAAAAGGAAATTTAGAAATAAGGAAGAGGCATAAATGAACTCATGGAAAACATGGATAATAAATCTGTTCATACATCCAGACTGATATTTGGTGTAGGTCTGCCATTCACATAGTAAATATATTGAATTGGTTCTCGGCTAACAAGACTTGACAAATACCCATAGTGAAGACGTTTGATTCCGGGTAAACATGATGAGGGAGAATTTATTTCTGTCCATTTTTACTAACCAATCTGATGAAATTATTTGGTACTGCTCATGAATGAAGCATTGATATGGTCACTGCAAGTAAAAGTAAATAAACTCATACCAATGAAAGGTATATTTAAAGTATAACTGGCCTGAGATTGTGGCATTAACCTCAGTTTGTCAGTAAAAGGTTATGTATTCATAATCTTAATAAGCATTTCATAGAAATATATTTTAGCAAACCAAGTGTGATGTAGCAAGTAAAAGCCAAGCAACCAGCATACAGAGAGCTTGCTTTCTCTTTACTTACATGTGGTCTATATGCAAAATCTATTTTGTATTGTTCTATTTAGGGCCTTGAAAGTTTTGTTCTAAAAGATGATTGGTTCCAGCCACAGATCACAGACTTGAATAAAAAACGAATCACTATCTCATAGTACTTGAAAATTGTTCTATTTTGTACACATTATCTGAACCAGACTATTTAATGACTATTCCAACTGTTGACATCGTTTCTAGCAGCTAGAACTACAGCGTACAAAGTACAAGGAAGAATTGGTCGGCTGCATGGCCAAGCAAACCAGGATAGTCTCTTCTCACCTGCTGGGATTACACCAAGAGGAAGTGATGCTCGGACAGGTGTGAAATCAGAACCAGTACTCCTCCCTGCATCCATTTGGGCTCTGAGAAGTAGACCATGGGCCACCTCGTTGGTGAATCCATCCCCACCAACACAAACCAATCTGAAACATAACAAGATTTTAACCTTAATTTTTAGACCTAACCACGTTTATAAGGTTTTAACTAAACACTACTCATCATGTAGATAGTAAAACATGGATTAACTGCACAGAGGTCACACAATATTAGACAACGGCTGGCAACTAGGGAACGGCATGAGTACCCAGTTGGTAAATTGATGCCTTCCCTCTTTTGTTTCTTTTGATAAATTACTTAACATTCTGTTCTCTTTTGCCCCATACCCCAATTCACAGACAGGTTTTCACCCCTGATTGAAATTTCACTTGTGAAAACTGGTTTGAATCAGCCAAATACCAAACCTGATTTTCAAATTCAATTGACAAGTCTATAATAATTTAGGCCAGGTCTTTAATCAAACCTTAAGTTTGTTTTATGATAGATACACCAGCCACATCTTTGTCCTTTTTCTTACATAATATCAATTGCAACAATGTTCAAAATATAGTTTCTAAAATGGATTAGGAAATTCATAAACAATAAAAGGGAACTATGAGTAATTACGTTCATAATATTGCTTGAGAGCTGCTACATTACATGGAGCAGGTCTACTAGAAATACATGCATACCATACTAAGTCAATCCTCGTGTCCAAACCCAGCATAACATAATCAGTGTGACAGGCACCTATTTAAAAAAAAACAACTACAATATATAAAAAAATCCCTAAGTACATTAGAGACAAACCCCTCACAATCATATATACATTGACATAATCAACTCCCCTACTTCATACCTGCACTGACCATATTTCACATAATAGCACACTCACAATCATCCATCTATCAAAACAACATCATATGTGGCCGCAGAAACACAATTACTTGTACATACAAATGGCAGTATATGAAGACACACTCATTATCACATAACCACATTCATTAGGCCATACCCAGTGACATACATCAATTAATCCGCAATCAAATGACCGCCATAAAAAAAAAAACATACCAGGAAGTATGTTTGGTCTTGTCGGCGTTTATTTTACACCCTTTACTCACTGGCCTTAATTAACAAAAACAATAATCTCAAACACTGCTAGAGATTTTTCCAAAAAAAGCTGCTTGTGGAGGGTGTTTAATATAACTCCCACATGCAAAGGGGAACATTTGAACCTTGTACACCCATCATTCCCAAAGACATTCCTAATATGTGCTACCCCTTCACTTTGCCTAATTTTGGGGAGATATGACCCCTCTCCAAATCCACTTGCCTAAACAAAAAAAAGGGAGGGGTGCCTGCTTGGCACCTGCTTCTGCATCTTGTTCACAATTGTGAACTTAGTTCACAGGGCAACCAAGGAGAAGCAGATCAACTTGCAACCCCTCATATGCCCTGTTCCTAGTTGTGAATACAAGAAAGGAGCATGTCACCTTCCACCCACTGCTACATTTTGTGAGAATAGGGTGTCAGAGTGGGTGCAGGCTGACACACTCCCTCGTGACCTGGAGATGTGTGCAGGTCAGCTGTCACCCAGAATTCCAATCATAAAGGCGAGTAAAAAATGATTTCAGGATCGTACTTCTAACGTTTCAACCTCTTGACCACTATGCACACAATTTGGCATGCTTTAAGATGTTAAGTTACACATGTTTATTCGAAATTTGATGCAGAATGGTCAAGGGGTGATAAAGTTTGTAAATTCATATAGATATAGCTAAACGTGATGGGGGTAAGCCAGGAAAAAGCCTGGCACTTCACCTCCCAAATCCCTAGCTACCACTAGGGAGATTGTAGTCTTGATCAATACAATTAGATGCAATTTGGAGGTGATGGGATACTAACAAGAATTTCTTTTCATAAACATCCAATACTTTATTATAAATCATAGTCCATGGATTTCTTACAAAGCGCAAAGAAAAAATGTGAATCCATGTATCTTCACAATGTCTATTCTTCGCAAATTGCCATCAAATAATCTTCACCGCCAACTGGCATGTGTTTCGCCGACACCCTACTTTTTCAAGGTTGGCATAGAAATATACACAGTTTTGATGTATTAAAAAACTATAAATGATTCAAAACATTTAAAGTTTCATTATACATAATATAATTCAATGCATTGATTCACATATCAATCATATATATACTCATATCTCAAATTACATTACATAGACAAATTATTTCACGTTATAAAAAAATATACGTCCCAAGGCCCATGTTATGAAATTACCAGAATTATCATGAAGAATGTACATCCCAAGACCCACACAGAACCAACATTACAAAACAACTTGTGTACAGACAACAATGAAAACCCATATAAAATATGAAAAGTAAAAATATAAGGGCAAACAGTGGAAAGTCATCAATAGACACTGATACTTTATAATACATGAAATAATTATACTCTCATTGACAATTTTACCATTCATTAGCTATTAACAGACAATCTCAAGTACTTTAATAATTACATAGTTTGAACTATATAACCTTAAACCTATGTACAAATAGTTTAGTCAAGTAAGAATTGAAATTAATCAGGAGAGAAGAAGAAATAAAAAGACAATAAACTCATCCAGAAATAATCAGAAGACAATAGACACAACATTGCTACATTAAATAAATATCTAAACTCCCCAATGTAATCATATACAATTTCATGAATAACTGAACATCACTGCACAAAAAAAACAATTATCTACTCACAAAACTTATCGGCTCAAAATAGGCAGTGCATAGCCTTATTTCTGCCAATCACGATATTTAATTAGCGAAATCCACTTAAATCTACAAAGTGTATATAATATATGGTAATCAATACAAACTCCCAAATTACTACACTCGCGAGCAAAAAAACAGTCTAGCATTCATCTCACCTAAATCTTCTGTTCAAGTTATAATCCTCCACTTTTAACTCTTAGAACGTTTTGTGTTGCCTCTTTGTATTAATCTATATCATTAAAAACAAATTTCTAAACTCATATATAAAAGTGTATATTTATTAGAATATCTTAAACCAATAAAGTACTCACCTAACTAAACAATAAGCTCAAATATTAACCTCCAAAATCACATATCTGTGATTTACACATTAAAAGGTCTTGCAACGAGACAGCCTTTTAGCTTCTAGCATCAACTAAACAATGCTGTTGTTACCATGACTATTTACACTCTCATGTCCCCGCCAATTCTTCGTTTACATCTTAATTGACCGAGAATGCTGAAATGATCCACGGCACTGCTAGTAATAACCACAAAAGGTGCCTCCACATTGTTTGTGTCACATTCTCTAAAAGTTATGTTGTAAAGATGGAGAGTAGCCACAGAGGTAAGTCAAAGTAGATGTTTATTGGTAAGTTACAGGATGGCAGTTACAAGTAGATAAGATGGTAATGATCAATTCATGGCCCCACCAGGAGCTGCATCTTTGCTGCTCAGCCCACTCTCTCCAACTGTCATTCCTCCAGTCCACCAGGCACACCAACATTCCACACAGTCATCAGGCATTCCAACATTCCTAACACACACACATGCATACTGGCTGAGCAGCAGGAAATGTTAGTACAACACATCCTCTTCCTTTGAGAAATCAAAGAACTAAAAATAGAAACAAGCCTATATGAGGGTAACACAAATATGCAGAAGACTTGTTACAACATTGCATACAAATGAATATCCTTGGTGAAGAAAAGATGCATAATGAAAAAGAACAGTGGAGATGCAGAAAGCTAAGTGCATGTTGCAGAAGAACAGATGATGGAAGAATGAATGAAGATATAAAGCAAGGAAAAGAGTGCAAAAGAGAAACTACGAATATAACATAGCACATCCCCTTCCCTTGCAAAGATAAAGAAGGAAATACAGAAATTGGAAAATACAATTGGAAAATACAAGAGACTGCGAATATGAGACAAAAAGGAAAAAATATAAGCAATTCTCATGGAAAATGAGAACCGAAGGACAACAATTTTAAATTCATGTAAAGCATGGAAATACTGTGCAGAGTTTGGGGGGAAAGTTGACACCGAGGAGATGTTTGACCCAAACTAGTCACCCATTTCTACACACCACACACTAAAGGGGGCATAGTGTAAGACTTGAGGAATGAAGGACACCCGCAGAGTGTAAATTCCAGCCATTCTCACTGTTCTACACGCCACAACCATATAAGGGACACTAGGGAACCCATAATGCATTTAAATAAATGTGTATATAGTAATCAAGTATATGGTACACTGCCCATTGCACGCAAAAAATGTATAATGTATAGGGAACACTGCCCATTGCACACTAAAAATGTATGTATAGGGTACACAGCCCATCGCGTACTAAACATTTGAAGAATAGGGTACACTTCCTATTGCGCATGTATATAAAGGAAATAAGTGTCAAGGAAAAATAACCCACACCGCAAGGTAGAGCAAATATACTGGTTATGCAATTGTAAAAGGGTAACCAACCCACACTGCTAGGTAGAGCAAATATACAAGTAATGCAAGTGTAAAAGGGTAAACAACCCACACAGCTAGGCAATCAATCTACACAAACGTTAGGCACAAAAACTGTACAGGGTGAAATTAGTGTAAAGGGTGTGCACACTACCCACACTGAAAGATTAAAAACAAGTGTAGAGAGACCAGCTCCTATACGCAACTACCCTAAAGGAACATTTAAAGCTTAGTGCCCTAAAAAGGTCTAGATCGGCCAAATCAATAATGAATAAAGCTCAACCTAAATGCATACCACGTAGGCAAATACTCAATTAAAGTATGAGTAAAGGACAGTATAAGTATAATAACATAGTACGTATAACACATGACCTAATGTACAAAATAAAATAGACTGGAGTACACCTCCCCTTACACACCAAATGTCAAACACATTACAGTCTCAATTTAAATTCTTACTTAAGTTATTACAAGTACATTAAATGGTTGCAGATGACAATATATAGGAGAAAAGAAGGACAAACACCAGTGAGCGAAATGCTTAAAGTGGAGAGAGAGAAAACTGCACCATCTGGCAATTGACAGCAACAATGTCGATATTTTTAAATTATGGAAAGGTTGCCCAAAGAATTGTAGTACAAATTCAGCTGGTTCGTAGAGTTTCGGATCACAGACTGCCAACAACTGTCACATTTCAGGGTGCTGGGTTGATCGAGGGTACCACAAAAAGAGCACAACACACGAGCACTCACCTCGAATGAGCGCAAAGAGCCACAGAGCATAACCATGAAGCTGACAGCAATAAAACAAATGATTTGTTGGTGTTGGGTGAAGACAACGGTCAATATCACTTTCTTGACACGCAAAGAAGAGCAAACTTGGTTGGCATACATCGTATTGTGCCTGAAATTGCTGGACACGATGGAGAGCGCCAAACACAAAATGGCGGCACGCACCGGTGACGCTGCGCCGGATAGCTCCCGGCACCACTGTGCTGCTAAAAGTACCTAACATTGACTCTTTGCAATCCAGCAAATGTCACAGAGGATGCACAGCAGCTTTGCTGGAAACGGCAAAGAGGTAAGGCTGCACGCGCAGTGTCATCATACTTGAAATTTTCAAAGATGCAGGCACAAGGTGGGCGCCCGGTGCGATGACCAAAATAAGCGGTTGAACTGCCACATGTAGAGAGGACGGCTGGGGTCCAAAATTAAATCCCAAAATTGGGCTAACCTCCATATGTCCTTAATATCACAACTTCGGTACACACGTGAAGTCGAGAACCTTTGGCAAACAATACAACAAGAATAAAAAGTGCCGTACAGTGCAGCCTAGGCTCATCCAAAGCTCCGCTTTAACCACTCCTCACACAAAGTGCTCTCCACGAAGTACTTGACAAAATGTACATAGGCCAGTGCCTTCTGTTGATTACGGTTGATGAAAAAATTGCCAGAATTCATGCTCTCTACCACTGTATGTGCTGAATAAAGTTGTCTCTGAATGTCCAAACGTGTAGCTAGATTCTGCTGATAACAGTGGTCCATAGGCCCGCCAGTCCCTGCAGTCTTCTCTGATGCCAAGGTCACACCATGGAAAACAGGTGCAGTCTTTGACGTATACTGGTTAGCGCTGTATTCCTTCCTTTTGAAGCATAAATGCATAACCACAAGGAATGTAAAGCGCCCTGGGTATGCTGTCCAGATGGTGGAGGAAACTATTGGGACCTGCGAGGGTATTATTTTCCTTGGTTTTTAAAGTTGCTTTGCTTTGAGTAGTTTCTTGTATAAATACATTTCTGTAAAGATGGTGTAGGTTTCTTCATCTTCAGTAGTCTTGTGGCCAAAGCATGCAGGGTTTCTTCCAGATCATCGCCAATGTTGTAAAGATGGAGAGTAGTCACAGAGGTAAGTCAACGTAGATGTTTATTGGTAAGTTACAGGATGTTAGTTACAAGTAGATAAGATGGTAATGATCAATTCATGGCCCTTCCAGGAGCTGCAACTTTGCTGCTCAGCCCACTCTCTCTAACTGTGATTTCTCCAGTCCACCAGGCACACCAACATTCCACACAGTCATCAGGCATACCAACATTCCAAACACACACATATGCATACTGGCTGAGCAGCAGGAAATGTAATAACAACAGGTTAACTATAAGGTCATCTCACTCAAGAACCAAAATCAAAATTTCATTATCCCAAAGTCCTAATATGAATACTGTTGTCTTTTCTGAAATGCAACTTACTATGCAAAAGCCCAAACACCCAAAAATACTCACCAAAAAAGAAAATAAGAATAGTAAAAATACTTGTTATAAATAGTAAATCTCTTCTTAAAAATGAGATACCCAATCAGGGAAAGACTCAAACCCTTGACCTTATCCATTCCCACTGTATTGAACTACTGGTGTTATTCAGGCATTTGCCTATCTTTTAGTTTTGAAATTGCCCACATGATCTTCACATTTGTACAATAAACCAAATAATTGAGTTCATAAATTAAACCTTCCCAATCAAATTTACATAAGTTTGTGTGTCAAGTTCAATATGAAACCTTCAATATTAAAATATAAAAAAACATCTAATATTAGATGTTAATCATAAAAATTATTTTTCATAAAGACTCAGACCCTAAACTTTAGAATTAAATATTCTCATGGTCCCACACTATTCTCTCATGTGCTGACAATGCACAACAAATGTTCACCAATTTTAATCCAATTAATCTTCTAAATATCGAGTATGTTATTATATCAACATAAATGCTTTCAAACACCACAATGATAATTATGATGTAGCACAATAAGACCACCTCATATATCCTCAAACTTCACTAGTATCAAAAATACAAATAAATAAAAGGGGTCCTCATAGCAATGTGACCAGTTCACAATCAACTTCGCTTCTACAATTTTTAATGTATTAATCCAGCTAGTCTCTCTGCTTCTAACTTTCAAATTTATACTACCTGCTCAAAGATTAAATGAAGTGTGTTCAATGGCTAATAATCTTATTTCATAATGTAAAACAAAAGGCTATTTCACATCACAACTTCATTTTCCAAGTAGTCGATCCAATATATTGAAGACCACACACATATAGACAAACATATGTAAACTATTCAATGTATTGCAATTCATAAAAGATTAAAACTGGTAAGTTCTGCTCCGATAGATGTACTTAAACTCTTTCGTACAATCTAGGACCAACTTACAACAAATGTAATTCCTGCACTTAAAACACCTTTTAATTGGTTCTTTCCTCCAACCATACTGATCCAATCAATACACAATGTCGGTAAACCTAATGGGATCACTAGGACTCAAGATATTTCTTAAAATTGGTATTCTCTTATACGTGATCTGGGGTTGTTTAGAAATGTCACTCTCAAGAGATTGAATCTTCCAATACTTCTTCAAACTATTGTAAACATTTGTATGTCTATTAATAAATCTAAGCTAATCTTCAAATTTTCCAATATCTATTTTATAATGTAAAAAGAAACATACATTTGCAAGTCTGGCCTTTCTCTTAGAATGATTCAAAGTCTCAAAATCATATGCTCTGTCAATGAATTTAAGAGAAATAATTCCCTCTTCCTACTCATAATCTGCTGCTAAGCTACAGTTCCTCTTAGACTTTAAAGCAGGGCCGCTGGAATTATGCGGCAGCCGAGGGCCACATTATGTGCCAGGGTTGACTAAATGATATGGCAAGCAAAGGCAAGTTATGTGGCATAAAGTGGCCTATTTTCTGATACTATTACTCAATTCTTTTGACATTTTTTAACTTGTTAAAACTGTCTGGGTATAGGTTACACCTAATTAGTACCAGTTTAATACCCAAAAATAGCAATAGGCAACAGAAATGTGACCGGTCAACATCTGCAAAGCATCTGTCACTGCGCTGCAACATGTGTCACTGCATTTTTAATAACTTTTGAAACATTTAGCTGGAACGACAATATTTTAAAACAAATCTGCAAATTATGAAGCAGATGGATTAAGTGGCAAATGCGCCAGAGCCTTAATAATGCAAAAAATGCAGACACACAATCGTGTAATTCCTGATGCCCTACCTCAATGATTCCCCATATGAGATATTCTCTTTTGGTATTTAGGATGTCCAGATTTCGGCTGAAGAACAGAAAGTACTGAAGTAGATATTCTGTACATTTTTGATTGCAACATCATATTATCCACAATTAGCTCTAAAAAAAAATCCTGTCTGAACTAAATTATAAGCTTAAATCAACATTAAAGCCATTGTCATTAATGTGTTGACATTATGACTGAATCTCTTCTATTGATCCTTTTCGAAACAAAAAAATATCATCAATAAACCTAACTCAGTGAACTACATTCTAGGAAATATAATGAGACCAGGACCAGGCATGCTCCCACTCATGCAACCTGTAAAGAGATTTGCACAAGAGGGGGCAAACCTAGAACCTATTGCTGGACAACATACCTGATTAAATAATGTTCTCTGGTAGAAAAAAATTATTTGCAAGAATAAACTCTGTTAGATCTATCATGTTAAAGTGCATAAAAAACTGTCCGACTTCATCTGAAGAAATAATTTAGGTGCCTCTAAATCTTTTGAATATGCAATGGAAGTGACATATTCTCATGGATCACAGACATCTGTTTTAAAAAAAAACCTTTGTATCCTTGATATGCGATGAAAGATTGTATACTAAAGGAGCTAAGAAGATGTATTTATGTTCTGAAATAAATTCAGTAAGTGAACTAATACATGGAATACTGATATTCCAGGAGGGATCTTACCCCCTTTATGAATTTTGGATAAAAAGTCAATAATAGTAGTTATAGGGTTCTCGACATATAAATGTGAAACTTATTCACTGAGTTTCAATCTTAATGCTTCTCTTGACTTTGTTAGCTGAGTCTTTTGCATCAAGTCATAATTAGCTGTAATATTCAATATTCTCTGTGCTTCCCATTCATAACAACATTACCCCATTTATCAGCTTTTTTTATGATCACAGAAGTATCAGACCTCAAATTTTCCAATGCCAATCTCTCTGCTTTATTAAGATTTGGAATAAAGGATCCAACGTCAAAGATATTGTCTTTGTGCACATGTGGAAGAAATCTTGATTTAGGCCTAAAACCACTTCATGGATGTTTATGAAAAATATTTTTGTTGGTAAACCATCACCTCTAAATTACATCTTGTTGTATTGATAAAGATTGCTATTAGAATACATAATGGAAATCAGTGATCTATGGTCCAATATTGAGATTGAGGGGTTCTAGTGGTATCATGAACCATGAAACTGAATGGCAAGTGTTTGTGAATGCCCCAGATCCCCAAGTAGCCCTGACAGTGTTAAAGCTCTGCAGAGTGGGCCGGAGGCGATCATGAAGATGAACCCCATTGCACAGGTAACTGTGAAATATGTGCATATTTCACAGTACTCTGTGACATAAAGTTTTTATACCACTCTATTTTGTGCAATAAAAGTACCAAACATACACACAAATATAAATATATAGTCTACAAAAGACTACTGCAGCACCTCAGAACAATCAGAAACACAGATTCCTCCTATCCAGTAGCTAGACACTTTAGCAAACATTACAAAAGTAATCCTAACCACTTCAAATATTTTGTGATAGATGCAATCCCTCTGCAATTACGAGGTGGTGACTGTGACTGAGATAAACTGAAACCAAATATATACTCAATTTGGATTCAATGTCACCAAATTACTTAAATCTAGAAGAGGAGTCATACACATTCTTGTATTAAGGATGCTGCAACCTTTTCGTTCTCTTATAATCACTATAAAGTACCACATGTAAATGATTTTGCAACAACAATAAATGCATTACAAGTGGGCAGTAGACAGACTTGTAAGTTAGCACAAGATATTAGAATCATGCAGTAATTTAAGTATAAAGAATATTTGAAATGTACCAGATGACCATAACATATATATCAGGATAACAAAAAGCAGGCCCACTTGTGGATTAATATTTTAGGTGACAGCAACTGTGAAGGTAAATCTGATGGCAAGAATTATCAACCTAATAGATTTATTAGATGTTACATTTTCAGAGAACAAACAACATGATCTATGATTTTTAAATCATTGCTTTATGAATTACATGGGGATTGCTGCATCTAGTGATGTATATGATTTGTAAATATACATGAATTGTGATTTAGCAATGAAATGATTGCGTAATATGTTCTTAGGATTGTAATTGCTGGTTATTTTCAATGCTCTCAATGATACTTATTATGTGCAATCTAAGAAGCATAACATTGCCGAAAGTGCTATTTGATTTTATTTTAATAGTGCCTCCTCCACAGAAGAATTGCATATACAATAAAGAACAATTGTAACTTGTTACATGTGTTTGCACTTTCACAGTCTGTCTTCCAGCTCAGTTAATCATGTGGTTACTATATAATGGGAAAGTAATCGTGCTGCACGTGTGTGAGGAAGTCCAGTGATTGGGAGAAACACATAATAAATTAATGAGGTAGCATTTGTAAAGCGCCTGGTTACCCGAGGGCATCCCAGCGCTGATAGTAATGCAGATAAGTATGCCGAACATATCAAGGGAAAAGGAGAGTTTCCATTTGCTTATGGAAATTCAAGTCATTTGAATGTATACGAATATGGAGGGGGAGGTGGTTCCATATCTTAGCCGCATTGTATGAAAAAAGACAACCTCTACTTCTCAAACGTTTTATTTTTGGGACTGTCACCAAACGCTTACTTTCAGTTCTCAAGGCTCTATTGGGCTGACAGGAATGGATCATGGAACAAATCATTGGGGATCCTTCTCCAGAAAGTGCTTTATGTGCAATGCACATGGCCTTAAACTTGACCCTCTCCTGGATAGGGAGCCAGTGCAGAGAAGTCAGAGCAGGTTTTGCTGAGAGACGTTTAGGGATATTCAAAAGCAGACGAGCTGCACAGTTCTGTACTGTCAGTAATATTTTGGTCGTAGAAACTGGAGGTCCTAGGTATAGAATATTAGCCTTCTGGCCATGAAAGGTAATAGGGGAGGATCTTAATAATCATCCTCAGGAGGCCGTAGCAGCTGGCTGCACTTTCCGGGCTTGTTCCTTCAAAATCTAGGTTACAGTCAAGCCAGACCACAGGCTCTTAATATGCTTTTTCGGGGCAGGGGGTGAGCCCAGGCAGTTAGGCCAAAATCGATCTATATTGGGAGGGGCGGAATTACCAAGGAGCATAAGCTCAGTCTTTGCCCCATTAAGCTTCAGACATGAGCTATCCATCCATCTGGAGACTTTTTCTAGGCAAGACGCTATATCCGGTCTAGAATTGTCATATTTATTGAGGGAAACGACCAACTGAGTGTCGTCGGCATAGGTGACAATCTGAACCCCAAACGGAGTCACTATTTCTGCCAAGGACCTCATATAAACATTAAATAAAGTGGGACTCAGGGCATATCCCTGACGAACTCCACATGTAAGGGGCAGTTGTTTTGAAGAAATGTCATCACCGAAGACTGAGAGGAATCTGTTTTCCAAGAAGGACTGCAGCCATTTCAGTGCTATTCCAGTCACTCCTACATCCATGAGTCTTCTAATCAACAGAGAATGGTTCACCGTGTCGAAGGCTGTGCTGAGGTCCAACAGAATGAGTGCTGCGCAGCCTCTGCCATCAAGGATTTTTCTAGTTTCCTCCACTACCAACAGGAGTGCGGTCTCCGTGCCCTGCTGTGATCTGAATCCTGTCTGTGAGGGGTGGAGGTGGTTGTTTTTTTCCAAATGCAGAGGGCTGAGTGCACATGCTTCTCTGCTATTTTACTTATTCCCGGCAGCAGAGATATTGATCCATAGTTCGCCCATTCTTCCAGATCCAAACTAGGATTTTTTTTAAAGATCATTGACCATTGGCTGTTTCCAAAGAGGGGGAACAGTACCCGTCAGAAGAGCGGCATTGATCAAGTCCAGTATGACTGGAGAAATGGCCTCAATGATCTTATTTCGAATGATGGGGGGGCTTGATCTATTGGAGAGCCATATTTTAGGTAATTCAGAATCTTCTGCAAGGAGGTTTGGCCTAAAGGAGGGAATTCCTCCAACAGGTCCTGTTCCTTTACTATGTCTGTTGGTAGTACCATCTGTTGGTCTTTTACCTGAGGAAAGGACAAACAGATAGTTTGTATCTTGGCAGAAAAAAATTCTGCTATCTGGTTACACCGAAGTTGGGCGTTGTCTGAAATTGGGGGCGGGGGCGGGGCAAGAGTGTTTTTGCAATGTGAAAATTTTCATGAGGGGAATTTGCAGCCAATGTGATTCTGTCTTGGTAATAGCAACCTTAAGCAGATTTTATTTCAGATTTGTAAAGTTTTATGGCTTCCCTGTATTTAGCTTTGTTAGCTGGTGAGAAGTCCTTTCTCCATCTTCTTTCCATTATTTTACATGTTTGTTTGAGTTTCCGAAGTTAGGGAGAGTACCAGGGGTTTCTATTGGTTCCTGTTTTTATGTGGGTCTCTTTTTTGGGAAGAACAATGTTGAGTGAGGACTCCAGCCATCTATTAAAATTGTCATTTGCGATAACAGGATTTGGGTGGGATATTGGTCTGGTGTTCTCCAAGTTTGTCACCCATAATTCCAGCTGGAATTTCGACCAAGTGCGGGTCAGCTTTTTAATTCCCACCGCTGGGGTCCTAGTGTCCTGCACAGCCCAGGTAAATGGGAGTAGGAAGTGGTCGGACCATGGCAGTGGGATAGGTTTAGAGACCAGAAGATTTTGAATGTTAGAGAATACAGGGTCCAGCAAGTGATTTTTAGAGTGGGTTGGGCCGAATATGTTTTGATTGAGCTGAAAACATAGACGTAGTAGAAAGTTGTGTGTCATCAAAATGGATATTAAAACCTCCCAATAATGTAAAGTTGGGTAGGGAACTGGTGAGGTTGGCTACAATGTCTGGCATAGTCTGACAGAATTGGCCAAGAGGGCCTGGAGGACGATATACCAAAATACCTGAAAAGGTACATACATGGGATACCCTGATCGAAAAATAAATACCTTCACAGTCGGGATGGGATTTGTGGTGATACGGCCCTTAAATTCACTCTTATGATTAATGGCAATACCCACTCCCTGACCAGCGTCTCGATCAAGCCTCTGAATTGCATAGTTGGATGGGAGCGCCTGTACAATGGTGTAATCCCTCTCTTTTCAGCCATGTTTCCATTAGGAATAATATGTCTGGTCTCTCATCTTCTAACATGAGATGGATTTCTAATGCGTGCTTGAGGAGGGAGAAACAGTTAAGTAAGAACATTTTAAGCTCCTTTTTATCAAGTAAGGTATCAGGGCTTTGAGAGGAAGGACAGAGTTAAAAACCACAGTGGGGACATTGTGTAACATTGCTATCAGGTGACATGGAGTGTATACACTTACTTCTAGGCCTGTGTCTTTAAAGCTTAAGCTGCTCAGTAGTATAGCAGTACTTTCCGTTATTTAAACCAGCAGGGTTACTGGTCCTAGGTCCTGGTCGGGGGCAAACAGGCTTGGCTTAGGCACGCCAGTGGCACGGTCTAATCATCAGCTCCTAATGAGCCCGACTGTGCGTGTCGGTGTCACAGAGCTAGAGCGCGAGCTGGAGCTAGAGTGCTGACCTGACTAAAATTACCTCTCACCGGAGCAATTAAACACAGCTCATTCTGCAAATACGCAGTCAGTATTCGAGATAAGAACAGTTAAAAACAATTAAAAATGAAGCGGTCAACAGCAGCACCCTCGCACTTGACCTACTCGGTGTTTGGTATATGCGTTACTGTACGGTCGCGTCGTCAGCTCCTAATGAGGCTGACTGTGTGTGTGTGATCATTGGAAAATAAACGAATGAAGCCAACGATATGAATGAATGGGAATGCATTCACCAAATGAATGGGAATACATTACCAATTTGGTAATTGCAATTTATGAATGCAAATCCAGGGGTGCCTGGGGGCCTAAAGCCCCCCTGAGGCACCCCCCAAAAAAGGTAAGCATGCTAATTTTTTGCACACATATGCCCTAAGAGGATGTGTGCGCTACATAGCACATTGAAAAAATGCATTTGTTTTGCATTTTCCAATGCATGCACATATTACCATCAACTTCAAGTTGATGGTAATTAGCATTTCCTCAATGCACACTCGAATTTAGGATATGCTACATGCATCTCAAATAGGGAATCGCAAATTGTGATTCCCTAAATGCATTTTGCAAATTAGGTAATCGCAAAAAATAGCGATTACCTATTTTGCGAATGCAAAAAGGTACATGCATCGGAAAAGGCATTTTTCCAGTTGCAAACGGCCCAATTCTGCGAATCGCCCTGTTTTTTGGAGGTTGGAGGTGCCGCTGAGCTCTTTGCCGGGGCCGGTTTTCGGCCGATTTTGGTACAGGGTCGATTTTGCAGGTATGATGCAAAAACGGCCCTGGAACAAAAACGGCCCCCAGGGGCCCAAAACCGCCCCCCACCCATGCAGCGCACCGGGGAATTGCCCGGTGCCCTCTATGGCCAGTCTGGCCCTGTGGGCAGGTCCTACACTTACAATTTTATTTTTGGTTAGTTGTCCTTGTTCAGAAAATTGCCCGTATTATCAAATTTGTAGATATATACTTTAGCCCCATGACTACTTTTTTACTAAGATGTTTCAGTCCCTCATGCCACGCCAAACTTGTTAAATATAATTTCCTTCAATACCTATGCTGGGTGTGGTGCAACATTCAGGCCAAATGAACTGCACCAAATAGTATGGCGCATTTTAGTCCTTCCCATTCTTTTCTCCACTTGTCTGAGGTATATGGAGCTATGTTTGATTTCACATTAGGGGCCCGATGTAGGTAGGGCGTTACCGATCGGTAACGGCCGAAAATACCGATTTTTGGCCCTTACCGATCGGTAAACAGCCATCGAGATGTAGGGAACCAAAAACAGAAAGAATCGGATAGAAAACCGAATCGGAATGAGAACCGAATGGGAAAGAATCCGATACGTACATACCGAAAATCGGATATGTAACGAATCGGAAAAACACCGAATCGGATGCAAAGACCGAATCGGTCCATGTACCGAATCGTTAGTGACACCGAATCGGAAAATCACCGATTCGGTCCAATTACCGATTCGTTAGTGACACCGAATCGGAAAATCACCGATTCGGTCCAATTACCGAATCGTTAGTGACACCGAATCGGAAAATCACCGATTCGGTCCAATTACCGAATCGTTAGTGACACCGAATCGGAAAATCACCGATTCGGTCCATTTACCGAATCGGTACAAATACCGAATCGGACATGAGCCGAATCGGAAAACATGCCGATTCGTATGAATCTCCGATCGGGAAATTCCCCGATTCCGACAGTTGGGGAGATGTAGGGAGGCACAGAAACACCGAAATCGGCTCAAAATCGGTAGAATTCACTCGGTATTTACCATGGATTGCAATCAGGTGGTAACCAACTCCAACCCATATAAACAGTCCCAAAATGCATTGCAACTTGCAGGATGGCAGCTTTCTATGTCATTGCGAGGCGGCTACGGCTACAGCAGGAAGGACAGAGGGAATGGCTAAGAAATGAACAGGTCTACAGACAGAGGATAACCCTGTTCATGCTCACTGAGGCTGAGATCCTACAGAGATACAGGCTGGACTCTGACACCATACTTGAGCTCATCAGGGACCTTAAGCCATTCTTGGACCACCACACCCCAAGGGCACACGCCATCCCTGCGCACGTCCAGGTGCTATGCAGCCTACACCTGCTTGCGTCTGGCAGCTATCAAAGTGGAGTAGCAGCAGCAGGAGGGGTGAGCCAGAGCAGCCTGTCAAGGTTCTTCCACATATTCCTTGACGCCATGATAGACAGGATGGACCAATACATCTCTTTCCCTGCAACCCACGCAGAACTGCTACAAACTAAAGCTGACTTCTACCAGATGGCACAATTTCCCCAAATCATCGGTTGCATAGATGGCACGCACATTCCGATTTGCCCACCAGCGGACACCGAATACATATACCGCAATCGGAAATCTACACACACCATCAACGTGCAGGTGATCTGCAATGCCAAGTGCACCATCACAGACCTGGTAGCAAAATTTCCAGGGAGTACCCATGACTCCTATATATTCCAACAGAGCGGCATATATGCACGGCTGATGGCTGGCGAATTTGGAGAAGGATACCTCCTAGGTGAGACACATCATCAGACCCCCATAACACATAGTAGGTAGGTGGAATACATGTATGCATGTGTCTAATGTGACCCCTTTCTCTTCCAGGCGACAGTGCATATGCCCTCCGCTCATTCATACTCACCCCCTACCTCAACCCCTCCACACCCAGCCAAAGGAGGTATAACCGGGCCCACATACGCACAAGGAATGTTGTTGAACGGACCTTTGGCATCTGGAAAAGTAGATTCAGATGCCTGCACAAGAGTGGAGGTGCAAGGCAGTATACCCCCATCACCTGCTGCAAGATCATAGCTGTATGTGCAATGTTACACAACCTTGCGGTCAAGAAGGGCACTGAGGTGGAGTTGTCTGACTACGAGGACTATGACGACGACGAAGCTGTGCCACTGACACAGCCAGCTGGGGTGTGTACGCCAAGTGATGGCAGATACAGACGTGAGGAGATCACTGAGAACTATTTCTGACTGAGTACAGATGCAAAGACAGCTAAATGTTGCTTGCAAAAAACAAATTTTAATAGTGTTGCACCACAGTTACAGCACTGATGTGCATCAAAAAATGGAGTATGTAAAATCAAATAAAGTCCAGGGTTCTGGTTGCCTCATCCCCCCTTGCCAGGCTATTTTTTTGCCCGCTTGCCAGACCCACTGGGGTGTCCCTCAGCCCCCTCTGAATGCCCAGCAGCATCAGCGGATCGCCTGGTGCTCCTCCGTGGCTCAGATGCAGCGCTGGCCGGGCTGCTGCGGCTGCTGCTGTCTCCAGCATCACCCAGGTCCAGGGCAGGATTGGAGGCGGTGTTTGAAATTATCATGGCCTCCATAGCCGTGGTGATCCTGGCCATCCCCCTAGTGAGCTCAGCCGTATGCTGACTAAGCACAGATTCCTGGTTGGAGCTGCGATGGCACAGTTGTGCCGTCGCCGCTGCAAGGCGGGCCATGGCCCGGTTCAGCACCCGGGCATCCCGCCTGCGCACCAGCTCATGCTCCTCCTGTCTGGCAGATGAGTGGGTGATGGCAGTGGTCAGCCTGCCTAACCCTGCTGCCACCTCCTTGTTGGTTTCCACAACAGCCTGGAATCCCTTCACCAACTCTCCCATCTGCATGTTGTGCTGCAGGAGCTGGCGTTGGCAGGCCATGGTGGATCTTGCCTGTTGCCTCTGGATTTTAACCATCTGTCCCTCCAGGCCCAGGAACACACTGCCCTCCCGTGCTGGTGCAGCAGTGGTGGTGATGGCACGGCGTCGGGCACTGCTGCTTCCGGCCTGCTGAGTGGGCTGGGGTGCCACTGGTGGGGGTGTGAAGCTGTCCGGTCCCTGAGCCCCTGCTCCCAGGACAGGTTGAACAGGTGGCAAGGCCACGGTTGTGGCAGGAGCTGGTGTAGGCGGAATGGTGTGCCTTGTAGGGGAGTTTTCTGGTGAGAATTGCAAGGGGGGTGTGCTGGGCAGTACTGGGGAGTGCACTGCTTGGAAGTCAATGACCAGGACTCCCTCCATACCTAGCCCTGGGGTGTCTCCTTCCTCATCCTCCTCCTGGCCAGCCTGGCTGGTGCTCGGCCCTGCGACTGCAGTGTTGGACGTTGCTGCTCCCTCTGCTGTCACAGTTGTTCCGCCTGATGGGGCCCCTAGGTACAAAGAAGCATTTGTAAACTGAGTGCCGATGTATTACAGTCAGTACAATTATGGCATTCCACATGTCCTTGCATCTCCTTACACTGTGTCACACTGTTTCCTGTCTTGTGATTCTGCACTGACATATTTGGCTAACTTCTGCTGACTACATGTACCATGATGCTTGTCTCTTGTATGTTGGTGACAGTACAGTGCTGGTGTTTGCCTATGCATTGTGTCTAATGGGGAGGTGTCTGGTAGGGTGTGTCATGATGCGCATGCTTCTTACCTGTAGCTGTAGCTCTCGCAGAGCTGTCCAGGGTCCCGATTCCAACGACACTCTCCCTCTCAATGGTGCTGGAGACCAGTTCCTCCAGCTCGGTGAGGGGTGGCGCCGGGTTGTTGCCTCCTCCAGTGAGTCCAGCCTGCCTTTGTATGTCAGCCAGCTTCCTCTTCGTGAGGCTGCGGATGTCATAAAACCTTTTTTTCAGTTCCTCTATGGACCTGGGGGTGACACCCGCAGCATTCACCTTCTGGGCGATGTCGGCCCAGATTCTCCTCTTGGTGCTGTCTGACACGTTGAGGGACAGCTTGCCAAACAGCTGGCGGTGCACCCTCACCACCTCCTCAACCAGCACCTGAAGTTCGGTGGTGGTGAACTTGGGCTTCCTCTTCTGGGAGGACTTCTGGCTATCAGACTGCTCTGCCATGTTCTCCAGTTCAGTTGGCAACCTCCTTCTCCCACTGCTGCTAACTGTGAGTGTTGGGCTCAGGCAGGCTTTCCAGAAACTTCTTAATTAGCTGCACCTGCCAGGGTTGCCACTCCCTGTTTGGGTGGGGGAGGGGGAGCCACCTCATTGGCTGAATCGCCTATTGCCGAATCGGCTTTTACCGATTCGGTAATATCCGATTCGGTACAATCCGATTCGGTAAAATCCGATTCGGTATTATCCGAATCGGTAAAAGCCGATTCGGTTCATTCAATGCATTCCTATGGGCTTTTTCGCCATGGGTCTGTTTTCATGGCTACGAATCTATGATTGCCGAATCGGATTTTACCGAATCGGCTTTTACCGAATCGGTATTCGCCGAATCGGGAATATCCGATTCGGTGGTAGCCGATTCGGTGATTTCTGAATCGTTGTTGGCCGATTCGGTACTTTCCGATTCGGACCGAGCAGAATCGGAACGTACCGAATCTCATTACCGATGCCGACCGAATCGGTATTCATTCGGTTTTTTTTCCCTACATCTCGTTTTCCGATTTCAGAATACCGATTCGGCCCGCCTCGGTATTTTGAAATCGGAAAATCGCGTTTACCTACATCGGGCCCTAGATTCCTCCACAATGTGTGGTACAGCATCTTTCTTTCATTAAATTATATTTAAACCTTTTTTCCATTTCTTCCTAAACAGAGCCAGGTTTATAACTCCTGTATGAATGAATGAATGAATGAATGAAGAGCCACTGATAAATCACGCACCTGCTTCCCACAGTCCTGTCAAGCGTCACGCAACAGGTGTGATGTTCACGCATTTCAGTGCGGTGATTCGCATCACCGCACTGAAATGCAATGTCACGCATTTTGCCACCTGCTGCCAGGCGAGGCACCAGCGGCGCCTGTCACTGTGCCCGTGGCTCTCTCTGCTCCTCCGAGAGAGGTGCACCTGCTTCCGTCGTGTCCCACAGTTAACCAGACTACTGCTGCAGCTCTCAGCTCTGAGAGCGCTACAAATGTATCGACTAGAGTGCCGTCACGTCTGGCCCGGAACAGGAAGTTAGTAAAGCGGTGGGGGAATCTGAGAGTGCAGGCTGCCTGCTGCTCACAGCCTCTCTCATGCCATGATGGCAGGCCGCCTGCCGTGGCCGCAGGGGGTCCGCCAGCAGCATGAATCGATTGTGGCGTGGGCAGCCCGCAAACCAGGCTGCGGCAGCAAAGTCCGTAGAGGTTGTGATCTGGATTGGCCAGCGGTTCGGGTGAGATCGGCTGCCCCTGCGGGTGAGTGAGCCTGCTGCCCACGGCGAGAGAGAGAGAGCAAGAGCGCTGGATGGGTTACATCTGCAGCCGCAGATCGGTGATAGCCGCATCTCTATAGAAGTGAGACCTGTAGCCCTGGAGGGATGAGACCCGCAGCGCTGCACCAGTGAGATCGGTAAACCTGAGCCAGTAAGATCTGCGAGCCTGGACGAGGGAGATCTGATCGCAGGACCATGGAGGATGTGAGTACTGGGGCTGGCGTGTCTATTTCCTGCCCGGCCCTTTGAACACTTTTGAGAGTTGGGTTGAGGCAGGGAGAGATGTTATGGTAGTAAATGAACGTCCAGCAGAGAGGGCCTGCAGTGTGCTGACTGCACCCCTTCACCATACATTGGGCATACAGTGTGCTGACCCTGAGGCCCTCCCCCACTGAGGGACCCCGGTGTACTGCCCTGGCCTCATCCCTCTCTATGGCAGTCTACATGCCTGCTCCCCTCCGCTCCTGACAGGGGAGCTCCGTTCAGTGGCTTTGCACCACAGCACAGGGCCAGCGCTATCCACCCGCCACAAGGACAGCTCTGGTGCGAGAGGTGGACCTTTCAGTAATGCAGCAAGTGCAGTAGCACCTGGACCTTTTTTGTGAGGAGCCATTAAACCCCAATGATGCTTGTTTTACCTTACTAACCAGCCAGGTGTGCTGACTATACCAGGCCGCCTCCTCCACCACAGCATCATGTCCAGCTCAAGTGTAGAGTCGCAAGGATCAGTGTACGGGCTCTGCTCACCGTGCTGGCTCTCGGCAATCTCGATCTTAGAGGTACCCCAGGGTACTTACTGACGCTAGTCACCCCCACATGAAAGACACCCCCACGGTCCTGACCCTACTCACCCGCACTGGCCCTCCTCACTCTCTACCTCAGAAGTATCTCCAGGTTCCTGGTCTTAGCCACCCTCCACATCAGAGCTACCCCAGGGGTACTGGCACTACTTACCCTCCACATCAGAGGTACCCCAGCGGTGCTGGCCCTACTCACCCTCCACATCAGAAGTACCCCATAGGGTACTGGCCCTACTCACCCTGCACATCAGAGGTACCCCATGGGGTACTGGCCCTACTCACCCTGCACATCAGAGGAGCCCCTCCTCACCCTGCACCGCAAGAGCACTCTCAGTGCACCTACCTCCTCACTCTCCATCTCAGAAGTACCTCCAGGGTACTAACGAGGTGCAAGCCTCAAAAAAACAAACAACCACAAAAAAATAAAACAACAGCTCCTGACTTTGTGTGCATAGAGAGCCATGATTTCATTGTTGCAAAGGAGCTTCCTGATATTTGTACGATTCTAAGTACATTTACATGAGTATAAATGAAAGTCGTTTAACCATTATTTCTTAAGCTTTGCAGCAGTTAACGTAGAGTTTCTAGTTTGCTCAAATGGGTGTCATATCTGATATTTATAAGTTTCCCTCGTTTTCATAGCTTGTTTTTGCTGGCAAGAAAGTGTCACTTATAGTCATTAAAATGTCACTCATAATTACTCTTAAATTATGAAAATGTCACACATAGAAATCTGAAACCTTGGCAGCTATGTTCACAAAAAAGTGTCCCCGCACTCTAACCCGTGACAAAACAAATACAAAATTATACAATTTATGAACAGGCATCCCTAAATAGGTGGGTTTACAATCTGGATTTAAAAGCCTGCTCAGAATAAAGAAGTCTCATAGATTTCGGCAGGGAATGCCACAATTTAGCTGTCAGAAAAGAGAAGGATCTACCACCAGATCTTTTTTTTATGAATTCTTGGGATGCAAGCCTTTTCTTGATTTGAAGAGTGAAGAGCCCTAGCAGGGGCATTTATCTTCAATTCAATTCAATTCAGTTAATTTGTATAGCGCGCTACATACCCAGAGGGTCTCAAGGCGCTTGGAGAAGGGTGGGGAGTTACTTGTCGAATATCCATGTTTTAAGTTGCTTTCTGAATGCTAGGTGGTTCTGAGTGAGGCGAAGGTGGGTGGGAAGTGAATTCCAGGTTTTAGCCGCCAGGTAGGAGAAGGATCTTCCTCCCATGGTGGATTTGTTGATGCGAGGTACAGCAGCAAGGGCTTGGTTGGAGGAGCGTAGCTGGCGGGGGGGGGGGGGGGGGGGGTGTAGAAGGAAAGTCGTGTGTTGAGGTATTCGGGTCCAAGTTCGTAAAGTGCTTTGTGTGCGTGGGTTAGGAGGCGGAATGTTATCCTCTTATTGACGGGGAGCCAGTGGAGGTTTTTCAGGTGACCAGAAATGTGGTCGTTACGTGGGATGTCAAGTATGAGTCTGGCTGATGCTTTCTGGATGCGTTGGAGTTTTTTCTGGAGTTTTGCGGTGGTGCCGGCGTATAGGGTATTTCCGTAGTCTAGGCGGCTTGTAACCAGTGCGTGGGTGACCGTTTTTCTAGTTTCCAGCGAAATGTTTTTTTGAGCATGCGAAGAATGTTGAAGCACAATGATGAGACGGCGTTGACTTGTCTGGTCATCGAGAGTGAGGAGTCCAGGATGACGCCCAGGTTCCGTGCGTGGTCTGTCGGGATGGGAGCTTTTCCAAGGGACTCTGGCCACCAGGAGTCGTCCCAGGCAGAGGGGGAGGTTCCTAAGATAAGGACTTCTGTTTTGTCGGAGTTCAGTTTCAGACGGCTGTGCTTCATCCAATCGGCTACTTCTTTCATTCCTTCATGTAGGTTTGTTTTGGCGGTGTTAGGGTCTTTGGTGAGTGAGAGGATCAGTTGAGTGTCGTCAGCGTAGGAGATGATGTTGAGGTTGTGTTGGCGTGCGATGGCCGCAAGAGGGCTCATGTATACGTTGAAGAGGGTGGGACTGAGTGAGGATCCTTGTGGCACGCCGCAGATGACTTCAGTGGCCTCTGACTTGAATGGTGGAAGGCGGACTCTCTGAGTTCTTCCGGCAAGGAACGAGGTGATCCATTCCAGTGCTTTTCCTTGGATTCCGATGTTTCTGAGGCGTTGTATTAAGGTGCTATGACAAACTGTGTCAAAGGCTGCGGAGAGGTCGAGGAGGATGAGGGCGACTGTGTCTCCATTGTCCAGTAGAGTTCGAATGTCGTCTGTTGCTGCGATGAGTGCGGTCTCAGTGTTGTGTTTGGCTCGGAAGCCAGATTGTGAGGAGTCGAGGGATTTGTTGGTTTCGAGGAAGACGGCGAGCTGGTTGTTGACAGCTTTCTCAATTACTTTGGCCGGGAATGGAAGGAGCGAGATGGGGCGGTAGTTTTTGAGTTCGGTGGGGTCCACTGTGGGTTTTTTCAGAAGGGCGCTTAGTTCGGCGTGTTTCCAGCTTTCCGGGAAGGTGGCGGAGTTGAGGGAGCAGTTGATGATGTCTCGGAGGTGTGGTGCAATGATGGAATCAGCTTTGTTGAAGATGTGGTGAGGGCATGGGTCTGTGGGGGATCCTGAGTGGATGGAGTTCATCAGGTGGATGGTGTCCTCAGTGGAGATTGGGTTCCAGTCATTAAGGATGTTCAAGGGAGGTGAAGGTACGGCGCAAGGTTGGGTGGGTTGGTCTCCGGGTTGGTTGTCGAAGCTGTTGTGGATGTCTGCGATTTTGTCGTGGAAGAACGAAGCTAGGGAGTCGCAGAGGGCTTGAGAGGGAGTGATGTCGTTAGAGTTGGCAGCGGGGTTGGTAAACTCTTTGACGATGTTGAATAATTCCTTGCTGTTGTGGGCGTTGTTGTCGAGTCGATCTTTGAAGGCGGCTTTCTTGGCAGTCCGGATCAGTTGGTGGTGTATGCGAGTGGAGTTTTTGAAGGCGTCCCTGGTACTGGTGTTTGGGTCTTTTTTCCATGCCTTCTCAAGGGAGCGACAGAGTTTCTTGGATTTCTTAAGATCATCGTTGAACCAGGTGGCGTTTTTGTTGCCTAGTTTGATTTGACCTTTTCTCAGGGGTGCTAGGTTGTCGGCGCTGTTGGTTAGCCATTGAGTGAGGTTAATGGCTGCTTGGTTAGGGTTCGAAGAGTGGGCAGGGGGGTTTTGAAGAAGCGATGAGGAGATCTGGTTGATGGTGATTTTGTTCCAGTTTCTTCGCATAGTAGGTTGAGGATGGTTGTGGGTTGTGGTCTTTTTGTAGAAAAAGTGAACGCAGCTGTGGTCCGTCCAATGGAGAGCAGTGGTGTGACTGAAGGAGATATGTTTGCTGGAGGTGAAGATAGGGTCCAGTGTGTGACCTGCGTCGTGAGTGGGGGTATTAACAAGTTGTTTGAGTCCGAGGTTGGCGAGATTGTCCAGAAGGGTGGTGGTGTTGCTGTTGTTGTTTTTTTCCAAGTGAAAGTTGAGGTCTCCCAATAGAATGTATTCCTCGGAGGGGAGGGCGTGTAGGGTGATAAAGTCAGTGATGTCTTCACTGAATTGTGCTCGGGGTCCTGGTGGCCTGTAGAGGAGGGTGCCTCTGAGAGTGGTCTTGGGGTCAGTGTGGATCAGGAAGTGAAGGTGTTCGGCGCTAGCGAGGTTGACGTCTGAGCTGGTTGAGATGCGGATGGAATTCTTATGGACAATAGCGATGCCTCCTCCTGTTTGCTTGGTGCGGTCTTTCCGGATGATCTTGTAGCCTTCCGGGATGGCAATGGTGATGTCTGGGGCTGAGGAGGCGTTCATCCATGTTTCTGTTAGGAAGGCGACGTCCGGGGAGATGGTGTCTAGTAGATTCCAAAGGTCGATGGCATGTCTGTGGACCGAGCGGGTGTTGAGCAGGATGCATTTTAGGTGGTTGGTGTCAGGTCTCGGTTTGGTGTTAGTGGATGTGGAGTTGGTCTTGGTGCCGTCGAATTTGCAGGAGTTGCAGGTGAAGGGTCCATGGGTGTGTCCAGGGGCTGGCTTGGGCGCAGTTGGGAAGTCGACCGGGGTTTAGGGCTAGGAGGGTGGAGGCGACGTATGTAATGCGGGGGGGTGGACGGTGCGGGGGCCAGGGGGTCTGGCGCTGGGCGCGGTCCGGGCGCGGACGGGCGTAGACGGGCTTACCTTTGGCGGACCTTCGGCGCGACCGCTGCGCGTGGACGCTGCACGTAGATGCATCTGTCATAAGTTGAGAAGTGGTGTAGCACAAGATAAATAAAATCACAATAAGTGAAATCACCAGACAAAGCGATGCGGAGCACTACGCCACAGATCGGGTTCCAATTCTATGTAATTAAAGCTATGGCAGAGGGAGGAGCAGCGCTACGCACACAGGCACAATATAAATGAAATATGCAATGTAAGCAGTGCGGAGCGCTACAGACCGGGTGCTGAGTCAATTACATTAAGAGTATGGCAGTGGGGAGAAGCAGCGCTACAGGTACTATTAAGTAATATACTCAATGTAAAATTATACACAAAGTAATCAGAGCGGAGCGCTACATTACAGAACGGATGTAGAAACAATTTAGTTAAATATATGGCAATGGGGAGAAGCAGCGCTACGATACCACAGCAGCGCTATGAGGTCGGGAGGAAGGGTGGAGCGACCGCTTTCCAAGGAGTCAGGCTAGTCACAGAGAATCCCCATCCTGGCCGTTCCTGGTGACTCGTGGGTGGGAGGGGGAGCTGGGAGGCGTGAGCGTAGGGGGAGGGACGGGCTGCAGGCACAACAAAATGGTGGACAAACAACAACAAAAAGGACAACAGTATGCTATGTGCGCAATCAGGCAGCAATTGACCTCAGGGGGCACTGCGTGTAAAGCGAACTAGCGGTGTAGCACAAGATAAATAAAATCACAATAAGTGAAATCACCAGACAAAGCGATGCGGAGCACTACGCCACAGATCCGGTTCCAATTCTATGTAATTAAAGCTATGGCAGAGGGGAGGAGCAGCGCTACGCACACAGGCACAATATAAATGAAATATGCAATGTAAGCAGTGCGGAGCGCTACAGACCGGGTGCTGAGTCAATTACATTAAGAGTATGGCAGTGGGGAGAAGCAGCGCTACAGGTACTATTAAGTAATATACTCAATGTAAAATTATACACAAAGTAATCAGAGCGGAGCGCTACGTTACAGAACGGATGCAGAAACAATTTAGTTAAATATATAGCAATGGGGAGAAGCAGCGCTACGATACCACAGCAGCGCTATGAGGTCGGGAGGAAGGGTGGAGCGACCGCTTTCCAAGGAGTCAGGCTCAATGAGTCTTCTCGGACAGATTTAATGGATTACTGTTTGGGATGTTTTAAAGGGTATGGTCCAATAATAGGTTACAAAAATAGCACTATTAAGAGACGTGGCCACGAAGGAGAGTAGACAAGGAATGTGAGCTGAAGTCTAAAGATTTTTGGGGGCAACCGTTTAGGTGTTGGCCTAGTTGTATCTAGTAGAGTTATTGAAAAGAATCAATTCTGGCAAGTGTAGAATCGCATCTCAATGCAAAATGAGGTGAGAGAAAGACATTATTGGTCAAGGGTAGGATTTGGAGCAGATAGAGGGAGGGAATACGGAAAACAAGAGAATGGAGATCAGAGACCAGGGATGCTGGGCTCTGCAGAATGACTGCCCTCCTATGACTACATGAGGTACACAAGGGATGTTGTCGGGAACTAAAGTATACCTGCAGGATACAGTGCAGCAAATCATGAAAATAAAAGGATAAAGAAAGTGTTCCTAAGTCTAGAAACGCAATGCAAACGCACAGCTTCAAGTCAAAGACAAGAATGCTTCTCCTAGTTGTAGAAAGCATTGGAAACAGGTGCATGTGGGAAACAAAAGATGAAGATGCATGAGGTGAGAAAATAATCAGCTGTCACAAAGGGAGTGCCTTGTGTGGGTATCTAAGGTTTTTAAAATGTTAAAGTTCCCTTTTATGACATAACTGAGTAAAGTTCATGCATTGTTTCTGGATCATCTAAAGGAAACTACGTTCTATAGCTCATTTACATATTAATGTATTTATTTGGGTGATTTGAAACAAAATATAACTAGAATATTAACTCCAGGGAGCAACATCTGGGTAAACGTATTTACACATCACATAGAAAGTACAAGGGCAAAGTACAGAGATCAAGGACTAGCAGCATACTTATAGGTAGGGCAATAAGACAGGTACAACTTTCTGTAATTAAGGTATAAACAATAATCTTTATGTCCACAGTTTCTCTCTCAATTTAGCATGACATTAGGATGTCAGTGTTCCATTCCACATCTGCAGAACTAACAAAGACACATGAAAGAAAAAGATAGGAGCAGTACAGCAAGATTTAGACCTTGGAGTTCGGCCTCATGTGAACCCATTTGGCTATTTTCATCTTCACATTACCCACAACATAAAAATTAGATAAACTCACATACCCATCAAATTCTTGAAGATTGAACTCTTTTAATAAACAAAGAGCATGTCCTTCATATTCGGTTCCTAGAGAAGAAAAACATATTGGTGTCATGAATGCATTTTAAGGTTTTGTTTTACACAGTTAAAAGTGGACAAAGGACAAAACCAAAATTAGACTTCTGTGTTTACATTTTAACACAAGAGAAAGGTCTATTAAACACTTGCCTTAGCCTATATATCTGATATTATCAACACCTGTGAACAGGTTGAGAAAGTTAGATAATGTACACAGAATTAAGCATGCAATTGCCTCTTACATTTGTGTTCACTGCCCCCACACATATATGTGTATACATGTATTCAGAGCAAGAAATCTATCTCTTAATTAAACTAACAAAATCAGACTGTCACTTCTTCAAGCAGACTTGAAATTAAGCTTGTCTGAGTTAGTAGCACATATTAAAAGGGGCACTATCTTATCTTCAGTTACTGTTTACATGATTTGCAGGAGTCCATATTCCTCTTAGAGTCCCGACTTCCCTCGGTCCGCTCCTACTTTCTCCATTGAACTCAGGTCTTGGTACTCCACTGGTTGGGGCCAGTGTATTGGTGATCTGACAGCTTTAGGGAGTGTGGGACTTGTGTCCTGTCATAGGCTGTAGAGATAGTACCACTTCTGTTAATTTAATGTCACAATGCTGCTTCCATACCTGCAATGTGGGAGTTAAGCGATTGATGAATTGTTCCAAGTAAATCAGTTGAAGAACCTCTGTGTGTTAGGATATTCAGGTCCCCACAAAGAGAGTGTGTGGTTACAGGGATGTTCAATTCCCCGCAGTGATAGTGTGTGGTTACTGAGATGTTCAAGCTGCCACAAAGATAGTGTGTGTTTATTAGGATGTTAAAGTCCCCACAAAGACAGTCTGTGGTTACAGGGATGATCATGTCCCCACAGTGATAGTGTGCGGTTACTGGGATGTTTAAGCTGCCACAAAGATAGTGTGTGTTCATTAGGATATTCAGGTCCCCACAAAGATAGTGTGTGGTTACAGGGATGTTCAATTCCCCGCAGTGATAGTGTGTGGTTACTGAGATGTTCAAGCTGCCACAAAGATAGTGTGTGTTTATTAGGATGTTAAAGTCCCCACAAAGACAGTGTGTGGTTACAGGGATGCTCATGTCCCCACAGTGATAGTGTGCGGTTACTGGGATGTTTAAGCTGCCACAAAGATAGTGTGTGTTTACTAGGATTTTCAAGTCCCCACAAAGATAGTGTGTGGTTACAAGGATGCTCAACTCCCCACAGAGACGGCATGTGGTTATTGGGATGTTCAAGCTGCCACAAAGATAGTGTGTGTTTATTATGTACCCCCAGAGATAGTGTTTAACTATAGTACTGTTCAAGTACCAACAGTGATAGTGTTTAAATAATCTTCATGTCCTTACACAGATAGCATGTAAAGGCAAGATTGTTCACATTCAAACAGGGATTATTGGCAAATTCAACCCTGCACATCCCTAGTGTGTAATTATAGGAATGTTCAAGTTTCAAAAGGATTGCATGTGAAGTAAATGATGTTCAGGTGCCCACACAGATAGTGTGTGATTATAAGACTGTTCAAGAACTCACACAGATTGTGTGTGAAATTAATCTTATTCAAGTCTCCACAAATATAGTGTGTGAATATATTGTTCAAATCTCCCTCCAAAAATTGTGTGATTATTAACAAGTTCAAGTCCCTACAAAGATAGTGTGTAGTTACAGGGATGCTCATGTCCCAGTAGTGATAGTGTGTGGTTACTGAGATGTTCATGCTACCACAAATATAGTGTGCAAAGATAATAGTGTTCAAGGGCCTGATTTAGATTTCGGCAGAAGGGTTACTCTGTCACAACAGTGACAGGTATCCCATCTGCCAAAATATACATCCCATAGGACAGTGTTTCCCAAACTGGGGTCCGCGGACCCCCAGGGGTCCGTGACACATTCTCTGGGGGTCCGTAGGCAACAGTTTTAAAAGCACAGAAACGTTTCTTGTATAATTAGCAGCTTTCCAGCAACAATAAAAGTGTCAAGATCATGCCAGTGGTTAATGTGCCTGCTGGAGCGTGAGGAGAGTTTTGTTCAGTAGCAGCTTCGACTTAACTAATGTAGCACAGAGGGTTAATGTGCCTACTGCAAAGAACGTGTAACATGCATTTTAAAACACAGTATTTTATGTGCATAGGTTCGAGGTTACTGCTTTTGTCACAGAGATTCTTTCATTACTGTGCACTTCACAAGTGACAATTGTAATGTAGCAGAGGGACCTATAAACTGTCATCAAAGAGCTGCTTGTAAACTGCATGGTACCAGTTAGTAACTTATGTTTTTCCCCAGTTATTCATTATCCTGATCCTGCTAAAAAGTTTATTTGGGTGGAAATACATTTTAAATGTTAAAGTCAGTGCTAGCCACCGTGTTATGTTCTGAATCCTGAGTTTGTGCTTTTCCAGACCAAGCACTCTTTAAACATTTTATATACACACTGATTTACAAGTATGATTCAATGTCTCTATATGCGTGTGATGTAAAGTGCTCTGGCATCCTACAATGGTATGAGAGATGCTATAAAACAAATAAATGCATGTGACAGAGGGGCTATTACTTCAATATAAAATACTAAGGGTAAGATGTATGATCAGTTTTTTACATGTGCGAACGGGTTTGCGAACCCGTTTGCGCATGCAAAAACCTATTGGGCCATGTACATTGCCTATTTCGCGAGTCGCAATTTGTTTGCGACTCGCTAAATACGTTTCGCAACTTGCTATTTGGATGGAGCATTTCCTTCCAAATAGCGAGTCTCAAAACCATGTACAAATGTTTTGCGGTCGCAAAACATTCTCAAATACCACCTACTTCAAGTAGATGGTAATGCATTTGCAAATGGGAAGGGGTCCTCAGGGGACCCCTTTCCCTTTGCAAATGCATGCAAAATTATTTTTTAAGGGCAGGCAGTGGTCCCAGGGACCTCTGCCTGCTCTTAGAAAATGTAACGAAAATGTTTCATTTCATTTTTCTTTAAATGCATGGTAAATGGGCTGCATTTTCTTTTTTAAACTGCTTTATTTAAAAGCAGTCCCAGACATGGTGGTCTGCAGAGCCCAGCAGGCCACCATACCTGCGAGGGCTGGCATTCCCAATGGGCTCGCAAATTGCGAGAGGCTCATTAATATTAATGAACCTCGCAATTTGCGTCCCCATTGGGAATCATAAAACAGTGTTAAACACACTGTTGTACATTTCATTTAGCGACTCGCAATTCGCCACGTGTCGCCAATTGCGAGGCGCTAAATGCAATGGTCGTACATCTGGCCCCAAAAGCCTTAGTACTTCGAGTATTTGTTTTGTATGCACACATGTGTATTTTTTTCGAATTACTGTTTTAATATTTGAAATTTAACTCATACAAATTGCTTGGGGGTCCCCGGCTTCCAGTGGTGACTCAATGGGGGTCCTCAGGAGTCAAAAGATTGGGGACAACTGCCATAGGATATTATGGGATTTACATTTCGGAGGACGGGATATCCATCACTATTGTGATGGAATAACTAGTCTGCCAAAATCTAAATCAGGACCTACGTCCCTATAGTGGTAGTGTTTAAATACAATCTTTAAGTTTCCTCACAGATAGTGTGTGAAGGTAATGATGTTCACATTTAAACATGATTACTATCTGATTATAGGCATGTTCAAATCTGGGTGCAGAGACTAAGGGGCTCATTATGATGGCGGGTGGACATCAGTCTGCCCGCCATCATAACGGTGTTGGGACCGCCGCACGCACCCAGCCCAATTAGGATGCGTAAGCTACACTGGGGGACGCTTCCTGGTCATTTAACATTGCGGACGGTGACACAATGTGCATTTCCATGCACAACGTGGCAGGCACCACGAGGTGCCTGCCACCTTGTGCATGGAAATGTAGGGGTTACCATGGGTACCCCACCCACTGCCTCCCCACAGAGGGGGCCCGCAACAGGCCCCCAAAGCCAGTCTCTGCCTGTCTTCTTGCTGCGGGATATCCGCCGCAAAAAGACAAGCGGAAGGGCTCATGTTAATCACTACTGCATTGCCTGCATGGTACCACCGCAATGATGCCCTGGTTCCAGGTTCCGCCAGGCAGGCGAAATAGGACTGCCTTGCGGAACCATGGCGGATGGACTTTCCGTCCGCTGCAGAACCTATGTGAATCCCACAGCCATCCTAATGTGGCGGTGGGTTTTCCACGTTGTGATTGCGGGAGGTTCGCCACTGCCGGTCCGGCAGTGGCGATCCTCCCGCCATCATAATGAGCCCCTAAATATCAAATCACAAATATCGACTTAGCTGAATATCGTTGCAAAAATATCGTGGCTCAAGAATATCGACAGACAAAATAGCGTGGTGCAGAATATCAACTTTGGGTAAGTAATATTGATGTAAAAAATATCGAAGTGTTTAATATCATTTGCAAAAATATAGATGTTAAAAAAATCGATTTTGTATTAATGTAATTATGTTTGTATTTATTTCGTATGTGTGTGATGCATGTATTTTTGGTATAAGATTTGTTTTTGTTTTTATTATCTGTGTAAACATTTTAGTAGTGATTACATTTTTTTGTTCTAATTTTGCATTTTTGTTAAATAGTGGGATGTGGGTTTATAGGGGAATAGGGTGGGAAGTTATTTAATTGCCTCAAATTGTAAAGCGCTCTGATATCCTTTGGGATCAAGTTCGCGCTATATAAAACTTTATAAAATAAACAGATGTTCTGGGCATAGCCTGCAGTCACATGCTTCCTGGACTCTATAACAAGAGCTCTGTGGTTATCTTCTGGTCTCCATTTCTAGTCCAATCTTATACATTCCAGGAGGACAGCTTTAACCTCTTCATAAGGTGTAGTTCCTGCTGATTGGCTGACCAATATGCAGACTGAAGTTTACCCCTCAGAAGGGAAGAATCAGATGAAAGCCCAATGTACACGGGCTGATTAGCTTGCTCTGCTACACTCTTGAATTTAGAGAAGAAAACCCCCAAATCTTCATTTCGCTCATATTTCAGGAGATGATGAGTAAGGGTAGTAAGCTTGGTGTGGGCCAAACTGAAAGCATCCTTTGCCTTTTCCCAAGAATTGACTTTTTGGGTTCAGACAGCTTCATACGTCTGCTGCAGAAGCAATCAACTGCAGCATGTTCTTGTAGAAGTGTCTGCCCTTCTATAAAACCATGCAAAAGCTGCACCATATTGGGTTTCAAGGTATAGGTGCTGCTCCCTCAAAGACCATTTTTACACTACCTGTTCCTATCCGAGGATGGTAACAAATGGGGCAAGCCAAAGCAGATGGTTTATGTAAGTCTATATATTTTATTCACTTGGGCAAAAAACTGTTTTAAGTAGTAAGGACAAGCTCTTGATGTGCCGCAAACCCCAAAGCAGCTAACAGGCCAGCTGTTAGGCAGACCAGTTTGATGAATGAGATAAGCAAAGATGGAAGGGAGTCTTGGACCAAGCCCATGGCCATGTTAGGAGATTCGGGTAATTAAGAGGAGGCCCAATTAGAGAGGGAGTCCAAGCCCACCAAAGTATCCCCTGCAATGAAAAACCTGGGAACGTAAGGCATAGCAAAACTGGACTCGACCTCAGGAACTGGTTTGGTGTGGTCTTTAGGGCCAGTAGAGCTCTGCAGGCCAAGAGCAATGCTTGCTTTTCCATGCCTGGAGCATTCCCCTACAGTCGCTGTGTTAGGGAAATGGTGTAAATCGTGGTCTGGGAGACCCGCCTCAGGGAGCAGCGAGCAGCGAGCTATGGATGGTGGTATCCTGACTAGAGAGAATACTTCACTACACTCTCACTGTACCGTTCCCTACTCACATTTCTCACTGCTAATCACATGTCAAGGACCCAACCTGCACATATTTCTATCTCTCATCTACCTCCTCTCATAGCCCACACCTCTCATCCATGTACTTTCCTTTCCCTGTCCACACATTTTGTTTTGCCTCTCTTTGCCTGCAGCTCTATCTGCTTTCTCCTCTTCCTGCCAGTACCATTCCATCTATCAATATTCAAGCCCCTGCTTCTACCTCCACCTCTCCCGATCCATAACTCACCCTGCCCCTGCTTCTCCAAACCTCCACCTCTCTAAACCCTACCATCTATCTCTTTCTCTCTCTCGCCTTACCTCTCCCTCAACTACTTCTCCCTGCCCAGAAATGTCACTGTCAGCATTTCTCTCAACATATACTGAGCCACATCACTCACCTCATGCACACGCAGTCCTTACCTCTCCACAAATTTAAATCTCCCTGCAGCTCTCCCTTCCCACACATGTCCAAGGCTGCACCTCTCCTGCACCTCGCCTCTATCTGACCACACTTATCCCTGACTGCTCTTCTTTCCTGTAGCTCTCTGTGACTGTACCTCTACCTGCCCATACCTCTAACAACCTGCACAGAGCCAACACATCTCCCAGCCCACACATTTACAGGATGCAAGTCTCTCTGTAAGAACCTGTATATGCTTGCACTTCTCTCAGTCAACCCACATTTTTTCTGTCCTAACCACTCCCAGTGTCTCTCTCAACCCAACTTCATGCTGTTTGCACTGCCTCCTGTTCGAACCTCTTTCTTTACACACCTTTGCCAACCTGCACCTCTACTTAGCACCATCTCTCCTCTCCTTTTATACACATCCCCTAACCCATACATATTCCTGGCCACATCTCACTCTGATGTATCTCTGCTTGCCCCATTTCTGTACACCTACATTATGTAGGCCTCAATTATTGGCAAAGCCAATATATCTGGTATATGATTGAAAATGCAAGCAGACCTATTAACTTTTCCAGTGCTTGTTTTGCTTTGCCGATTACAAATTTGATATGGTCTGCAACTGGTGCCCACCTGCCTGTAGGCACCAACTTGGAGGGAAGGAAACCTTTTTCTAGAGACCGCAAACATGCATTGCTTCTGTGATCTGAGCTTCTAACTTCCTTAAGCTACACAAGTAACACTGTGGAATGGGAGTGGTTTGTATAAACATTCAGTGGATCCTACCTACCCCGTTTTAGTTAAATGCTGGCTCACATGAAGCTTTTTAGTTTGTAATACTTTTTAGCCATGTGTACCAGGTGCGATATAAATGTGCAACCTTAAGCATGCAACATAACACATGCACATGAATAGACTTCCAGAAACATCAGTTTCATCCTTGTTGCATTACATATCTATTTCTCAAGAAATGCAACACTAGTATGACCCAACTGACTCCCCAGTGGAATAAGGGAAGTAGAAAGAAAGAGGTTGGGAAGGTAGTCACAATGAGAGTTACAAGATTTCACTCTGAGATGCTTTTGGTATGAAAGTGTACCTGCATCCACCACAAATGACCAAAAACAAACAACACATTTCACTTATGATCCAATCCCAAAATGTCAGTTTCCCCTATACTCATGGGCTGTTCTTCAATATCTTTGTCTTTGGATCTTACTGCCTCCTAAGCAATGCAATCATTCCGCTCATCTTTTAAGCTATCGCTTAATGGTAATACATTTTCTCAGTCCCTTCCTGATTATGTCATTTGCAATCACTAAATCTATGCCACAGCCACCTACCTTGCTTTTCACTGGTGATTGGGCATAAATTAGGCAAGAAAACCATGCGATCCACCAAGGGTATTTGTCTCAATTTATAGAATTATAAGTGTGCCCTCGCCAACTTTAACATGCTTGACCAGGCACTTTCCAATTTTAGTTAGTGTACAGCCCAGGTTTCTTGCAACATCTGATGATAGTGGGGCCATTTTTTCTTAACTAGATCTGGGTCCTTAATTCATAGCCCAGATAAGAAATCAATACTTTCTTTATCACATCTGATGCTAATTTCTGATGAGTTATTACCCGATGGTCAGTGAGGCCATGCACAACTACTGGCACTCATGCTTCCAAGTATAACTGCTCATGGTAGTAGCAGTTATAATTGTTTATAGAGAATATTTTTATAAAGAAAAATTAGAGCAAAATGTTAGCCAGCTATTAAATGCAGATGGACTTCATGGGAGTGTTAATTTCCTTAAGGAAAGAAGCACTACGAATATTTGAATTGCCAGGAGCTTTTGAGCACCACCCAGCAGTTCACATAGTAAAAATGCTTTGACTTACCTAATAAAGAGGGCAATAGTGATACTCGTGGCAGAGTGTCTGTATATGTGACTAACATATTAGTCCAGTTGTTTTCACTCTTTTCCTTACACATTAGGACAATGTCAGGATCACACCAGAACAGGAGATAACACACTGTGTGCTTCCTAACCTTTATCATCTTTGGGGAAGCGCATGGATTTAAGACTACATTTAGGGGTCTCAGTCCTGAGGAAAACGAGTGACCTATTTAGCTAATAAATCTAGGCAGAAACAGGGTGAGGATTTAGCATGATAGTTAAGACCATAATACCCCTTGTCGATTTTAATTCTTGTGAAAATAAAGATACTGATAAAGGACCTTTTTTTACCCACCACTGCCCAATTATTTTGGCCTTTCATAAAAAAAAGACAGAATACTCCTTGAACAGCAGATCAAGGCAGGGAAATTAGTCCATCTTGGACTTGAATCAGAGATGAGAATCAACACTAAAATGAAGTATGTCACCTTATAAAAGTGAGGGTTTGAGCCCTTTTTAAACCAACATAGTACATAACTGGTACTACCTTGATTGCAGAGCAGAAAACAAAGCGGAATGTGGAAACATGTAATATTTTACTTAGCATAAGCTACAGCCATTTTGACTGTGGTGTCCATTTTGTTTCCTTCGTAATTCTTTCGTACTCTGCTGTTTGCCTTTTCACTCTGCTTGTGCCATCTATTTTAGTTGACCTCCTGACATGGCTGAGCAATGTATGTGCTGGGGATTTGTGGCTACCAGTGCACTGGTTCTTAGATGTTATCTGTTGACTGTTTACTGCTGCCATAAGCATTCCTGCTCCCCCTCCCTATTTGCTGACTAAGTGGTAATTCATCTGCCCTTGTTTCCTGATAGCTATTTGTAAACTTGTTCTTTCCATTTCTGTCCACATGCTTACATTGCAGAAAAAGAGTATATAAAGACGATGGTCTGTGAGGTCAGGGTACTTCCTCCTGCAAAACTTGAGAGTGTTGTGTGGACGTGGTCCCACTCATGAGTGATTAATAAACGTGTTACTTTATTTTAACTCCAGTGCCGACCTTTTTTTGTTAGTCTTTGGAACCCGTGTACGAGAGGGTGACCCTGCACCAGTGTGCTCACTTTTGGGTACATTTCCACAGTTGCGACCCAAAACGTGGGGCCCCATTAGAGATGCGGCCGTCCGAAGGAGTGGTCTCGACGGAGGATCGAAATATTACTGAGGATGCGCACTGCATGAGGAAACACTTGTCTTTGCAGGCCAATGTGACTTTTCCAGTTTTCCCAATTTGACCCTCCAGGTGGTGGCCGGTCTCGCCTGGGGCTTTCTTTGGTGTATTTTGCAGTGACCATTAGGCCGACCAGAGATCGGCAGGTGGTAGTTGGTGACTTTTGTTTGGTAAGGTCGCTGAAGCTGCGCTCTTGATTTGCTTGGTTTAGTTTTTTGGTTTGGAATTCATTCTTTGCAAAAACTGAAGGAAGGTAATGTGGAGCTTTTTCTCCTTTGGAATATTTGTTTGGAGTAGTAATATTTTACATATACTTGTAAAAACATGCCTGTTCTCAGCACATTCCGTAAGTGGTGTTGCTGCTCTTGTGGTACCAAGAAAGTTTTAGAGCAAAGTCAGCCGGCTTCTCTGGAAAGGACCCCAAATAGAGAGATGTATATCAAATATGGTATTTCTCCCATAATGTATGGTTAATTGTGAAACAAATACACAAAAAAAGAGTCTGAATTACAATGGCCTGTGAATGGGTCATTCGATTCTAAAAAGGTTCAATATGTAGAGCAGTGTTTATTTAAAAGAAAAAGTAGACAGGATATGTTTGATTGTGTACGTATGTGGGATGAAGAAGTGTGGGAGAGAGCGAAGAGAGCGAAAGCTATAGCAGAGAAAGAGCAGCGAAAAACGATATATCACAAAGCGTTGGAATTAAAAGACAAAGAAATTAAGAACAAAATAGAAAAGGAAGATAGAGGACGTCAATTAGAGGTAAATGGCCAGTACCCTATTAGACACCCTATTTATCTGATACTTAATAAACCCCATATTGATTCTATTTTATTAGATTGACCCCATCCCGTATAAATTTCCCACTCCAAGTGCCCCTGAGGATGAGGCTTTGGACGAGGAGCGTTCTTCTTCAGAGAATAAAGATAAAGACAGGCAGTTATATTTCGTAGAAAAATTCTGTTGGGAGGTAATATATGGTTGGCGGCATATTTCTGACGAAACAGAACCAGCTGATCTGAACGTTGATTATAAGCGGTTAGTAGATGGAACGTACCTTTTCTCAGATACACCTGATACGATTAGACGAATAGTTAAATTACGAGATGAACCCTTGCGTTTACGAAAGGTGCAAGAATTAGCTAGAAAGGTTAAAATTGTAGAAACCGAAAAGTCTCAGACAGAGAAAGCAGATGCTTTGGTGGATACAAATAAACCCAGTAGTGGTGAAATTACTATGAAACCAATGCGTGAAGCTGCACCCATGTCCTCTGAAAGGTGGGGGAACAAGTAATAATAAAACTTCGGATAATGAAAAGGGATATTTTATATATAAATGGGATTACACTCCTTGGAGTAGATCAGATGTTATGGCTCTTGAAGCTGCTTTGCCCGATCCCCGTAAAAATGCTGCCGCCTTCTTTGAGGAGGTGGAAGGAGCCATCAGCTCCTGCACTAAGACCTTGCCAGATATTTATATGTTCTTTGGGCTTATTCTGGCCCCTGTTATGTGGAGAACAATACGAAAAATAGATGATAATGTGGCATATGGTGATACCTGGGAACATTTAGAAGAAATAGATGCGGAAATGGAGCCTGCGCAGAAACCTCAGAAGGAGATATTACATCCTCCTAAAGCTACTGTGACAAAGTTGAAGACTCTCATACCCCCTAAGAAAATAGACTGGACTACGTTAGCGTCCTGTAAACAGAACAAGGATGAGTTTGTTTCTGATTTCTTTTCAAGATTTAAGGAGACATTCCATAATTTTAGGGCCAGTCATTGGCCGATGATACGGGTAAGCATTTGTTTGTCGACAAATTTGTCGCTAACATGTTAGCGGAAATAGCAAGTCGCTTAAAGGCTAGTGAGAGTTCTTGGACCGAGTCTTCCCCAGTTTCCCTTTTGACCATGGCCCAATATTATGAGCGACAAGGATAGGAAGTAAAAGGCAGGGAGGATAAGAAGGTTAAAGAATTAAAGACAAAAGTTATGTTGACCCAAGTATATGGTCCACCATTTAGGAGAGGTGGAAGAGGCGGACGTGCAATGTACACGCCTGGAGTGCCCCCTCTTCCTCGAGCAGATTTGTCCCCTGATCAGCGTGCTTTTGTAAAGAGACTGGGCATTGGCGTTCTGAGTGCCCTCATTTGCGAGGTCAGCAGTACCAGCGCGGAAGGGCAAGTATGAGAGGACGCCCAAGGAATTCAGGAAACAGGGGAGGTGCAGGAACTCGTCCCAGGTTTGAGCCAGCTGAACAAGGACCAAATTACTCTAATATTTTTGATAGACAAAATCCATATCAAATGTCTGATTATTCTGCTGATGCACTTGCAGATTCTGACTACGTATAGGGATGCCTAGGATGGGCTAAGGTACCGGTTGAGGAGCCAGTAGATCAAATGGGTCCTTATGTTCACACAAATGTCTTGGGATCTACTAATCGGTTTCTATCGACACAGGGACTACCCATAGTGCTCTGTCTAAAAGATTGGTCCCTAGGGCTCCTCAGTCCGGCACAATGATAACATCGATAAGATTCGATAGAACACCTACACCAAGCCCGCTATCACAGCCACTTGAATTCAGACTTGACAAATTCACTGCAGCATGGCAATTTTTGCTTTCCCCTAACACGCCGGACAACATTATGGGTATCGATATGCTTAAATATTTTCGTGCTGCAATACGTTGTTCTCCGGAAGGTGTGCATGTTATTTTGAATGACAATTGTCCAATGGTTGAGAGTTCTTGTCTTATTAATGAGGATGCCACTCTGATGTCCCTACCTTGTACTCTGTGGGCCACATCAGATACTAATGTTGGTCAAATAGTTATTCCCCCCATGCATATTCAAGTAAGGGAGGTGTCACACTGCCTCATTTGTCACAATACAAAATATCCCGAGAAGGTAAAGAAGCATTAGCACACATTGTACAGGATTTGATCACAGTGGGGGTAGTGGGAGAAGTTCCTTATAATATTTGCAAGGTATGCAGTCTAAATATCGAGTTTTTTTCTCGAGTCGACATAATATCGAGTCAGGAATATCGAGTCTGCAATAATATCGAGGTAAGTAATATCGAGGTATGTAATATCGATTTTTATAGTAAGAAAAAAATATCGAAGGTCGTAATATCGAGTTGGTAATATCAAGTGTGTAAAATATCGATTATGTTTGTAAGTAATTAATATCGAAAGTAAAAATATAGAGTGTCAGAATATCGAATGTAAAAATATAGAGTGTCAGAATATCTAATGTAAAAATATAGTGTTAGAATATCGAATGGAAAAATATAGAAAGTTAGAATATCGAAATTATTAATATAGAGTGTAAGAATATTTATAATAGTATTTTAGATTGTAAAAAATGTTATTTAAGTTAAAAAATATATATATATATATAATTTTATATAATTTTTAATAAATAATAAAAAAAAAAAAATTTAAAAAAAGTATAATAAAATTTAGGAGCGGGATGTGGGTTTTTAGGGGAATAGGGTGGGGAGTGTTTTAAAAAAGTGAAATTGAAAAAAACTGTGTAAAAAAAAAACATTTAAATAAAAGTATAACAAAATTCAGGAGCGGGATGTGCGTTTTTAGGGGAATAGGGTGGGGAGTGTTTAAAAAAGTAAAATTTGAATTTTTTTTGTAAAAAAATTAAATTAAAAAAAATTTCGATAAAAGTATAAGAAAATTAATGAGCGGGATGTGGGTAATTAGGGGAATAGGGTGGGGATTGTTTTTAAAAAGTGAAAATTTATTTTTTTTCAAAAAAAAAATAAAAAAAAAATTATAAAGAAATTTAGAAGTGGTTTGTGTGTTTTTAGGGAAATGTGTGGGGAGTGCATTACAAATGTGTTTTTTTTTAAATGTATTTTAAAAAATTTACAATTTGTAATAAAATTTAGGAGTGGGTTTTGGGTTTTTAAGGAGAATAGGGTGGGGATTGTTATAAAAATTGAAATTTGTAATATTTATTTTAATTTATCAAAAAAAAAAAATGTATACTAAAATTTAGGAATGGGATGTGGGTTTTTAGAGGAATTGGGTTGGGATTGTTTTAAAATTAAAAATTTGAATTTTTTTCTAAATTTAAAATTTCAAAAAAATAATTTAAAATTTTAATAATTTATACTAAAATTTAGGAATGGGATGTGGGTTTTTAGGGGAATCGGGTTGGGATTATTTTAAAATTAAAATTTGAAGAAAAAAATTCTACATTTAAAATTTCAAACAAATAATTTAACATTTTAATAATTTATACTTAAATTTAGGAATGGGATGTGGCTTTTTAGGGGAATAGGGTGGGGAGTGTTTTAAAAAACTTGAATTTGTAAATTTGATTTAATTTTTTTTAAATTAAATTAACAAAAAAATATTAAATAAATAGAAAATTATATTGGTTTTAGGTATAGTATATTCCCTGACTTTGTAGTTGGTGGAGTGGGATTAGTTAATTATATTGTTTAATTGTCCCACACCTTCCCTGAGTTTATAGTTGGTGGAGTTGGAATAGTAAATTATATGGGTTTTGTGTGCAGCACCTTCCCTGACTTTCTACTTGATGGAGTGGGAATAGTAAATTATATGGGTTTAGTGTCCAGCACCTTCCCCGAGTTTGTACTTGGTGGAGTTGGAATTTTAAATTATATGGGTTTAGTGTCCAGCACCTTCACTGAGTTTGTACTTGGTGGAGTAGGAATAGTAAATTATATGGGTTTTGAGTCCAGCACCTTTCTTGAATATGTACTTGGTGGAGTGGGAATAGTAAATTATATGGGTTTTGTGTCCAGCGCCTTCCCTGAGTTAGTACTTGGTGAAGTGGGAATAGTAAATTATATTGTTTGAGTGTCCAACACCTTCCCTGAGTTTGTAGTTGGTGGAGTTGGAATAGTAAATTATATGGGTTTTGTGTCCAGCACCTTCCCTGAATTTGTACTTGGTGGAGTGGGAATAGTAAATTATATGGGTTTTGTGTCCAGCACCTTCCCTGAGTTAGTACTTGTTGGAGTGGGAATAGTAAATTATATTGTTTGAGTGTCCAAAACCTTCCCTGAGTTTATAGTTGGTGGAGTTGGAATAGTAAATTATATGGGTTTTGTGTCCAGCACCTTCCTTGAGTTTATACTTGGGGGAGTGGGAATAGTAATTTATTTGGGTTAAGGGTTTAGCACCTTCTCTGACTTTATACTTTGTGGAGTGGGAATGATAAATTATTTGAGTAGACTGTTCAGCATTTTGGTAGAATATATAGTTGATGGAGTGGGAATAGTAAATCTTAATATATGAATGTTTAGTATTTTGTGAGAGTATATGTAATGATATTGAGTATGTTTAACTCATGTTGTATGGTGAAATCAATATAATAATATTAATTAATTATTGTAATTGTTAGTAATTAAAAATTAATTAATCAGCCACAGAATGTTTTAAATATTTTATTATTTTCAAAAAGTAGGAAATAAAATAAGAAATCAGAAAATAATTTTATTGACATTTTTTAATGTTATCTGTACATTTTTATTTTCATGAAATATATTAAAAATATTGACATTTTCTTCACAGTTGTACATTTGTTTCCCAAAATTATTATTGCAAACATAATTTAGTACAATTATTTTTAAATAAAATAATATGTATTAAGTGTACATTCTTTTATTTATTTCACAGTTTGTAATGTAAAAATAAAGATGAATTAGACAAGTCATATACACCAATTATTTTTATAATTTTTTTACACTGTGGTAGTATTTTTAAAAAAATTTTTAAGTAAACATATTTATAAACATTAACACAAAAAGGTAGGTTTTGTTAACATTAATATAATATTTACATTTTTGATTTTTGAAATAAGTTATTATTATTTATATATAAAATATCAATAATAATATTATAGGTTTATACAAACAGTAAATAATAGTACTTTTAATAACAGTATTGTATATTCATACAGTTAGGTAAGTAATTTTTAATAAGGTAAATGTTTGTGTATTTAATGTACAGTCATTGAAAATACCATATAGTACATTGGAATAATTTTTATTACAATGTAACATTTTAGTTTCATTAAAAAAAATACAGTAGTTACATAATGTATATTGTAACGTGTAAAATAATTTTAGAATGTTACTATGGACTCCATTATGATGTCGGGCGGATCGCCACCGCCATGGTGGCGGTGGCGATCCGCCCGACAGAAATGCCCGCCCGCCACCCATTTCCCCCCGCCACATTACAATGGCGGGGGGGACCGCAGCGGGGTGAAACACCGCCCGCCCCTTTTCCGCCCCGGTCGCCTTGCGGCCGGGGCGGAAAATGAGTAACATGCAGGCGGTGTCTGTCAGACACCGCCCGCAATATTACTATGGGCATAATTCAATGCCTTTCCGTGGCGGCAATGCCGCCACGGAAAGGCATGCGGTGTTCACTCTGGGGGGCCCATGTGGGCCCCCAGAGTGACAGCCATAGGGGGGTGGCACACGGGGGGTACCTGTAGTACCCCCCTTCATTTGCATATACAAAGCGGTAGGCACCGCGCGGTGCCTGCGGCTTTGTATATGCAAATGCTAAAATGCATTTTTAGCATTGTGGCGGGCGGTGCAGAGTGCACCGCCCGCCACAATGCTAAAAATGAAGGATGTGCCCACCACTGTGGCGGGCGCATCCTAATGCCAATATCGGGACCCCCGCCCTTTAGGCGGGCGGTCCCGATCTCCGTTAGGGTGGCGGGCGGACTTATTCCGCCCGCCATCCTAATGGACCCCTTAATGTTAATATAAATGGAACTATTTGTTTGGAACTATTTTGTAACCGCACCATGTTATTTTGGGTCATTTCGACTTGGAAGAGCTCGCGGTTGGAGGCTGCTTCGCGTGTGGAAGGGTAAGTTTAATTTTAAGTACTTTATTTAAGTTATATGTTTAGTTTGAGTGTTTGTGGAGTGTGTGTAGGTTTTTTATTGTTTGGTAGTTGTAGGGTGTGCGTGTTTTAGGCGGTAGTTACGGTTATCCTTTTGGTTCCAGTTTACTAGTTTTGGGTTAGTTTGTTGATGAGGTAGGAATAGGATTAGAAATGTAACTTAATATTTTGTATTATGTTTAAAAATATTTTATATTGTATGCTGAGGTGCATTGTGTGCGGGTGGGTATGTTTTTTTTCTATTTTACAGGTACTTCATGTGGATGTCGTTTTTGGGAGAAGATAGCGTTTTTTTTCTAAGAAGGGTCTCTATTATTTTTTAATATATTAGAGACACATTTTCTAATATTTCCCTCAATTATTTATATCCTGAGTGCAGCTGTTGTATCATCAGCCTTCTGCTAGAGTGGTGCAGATGAATGGTCATCTGTCCACTGCTCTTTCAATATCACGGGGCCCCCGACAGGGGTGCCTGCTTTCCCCGTTACTTTTTGCCATAGCGATTGAGCCGCTGGCGTCTAGGCTGCGTCAGCTTCACCGAGGCAGGGCGTTTCAGTGCTTTCAGCATCAAATTTTGATTTCGCTATACATTGACGACGTCACATTATATATCAAGGGAAAATCAGCAAAATATTAAACCCCTACTGATAGAATTTCTGGTGTTTAGACAGCTCTCAGGTGTCAACATAAATTGGGGAAAATCGCAATTTTTCCCACTTACGCCTGCGGTCTCCAAATTCCCGTTAGATTTTCCCTTAGAATGGTGTAATTCTGACCTTAGGTATTTAGGCATACAAGTGTCTAGAGACAGGGAGGAAACACTCCGATAAACTATGGCACAGCGATCACGAGACTGACAACTAATGTCACACGTAGGATTTCTCTGCCCTTGTTGCTGGCAGGAAGAGCTTCTCTTATAAAAAATGGTGGTTCTCCCCCAATTTCTGTATTTATTTCTTAATATTCCCTATTATCCTGGAGCATTTTTCTTCAAAACCCTGCGCTTGGAAATAATACACTTACTATGGGGAGGTAAACAACCACGACTTAAATGGTCGGTCCTCACACAGCCCTATGATAGGGGTGGATTTGACATTCCCGACTTTGAAACCTACTATATTAGTGCACAGGCTCATTATGCATATAACTGGATGTTGCCTCAATTAGCAACTGAGGATTGTCTGGCACACCCTCTCCCTTTGAGCGGCCTCATACACAGTCCTACTAGTGTTATAGAGACAACACCCACAACAGTAACTTGCACGTGGATGCATGGAGATGCATGGCACATCTCCTGGAGTCTCAGCTGATGTATTCTCCACGGCTTCTGCTCACATATCACCCTGCTCACATATCACCTTTCTTCCTATCCAGACTGGATAGGAAGAAAGGCAGGGGAGGAGGTATCGCAATTGCTACTAAGACTCCTATACAATGCTCCCTATCGGCTCTGACTATTGATCACTGTGAAGCAGGCTCTTTCACCATCATCACAGGACCCCAAACCTCTCTCTCAGGCATTCTCGTATACAGACCCCCAGGTAGGATGTATGACTTTACTACTAGCCTGATAGAAGCCACTGCATACCAAGTGATTAGGAAAAGCAGATTCCTGGTACTTGGTGATATGAATGTTCACTTTGATGACCCTCTTGATATGGAAGCAAAAGACATTAGGTCAGAACTCCATTCTCTACAGCTCGACCTTATCAACCAAGGTTCCACTCATAGACATGGTCACCTCTTAGACCCTATCTTTTGAAACAACTCCGGAGTACATTCTACTTCCCCGATTCCGGTCCCCTGGTCCGATCATTCCATCATTCCCTTCTTCGTACAGCTTTCTGAGGCTGATACTAAAAAGGATTCTGAGCACCGCTACCGGCGTCGGAAGTGGAAACTTTTCTCTCAGGAAACTTTTAATGAGTTACTTGAATCAGGAGGTCCCTTAGGAGGCACATATTGTGATACAGCTTACAATCATCTGCAGAACCGTATTTTAAGAGCCCTTGACAAAACCGCTCCTATTCAGAGTGGGAAAAATGCTAAAAACGCTAGAAAAACTGCCCAGTGGTACACCTCTGAACTTCAGACGATTAAATCTGCTTGTAAAAAATTAGAGCGCGAATGGCGTGCTAACTTGTGCCCTATTATTAAAACACAATACAAAAAAATGCAAAAGGAGTACTATAAAAAAATACGTACCTCCAAAGCCGTGCACTACAAAACCCGTATTGATGATGCAGAAAACTCCTCTAGGGAGCTCTTTAAAATCTTTAAGGAGATTTCTGTACTCTCTAATGACAATATGTCCTGTAACGACTCTGTGGAAACCTGCAACAAAATTGCAAAATACTTCGCTGGGAAAATCACTGACATTTATGCCAACTTTTCTGGTAACTTGACCTCTAGCCATGATTTTAAGGAAAACATTGGGGCTAGTTCTACAGAGCCCTGCTTACACTGTTTTTCGGTTCCCCCCTCTGAAACACTGGTAAAAGTCTGCAAAAGTGTCAAATCAGGCTCCCCCCGGGACCCGGCCCCCCCGAAAGTACTTACTGCTAGCTTAGAGGTACTGGAACCCTTTTTTAGACACATAATCCAATTATCCTTCTCTTCAGCCTCCCTCCCGGGAGATTGGAAGAAAGCAATAGTGCTGCCAATAAAAAAGAAACCCAATGTAAGCCAAGACATACTGGAAAATTTACGACCCATTTCTCTCCTTCCTTACCTTGCGAAAGTGACTGAAAAATTAGCCAACATCCAACTCATGGATCACTTAGAATCCAATAAATCCCTGCACAGCTCCCAATCTGGCTTCCGCAAGAACTACTCAACGGAAACAGCCCTCCTGAGAGCGACCGAAACTCTGCGGGCTGGAGCTGACGAAGGTCACACAATGGCACTTATTATGCTGGACCTCAGCGCTGCGTTTGACACTGTGGCACACTCCATCTTGCTACAGTGTCTGAGCAAAGCCGGGGTCACCAAGGAGGCATTAGGTTGGATAAAAGCCTTCCTTACTGACGGCAGTTTCCAGGTTCAGAGAAGCACGTTTCTCTCTAACAGCATAGCCTTAGAGCAGGGGGTGCTTCAGGGCTCTGCCCTGAGCCCCACCCTGTTCAACCTGTATATGGCCCCGCTGGCTGATGTGGTCCAATCGTACGGCATAAAATTAGTATCTTTTGCCGACGATACTCAACTGCTCATCTCCCTATCACAGGCACCCACTTTAGCAGCTGCCAATTTCAAAACCTGCATGCAGGAGCTTGCAGGCTGGATGAACCAACACTGCCTGAAGCTCAATGGTTCAAAAACTGAGGTCCTAGTGATAGGGGGTAATGATGCTAGTTGGACTCAGGAATGGTGGCCTCCTTGTCTGGGTCCTCTACCTATCCCTTGCAAGGAGGCTAAGAACCTGGGGGTCTGGGTTGATCCCAAACTCTCCTTTGAGAGCCACTGCACACCAAGTGAAGTCCTTTGAGAGCCACGTTAATAAAGTAGTAGGGAACTGTTTTGGGGTATTGAAGACCCTAAATCGTACTCTGGACCTTCTTCCTCTTGAGGCCAGACGTACCATGACCCAAGCATTAGTCACCTCCCGTATTGACTACGGTAATGTGCTGTTATTGGGGACAACAGAAAAGAATATTAGAAGGTTGCAGGTCCTTCAAAACACGACAGCACGGCTAGTACTCAAACTCCCCAAAAGAACTGCATCTAAACCTACTTTGGCTGCTCTTCATTGGCTCCCTATAAAAAAGAGGATCCTGTTTAAAGCGCTTCTAATCTGCTACAGGATAACCTCGCTGAAAGCCCCTGAATACCTGAAGGATCTTGCCATCCCTTATGTGCCCAATAGAGCACTTCGCTCCACGGGCATGGGTCTTCTTAAAGTTCCTCGTATATAGAAGGCCAGAATGGGAGGCCGCTCCTTTCGTGTGTTGGCTGCCAACCACTGGAACTCCCTCCCAACGAACATTAGATTAGCGGAGTCTGAAACAACTTTTAGGAAACTCTTAAAAACCCACCTGTTTACCCTTTAGCTCTTCACTCCATCTTGCTGCTCTCTCCACAGCGCGGGGACACGCCGGGATGGCGTCACCAGGCGCTCTACAAACTCCTTTATTATTATTAAATATGGTACTTTTACGGGAAACGTAAAAAAAAAATAAGTTGTTATAAACAATATACTCATGCCTGGCTTCTAACGAATAATGTCAAGTCAAGAGATGTAAATATTCAACTGTCCAATGAGCTGGAACAGACCAATAATAATTTTGAATTCAATACCATAGTACCTCTAAGATACCACCAATATTTATAAGAGTCTAGAACAGAATAGCAACTAAATAGAAAATGATTAGACACTGTTGGACTGTATAGATACTAAGACATCAGAGACCTCTTGTCCTGTAATCAGTAAACATGACTTAGTACTGGGGACATTGGTCCTAATATCTTCACTGATGAGTGGCCAGAAGAATGTATGCCTATATTCACACATTTCATCAACTGCTCCTTCAAAACTGGATCCTTCTCATTGACACAAGGCTACAAATCCACAGTTAAAAAAAGGCCTCTATGGACCAGAATTACTACCCAATATATTGCCATTGTGGCTAAAGATATAAATGAAAGCTGTCAAAATACAATTTCAAACATTTTCAAACACACCTCAAGTGTCTTGGCTGAAAAGTAGTTAGAGTTGAGGTATAACAGAGGCACGTAACCTGCCCTCCTTAATGTCTAATTTTCCATCTTAGTCATCATAGATAAAAAATACTCCGTAATGCAGGTGTTGCTGTATCTCTGTCATTTTGGATCTTCTTCCCCGCCCAATCATACTCTCCAAAACGAAAGTTGTGGTGTAGGTAGTGGAGTTTTTAGATCATTCTTTGCCTATTTTTAATGGCAGATTGTCGAGAATCTGGGTGGGTGTGTCAACAAATACATGAAACCACAAAAAGATATGGTGATAAATTTGATAGAATCTACTTAATACATCAACTTAGGACTTTAATCTTTATTTGAGAATATAATATATTGGCCTTGAAAGATTCGTCCTTAGTAATTTACATGCTTCATCATAGGCTTTCTCAAAGCATCCTGGTAAGATGATACCAGCAGGGTGGACTCAACCCCAGTTTAAGAGCGTTCTTTATAGAGAAACAACTGGATAGTAGCAGAATCTGAGTAAATACTAAAAATACCTTGAGATAAACCTCAGGGATTTCCTTTTATTCAGAGGTACCTCAGGTATGATTAAAAATAAGTTGCTGGATGACTATTGGTATAGAGGTCCAATCACCCTAAATTAGCCAACATGTTTCTGCCCATGAAAGTGCCTAGAAGATCAAGGGCATTCATTAGGGCTCAAAGGATCTCTGCTTCCATATTAACTCATAATCATGCATATGCAGGACAAGGAATTTCTTACCTCAACACTTTCTCTAATAAGGGCCTAGGAAAAAATAAAAGTAGCAATGATAAACTGTGCATATTGTACAGTGGCAAATTCATGCAACTTTCATAAATGATAGTGTAAATGCACTCCTAGAAGTGGCACACTTGTGACACAGCACTGCAAACGTAAAATCACTGAACATGCGATGGTGAGATGAGACGTAGACACATGTTACTCCTTACCCTAACTTTACTCTATTCTGACTTTATTGTCTGGTCAAGGGAGCCCCCTCAGTAGTCACACACTTTGTAAATAAAACATTTGTATGGTATATGGAAAGAAAGGTTGGTGTACATAGTTGATGCTATGGGAATCAGTAAATTAAGAATTAACAAAATTCAAGATGCTTCAATCCACCTCAGGCAGCCATCATTCTTACGGGCCTGGAGGACTTATCAGGTTTCAGACAGAAGTTTCCCATTTGTTATCCATGGAAAAGCTCTACTAAGACTGGTTCTATAAAAATAAAATACAGAATCATTGTGTATCTGGAGACATACCGTGTTCCTATAATATTCTCAAAGCGGCAATTACGACCAAGGACATAAATCAAGTTTTAAAGAGACCACTATATTTTGTTCTCCACCTTGTGACTGGTGAAACAAGTTAGTCAGTGACCGCCTCTCAAGTCAAGATGATGCCCTGAATATGCGTTCATGCTTTACTTATATATAAACTTTAAGACAATTGAGGCCTTATGAATTTCGCTCTACAGAACACCGGTCATATCCATTGAGAGGTCAGCTTTAATTAAAACAAGCCCTGAAGAAGTCCCCTGCGTGGGACGAAACGCGTCAGCTGTGTGGTACTCCAATTTTGCTGAATAAAGATTGAAAATCCATAAAATGAAAATCATCGTTTGAAACTTATTGTAATATTAATTTGGACATTATTGTTTGTGGTGCACCTTAGCTGTTGTTGAAACTTAATGCAAGACATATCACTATAGGCGGTCTTGGATAAAGAATTGCTGAAGCCACTTAGTTTTAGGCTTTGGGAAGCAACATATTGAGAGTAGACAAAACTTCAGATGTTTCAGTAATAATTTAGCAATCGATTCAAGTACCAAAAGCATTGATGGCAGTGAGTCACGCACTCCTGAGTCTCCCTGGATGATTACACTCAATGCACATCACTATCAAAAATAACCACAGAGAAAAATTGATATATGTCGTATACTAAGATAACGGATATTGCAACTGTGTACTTTTAAAGTAATATGGTTACAAATGACCTGGCGGCAACATGAATCTCCAAAGCACCCTTGGCAATAAAAGTCATATCGCTCAGTATCAGGCCTTAACAAACCTTTCGCTGTGCAGAAACCACAAAAAAGTGGTTAGTACACCCTTTGTCAAGAGGAGGGCCTTTCAGAATGACCTACTTGTCCTCAGATGTTTCAGCTGTGGAGTAACAAAACTTGAGGTGGCCTCCCTGCAAAGTACATGGAGGGGGACCCCCACACTCTGGATACAGTCAGGAGCTCTAAGGCTGGGGGCCTGCTGCCCATGCACAGTCTCGAAGGCGCCCCCCTGGGACCTCGGGCCTCCCCGCACAGCAGGGATTGAGGGGGCTATTATTACACCACTGTGTTCCAGCTGTAATTAACACAAACACCGAAGACGTGTCAGTGCTTAAGAGAGGGGGCTGGGCACCAGATGTGTGCCAATGTGTCATCAAACACATCTCAAGTGACATGGCAGAGCAGCAGTAGGATTTCAGGCATAACAATAGCATGTACCTTGCCCTCTTGTTGTCTAATCTTACATCTAGACTTGATTGATGAAGATTCCTGTTGGACTAGACCCTTTCTGCAGGGTCATCCCCAAACGTGTTGCCTTCACTCCTCTATTTTTGATGAATTGCTGCTAACCAGTGATAAAGTGATTGTGCTCTCTCCTTCTAACATGGTAGAATTGGCTTATACCTATTTGGCATATTCAATTTACTTGCATATCCCTAGAAAAGTGGCACTACATTTGCCCAGCGCCTGTAAATTAAATGCTATCAGTATGCCTGCAGCCCTGATTGTGCCACTGACTTAAGTTGCCCCTTTGAAAACGTGTCTCAGGCCTGCTATTGAGGCATGTGTGCAGTTTTAAACTTCTATTTTGACCTGGCAAAATAAACTTTTTGCCAGGCCCAAACCTTCCTTTTTAATATAGGTTACCCCAAGGGAAGGCCCTGGACAGCCTAGAGAGCAAGGTGCAGTGTATTTAAATGGTTGGGCATATACTTTTAAATTTTGCATGTCCTGGTACTCAAAAACTCTTAAACATGTTTTTCACTGCTGCAAGGAATACCTCTCCCATAGGATAACATGGGAGTTGCCCAATTGCATTTAACAAGCTGTAATTTTCAAATGAGGAGAAGTAACCAGTTCATACTTGGTGTCTTTGGAACTGTAATGCAAATTCTTTACTTATGGCAAAGTCAGATAGATTTTTAGCTACAATTTTGAAAATGTCACTTTTAAAAAGTTGTACAAAAGGGGGTGGTGATGGACGGAGCATCTGAATCAATCAAACACTCACACCCAGTCAAAAGATCTGGGTTTAATCCATCACTTTCTTTAGGCAACTCTGCCACCCCAGTTCAGACATGGCTATATGCAAATCAGTCTGACCCTGTGCCTCATGGGAACAGTCCAGCCCGAACTGCCAAGCCATGTCTTCCCTGGACCGGAAACAAGCTTCCGAGGACCGGTTTCTGGCATTCCTGCCGTCTTCAGCCTGGCTTGCTTGAATCCAGTGGCAAAGTGAGCAAGGGACTCATGTCTGAGCATACCCTGCCACACTTGTGGCGGCCAAAAGCGGTACAAAAGGGGGTGGTGATGGACGGAGCATCTGAATCAATCAAATCCTCACACCCAGTCAAAAGATCTGGGTTTAATCCATCACCGTTCTTTAGCCCACTCTGCCACCCCAGTTCAGAAATGGCTATATGCAAATCAGTCTGACTCTGTGCCTCATGGGAACAGTCCAGCCCGAACTGCCAAGCCATGTCTTCCCTGGACCGCAAACAAGCTTCCGAGGACCGGTTTCTGGCATTCCAGCCGTCTTCAGCACGGCTTGCTTGAATCCAGTGGCAAAGTGAGCAAGGGACTCACGTATGAGCATACCCTGCCACACTTGTGGCGGCCAAAAGCGGTACAAAAGGGGGTGGTGATGGACAGAGCATCTGAATCAATGAAACACTCACACCCAGTCAAAAGATCTGGGTTTAATCCATCACCGTTCTTTAGCCCACTCTGCCACCCCAGTTCAGACATGGATATATGCAAATCAGTCTGACCCTGTGCTTCATGGGAACAGTCCAGCCCGAACTGCCAAGCCATGTCTTCCCTGGACCGGAAACAAGCTTCTGGGGACCGGTTTCTGGCATTCCAGCCGTCTTCAGCCCGGCTTGCTTGAATCCAGTGGCAAAGTGAGCAAGGGACTCACGTCTGAGCATACCCTGCCACACTTGTGGCGGCCAAAAACGGTACAAAAGGGGGTGGTGATGGACGGAGCATCTGAATCAATCAAACACTCGCACCCAGTCAAAAGATCTGGGTTTAATCCATCACTGTTCTTTAGCCCACTCTGCCACCCCAGTTCAGACATGGCTATATGCAAATCAGTCTGACCCGGTGCCTCATGGGAACAGTCCAGCCCGAACTGCCAAGCCATGTCTTCCCTGGACCGGAAACAAGCTTCCGAGGACCGGTTTCTGGCATTCCTGCCGTCTTCAGCCTGGCTTGCTTGAATCCAGTGGCAAAGTGAGCAAGGGACTCATGTCTGAGCATACCCTGCCACACTTGTGGCGGCCAAAAGTGGTACAAAAGGGGGTGGTGATGGACAGAGCATCTGAATCAATCAAATCCTCACACCCAGTCAAAAGATCTGGGTTTAATCCATCACCGTTCTTTAGCCCACTCTGCCACCCCAGTTCAGAAATGGCTATATGCAAATCAGTCTGACTCTGTGCCTCATGGGAACAGTCCAGCCCGAACTGCCAAGCCATGTCTTCCCTGGACCGGAAACAAGCTTCCGAGGACCGGTTTCTGGCATTCCAGCCGTCTTCAGCACGGCTTGCTTGAATCCAGTGGCAAAGTGAGCAAGGGACTCACGTCTGAGCATACCCTGCCACACTTGTGGCGGCCAAAAGCGGTACAAAAGGGGGTGGTGATGGACGGAGCACCTGAATCAATGAAACACACCCAGTCAAAAGATCTGCGTTTAATCCATCACCGTTCTTTAGCCCACTCTGCCACCTCAGTTCAGAAATGGCTATATGCAAATCAGTCTGACTCTGTGCCTCATGGGAACAGTCCAGCCCGAACTGCCAAGCCATGTCTTCCCTGGACCGGAAACAAGCTTCCGAGGACCGGTTTCTGGCATTCCAGCCGTCTTCAGCCTGGCTTGCTTGAATCCAGTGGCAAAGTGAGCAAGGGACTCATGTCTGAGCATACCCTGCCACACTTGTGGCGGCCAAAAGCGGTACAAAAGGGGGTGGTGATGGACGGAGCATCTGAATCAATCAAATCCTCACACCCAGTCAAAAGATCTGGGTTTAATCCATCACCGTTCTTTAGCCCACTCTGCCACCCCAGTTCAGAAATGGCTATATGCAAATCAGTCTGACTCTGTGCCTCATGGGAACAGTCCAGCCCGAACTGCCAAGCCATGTCTTCCCTGGACCGCAAACAAGCTTCCGAGGACCGGTTTCTGGCATTCCAGCCGTCTTCAGCACGGCTTGCTTGAATCCAGTGGCAAAGTGAGCAAGGGACTCACGTATGAGCATACCCTGCCACACTTGTGGCGGCCAAAAGCGGTACAAAAGGGGGTGGTGATGGACGGAGCATCTGAATCAATCAAACACTCGCACCCAGTCAAAAGATCTGGGTTTAATCCATCACTGTTCTTTAGCCCACTCTGCCACCCCAGTTCAGACATGGCTATATGCAAATCAGTCTGACCCGGTGCCTCATGGGAACAGTCCAGCCCGAACTGCCAAGCCATGTCTTCCCTGGACCGGAAACAAGCTTCCGAGGACCGGTTTCTGGCATTCCTGCCATCTTCAGCCTGGCTTGCTTGAATCCAGTGGCAAAGTGAGCAAGGGACTCATGTCTGAGCATACCCTGCTACACTTGTGGCGGCCAAAAGTGGTACAAAAGGGGGTGGTGATGGACAGAGCATCTGAATCAATCAAATCCTCACACCCAGTCAAAAGATCTGGGTTTAATCCATCACCGTTCTTTAGCCCACTCTGCCACCCCAGTTCAGAAATGGCTATATGCAAATCAGTCTGACTCTGTGCCTCATGGGAACAGTCCAGCCCGAACTGCCAAGCCATGTCTTCCCTGGACCGGAAACAAGCTTCCGAGGACCGGTTTCTGGCATTCCAGCCGTCTTCAGCACGGCTTGCTTGAATCCAGTGGCAAAGTGAGCAAGGGACTCACGTCTGAGCATACCCTGCCACACTTGTGGCGGCCAAAAGCGGTACAAAAGGGGGTGGTGATGGACGGAGCACCTGAATCAATGAAACACACCCAGTCAAAAGATCTGGGTTTAATCCATCACCGTTCTTTAGCCCACTCTGCCACCTCAGTTCAGACATGGCTATATGCAAATCAGTCTGACCCTGTGCCTCATGGGAACAGTCCAGCCCGAACTGCCAAGCCATGTCTTCCCTGGACCGGAAACAAGCTTCTGAGGACCGGTTTCTGGCATTCCAGCCGTCTTCAGCCTGGCTTGCTTGAATCCAGTGGCAAAGTGAGCAAGGGACTCACGTCTGAGCATACCCTGCCACAGCCGTTTTAGTGCCCGCAGCCTGTCCCTGGGTCACAATACTGGGTGTACTTTAAAGTTGGGCTTTGTGTAGTCCTCCTAGAAAGCCACACACAGTAGAGAGCTTGGGTGTGCTTGAAGGGGCCATACCAGGCAGGATGGGAGGGCGGAGATGAGCACAGCCCTACTTACACTTGAACAGGCTGTGTCCTGCCTCCACACAAAGGGCAACATCACAAAACAAAATAATGTATGCATCCCGTTCAATCATTTGTGTGTCTTTTGCTTTCTTACCCTAAGTGTACCAGGTACACCCAGATGTGGGTCTTGGACTCACTGTGCCAGTGGATTCAAGCTAGCCTTGCTGATATGGGGTGATACCCCAAAACCGGTCCCAGGATGGTTGTTTCTGGTCCAGGCAGGACCTGGCTTGGCATTTCGGGCTGGAATGTTTCCATGAGGAGCAGAGTTAAGACTAATTTGCATATGGCTGGATTTAAACTGGGGTGGCATGGTGAGCAAACGAAAAATGGATTTAACTCAGATCTCTAGACTGGGGGTGAAGGTTTGATTTGTTTCACATTCCGTCCATTATTTGTCTTTTGCTTTCTTGCCCTAAGTGCCCTGGATATGCCCAGACGTAGGTCACCGACACATTGTGCCACTGGATTCAAGCTAGCCTAGCTGATCAGGGGTGTTCACCGAAACCAGTCCCAGAATGCTTGTTTCTGGTCCAGGGAGGACCTCGCTTGTCAGTCGGGATGAACTGTTCCCGTGAGGAGCAGGGTCAGGACTGGTTTGCATAAGGCAGGGTTTCATTGGGGGTGGCATGGTGAGCAAAAGAATGAAGAGGAACCTTTGCCAAGGAGAAGAGCAGGAGAGCTGTGAGGAGGAGTACTGCCCCTTTGCTCTGTGTTGTGTGGAGTTGGCCTGCAGTTGCTGCTCCTTCCAAGGAAATGAAAAAGTCTAGATCTTTGCTGAGAAACCAGCTTTAAGAAAAAATCTGCAAGGGCCTGTATGTGCTGGCCTCCTGTTCTGAAGTCTCAGGGACACAAAGCCTTCACCCCCGCTCCCCTGAACTCTATTACTGAGAGTTCTGACCTGCCTGGAGCTACCTATTCCCGTTTCGGGCCTCTGGAGGTTGTTCCTGCTGTTGAGAGGTGGAGGCAACTTGAAAAATGCAAGAAAAACTATCTCGGACATGGTCAGCGCCGCTGCTGTGACGCCGTGACCTGCACCGAGGCCAGGGGCACAGCATGTGAAGTGCATGATGCACTGCCCTGCCTGCACCGCAGCTCCAACGCATTTTGACGCCTGCAGGTATTGCATTCCCAACGCCAATGTTCGCATCAACTCCGTCATCGCCAGCGCCTGCATCCTGTTATTGCAGTGCCAATAACAGCCGAGGGTGACTCCACAAACTCGCTGACTTTGCATCATCACTAGAACCGACGCCTCATGGCCTACACAACCGACTTCCCCTGTCCTCGCGGACACGACACCTCACGTCCCTTGTGGCAGCCAGGAAGCTGGCCTCAACCATGGCACCGACGCCTCACCTCCACATCGTCATAGACTTCATCATCCAAAATTACTGTTTGTTTGGGGGTCTGGGTGACTCCGTGACCGACGCCGCGCACCTCACAGTCGGCATCGTACTTTGGATTTATGCAGTCACGACGTTGTCTTATTATTTTGGAAGTAACTGGTTTTAAGTGCTATTCTACTACCTGTATGTTGGGTTTTTGTCATTTTGATCTTGTTGAGTTTCGATAAAGATACTTTATTTTTCTAAACTGGTGTGGTGTCCATTTGGGGTGTTATTACTGTGTGTTTTGAGTACAAATACTATACGCATTGCCTTTGGGATAAGCCTGTCTGCTCGTGCCAAGCTACCAAGGGGGTGAGCAGGGGTTATCTAAAGTGTGTATCCCCCTTACCCTGAATAGAAGCAAGGGGCCCTACTTGGACAAAGGTGCATACCTCTGCCAATGAGAGACCACCAGTTCTAACAGTGCTATTTTCACTTAAATATTTAAAATTACATATCCCTGGATCTACTGACTGGATTTTTGTAATTTTGATATTGGTTTATTTATTAACATATATTCTATTATTCTAATTTGGTCTGGGATCATTTTGGTGTAATGTTTTTATTTATTTAACGTTTGAAAAGTTGCACAAATACTTTACACAATGTCTCTAAGTTAAGCCTGAGCAGAGGTTAATTTGGGGTTTTCTTGTGACCTCATCATGACAAGGATTGCAGTTGCTGCTTGAGTAGGGTTTCTCCCACCTCAACCAGTAACCCAATTTCTTACAAGTACTACCCTGCGTAATTTGATGAGTGGAGTGTAGCAGGACATTGAGCAAAGGATGGCTCAGTACTGCTGATGGAAAAACATGTTTATGGAGGAAGGAATGGGCTTTTGTCAATATTATATCTACTCTTTTCTCCATAGTGACTTTCCCAGTTTACTTTTGCATCTTGGAAACCATGGTTTGCAAAGGTAGAGAATTGGCATTTTTACGTTCATTCCAAACCTAAGCAAAGAAACACAGAGATATTACTGAACCCCTAAAGACCTATATTGTCTGACTAGGTCAATATTAATCAATCACAGTAAATAAGCAGCCAATAGTCACCACATATTTTGAGAGCCTCCTTAGGATTGAGCAAAGTCCTACTTATTGAATGGATATAATTTGTCTGATGACAAATCAAGGATTTTCAATACTTTAATCAGTATTTAAAAATGTATCTTGAAAGCCCAGGGCCCATAAAAATCACCAAGTCAAGTCAAGTCATAGAATTTATATAGCGCACTACATACCCAGAGGGTCTCAAGGCGCTTAGGGAGGGGAGGAGGATTACTTGTCAAATATCCACGTTTTAAGTTGCTTTCTGAATGCCAGGTGGTTCTGGGTAAGGCGAAGGTTAGTGGGAAGTGAGTTCCATGTTTTAGCTGCCAGGTATGAGAAGGATCTACCTTCCATGGTGGTCTTGTTGATGCGAGGTACAGTGGTGAGGGCTTGGCTGGAAGATCGTAGTTGGCGGGAGGGGGTGTAGAAGGACAGTCGTGAGTTGAGGCATTCTGGTCCGATTTCGTAAAGTGCTTTGTGTGCGTGGGTTAGAAGTCGGAAAGTGATCCTTTTGTTGACGGGTAGCCAGTGGAGGTTTTTCAGGAGACCAGAGATGTGTTCGTTGCGCGGGATGTCTAATATGATCCTGGCTGAGGCGTTTTGGATTCGTTGGAGTTTTTTCTGGAGTTTCGCGGTAGTACCTGCGTAGAGGGTGTTTCCGTAGTCCAGTCGGCTCGTGACCAGAGCATGGGTGACTGTTTTTCTGGTTTCGGTGGGGATCCAGCGAAATGTTTTTTTGAGCATGCGAAGAATGTTGAAGCAGGATGAGGAGACGGCGCTGACTTGTCTGTTCATTGAAAGTGAAGAATCCAGGATAACGCCTAGGTTCCGTGCGTGGTCTGAAAGTCTCCATTTCAAATAAACTTGCTGTGGGTCTTCAAGGGGGTCAGAACACTATTTCTTTCTCAGATATGCACATCATAGATTTCAGCAGAATAATCAGACTGATGAAACTGTGGAGTAAATCTTTAGTAGGCAGCGTATAGCTTTTAAGTAGCTACATGAAAGGAACAGGGTGACTGGTGGAAAGAACAAACTTAGCCATTGTGGTGTCTGTATCTGCCTCTATCTGCTTCTATTGACTGCAGTATCATCTACCTGTTTTTCAATTGGTTGTATGCAGTTAAAGGGAGCCGTTTAGAGTAATGCTCCTCTGCTTGGGGATGCTTTTGGTCTGTTCCTGTGGCAAAGAAACACATCAAAGTCCCATCTGGAAGTAGCAATCAAAGACACCTGTGTTCACACACATATGGGAGGTGGGTTCTGTCCACAAGCAAGACACTGGGGATGGCAGGAAGGCATAATTCAGAAGTTCTGCTTTTTGGAGACTACAAGTAGGAATGAAAGCTGTGCTAATACATAAACTGCGCTAATCATTCCTCAGATGTGTTGTAGCAGCTTGGAAAGAAGAGATGGGCATTTCCCTGTGCTGTGAGGTGGGATAGGCTCAACAGTCCTGCACCGGGAGCTCGCTTGGACAAATTATGCAAAGCAAGAGCAGAAATACACCTTTCAATAAAGGAAGATCCAGAGTCTATGTTCATAGTCATCATTGTTTCTGCAGACTAAGGCTCAATTCAATAAAGCAAAACCAAAGGGGGTGATGGACGGAGTGTTGAACAATGCAAGCACTCACCCCTAGTCAACTGATCTGGGTTAAATCCATCATCATTCTTTAGTTCACTCTGCCACCCCAGTTCAGACATGGCCATATGCAAATCAGTCTGACCCTGTGCCTCATGAGAACAGTCCAGCCCGAACTGCCAAGCCATGTCTTCCCTGGACCGTAAACAAGCATCCTGGGACTGGTTTCTGGCTAATCAGCCGTCATCAGCCAGGCTAGCTTGAATCCAGTGACAAAGTGAGAAAGGGACCACGTCTAGGCATACCCTGCCAACTAAGGGCGAACAAAGCAAAACCAAAGGGGATGATGGACAGAGTGTTGTACAATCCAAGCACTCACCCCCAGTCAACTGATCTGGGTTTAATCCATCATCATTCTTTAGCTCACTCTGCCACCTCAGTTCAGACATGGCCATATGCAAATCAGTCTGACACTGTGCCTCATGGGAACAGTCCAGCCCGAACTGCCAAGCCATGTCTTTCCTGGACCGTAAACAAGCATCCTGGGACCGGTTTCTGGCTAATCAGCCGTCATCAGCCAGGCTAGCTTGAATCCAGTGGCAAAGTGAGCAAGGGACCCGCGCCTGGGCATAAACTGCCAGCTTAGGGTGAACAAAGCAAAACCAAAGGTGATGATGGTCGGGGTGTTGAACAATGCAAGCACTCACCCCCAGTCAACTGATCTGGGTTTAATCCATCATCATTCTTTAGCTCACTCTGCCACCCGAGTTCAGACATGGCCATATGCAAATCAGTCTGACCCTGTGCCTCATGGGAACAGTCCAGCCCGAACTGCCAAGCCATGTAATTTCAATAAAGGAACACTTAGAGGTCTTTTATAATGGCGGGCGGATCGCCACCGCCCGAATGGCGGTGGCGATCCGCCCGCAATTATTCACCGCCAGCCTCCCATTTCCCCCCGCCATATTAGGATGGTGGGGGGACCCCGGCGGTAGGAAAGACCGTCCGTCGGTTTTCCGCCGGTCAAACAGGAGACCGGGCACCGCCATCCATATCATAGTGTTGCCGCCATGGAAAGGCATGTGGAGTCTGCATGTGGGGGTCCGTTGCGGGTCCCCAGGGTGTTCTGGGGTGGGGGTGCACATGGGGGGTACCTATCGTACACCCCTGCATTTGCATGCACAGCATGGCAGGCACCGCGCAGTGCCTGCCACGTTGTGCATGCAAACATTGTGGCGGTTGCTGCTGAAAGCACTGCTCGTTGCAATGTTAAAAATGCGGGATATGCCCGCCAGTGTTGGCAGGCGCATCCTAATTGGATTTGCGGGACCGCCGCACACATAGCGGGCGGTCCCATTTGCTGAAAGGAAAGTCCGCCCGCCATCGTAATAGACCCCTTAGTGTTTATGTTTACAGTCAGCATTGTTACTGCAGACTAAGGCTCAATTCATTGTCAACATCTCAAAAGTAAAATGCGTACCCAGGATGCAGCGCATCTTAAGTGAAAGAAGCAGAGGGCGTGGCCTTACAAGCAGTACAGATCTCCAACCGAACAGTAGTCAAAAGATACATCCAATGGCCCATCAGTCGAAGTCCTTCCTAATATGGAGGAGCCTATTTTTTCTCATAGCAGTATTCTATGATCTGCATTTACAGCACCGCCCAAACGAACTGCTGAGCCAGTTCCTCCACCTTTCAGAGCTGGGTTTGAGAATGGCTGATGTTCTGCTGTATCTCCTGGTGCTGCAAACAGCACCTTTTCCACAGCTCGCGATTCTGTCAATCTGCAGCAAAGCCACTAGCTTCTCGGCCATATATCCTCCTCAACCCACCAGATTCTCTGTTGTATTCCGCTCCTCGCTTTATAGTCGCTAACAGGCCTAATCAACCTGGGACACCAAGCACCCGATGGTCGTTCAAAGCTCCACTGGAGCTCATTGCGTCCCCGCCACCTCAAAGACTGCTCCCCCATGCTCCAGAGTCCAGAGTCCAGACCATTGTATTTTAAGGATTGGAAATATTTTTTCCAAGAATTTCAACCTAACAACCAGAGAGAATTCTAGCAGGCATCTTAATACTTTTTTCACAACTGCGTAGCAGGCATCTTAATACTTTGAACGTTCGAGTGCTGAAGTACTTTGCTATTCAGGTTAAAACCACAAGACCTCTAGAATCACTTGGCTTATGCACAGACCTAACAGATATTGCTTCAAAATGCACACAATACTTTCAAGACATCTACTCAGGGTTTATATATTGTTAAGAATGGCACACGATTGGGAATGAGTCGCACTTAAGAAATTAAATGTATCAAGAAAATGAATTTAAACGAGCAACTCAACCACCAGCTTTCAGAGTTAGCGAAGTGATTCTACGGAACTGAACGTTTCTGTTTAAGCATTGGGCAAACTCGAAAACAAAACACAAACCGTTTTTTAAAATATGGCTATACATTGCCAGATTTGCTTTTGTTTTAGAAATGAGCTGATGATGTGCTTACTAGCAGTGCAGACATTTCAGTAGAAAACTGCTCAACCTTTCCCGGTATTCAGTATAATGCACAAGGACATGAGAAGGTGTGTAACCTGATGTACTGAGCTATATATAGGCACAGAAAGCCCAGCAGGATTACCTGAACATTCAGACTGTCTTTGTTGCTCAGCTACTGGTTTCAAACGCCGTCCATTAATTGAATTTAGAAAAGTAACTTACTTGTAACATCAGTCTGAATGTCGGCAAGCTTAAAGAGAGGTTCAACTTCTTCGGAGTAGACCCTGAAAGCTTCTCGTTTATGGCTTTGCGGGTTAATGATTATTTTTAAAGATTTTGGTCTGTTTGGAAATCCTAAAAAATAAGTTGGACAATGGACATTTGTTAACATTTGATATGCACTGTTTCTCAAATCGTAATAAATTAACAGTACAAAAACCCCTTGGCAATAATTCACAATACAGCACAATAACATATACAGTTTGGCAATGCAGCATAATAATTCTGTCCTGGCACTTGGTGTAAGCTCTAATTTAAAGTGGGTATGCGGTGAGCAAACAGGCACAACCATACCTAATTATACACACAAGACACAAAAGTATAAGAATTGCTTGCTCTGTGGACATCTTCCAGACTGCTCCACTGTCCTGCCACACAGAACACATCAAGGGAAGCCAAGAAGTTTCAAAAGGAAAATACATTTTTACAGAGAAACATGTGGAGTAATTCGGGGAAGCATTGTTATTTGGTGCTTGTGTACCACACAATCTATGGTTGGTAGGGCATCACATGAAAGTGGGAGCCCACACTCCTGGGTTCCAAGACCTGTATTGTGTTGTGGCTACTCACCAAAATAATAAGTGGAGCCAGCCCTGTATATGCCACTCCTATAAACCTTAAATTAGGGATTGAATCTAAATTAAAATGATTTCACAATTTTCAACGCTGCCGTCGGACCGCATCTTCAAGATGCGGTCCGACGGGGAAGCAGCTAGGTAATGCTACGCGGTGTTACCGATCAGGAACAATGTTTCCATAGAAGTGACACCGCCCCCCTCAGAGACCATGAAGTGCTATCAGGCACCCGTAAATATTCATCAATGAGTAAAAACATACGTCAATAAGCAAAAACGTATGTATTCTGAACCACGCATGTTTGTATATTGAGCAGCGTTGAAAATTGTGAAATCATTTTAATTTTAATTTAGATTCAGTCCATAATTTAAGGTTTATACGAGTGGCATATACAGGGTTGGTCCCTGTATGGTCCTGAAGAAAAGCCAGGGGTAGCGTGAAACATGTTGACCATACACTGATCCTACCTTCATAGCAGGTCGGAATACAGTGTTAAACCCCATTTTTAATATACCAACCTAGGAGCAGAATAAACTATTGAGGCCCACTAGCACAGTATTTTTAACCACTTACACCCACTCCACCCCACCACACTTCTGCACCACACATAGTCCTTCACAACTAAGTGCTCCTACGTAATTCGCAAGTCGCAGCACGCCCCTTCTCGTAGAGAACTGGGATGGCCCCAATGATGAAGCATGTCACCGTGGGGAAACCCCGGTGAGTGAGGGGACTCTAGGAAGAAAGCTTTCTTTCTTTTTTGGCTCCACTTATTATTTTGGTGAGTAGCCACAACACAAGACAGGTCTTGGAACCCAGGAGTGTGGGCTCCCACTTTCATATGATGTCCTAGGAAGGCGACCTGCTCTTAAGTTCCTCCTTTTTCCCCCTTGTTATACATGGTATGGCATCACCACATCTTTGGGTAGTTCAAAGGTGATTTTCTAGACGGTTCAGAGCTTTCCAACAAACACCACAGTATTGATTCTGTTCATTCTGTCTCTTTACAGTCTCTGTGTTGCAGAGTGATAGGCCATCTGGCAGCCTCTCAAAGATCTTATCAAAGCTATGCCATTAGGGTGGATGACTCACAGTAGGAGAAGTGAAAAAGAAGTGTCAAATTAAGACGTGTGAGAAGGAGAATGCACCTGGATTCAGGAAGCAGAAGCATTCACAAATCATCATTCACCCCCTGTCATACGGTTTTCCGCTTTCAGTAGGAAACGTTGGGATGGTGCCAGACTAATTCCATGCAACCCCTCAAGATATGTTGTCCTTTAGACCTGACATGATGAATAATAAACAAGAACATTTGCACAAGGTGTGTTAAGGGCTTGTACTGAATGGTCAAGGTGTCTTGATAGTGTACTTACGAAGTGGTATTATAAGCAATCTGGTTTCAGAGAAACTAATCTTGCACTGTCATGCAAGCAAATGTGTGTCAAGAGTCATCCTGTAGAAAAGGGAGCCAACTTTAGAGACGTGTACATGTAAATGTAAGTGTTCCTTCCTGAGCCTAACCTAGCCATTCGAAACCCCAATATGCAGCAGAAACCCCAGTGTTCTGAAAAAGAACAGGACCTACTTCAACGGCCCCTGTTTCCTCAACTCCATGTCACACCCTCTTTAAACCTTCTTAATAAACATTGACTAGCCAGTCCCCTGCCACTCCTCTCCCTCTCTTTGATACAGCTTCCAATCTCATGTGGACTGTTATCTGCCCCCAACCTTGTAAATTAACACACATTTGTGTAATGTGGCAACACATTAAAGGTGTACAATACCATTACTCTATCAACAATCAGCCTTAGGGGAACAATGGTATGGCTCCCATGCTCATTCATCAGTGGGAATGGTGCCATGTTGTAGTCTGGCTCCTCAGTCATGCAAGATCAGAGAGGTGTCATAATGTCATGGTATGGTATGACAAGCACATTACTCCCTGCCTCTTACCTAAAACCCTCCTCTACCCACACTCTTTCCTGATGTGTTTTGCAAGGTGTATAGGAGTGTTACTCATCACAATATGTGAGGTCACATCATTTCTATTTGTGTACCACTCAGGTATACTCATTTGCGCCCACCTTCTTTCACTGTTTGTTGCTTGGAACACTTGTGGAATTTCAACCGGTCCATCAGTAACGCAGTAGACAAAGTTCAATGGAATGGCAACTCATTGCTATCAATAAGGTTTTATAAGCTGTTGCCATTGATCAGGAACACGATGTACGAAATGTACAGAAACCAACCAATAGAACCGATGGAGAGTGATCTCCTGACCTGCTGCTGCAGACACACTGCAACATGAAGTAAGAGTGAAGTTCCACCAGCAAAATAAATGGTACTATTTTGCCAAATCCCAGCAAGTGCCTGTCCCAGGTTTAACCTTGAAGTTATTATTAAAACCTTAATGAGGTGTAAACATCATCATCTTTGTTTCAGTGGGGTTGTTAACCAAAACCTATTGTCCGAAGAGCCCATCATATGTATTCAATAGGTTATGTAGAGCATAGGGTATCTTAGAGGTCAATAAGATGTCATTGGCAAACAAAAGGGCTTCAGATCTTAGCCTGGCCTAGCACAGGTACAACATTTGTGCATGAACTAACCACTTTTACCGCTTTGTTCAAGTACAATTGGGTTTATGATGTCTTAACAAGGAAGATATTTACAACTGCTGTTCTAAAGATGCATCTAACAGTCAAAATCTTGATGTTGCAATTAAATAGGAACTTTTTAAATTTATGTTATGCTGCCACAATCTTTCCTAATTTCAGTAATTTTGTGTTATGCTTTTAACGCGAAATTCAAGAAATTACACTATTATGCCACGTTGTATAATTACATTGCATTTGTGGCAAAAATTTAGACTGAGCGCAAAGGACCTAATCAAACAACCAGAATGTGAGCAGGTGCTGTTTTTGACCATTTTTTTAGCGAGATATGTGTCCTTGCAGCCAAAATGCACACAAGAACGAATTGTGCACCAAAATGTAGCGCCAAATGGTAGTTTTGCATTTTGCGTAATTTCGCACAGACTTTCCAAAATTGTGCAGAAATATACAAATGTGATATTCGCATACCCATTTACATGGAATGTCTTTAAACATCATGACTGGCAATAAAAAAAATCTATGAGGCAGATTTACAAGCCCCTTGCAACACTTTTATGCGGAGTTGTATCACTTTTGTGACACAGTGGCGGCGTAAACAATGCACCACTATGCGAGATATTTACAACATGACGCATCTAGTTAGATGTGTCACGTTGTAAAGCCCTGCGCTACATTATACCTGCGTCAGGTATAATGCATGCAGGGTGGGCGTTCCGTCGCAAGGAAGTCCCGTAAAAGTGACGCAGGAAAATCCCCAAGATTTCACTGAGTCACTTTTACGTGCCCGCTGCATCAAAACATTACGCCTGCTTGAAGCAGGCGTAAGCAGTGATGCAACATATTAGGTATAGGGCACCCCTGAGCAGTGCTGGAGTTGCGTCGCGCTGGCAACACAACTCCAGCACTGCGTCACCCTTACGCCAACAGATGCGTCACGTATCTGTCTATCCTTGCGCCATGCTGCGCCGCATTGTAAATGCGGCGCATCCATGGTGGAGCAAGGGTTTTTTTGAGTCACGCACAATATCTGGCGCATTCCTGCTAATATGCAGGGATGTACCAGTTATTGTAAATCTGCCCCTAAGTTTCTAACTTAGGGTGTGGCTGGGGGATAAACCACCTACTTGTCCTGAGAATTCGGAAACTGCTCCTTTCCAGAATTCAAATATCAATGTTGTCAGTGTTGAGTTTTATTATGGATACATTGCACGGCAAAGTAATAATTGTTAGGGAAGTGAAGGAGCATTTTTATCTTTAGTACAAGGGGCGATAGACTGTCCATCCATAAAACATCAAGACTTATTAGCAAATATAAGACATATACAAAGAATCATTGGAAGGATATCCATCATAGATATGCTTCAGATATAAGTTTTAATGCATCATATATTGATGGGGTATCTCTTCAAATGTGTTCACCGCAGGTAGTGGAATCATTGAATGAATACTCACCATTTAAAATGTCTTTCAACTGTTTGAACCATACATTGCAGTGGTCTTCACTTGTGTTGCCAAGATCTAAGGCTGAATCCTTTAATTTATTGTGTCCTTTTCTTAGGCAGATAAAAAGTGTGATACCCAACAAAGTTCCACCTTTGTGTTTTCCAGCACAACAACGACGCTTCATCTTTACAGCAAACATATCTTTTAAGTCCAAAAATTCTTCTTTCTGTTGGTGATTTAAATTGAGATCCTCACCTGAACCGAGAAAAGAAAATAACATTACAATAATGCTTCTGGAAGCAACAATATTAACTTAATGTAGTGATCTAATTTAAGAGAATGAAATATTTTACTGTGAGGATTTGATCATTTAAAACAAAAGACAAATTTCATGTGAGGTTCAATCATAGTAGAAGAGGACCAATTGTGAAGAGTTGCCAAAGTTTCAAATTTTTTCTTTCGGATTGGACACCTTTTTGGGACATGGCCCATGAAGACCACATCAGGGATAAACAACGTTGTATAAACTTTGTGGAAACAGTCATTTTAAACAGCATTTGTGTTTTTTGCATACGTTCAAGACACCAATTATAAATGAACATACGATTGTAATTGGAGTAGTTTCTTGTTATTAGTGTACCTACTTTTGTAGTTTTATTTTGTGCCTGTACCATGTGGCAAGAGGGAAGAGAATCTTGAGTGGAATCAGGACTAACAAGTAAGCGCCTAAAAAACTTGTTTTTCAAACAGGTCAGCAGTGACTTCAATAATGCGCAAACAATGACCCTCAAGCTCCAGGGCGTGCGCCTGGGATGTCGGGAGGAAGCGACAGAAGAACTGTTGCCAAACTGATAATCAAGAAGGCCAGACATTATTTACCATGTCCGTTACAGAAGGCCAAAGGCTTTATGGGGTGAAATTCGATGTAGGAACATGATTTTGGGTTGGATGTTGTTTTTAACACTCTTAGCAAGCCTACCAACACTTCCAGAATAGGCCAAGACTGATACATAAAGAAGGGTAAAGCAGGTCACTAAAACAGTTCTTTGAAAAGGGCCATCAGCGATAGAGTTTCCAGGTGTTGATCAGAATACAAAACTAACTATGATCCCCTAAAACAAACCCTGTGTTTCTAAACGTTACCCCAAAAGTATGAAAAGCAACAGTGGCCAAAATCATCCACTCTCACTGCATATATATTTATGAGAAATAACAAAAAAAAACCTTTACTAACTTCATGCAAAACTGCATGAACCTAGTGAACACCCTGCTCCCCCAGGTGTACATTTTTCAATCAAGCAAAAACGTTGAAATCAATGTATGCAGCAAAGCATAAGCGGCACATCAACCAAGATACAGTCAATAAACAGTGCTTCCAGCTACTAGGTTGTTGAATTATGTAGATTCTTTACTATGAATTCTTCATCTGTTGTTACGTCAAAGTAACTTGATTTAAATAACCGGCCAAAACATGCTTCATCAATAACAAAATCCAGACTTTTCCACGCAGAGGGTATATGCAAACAATTACTACAGCATTGGCATAGCCAATAGGTCTCGCCTTTGGGTCCTAATAAGTGCTCTGTTGAAAGCTTTTTCAAGGCTAATATGTGCAAAAACTCCACAGATATAAGTGGTACATGGGAAAACAAACAAAAATATCAAATGGTTACAGAAGGGCATAATAAACCGAATACAAGTGAACGCAAATATGGTGAATACAATCAGTAAAAAGGATGTGAGTAAGACAGTGAAAATAGGAATAAGAAGTGATGAGAAAAACAAGAGAAACCAAAGAAGAGGGAAAGAAAGGAGGGAAAAAAGAAGAGAGTGAAAATATCAAAGGTTAAAATGTGATCAATAATCACACAAAAATAGTTAATTCCATATAAATGTCATATCGCGAATGCCATTATACCAAAGTAGCGTCATAACTCAGAGAGTTACCTGGTATGCAATTTCTTTAAATCACAAGTTAAAGGAAAGAGACACACATATATGAATATGGTGTAGATCAACAGACTGTTCTCACAATAGTCAGCATGTGCAACGATAGTCATCATGTGTATGTAATGAAGTTGCCGAACAAATTTCAACGAAGATGAACAATCCACCACCCACACATGTATATACATCCATGTACTGCATATGCTTGAAGTGAAAATTAAAAATGCTTACTGAGGTTTCAGATATATGGTCCTAAAGATTGAAAATAAGAAAAGTATAATGGAGATCAGTTTTACATGAGAAGGAGAACATCCCAATTAGTAGCGTGGATGAGATAAAATGGGCCTCTGGACTGAAGGGGCCTCGAAGGCATAACCAGGCAAATTTGAAAGCAATTTAAATAGAAGGCTGTGCATTGTGCCGGAATAAGGCCTGTGGGCCGATGTATAAACTTGGAGGAAAGCAGAAAAGGGCATGGCAAAAACAAAAAAGTTGGAAAAGGCTTAGATGGTCAAAAAGGACTGTAATGAACACGTAATTAGCTAGTGCCCCGAGGGTCGTGTGCACAAGTGAGCTGATTAGGCTAGGCATCCAGAAATAGATGTCAGTGATTGGGACTAAATAAACCTAACAGGTTCGATCTCCCATGATCATGTGTGCGTGTTAGCTACTGCGGCCTCGGGTTAACAGACGGATATAAAGGTCACGTTCTGAAACAAACGAAGTTTAAAAAAAAAATTACAAGCGAGTGCTATGTGTAACTATAAAAGGATCGTTCAGGGTCTGAAAACGTACTTAATTGTGTGGTATATGCGTCGTGGTCTCTGCGGTCCGGGGAACAAAGTGAGTTCAGGGCTGGGCCACGCTGTAATTAATTAACTTCCACCTGACATGAGACATTTGGTGTCATCCAAGTCGATCCAGCCACAGGGACATGGAAGAGTTACTATATGTCAGGTCAGTAAGATAATGTAATAAAGGAAAATATTGAAGGAAAGACTTTTTGGCATGTACAGAGGAAACCCTCAAATTAATCAAAAGCAGTAAATAACCAGACACACACAGCATTTCCCTTGCAGGAGCGAACAGCAACCCCATCTGTTTTAAAGATAATTAAAAACAGATGGCGCTGCTGCTTGCGCCCGGAAGGGAAATGGAAAACGTGCACGAATTGCAAAACAAACAAATGCAAAACATGCATGCGGTTAACCAAAAGTCCTGAGCGATTGCTAAAGTTCCCCTCCTAAGGAAAGCTTGCGCGCTGCGTAGGTGAGACCAAAAAAAGCGTGTTGACATCATGTTATTCATATTACATCCTTTCACCAAAACTACGTAGCTTGCCATCATAGCAAGATGCTATTGTAACTCCAATGTCATAGGCATTCTGCATGTTGAGAGAATCTAATGTAATTGGTCCTTGTCACCAACCAGTGCAAAATGTGATCTTAAACGTTTGGACAGAAAAATGCCATTTGATGTACTGCTTATTAGCTATGCGTGCAAGGAACCACTCCCCCATGATAAGACCATGCCAAGACAACGTGCTGAAAAGTTGAGCTTGGTAATTATGTGGTACATCAAGTGCACAAGTGAAGGACAAAATGGTGGTGGCAATAAAAATCTGTTTATTATATATTGTTGTGGAAGAAAGTGAAAATAGCTTGAATAAAAAAAAGTCCAAAAAAGACTCAGTATATACCCATCATATTTAATTTTAGCTTCATAATATTTCACTATAGCTACACAACAATTTACTTACGACACAAAAACTGATCATGTCTTGTAAGACTGAAGAAAGAGTGGGTACCATGGGACATCAAAATTGTGAAACTACATTTAAAAAAAGCATCTAACAGCATTCCATATAAACAGAAAGCATAACTTTTAAATGTTAGGGTATAGATTTTCCATCTTGGATCAATAACATGTTTCTCGAAGGCAAACACAAACAGTAACTCACCCCCCATGTCAGCCACCCAAAACGTCCTGTATTTCACTATCTGTGTTCAGTTCCATTTTAAATGACTTTACTATTCGTAAACCAAATAGTTTCAGATCCACGTAACATCTGTAGCTCAGGAGTAGTTTTGACTCTATTTATAGCTTCAAACATGACACTGAGGTCATTTTTCACTATAATGAATAGGAATGGGGTACCTAGCATCATAGTGGCGTACAGCACTATGTGCCCTTAGATTCGTTCGTTTAATGTTCATTTGGGGCTGCCCACATACATTTTCTCATTAGGGCATACTAATACATATACCATGTATCTCATTGGGCAGTTAATATCTTGCTTGGCTTTGTATGTGGTATCAGCATTATACATGTATGACTTTTATATATTCACAATATATCTGTATAAAGAGCACATTTCACATTTAAAGAAGCATGTTAATGCTTGCTGCAACTATGTTCAATGTTATGATATGATGTAGCTTAAAAGTTGTTCTACCGTCTATGCTGGTCAGAGCAAGAGGTTTGTCATTATTATTCAACTTTTTGAGTGTGGCTACTGAAGTGATTCAAGTATGATGTTTGCTACCTTAACTCTGACTTTGTAACAGTGCTCCAGTCATACCGGTGAACAAAGAATATTGTTCTTTGCTACAGCACTGCAAGGCAAGTGTTCCCTTCTTTACATGGATTCAGTTTTATTATACAGGCACCTATTTTAATTGTTTGTGCTGGGCCGCATTTTTATGAAGGAGGGCTCTAATTTGTATCTTTTAATATTTCTGTAATCTAGTCCGCGGCGGTATCCGTCAATCGTAAAGAGGGAGAGGGGCTTTTCTCATCCTGGTTCCCACTGAACTGCTGCTATTTGACAGGTCAGCATTTAAGATGTTCTCCTCATTTAGGCCTATACAATTAGTAGCAGGACATGGACCTGCTGCCACTGCACAACAAGTGTTCCCTTTTTTACTTGGCTGCCATTTTATTACTACTTGGACCTATTTTAAATGTATGTCTTATGCCACATTTTTAGGGAAGGGGGACCTCTACTTTATATCTTTTATTATTTTTCTGCTCTCTGGTCTGCTGCGGTTTTGGCCAATTGTGCAGGGAGAGAGTGGGTCTTTTCTCTTTCTAGTTGTCACTGATACGCTGCCATTTTGATAGGCCAGCGGTTCAGATGTTCTCCCCATTTAGGCCTAGAAAACTAGCAACAGAGCGCTGCTGCACTGCCACTGCACAGCAAGTGTTAGCTTCTTTAATTGGCTGCCATTTTCTTACTACTTGCACCTATTTTAATTGTCTGTGTTGCACTGTCTTTTTAGGGAAGGTGAGACTCCAATTTGGTCTACCATGGCCTCGGCCGATTGTGCAGATGGAGCAGGGCTTTTCTTTTCCTGGTTGCCACTGAACTGCCCAAACACAAGAAGATGATGGATGGAGCACTGAAACTTTTCAGACACTCACCCCCAGTCACAGATCTGGGTTGAATCCATCATTGTTTTTTAGCTCACTTCACCACCCCAGTTCAGACTCAGCCATATGCAAATCGTACTTGACCCTGTTCCTCATTGGAACAGTCCAGCCTGAACTGCCGAGCCAGGTCTTTCCTGGACCGGAAACTAGCATTCTGGGACCGGTTTCGGGGTAACACCCCTCATCAACCAGGCTAGCTTGAATCCAATGGCAAAGTGAGCAAGGGAAATACGTCTGGGCATACCCTGCCAACTCATTTCGAACAAAGCAAACACAAGGAGATGATGGACGGAGTGTTGAAACTTTCAGAAACTCACCCTCAGTCACATATCTGGGTTGAACAACTGCCATTTTGACAGGCCGGCAGTTCAGAAGTTCTCCTCATTTAAGCCTATAAAATTAGTAGTATGAATGGACGTGCTGCCACTGCACAGCAAGTGTTGCTTTCTTTACTTGGCTGCCATTTTATTACTACTTGCAACTATTTAAATTATTTGTGTTGCACTGCATTTTTAGGGAATGTGGGACTAAAATTTGTATCTTTTAATATTTCTGTGCTCTCTGGTTTGCCATGGCTTTGGCCAATTGTGTGGAGAGAGCGGGGCTTCTCTCTTCATTTTCCCACCTTAGAGGGACTAGCGTCCTGTAGAAAGTGCAAGTTCTCTTGCTTTGATAATCCTTTCACACCCGAGGTGAAGGATAATTTTGTTCCCCTTGTTATCCCTTTTATTTTACATAAAAGTCAGCCGTCAGTACACTCCAAACACAATACTCACCTTATGCCTGTTCTTGGCATTTACTGTAACATTAGCTATTAATATACAAACATGCAGTTGAAATTTGGGATCTTCTACTACCTCAGATGTGTGCTTCTTTAGAGAGACTTGCTTAAATACCTTGTCCCTTCCCTGTATCCCTCTTGCACTGTATGATAATTACCAGTTAATTAGATTGGCTAGGGAATTCAGGCCAAGTGTGGGAGTTGGCGTTGCATTTTGGAACTTGGTTAAGTTTCAAATTATTGAATCCTTACTAGAGGAGTGGGCTTAAAGCTCTATTTTCAAATGTGAGTTGTCGGGTGGTCTCGATTGGAAGGGTGCTCTTATCTAGCGAACTCCTGGTTACAAGAAAGATTCTAGCCATCTTCTGGCTGAAAGTAGTGCCCCTTTCACATTGTCCTCCAGCACTTTTGTTTACTGGGTGATTTTAATTTTCATGGGGAAGATGGTATTAACCCAGTGGTTGCCACCTTTTTGAAGACTTAGAGATGCTGGGTGTTCACCAGATGGTTACTGGTCCAACACATGTGGCGGCACACACCTTAGATATGATTTTCACTAAGTCTGCGCTTTTAAAGAGCCTCTACCTCTTACTTGGACAGACCACTATCTGATCAAGTTTCAGATTGAAAGGATTGACGTCATGCATCAGCCGGTCAATGTGGGGCCTAAGGCCTGAAGAGCCTGGAATGCCATCTTGTTAGATGGGTTTTCTAAGAAATTCAGCCTGGGAGACTTGACTTCTAATTCAGGTATTAACGTAGCGCATTCTAGCTATCATAAATCTCTTTATTCAGCCTTCGACAAAATGTCTTCACTCGTTCTATCTACGCACTCCTCCTCCAGGCCACATGCCTCATGGTTTTCTATGGAACTGACTACTCTAAAAGCTGGCTGTAAAAGGCTGGAGAGACGCTGATGCCATACTAAAACCCCAGCTGATAGAGCTGCTTACAAATTGGCATTATGCCAATAACATACCCAGATCAGGAATTCCAGGAGAAGTTATATATCAAATGTCAGGCAGAATTGTATAAACTTCTCAACAAGTTCACCAAACCTCCAGCCTGGATCAAGGATATCCCAGTTTCCCAACAACTATGTGACTCTTTGGCAGACTTTATTGGGGCTAAGATCAAAGCTATTGATAAGAAGTACCCTTTTAGCCAGACTCAGATTAATTCAACCCTTTTAAATATGCCTCCCAAGGTTGCAATCCAGAACCTAGATAGATTCCAAACTTGCACCTTGGACCATATTCGGGAGCTACTGATTGAGTCCAAATCTGATTCACCTGCATACCTTTGCACCCTTAGAGTCGCTGCAACTCTTGGAACTTTGATACTCCCTTCTATTCTTTTGCTATACAACCTCTCGCTTGAATCATGCAAAATCACACTAACTTGGAAGGCTGTGCTGGTTTCCCCTATACTGAATACATTGAATGCCAATCCAAATAGTTTGTCCAACGATCACCCTATATCTCTTCTACCTTTGCTGGCAAAAATGCTGGAAAACTGTGTTAATAAACAGATTATCGAAAAGAGGGTGTAGGTTGTGCACAGCCGGGTTAGAAACAATTGAATTAGGTTGTTGTTAGAAGTTCAACGGTTTTAGGGTGCTCTCAAGGGTGGTGTTTCCGTCAAAAACACGTAAGTCGATATTAGATAGATGTGTACGCACCAAGTGCTAATACATCCCCTAGTGAGGCACACCGTACATGATCATAACGATGATTCAAAAAGTTCAAAGAGAGGTTGTAGTTGTTTTTCACGATTTATTTCGTAGACAAGTTTTTCATTGATGAGATATCATTAGGATGTTACACTCATTGAAGTTGCCATCATACATTTAAACTGCTCCAATGCATTTCGGGCAGGTGGCCCTTTGTCACGGAGTGCTGAAAGGAAGACAGAAAAGGGATCAGAAATCGAAGTGGTATGATGATACTGAAAGCTAAATACAAAGTGCTCGGTAAATGGAGGGTGGAGTGGTGTAAGGGGAGAAGAGTGAAAGGTAAAGGTGTACGTGCAGGGTGTGCATAAAATACAAAATAAGGTGAAGGGCGCTAGGTGTGGGGGTTACAAAAGTCAAGAGTTTGGGCATGAAACTTACTTCGTATCAATGATGGTGGCAGCCGCTACCTCAACGAGTCGGGACAAACGCGTGGCGTGTGACGGTTAGTAAGGGGTGTGTGATAGATTTTTAAAGTGTATAAGGGGTGGTGGAGATGAACGAAGGACTAAAGTCGGAATAGTGAAGGTGGGGTTAATGTGGCGCCATGTTAGAGTGGTAAAGACGGGTAATAAAGGTGAATGTGAAAAAAAAAGAAATTATAAGGTGGGTAGGAAAAGTACAAAGAACAATGCAGGACATATATACAACTATGTACAATAAAGTTACAGGTAACAACTGTATTCAGTGCGGTCATTAAGGCCGTGTGGTTTCAAAGTTTGTAAACGGTAAGTCCATTCCAATTCTCTTCTGAGTAAAGTTTTTCTGTAGTCAACACCTTCTTTGGGAAGGATGGTTTCCAAGACGATGAATTGTAATTGTGCTATGGTGTGTCGGGCTTCAGAGAAGTGGGCTGCAATGTTGGACTTCTCCTGTTTTAAGCGAATGTTAGATTTATGTTCATTCAAACGCGTTTTGATTTTGCGTTCGGTCTTGCCGACGTATAGCTTGCCGCATGGGCATTTCAAAGCATAGATTAAGTTAGCTGAGTCACAGGTGGCATTGACTTTTAGGTGAATCGCGTGTCCCTTCATGGGGTGTCTGATACTGTTGCCCTTAATGATACTGTTGCAGTGGTTGCAATTAAAGCAAGGTTGAGTGCCTTTGTAAGTTTTTGGTTTAGGAGTTGGTTTGGAGAGGATTTCTTTGATGTTTTTATTCCTGGTATATGCGAACAATGGTGGATTAGTAAACATGTCCCTGAAATCGGGTTCCATTTGTAATATAGGCCAATGGCGGAGGATGATTCTTTTGTAGGCCTGGCTTGCTGTTGAGTATTTTGAAACCAATACCATGCGTTGTTCGGTGTTCTTTGATGTTCTGCTGAGGCTTTGTGCTCTCGAAATGGTAGATACACGGGTGTGGGCTTCTTTGATTACTTGTTCAGGATATCCTCTATCCAGGAATCGGTTTTGCATTTCTTTGATGCGTAGGTGGTAAGTTTGTTCATCAGACACAATGCGTTTAATGCGCAACATTTGGGAGAATGGTAAATGTTTTTTGAGGGATCCCTGGTGGAAACTGGTGTAGTGGAGGGTATTATTTCGGTCAGTTTCTTTTCTGTGGAGGTCTGTTATGAAGCCTTGTGGTGTAATGGACACCGATTTCAGGGACATGTTTACTAATCCACCATTGTTCGCATATACCAGGAATAAAAACATCAAAGAAATCCTCTCCAAATCAACTCCTAAACCAAAAACTTACAAAGGCACTCAACCTTGCTTTAATTGCAACCACTGCAACAGTATCATTAAGGGCAACAGTATCAGACACCCCATGAAGGGACACGCGATTCACCTACAAGTCAATGCCACCTGTGACTCAGCTAACATACCCCCACATGCATCATTGTTTCATTTTGCACTTCCTAATTTGCGATTTTTAGGGAATCGCAAATTAGGAAATGCAAAATGGGATGCATGTACGTTTTTGCAAAATATTTGAGAATCGGTAAAAATCGCAATTTTTACCGATTCTCAAATATTATGCGAATTCCAAAGTGCGAATTCGCACTTCCCATTGTTTCCTATGGGCCAAAAGGCCCATAGGGATCAATGGGAAGGCTTTAACAAATTGCGATTTTCATTTTGAAAATCGCAATTTGTTAATGCATTTCATGGGTGCAGGGGGGTGTCCAAAGGACCCCCCCTGCACCCCTGAAATGTATTTTTCGCATCATGTTACACACACACATGTCCTAAGGACATGCATGTCCGTAACATGACTGCTTAAAAAAAGCATTTTTAAGCATTTTTAAACCTTTTTCCAAATTTACCGAGTGGTTCAACCACTCGGTAAATTTAACCCCCTAATTGCGAATTCGCAATTTGAAAAATATTCATGCATTGCTTTTAAGAAATCGCATATTTGCGATTTCTTAAAAGCAAATGCAATTTTAGAAATCGCAAAAATGATGCAAATTCTAAAATTGAATGATGCATTCCAAAATGCTATTTTGGAATCGCAAACGGCCGATTTTAAGGAATCGCACCGTTTGCGAATACAAAATACTTTGATGCATGTGGGGGTTAATCTATGCATTGAAATGCCCATGCGGCAAGCTATACGTCGGCAAGACCGAACGCAAAATCAAAACGCGTTTGAATGAACATAAATCTAACATTCGCTTAAAACAGGAGAAGTCCAACATTGCAGCCCACTTCTCTGAAGCCCGACACACCACAGCACAATTACAATTCATCGTCTTGGAAACCATCCTTCCCAAAGAAGGTGTTGACAACAGAAAAACTTTACTCAGAAGAGAATTGGAATGGACTTACCGTTTACAAACTTTGAAACAACACGGCCTTAATGACCGCACTGAATTCAGTTGTTACCTGTAACTTTATTGTACATAGTTGTATATATGTCCTGCATTGTTCTTTGTACTTTTCCTACCCACCTTATAATTTCTTTTTTTTTCACATTCACCTTTATTACCCGTCTTTACCACTCTAACATGGCGCCACATTAACCCCACCTTCACTATTCCGACTTTAGTCCTTCGTTCATCTCCACCACCCCTTATACACTTTAAAAATCTATCACACACCCCTTACTAACCGTCACACGCCACGCGTTTTTCCCGACTCGTTGAGGTAGCGGCTGCCACCATCATTGATACGAAGTAAGTTTCATGCCCAAACTCTTGACTTTTGTAACCCCCACACCCAGCGCCCTTCACCTTATTTTGTATTTTATGCACACCCTGCACGTACACCTTTACCTTTCACCCTTCTCCCCTTACACCACTCCACCCTCCATCTACCGAGCACTTTGTATTTAGCTTTCAGTATCATCATACCACTTCGATTTCTGATCCCTTTTCTGTCTTCCTTTCAGCACTCCGTGACAAAGGGCCACCTGCCCGAAATGCATTGGAGCAGTTTAAATGTATGATGGCAACTTCAATGAGTGTAACATCCTAATGATATCTCATCAATGAAAAACTTGTCTACGAAATAAATCGTGAAAACCAACTACAACCTCTCTTTGAACTTTTTGAATCATCGTTATGATCATGTACGGTGTGCCTCACTAGGGGATGTATTAGCACTTGGCGCGTACACATCTATCTAATAAACAGATTATGGCATTCTTGGAGGACCATAAGATTCTGGATCCCTCCCAATCAGGATTAAGTGCCGCTCACAGCACAGAGGCAGTGGCAGTTACGTATGCAATATGCTGTATTTTAGATGCTGGTTGCCCTGCCATGCTTGTGTTATTAGACCTTTCAGCGGCTTTCGAAACTGTTTCCCATGCAGTATTGATCAGCAGACTGCAGGCAATCAGTGTCAGGGGCAAGGCTCTTCTGTGGCTCACAGACTTTTTAGAGAGCCACACTCAAACATTGGGTTCATTCAAATCGCGCACTATTTCCATCAACAAGGGGATGCCTCAGGCCTGATCTTCGAGCCCTACTATCTTTAACATCTATGTTGCCCCCCTGGCCCAGATTGTTATATCTTGTGACTCTGATGTAATCTCATATGCTGAGGACACTCCGCTGATCATTTTCCTGAGGCAGAACATCGACAATGCTAAATACCATTTTCAAGGCTGAACAGTGAAAAAAAATGGAATACTTGCTGTTCGAAAAAGCACAGCTCCTATAGACCCCTGATAGACGGCCTGCAGACCTGGAGGCAGCTCCTTCTCCATTTTTTTTTTAACATCATTTTTATTGCATCTCCAATATAATTGTACATACAAGACAATCAAAATTATAATTATTCTGTGTACAAGAAATAACATTGTTCATTGTGTTCTTGTCCGGGCGGTCCGCCCCTTCCTCGGGTACGGTTAGCCCCTGTCCATGAGTATTTCTCGTACCATCTTACATTGTCCGACACAAGTGGTACTTAGGTATTGCTGGGTTGCTTTTTCTGGTTTTCACCCCTCCCCCGCCCCATAATTTCGTTCCCCCAACAGCCCGCCAATTCCAGCTTCCTTCCCTCCCTCCCCCGTGGTCGCGCTGCGCTGATTCATCGTCGTAAGAACGTCTGTTGTGATGCAGGGAGTACATACATTCGCTAAGGTGTGCTCCCCGGCACGATGACAGGGTCTGCTACATCCAGCTCCCCCTCGCCCTCCTGCTCCTCATCATCTATGTCACGGAGCGCCTGCACCATCATTTCCCACGCAGTCGCCCTCTCCAGAGCCTTCTCGTCATTTGTCCTCCAGGCCATCTGGTACCTCAAGGTGCTTTCACACGCCGCCCACCTCAAGCATTCCCCATACCATCTCTTATACGCGGGCCCCACTCTCGATTTCCAATTCCTCGTTATCTCCCGCTTAGCTAGAATGAGCCCCAAGTCTATAAATTTGCTGGTAGTCTTGTTTCTAGGCGTGTGCGGGAACCAATGGAGGATGCCCACCGCTTTCGTGTATTGAATGTCCCTGTCTGTTGCACTGTTGAGGGCTCGCCCCACTTCCTGCCAGTAGTCTCCCAGAGAGGGGCAATCCCATAACATGTGACCTAGGTCCGCCCCAACCGTATTGCATCTGGGGCAAGCAGCGTTTTCCATCCCAAAGTATTGTTGTATTTTCCCCGGTGTGAGGTATGCCCTGTGAATGATGTAGAAGTGGATTAACTGAAACCTGGCATTTCTCGAGCTCTTCCGTGCCCGCCTCAGTAGCTGGCCCCAGGTCGTGTCAGGGATCTCCAATTGGAGGTCCAGTTCCCACTTGGCCTTCAGAGCCGTCAGAGGCTGTAAGGCCTCCCTCTGTATCCTGGAGTACAAGCAGGTGACAGCCTTAAAGGTCCCCGCAGCCATCATCGTGTATTGACATGCCATGGAGGTGCCCGGCTCCTGCAATCCTTCCCCCCAGTGAGCCTGCATAGCGCCCGTGACCGCTGCGTGCAACAAGTAGTCGCCCCTCGGTAGGTCGAACCGCTCCTGCAATTCCTGAAACTGCAGTAGTACCCCATCCTCATACAGATCACCCAACATTTGTATCCCCGCCTCCTCCCAACCCAACAAGCGCGACCAGTCTCCTCCATGTGGGAGGGCCGTAACCATTCCTAACGGGATTTCAGGGGCATACATAAGGCGGACTCCCGCCCGCTTACGGGCCCGGTTCCAGCAGAGCCGGAATGTCTGCTCCTCGACCGTCAAATCTCCTAGCCGGAGTTTCTGGTGTAGCGTGATGTACGCCAGCACATGTCGCGGGGTGCCTTCTACTCTCGCGTCCTCAGGGCCTCTATATACTTTCGCGACCTCCTGAGTAAAAATCTGCAGCTGCGCGGCCAGGTAGTATCCCTCAAAATCAGGTACCGCCAACCCTCCTTCATCCTTGGGGCGCAGCAGAGTGTCGAGCGCTATGCGCCTCCGACCCGTGCCCCATAGGAACGCTATGACCAGAGATCTCAGGCGCTTGAAAATAGAACTCGGGACCCACACCGGGAGCGTCCTAAAATAATACAATAGCCTGGGCAGGGCCACCATCTTGAGCAGGGAGATCCTACCAGCCAGGGATAACGGCAGGGTAGACTAGAAGTCCATGTTCCCCCGCAGGGTAGTAATACAGCGGGTGATGTTACCTTCCAGCAAATCAGCCGGGGTATGATAGACATAGACTCCCAGATAATGCAGACAGCGCGGTTCCCACCGGAGTTCTTGCGCGGTGAGTGGACACGGTTCTCCTGACCTCAGGGGGAATAAGCAGGATTTAGGCCAGTTGACCCTCAGGCCTGATAGCCGGCCGAACCGCCCCAGTAACCGCCGTGCCCCCTCTAGCTCGGGGCCCACGTCAGCCAAAAACATCAGCAGATCATCTGCGTATAAAGAAATGTGATGTGGCCTGCCCCTAAATGATAAACCGGCGTAGTGGCGGCCCAGCCTGGCCTCCACAGCGAAGGGTTCCATCGCCAGGGCAAACAGGAGCGGAGATAGGGAACACCCCTGTCTGGTGCCACGCCTGACCGGGTATTGCCCCGAGATCAGAGCGCCCACTCGGACTCTTGCTACCGCATCAGTATACAGGACCTTGGTCCAGTTTATGTATCCGTCCCCCAGCCCGAAGCGTCGCATCACCTCATACAAGTACCCCCATTCAAGGCTGTCGAAAGCCTTCTCTATGTCAATAGAAAGGACAAATGGAGAGACGGCGCCCGGCCAGTCCGCCCCCATCAGTCTCGTAAGTCTGCGAATATTGTGGGTAGTGTTGCGCGTCGGGATAAAACCGCATTGGTCCTTATGAACAAGGCTAGTCATGTGCCCCAGCAGTCTGTTGGCAAGAATCTTACTCAGGATCTTGTAGTCCGTCGTCAACATGGACAACGGACGGTACGAGGATAAAGCCACTCCTTCCCTGCCCAGTTTTAACAGCGGGATCATGAGGGCTTCACACATGGAACCCGGGAGCCGACCCCTCGATTGCGCTTCATTGTAGACCTCTCGCAGCCGGGGAGCAAGGCACTCCAGATATTTACTATAAAACTCTATCGGGAGCCCGTCGAGTCCCGGGGTCTTATTTCTAGCCATTTGTTTCACTGCACACCCTATCTCTCCGAGCGTAATGGGCCGACCCAGCTCCTCTGCCTCCGAATCTTCCACCCTCGGCAGTCGTAAGCCGTCCAAGAACTCCCCTAGCTCATCTGTCCCCCCTGTCCCACCACTCTCATAGAGATCCTCATAATAAGTCCGAAACTTATTCAGGATCCCGGGTTGGGTGTGGCAGGGTTCCTCCCCTGTCTCTTGGATCATCATGATCGGCATACCCCTCCTGACTGGGTTAGCGAGCCACGCCAACATAGACCCCGCCTTATCGCCTTCCGCGTGCGCCCTCGTCACGTACGCCTTGTGATCAAAGCTGCGCAGCCGTTCCAGTTCCACAGCCAGCCCCTCCCTGGCCCCATTAAGCCCCTCCTGTAGCTCAGGGTGATTTGGGCGACCCTTCTCCAGTTCTCTCAACCGCGTCTCGGCCTTATCCAAGTCATCCAACAAAGTCTTGCGAGCCCCAGCCGTGTGTCCAATACAGTGTCCCCGCACCACCACCTTAAACGCATCCCACTCTACCGCCCTCGTGGAGGCCGAGCCGTTATTCTCCTCAAAGTAGCACTCAATGCGTTCTCCCAGGGCCTCCCTGAACAACAAGTCATCCAGGGTGTCGGGTTGCAGGCGCCATGTTGGCACGCAGTTAGCAGTCATCATCCAATTCAGGGATAGCAGCAAAGGGTTGTGGTCCGATATCGTTCGGGATAAATATTCCGCCCCTCCCACCGCAGAAAGTACGCATGATGAACACAGAAACGCGTCCAGCCTGACGTGTAGATCATGTAGGTGCGAGTGAAAGGAGTAGTCCCTAGTAGTGGGGTGTAACGCCCTCCATGCATCCGTGAGGGCCCAGCTCTTCTGCCACTCCAACCTACGCTTGGCTACTCTATGCACTGGGGACGCGCGCAGTGGGGGATGGGACCTATCCAATATCACATCCTCGACCGAGTTGAAATCCCCCCCCAGGAGTACCGGCCCCGCCAAATAACCCGCCAGTTTACCGGAGAGTGTAGACAAAAATGCGGGCAGATCCACATTGGGAGCGTACACACTGCAGAGAGACACCACCCTGCCTTTCAGCCTCCCCTCCACTGCCACATACCTGCCCTCAGGGTCCACCAATGTTTTTGTAACCTGGAAGGGAACCCTCGCCCGTATCCAAATCAGTGCCCCCCTCGCAAAAGCTGAGAACGTCGTGTTAAACAGCTGCCCCCTGCAACGCCTCTGCAGTGCAATCCCTTCTTGCTTATTAAGATGTGTTTCTTGCAGGAACGCTATGTGAACCCCCCTACGCTTGAGGTATGCCTGAACTTTATGCCTGCGTGTCATGGACTGCATACCCCGCACATTCCAGGACACACATTTCAACGCCCCGGTACTAGCCATTCCCCTTCACACAAACAGATCGAACAATATAGCTCATTGACCTCGCTCGCCCCGCGACCACGGACCAACCCACCCTCCCTCTCCAAACAGGAAGCCAAACCCCCCCAACAACAACTACCCTCCGAGCAACCCCAACTGCTCTCAACTCCCACCCCCCCAGGACAGGCCCCCCCGCAACTGGAAGTACCCCCATCCAAACCAACACTCCCAACCACCCCTCAAAGAAAGGCAGTAATGGTCGCAGTCTCCACTGCGATGACCTTAAGGGCCAGTAGGGCGTGGTACGATGCGAAAGGTTCGTGAAAGCAAATCAACCCCGCGCACTCCACCCCACAATCCCCACATCATAGCGCCCCGAAACCTCAAGTAACAGTGTTCCACTGCCACGGGCCCAGCGCCCCGGTGTCCAACCAGCGAGTCCACTCCACTAGTCCAGATCAACACGCCTCAAGTATCTCCTCCGAAGTCTGCGGCGTCACGATAGGGCCCCTGGCTCCACCATATTCCGAGAGTCCCGTCTCCGAGCCCGTGTCCGGGCCCTCCGAGTCCGTGCCCTTCCCGGACTGACTTCTGGTAGTTTTGGATAAGTCCGCCACTGCTTGTAGGGCCGCCTGTCTCTCCGTCTCCGTCTGTGATACCGAAGGTCTGCCGGTCCTCCTGCGGTTCTTCCTGATCCGTTGAGATTTCCTGATCGGCTGTGCCACCTTAGCCTCCTCCTCCCTGGCCTTGGCACCATCCGTTCCCGCTTTATAAGTGTCCCACCAGGCCCAAGCGTCTGCCGAGGACGTGAAGAAGAGTGTCTGTTCATCTATCACCACTCTCAGCTTCGCTGGGAACAACAGGGAGTACTTGATGCCTTCATTACGGAGCTCCCGCTTAAGGGACAGGAAGTTCGCCCTGAGCCTCTGCGTCTCAAACGTATAGTCCGGGAACATAGTGACCCTGTTGTTGTCCATTTGAAAGGGCCCTGCCTCCCTCGCCCTTTGCAAAAGCCAGTCTCTGTCCCGGTAATGGAGCAACTTGAATACCACTGGGCGAGGCGGAAGGCCCGGGGCCGGCGGGCGCGCCGGAACCCTATGCGCTCGCTCAAGGGAGAAGAAGGGGGACAGTCCCTCCGGTGCCACCTCCGTTCGCAACCAATTATCGAGATAGCCCACCATATCGTCGCCTTCGATTTTTTCCGGCAGGCCTACTAGGCGTACGTTGTTGCGCCTATTCCGGTTTTCCGCGTCCTCGGCCCTCCGTTCCAAGGCAGCTCCTTCTCCATATCACATCGTAAATAATCTGGGTGTTAAACTGGACCATTAACTTTGCATGAAGAGTCACACCATTGCAATTTGAGTTTTTTTGTTTTGAGACAATAAGCCTTCTGAGGAGGATTTTTCCTTGGCTACCATCTTTTCTCAGGAAAACACTGGTCGAGGCCTTGGTTATAAGCCGCCTTGATTACAGCAATGTGCTGTTTATGGCATTTAATGACACCTTACTGTTTAAGCTACAGGTGGTGCAAAATACTGCTGTCTGCCTGGCTTGTAACCTTCTGGCAGGCTCCCCCTCAGTTCCTATTCTGATAGATCTTCATTGGCTTCCTGTCAGGAAGCATATCTTGTTTAAGACTAGTTATCTTATCCACAAGTCCTTGATGAGTAATGCCCTTTTATACCTAATGATAAACTGCATTACTATCGGCCTTCCTGCACTTAAAGATCTAGCGATAAGGAACTTCTGACTGTTCCCCATGTTCACACTTCTAGATACAGTAGGAGAGCCTTCTCCTTCATGGCCCCTACTTCCTGGAATCAACTGCCTCTCAACCTTCGTTGTTGTGCAGAATTTACTAAATTCAAGAATATGTTGAAAACTTGTTTTTTTTATTCTCTGGTTGTTTGTTGTGCGCTGGCTGTGAGCCAAGATATACCTTTGGGTATGATTTGTTGTGATTCATCAAGTTATATTAACAACATAACATACAGCTTCTACAGATCCTTAGCATTGCCGCTTGTGGTATTTCTCTCTTTTGATGGGAAAGAAGTGTGCGAGCAGCATGCACTTATTGCATTATTTGACGCGTTCTTGTAATATAAGGTACTGTGCCTTATAGTAAATTTGATGTTTTACTCATTATGGTTAATATAATTGAAAAATTCTCCAAGTTCAGTGATATTAATTCTCCACGTCATAAGGACATAAGGACATCGATAAAAAGATCCGCCTAATGATCCCCCATAATCCACTAATTGGGATCCTGGGATCACAGACGGCCTGGATGGCTCCAGATCTGACAAATTATTCCTAAAAACAGCTATGGTAGTAGCCAAGAGGGATAGCCAAGAGGGATATTGCAGCTAACTGGTCAAACCCCGTCCCACCCACTATAACGAAATGGCGCAGTGGGGTGGACTGGTGCACCACACAAGAGAAGTCTTTATACGAGGAAAGAGGGCGCCCAGTGAAACATTGCAAAGTCTGGGGCAAATGGTTGGGGCAGATGGATTAACGTAACTCCAATGTAGGAAAGGTTTAGCAAGACTATGTATTGTTGGTGCTTTTTCTTCACATGTAACATGAGTTGTTTTACTACTGCTGTAACATGCTGCTTTTAATTACTGCTGGTGTATTTTCCCTTCCTTGCTTAAAATCAATAAAATTGATTATAAAAATAAAGATCCACCTAATGAATTATTTTCAGACTGAGAATCGGGGGGATGAAACTGTATCGGAGTGACATGACATAATGAGACATAACACACTACTAGTTCTCTTGTGCCTGATGATCTTTGGAAGTTTTGGGATGTACAAACTTCTGTGAATTGCATGAAGCGAGCGATCCTGCCTTTTTCCAGGGGTATTAAGTGTGGCGTTTTTCTCCATCAGATACAAATTCATTTGCATCTGCTAAATAAAACATAGATTGAGAGGAGACAGTCATGAAATTTTTCTGTGCAAAATTGGGTGCAAAGAAAACTTGACCTTCACTAAGGTTTTTTTTTTTTGTAAAACTTTTCATTTGATTGTAAAAGCAAAATGGTACATTAATATATGCATGACATAGATACAGATCAGAAAACAACGCATATTAAATTATTCACAACTGTGGCTGTGGGGAACCTTTCCCTTTGCATCTGAAACCAGGAACTCTCCCAATCCATAGCATGGTAGTCCGGTCTCCTGAAAGAAAAGGCATTTATTCGCTATCATCTGAATCACTGTCCTCCGGAGGTGGTGGGTCGCATATGTCTCCCCTATACGAGTTTCATTTACCCCAGACTCTTTCCCACTTTTTGGGACATCTCCTGTATACAAAAACAGATTTCTCCGCCACCATTGCCAGGTCCGTATCTGCACACCACTGGGTCAGTGTCGGGCAGGTCCCGGAGCCCCATTTCTGCGCAATATCCCGCTTGGCCACTGTGACCCCCATGGTTACCCACCCTTGCATCGTCACGTTCAGATCTGTTGGTTCCCAGATGTTTAACAGGCAATATTTTGCCTCAGGCAACATCGTGACTTCTGCTACTTGGGAGATTGTTCTCAATACTGCCATCCAGTACCTCCCTATCACTGGACAGTCCCACACCATGTGAAAGAAGGTCCCTAGTTCCCTACACCCTCTCAAGCACTATGGAGTATCTGCGCTTCGAATTTTGTGTAAGAGCACCCTTATGTAATATGTGCGATGTAATATTTTGAGCTGCACCAGTCGCAGTCTGGACGGGATTGCAGCCTCTCTTGGGGAGGCGAGCGCATCCCTCCAATCCGCCTCGTCATTGTCACCTACATCCCTTTCCCATGCCCTCTTCAATGTTTCTGTGGGGTCAGGTCTATTGTTAATGATTTTTTTATACGTCATCGATATCGCCTTTTTTTGAAGGTGGTCAGTCAGGAGCCTATCCTCCAACGTCGAGGAGACCCTCACTAAGGTTGATAGTAGTTCACCCATTCTAGGATTGTTTTTGGAAAACAGTGCAAAATCAACTTTTCAGCATAATTTCCCTCAAAAGTGTCTAAAAAGTCTGGTAGTCATGAACCTTAACCTTGCCAATTCCTATGTCAATGTCTCCCGTGGGGTTCATTCCCTATAATAATTACAAATCTATGAAAAGATGCAAAGAAATTGATCTCTGTGAGATCCGTTCAAGTTATTCACTTTTATGACTTTTGCACTGCTGGGCCTTGAGCTCCTCCCTTCAGACTTATGGGGCATTTGGTAATTTAGGTCATAGAATTGTATCACTTTTCAGTTCAATATCAAAATAGTTTGTGAATATTATGAAAATTACACTAATCTGGATGTGGAAAAAGACAAGATTACAATAGTTAATTAATTGTGTAAATTGACCTTACTCCTACATCCAGTCCCTTTTCAGAATTATGGAAGCCTTTGTACTCAAGATGCTGGGATCTTCTTGAGATCCTAAGGAGAAAGACTCTATAAGGTTTGCCAGAGAATACATTGCAGCTTACGTATCTTCCTGACATAGGTTACTGCTACAAAGACATGGTGAACAAGGTTGTTAACTGGGGGTACAAACAATTTAGGAATGACTAAACTGTGCCATGAGGTTCAAATCCCAAACACGAGAAAAAAAATCAAATTGAGGAGACAGCTGAAGAAGTTCATACAGGAAAAAGAGCACACAATTGCCTTAAAGTAGAGAAACCTTTCCTCTCTACATTTCTGTGTGCAGTAATAAAACAAGGTAAGCCCAGCAAGCACCCACCTAAGTTAGAGTTTTCCAAGATATAATTCAAAAATCACAACACTATAAGATTGATGTTCTTAGGATACGAGTAATTAAGACTGTCTTTCCTATCAGGCAGAATATCGTCTTCTATGTTTGTGCCCATCCAGGCGGCAGAGAAGTGGAGGCTTATTTTACCCTCTAAAGCAAAGATGTTTATTCTGGGAAAACTTAAACCTGAAAACAAAGGCTCACAATCCTTGATACACTCAGAGAACTGGTCATGTCCTTCTCCCACTGACTGAAGACAAGTAAAACAAGCCATAGCAGAACCAATAGGTCTCGCCTTTGCGTCAAAAGCTATTCACCTTGTTGATGCTTTAGCCATGTTGTACAGCAGCGCAGCATAGCTGAAAGTAAAAAACAATTCAGCATGTACACATTATGTAAAAATGCCAAAAGGGGCTGTGTAAGGAATTGTGTAAGCATTATGTAACAATGACGAAGTGGTTTCAATGTGTTTCACGAGGCACCGAAAAGTATAAATGCCATGTTTGAACTTGTACTTGCTAGTTCCCTCCCTCTGGCACTTGCTGTGTCTGAGTGATTGGACTCCTCTCATGAGTGAAATAAAACTTGTATTTTATTTCCATTCCAGTGTTGATCCTCATTTTGTGAACCTGTAGACTAAGGTTGTCCGTGTATCAGTGAGACTGATAGGAATCTCACTTCTACAATTGGCACCCAAAGTGGAGCCCCATTGAAGGACACAGCTGGACTAGAAGGAGGTTGTTTCAACAGGACAAAAACACTATGGGGCGCTCCGCAGACTGAGACTTGCTCTCGTGGCCAAGGTGAAACAGCTTATCGATCTGACCTTCGTGGCAGCTGTGTGTCTCAACTGGGGCTCTTCGGTTGACATTTTGGAGGTGATCTATTGAACAGAGGATCGGCAGGTGGGAGTTGGAGTACTGCAATCAGGTAGGATCAAATTGGTTGTCTTTTTAGGGTTTTGTATTGGTATGAAAAATGTTTGCAAATGTCTTTTTGCAGGTAATGTGAGAAATATTTCTCTTCTTTTGGTTTTAGTATAAGAGTCTCTTAATGCTATTATTGAGAAGTATTTAGTATACATGCCTCTTTTGAGCACACTTTGTGCATTATGTTGTTGTTGCAAAACAAATAGTATTTTGGAAGAAAGACAACCAGCGCCTCTAGAAGGTACTCTGAATTATGAAATGTACATTAAATATGGTATTTCTTCCACACTGTTTAGCACATTCTGGAACAAATATATGAAGGCAGATGCCAGTTTACAGTGACCACTTAAATGGTACCTTCGATTTAAATAAACTGCAATATGTAGAAGAGCAGCTCTTTAAGATGCCAGTTTACAGTGGCCACTTGAATGGTACCTTTGATTTAAATAAACTGCAATATGTAGAAGAGCAGCTCTTTAAGAAAAAAAGTAGGCACAGTATGTTTGATGCCGTAGGGTTATAGAGAAAACAAATTAAACAAAAACAGATGAAATGAATTAAATGAAATTGTGTTTTGTAGAGCGCGTTACCACCCGGAGGCCTCGTAGCGCTTTAGAACGATAGGTTTTGTTGGAGATTTCTATCTAGCTTAATGGAAGAGAAGTGTTTTCAAGCTTTTCATGAACTTTTGTAGGTCGGGTTCACAACGCAGTGTGGGTGGCAGGGAGTTCCAGACTAAGGCCGCATTCAATGAAAAGGAGCGTCCACCCCATCTGGCCCGTTTGATTTTCTTAGTTGTGGCAAGAAAAGCTGTGCTAGAGCGAAGGGATCTCGGCGGATGGTAGGGGGTGGCAAGGGAACAGATCATTGCAGGGGCTTTCTTCCACATGGCCTTGTGCATAATGCACATCGCCTTGAATTTTACTCTGGCTTGGATGGGCAGCCAGTGTAATTTTCTCAAGGCGGTGGCTCCTGAATGTCTTCGGGGGAGTCCAAGGAGAAGGCGGGTTGCCGCGTTCTGAGTTACTTGGAGTTTTTTTTATTGTGCTGGGGGGGGGGCGCCCAAGTAGAGGGCATTCCCATAATCAAGACGGGACAGGACAATGGCCTGGGCCATTATTCTTCGGGCTTGAAACGGTAGGAGAGGCAGGACCTTCCTTAGCATCCTCAGTAGGCCAAAACATGTGGCAGACAGTATTATGGCCTGTTGATTGAAGCTAAGTGTGTCGTCCAACCATACACCTAGGCTTTTAATCCGATCCTTTGGTTCTGGTGGAGTACCCATGCAGATCGGCCAATCGATGGTAGGCCTTGGTATTGCTGTGTTCCCCAGGAACAATAACTCTGTTTTATCCCCATTTAATTTCAGGTGGGACAAGGCCATCCATTTTGTTATGGCTTCTAGGCAGCCACTCAGATTGTGGGGAGTGCTGTCTGGATGATTCAGGGACACTACTAATTGTGTGTCGTCGGCGTAGGTTATGATTTCAAACCCAAATGGGTGTACGATTCCTGCCAAGGGTTCCATGTACACATTAAATAGTGTGGGACTCAGGGAGGAGCCCTGGGGCACTCCCTGATTGAGGGGCCAGATATTAGAGTGAGTGGCCCCCTCCACTACCTGAAATGTGCGGTCTTTCAGAAAAGATTTTAGCCACGTGATCGCATTTCCTGGTACTCCCAGATTTATTAGGCGGGAGAGTAGGATGTTGTTATTCACGGTGTCGAAGGCGGCACTCAGGTCTAGCAACATAATTGCTGTTGTGCCGCCTTGATCCATGTGCTTCCGGGCTAGTTCTGTTACTGTTAGCAGGGCTGCCTCTGTTCCCAGTTTTGGGCGGAATCCAGCTTGAGAATCATGGAGTAGATGATTCATTTCCAAGTATTGCATCAGAGAGGAATTGATGTGCTTCTCAAGCAGCTTACTTATCCAAGGGAGGAGCGAGATCGGGCGATAATTTGCCATTTTTCCAGGGTCAAGGTTGGGCTTTTTCAGCAGGGCTCTGACTTGTGCACATTTCCATGCTTTTGGTACGTTCCCTGTGGTTATAGACCTGTTTATGATATTTAAGATGGTTGGACTAATGGTGTCTGCAACCTTCAACGGGTGGTGTGGAGGGGCAGGATCGATGGGGGATCCGGATGTTACTTTTTGCATTAGTGATTTGAGTAAGTCTTCCTCCATCAGTGGGAATTCTGTTAGCTGGTAGACAGAGGTAGTGGGGGTGGTATCTGTTTGCAAGAAGTGCAATTCAGTAGAATTGAAGGATAGGGAGATGGTGTGGATCTTTTGATAAAAGTACTCTGCCTGACTTTCACAGCGGTCCTAGGCTTCGCTGGGGTCTAGCATAATGGGAGGGGTACTAATCAGTGATTTGGCGATCCGAAATACTTCCCTCGGGCTGTTGGATGCGGACCTAATTTGTTCCTCATAGAAAGCTGACTGAGCCGAGTTTATTCCGGCTTTGTATCCCTTGATGGCTTCTCGATGCCTGTTCTTGTCCTGTTCATTAAGTGTGCGTCTCCATGTCCTCTCTAGCCTCCTGCAGTTCTGTTTTAGCTCTTTTAGTTTAGGGTTGAACCAAGGTGACTCTTTGCATTTGTTTTTTTCCTTGAGGGGTTGCAGGGGAGCTATTGCGTCTAGTGAGGACTGTATCCATTCAGTGTAGTGCTTGTAGTGTATATCTAGGTTGTCTCCTGTTTGAGGTGGAGTGGTGGAAAGGGAGTTAGCCCATTGGTCGGTTGATATCTTTGCCCAATTCCTACCCTTTAGTATAGCACAGGGGGAACTGACAGGGGGTTTGGGATGTCCCAGATTAGTGGTACCACTACCAAGAAGTGGTCGGACCAAGGAAGGGGGACTAGGCTCCCTACCTCAAGCCTATGATCGTTGCTCAGAACTGCGTCCAGCAGGTGGCCTTTGTTATGTGTGGGTTCGAATCCCTTTTGGGTAAATTGGAGGGCTGCAAAGTTGTTTAAGAAGGACTTAGCTAGGGGGTTTGAGTGGTCATCCAGATGTATATTTATGTCTCCCAACACTGTGAAGTGAGGTGATGAAATAGCTAGCTCGGCGACATAGGAGGGAAGGGATTCTATAAAATCTCCTATTTGTCCCGGAGGGCCGTAAAGAAGTAGTCCTGAAAAAGTTGAAGTTGCAGATAGATCTAGGGCAAAGCTCATGCTTTCACAGTCCAGAATGTCAACTGGACAGGCTCTGCATTGGTAGCAATTTTTAAATAGTATCCCTAGTCCTCCTCCTCTTCCCCCCTTTCTGTCTACTCTCTGTAGTCCATAGCCACGTTGTAGTATGGAGCTGATGTCTGGGTCAATCTCGTCTTTTAGCCAGGTTTCCGTAAGGAATATGGCGTCCGGATCGAGATTGTCGAGGAGGAGTGACATTTCCATGGAGTGTTTTGTCAAGGACCGACAGTTTGGGAGAAACATTTTGGACGGGGGGTTGGGGTTCTCCATTAGTTTGCTCGGGGGTCTGGAGTTGAAGCCACAGTGTGGGCACTTCTTTATGGTGTTGTTTAGGCACATGGAATTGCGGCACAAAGACTCTGTTTTGGGCTCTAGTTGCCTAAGGGCCTCGGAGTCATACCTTAAATGAGATGTGGGTGTCTTCGTTTTTGGAGTAGGGGGACTGGCCCCTGGTCGCGGCAGGGCGCAGACGGGCTTGCCTTTGGCGCGTCCGCTGCGCGTGCGCTTGGCTTGCCGTTTTTGAAGGGTGGTGTGCTCCAGGACCAGAGCGCTACCCTCCCGGAAGTGGTGGTGGAGCCGGCGGAAGTGCGACTTTCCTCCCTCTAGCCCTCCGCAACAAACGGCAGAAGCCGCGACGGAACGGGGCTCGGGAGAGTCAACACAAGTGCAATTATACACAGCTAGCAGTGGGTTCAGTGCAAAATAAGGTAGAGTGTTTTAAAAATCGTGATTCATTTTAAAACATAAGTAAAACAGCAAGGGTTGTTTAAAAATATTGAGTCATTTTTAAACAGGTATACTACAAACGACAATGATAAAAGCTGGCAGTTGTGTTAATACTTCGTTTACCAAATAGCGGTCCGGCAGAGTCTCCGACAGAGACCTACCGCATCCAGAAGAAAATGATAGGAACAAATTTGAAGAACAGACTATTGTACAGAACATTAAAGAATTATGATTAAAAGCACAAGAAGAGAGTGTAGAAAGTAATGAGAGAAGGGTTAGACTTTAAATGCAAAAGTATATATGGCCAGGGCACTCCCTGGTTGCCTGAAGGCCGAGGCAGCAACTGCCATTTCAATCATACAATCAGCAGGACTTGTACTGGATCATAAATTTACTGTTTTTGTTCCCCATTCAGTTGATGTATTATTGAATCATACTAAGCACTTTGTTAGCACCACACATTACACTTAAACGCTGCCTGAACTTGAATCCAGCTACTTTGCTGCCTTTGCCCTCTGAACAGCCTAGTGATATACATGACAGTATTTTTACCACTGAAGAGCAAACAAAGGGTCAGGTGGACCTGACTGACATGTCCTTGCCCGATGCTCAGGGTGAATTGTATGCAGATGGATCTTGTTCTAAGCTACCCAAAGGCACCACGACTGCAGCTTATGATATTACCACACTGCATACAATTGTGGAGACAGCATGGAGAATTAGTTAAAAATTTGCTGACTGCATTAACATTACCAAAGCGAGTGGCTATTGTTCAGTGTAATGCGCACCAGAAAGTAGTAGATGATGTTAATTATCAGATTGCTGATGAGGATGTACATTTTAAAATGGTCCAAAAAGAGACAGCTATAGCAGAAATGACAGTTACAAAATTACATTATGATTTGAAAAAATAATAAACACAGAAGTAAGGGAGTTCAAAGAGAAAGGTGTCAGATTAATAAAACATGCAGAAAATGTTTTATTCAAATTAGATGCAGATGACATGTGATCAAGAACACCATCAGTTGCAGAGATTTTACTAATAATTGGAAATAAACTCAGTAAAGGATTTTTGATGGAATTGATTGGAAGTTTATGTAACTTTCTGAGCACAGGTTCACAGATACTAAATCAAAAGAACAGAATAATGCAGGAGAGTAGAAGTATAACTTTTCTAGGTTGTCCTATGGCACTGAATCCAGCCTATATATATTTGTTCACATTCCATGTGCTGAAGACTGGCTTACTGTTTTAGATTTTTGTCAAGTTCATGTCACAGTGCTATTGCATAGAATAGTCAGGAATACTGTCAAAAAGAAGATGAATGACTGGGACACATAATTAGAAAAGGAGCTAGAAAGGTGTCACCAGAGAGAGTGGAAATAATCCACCAGATGAATCCACCTCAAATTCAGAAAGAAGTCAGGATGTTTTTTGGAAATGGTTGGCTGCTGTAGTGAGTGGTTACCAAACCTTTCCCTAGTGGCTAAGCCTTTATTGAGGCTGACACACAAGGATGAGTCTGATTGGCTTCAATTGGACAACAATTACACAAAAGCATTCCTAGAGTTGAAAGAGAAAAAGTGTTGCACCGCAGCACTAGGAGTGAAAGTTTATTTAAAAGAAAATACACCAATTTGCAGTGAGAGGGAGGGATGCACAGTCTCAGTGCCTGTTCAGAAACATGAATGTGTTCAAAGATCTGTGACATACTTCCCAATGACCATTGACCCCAACGTCACAGAAATGCCCAGCTGCCTTAATTTAGTAGCAATGGTAAATGTCAGTCACAAGAAATGTCTGAATTCAAATGTATTGAGCTTACAGCCAACAAATGGAATTGTTTGAGATGAAACTGAATCTGAATTTCTAAGTGTCATGAATCTATGCGTAAAGCCAAGTTTAGATTTTAAGGATGAACGTCTGATTGAGCCCAACAATGTAGATTGCCCAGGTTTGAAAGGTAACAATGACAGATTAGGAGCAGCACACGCTGTGCTCCCTATATATTATGTTGTCAAAGCTTCATGGCTTTCAGTAGTTACATCAGCCCAAAATTCGAAATTGATTGCCCTTACCATAACATGCAGTATAACTGCTCAAATGGGAGTCATTATTGTCATGGGAGAGAGTAATGCTAAATCAGTTGTACAAAATTGTGTCCTGTTAGCATACACATTCAGTTGAATTTTTACAGGTGAATATGAAAAGGATACTGTTTATTTAATGCTGATTTTAATGACTTAAAGAACTAAAAGAGGTATAAGAAATGTTTTAGAAGCAAAACAACAAGGTTGTATCAGAACAGAATATGAGAAAAATGACAAATGTATAGTAGCAAATGTGTTATTCCAAAAACTGATGCCCGGGTATAGATTGCCAGTTTTTCTCAAATCAGATCATAATGAGGTGCCAAAGATCATGCGTGCAGAACCACAGATTGGACAAAGATTGGATTGTAGCTATCTGCCTGAAGTTTCAAGCACAATAAAGCAAGACAAAGACAGCACAGAGATAAACGTTGCAAAAGACTGTGTTTCAGCATCACTTAAGTGGCTTGAATATGTACATACAAATGCACTTGTGGAAAACACTGATGAAAAGACTAGCCATTGCTGTGAAGGTCTGGCTGATGTGGAACGTGCAGTTTCTCAGCAGACTGCAGCGGCTACACAAGATTAGCATAATGGTTGATGACAAAACTTTGATCTAAGAGATGTAGTGAAATGGAAAGGCCTGTTCCAAATGACCCTGATGAAGATTGTTGTGAAATGTGTTGGCCTTCCAAATTGGGTGTATGCCTCTCACACACTATGGTCCTGTGTCCCCCTGATAAAACAGCTCCTCTTCAAGAAAAGATGCCAGCAGATGTCAAAAGCCAACAGAAGAGGGTCAGTCAAGCTGTAAGGGAACACACGCAGTCTGAAGCAGCACTAAAGCCAACTGCCGAGGAAAAGCAAAAAGTGAAAACTGACTAGATGAAAGCGGTGTCAAAGAGGTGAATGAGTCAGGTGCAGCCTCTGAAGAAAAACATTTGTGTTATGAGCCTGCGATTGGAGAAAGGAAAAAAGCTGTCTGAAAGGGTATCCAAAATGTCTGCAGTGGGCGTTTGAAAAATCATTTGCACTCATAGCTGAAACGTCTGAAACTGATCAAAGTGAAAAGCTTGGATTGAAAACATGCAATGGATTGATGGTGCTCTGTCAAAGTTTCTCGATTCAGAAAAGGGGGTGGTGATGACAGAGTTTCTGAATTAAGCAGAATACTCCTACCCAGTCAACAGATCAGGGCTTGATCCATCACCGTTTTTTAGCTCACTGCACCATCCCAGCTCAGAACCTGGCTACATGCTAATTACTCTGTCCCTGTCCCAGTGCATCATGGGAACAGGGCAAACCAAACTACCAAGCCAATTCTTTCAATGGGAAGGAAACAAGCTTCCGGGGACCGGTTTCTGGCATTACAGCCGTCATCGGCCCGGCTTGCTTGAATCCTGATGGTGCAATGAGCAAGGGACTCCCATCTGAGTATACCCTTCCACGCTTATGGTGGACAAAACGATTCAGAAAAGGGGGTGGTGATGGACAGAGTTTCTGAATTAAGCAGAATACTCCTACCCAGTCAACAGATCAGGGCTTGATCTATCACCGTTTTTTAGCTCACTGCACCATCCCAGCTCAGAACCTGGCTACATGCAAATTAGTCTGTCCCTGTCCCAGTGCATCATGGGAACAGGGCAAACCAAACTACCAAGCCAATTCTTTCACTGGGAAGGAAACAAGCTTCCGGGGACCGGTTTCTGGCATTACAGCCGTCATCGGCCCGGCTTGCTTGAATCCTGATGGTGCAATGAGCAAGGGACTCACATCTGAGTATACCCTTCCACGCTTATGGTGGACAAAACGATTCAGAAAAGGGGGTGGTGATGGACAGAGTTTCTGAATTAAGCAGAATACTCCTACCCAGTCAACAGATCAGGGCTTGATCCATCACCGTTTTTTAGCTCACTGCACCATCCCAGCTCAGAACCTGGCTACATGCAAATTAGTCTGTCCCTGTCCCAGTGCATCATGGGAACAGGGCAAACCAAACTACCAAGCCAATTCTTTCACTGGGAAGGAAACAAGCTTCCGGGGACCGATTTCTGGCATTACAGCCGTCATCGGCCGGGCTTGCTTGAATCCTGATGGTGCAATGAGCAAGGGACTCACATCTAAGTATACCCTTCCACGCTTATGGTGGACAAAACGATTCAGAAAAGGGGGTGGTGATGGACAGAGTTTCTGAATTAAGCAGAATACTCCTACCCAGTCAACAGATCAAGGCTTGATCCATCACCGTTTTTTAGCTCACTGCACCATCCCAGCTCAGAACCTGGCTACATGCAAATTAGTCTGTCCCTGTCCCAGTGCATCATGGGAACAGGGCAAACCAAACTACCAAGCCAATTCTTTCACTGGGAAGGAAACAAGCTTCCGGGGACCGGTTTCTGGCATTACAGCCGTCATCGGCCCGGCTTGCTTGAATCCTGATGGTGCAATGAGCAAGGGACTCACATCTGAGTATACCCTTCCACGCTTATGGTGGACAAAACGATTCAGAAAAGGGGGTGGTGATGGACAGAGTTTCTGAATTAAGCAGAATACTCCTACCCAGTCAACAGATCAGGGCTTGATCCATCACCGTTTTTTAGCTCACTGCACCATCCCAGCTCAGAACCTGGCTACATGCAAATTAGTCTGTCCCTGTCCCAGTGCATCATGGGAACAGGGCAAACCAAACTACCAAGCCAATTCTTTCACTGGGAAGGAAACAAGCTTCCGGGGACCGGTTTCTGGCATTACAGCCGTCATCGGCCCGCCTTGCTTGAATCCTGATGGTGCAATGAGCAAGGGACTCACATCTGAGTATACCCTTCCACGCTTATGGTGGACAAAACGATTCAGAAAAGGGGGTGGTGATGGACAGAGTTTCTGAATTAAGCAGAATACTCCTACCCAGTCAACAGATCAGGGCTTGATCCATCACCGTTTTTTAGCTCACTGCACCATCCCAGCTCAGAACCTGGCTACATGCTAATTACTCTGTCCCTGTCCCAGTGCATCATGGGAACAGGGCAAACCAAACTACCAAGCCAATTCTTTCACTGGGAAGGAAACAAGCTTCCGGGGACCGGTTTCTGGCATTACAGCCGTCATCGGCCCGGCTTGCTTGAATCCTGATGGTGCAATGAGCAAGGGACTCACATCTGAGTATACCCTTCCACGCTTATGGTGGACAAAACGATTCAGAAAAGGGGGTGGTGATGGACAGAGTTTCTGAATTAAGCAGAATACTCCTACCCAGTCAACAGATCAAGGCTTGATCCATCACCATTTTTTAGCTCACTGCACCATCCCAGCTCAGAACCTGGCTACATGCAAATTAGTCTGTCCCTGTCCCAGTGCATCATGGGAACAGGGCAAACCAAACTACCAAGCCAATTCTTTCACTGGGAAGGAAACAAGCTTCCGGGGACCGGTTTCTGGCAGGATTCAAGCAAGCCGGGCCGACGAAATGCCAGAAACCGGTCCCCGGAAGCTTGTCTCCTTTCTGGTGAAGAATTGGCTTGGTAGTTTGGTCTGCCCTGTTACCATGATGCACTGGGCCAGGGACAGACTAATTTGCATATAGCCAGGTTCTGAGCTGGGATGGGGCAGTGAGCTAAATAACGGTGATGGATCAAGCCCTGATCTTTCGACTGGGTAAGAGTGGTCTGCTTAATTCAGACACTCTGTTCATCACCACCCCCTTTTCTGAATCGTTTTTGGCCACAATAGGTGTGGCAGGGTATACTCAGACATGAGTCCCTTGCTCACTGCTCCATCAGGATTCAAGCAAGCCGGGCCGACGACGGCTGAAATGCCAGAAACCGGTCTCCGGAAGCTTATCTCCTTTCTGGTGAAGAATTGGCTAGGTAGTTTGGTCTGCCCTGTTCCCATGATGCACTGAGCCAGGGACAGATTAATTTGCATATAGCCAGGTTCTGAGCTGGGATGGGGCAGTGAGCTAAATAACGGTGATGGATCAAGCCCTGATCTTCCGACTGGGTAAGAGTGGTCTGCTTAATTCAGACACACTGTTCATCACCACCCCCTTTTCTGAATTGTTTTTGGCCACTATAGGTGTGGCAGGGTATACTCAGACATGAGTCCCTTGCTCACTGCTCCATCAGGATTCAAGCAAGCCGGGCCGACGACAGCTGAAATGCCAGAAACCGGTCCCCCGAAGCTTGTCTCCTTTCTGGTGAAGAATTGGCTTGGTAGTTTGGTCTGCCCTGTTCCCATGATGCACTGGGCCAGGGACAGACTAATTTGCATATAGCCAGGTTCTGAGCTGGGATGGGGCAGTGAGCTAAATAACGGTGATGGATCAAGCCCTGATCTTTCGACTGGGTAAGAGTGGTCTGCTTAATTCAGACACTCTGTTCATCACCACCCCCTTTTCTGAATCGTTTTTGGCCACTATAGGTGTGGCAGGGTATACTCAGAAATGAGTCCCTTGCTCACTGCTCCATCAGGATTCAAGCAAGCCAGGCCGACGACGGCTGAAATGCCAGAAACCGGTCCCCGGAAGCTTGTCTCCTTTCTGGTGAAGAATTGGCTTGGTAGTTTGGTCTGCCCTGTTCCCATGATGCACTGGGCCAGGGACAGACTAATTTGCATATAGCCAGGTTCTGAGCTGGGATGGGGCAGTGAGCTAAATAACGGTGATGGATCAAGCCCTGATCTTTCGACTGGGTAAGAGTGGTCTGCCTAATTCAGACACTCTGTTCATCACCACCCCCTTTTCTGAATCGTTTTTGGCCACAATAGGTGTGGCAGGGTATACTCAGACATGAGTCCCTTGCTCACTGCTCCATCAGGATTCAAGCAAGCCAGGCCGACGACGGCTGAAATGCCAGAAACCGGTCCCCGGAAGCTCGTCTCCTTTCTGGAGAAGAATTGGCTTGGTAGTTTGGTCTGCCCTGTTCCCATGATGCACTGGGCCAGGGACAGACTAATTTGCATATAGCCAGGTTCTGAGCTGGGATGGGGCAGTGAGCTAAATAACGGTGATGGATCAAGCCCTGATCTTTCGACTGGGTAAGAGTGGTCTGCTTATTTCAGACACTCTGTTCATCACCACCCCCTTTTCTGAATCGTTTTTGGCCACTATCGGTGTGGCAGGGTATACTCAGACCTGAGTCCCTTGCTCACTGCTCCATCAGGATTCAAGCAAGCCGGGCCGACGACGGCTGAAATGCCAGAAACCGGTCCCCGGAAGCTTGTCTCCTTTCTGGTGAAGAATTGGCTTGGTAGTTTGGTCTGCCCTGTTCCCATGATGCACTGGGCCAGGGACAGACTAATTTGCATATAGCCAGGTTCTGAGCTGGGATGGGGCAGTGAGCTAAATAACGGTGATGGATCAAGCCCTGATCTTTCGACTGGGTAAGAGTGGTCTGCTTAATTCAGACACTCTGTTCATCACCACCCCCTTTTCTGAATCGTTTTTGGCCACTATCGGTGTGGCAGGGTATACTCAGACATGAGTCCCTTGCTCACTGCTCCATCAGGATTCAAGCAAGCCGGGCCGACGACGGCTGAAATGCCAGAAACCGGTCCCAGGAAGCTTGTCTCCTTTCTGGTGAAGAATTGGCTTGGTAGTTTGGTCTGCCCTGTTCCCATGATGCACTGGGCCAGGGACAGACTAATTTGCATATAGCCAGGTTCTGAGCTGGGATGGGGCAGTGAGCTAAATAACGGTGATGGATCAAGCCCTGATCTTTCGACTGGGTAAGAGTGGTCTGCTTAATTCAGACACTCTGTTCATCACCACCCCCTTTTCTGAATCTGTCAAAGTTTCTCAGCACCTGAGTGGTAAAATTGCATGAAAAAAATACAGAATGCCACATTGAACAAACTGTGTAATGCAAAGTTTGAACTGTATGAGCCACCCTAATGGCAAGCTGATAACAAAGAGTCAAGAAATGCTGAAATAAATAACTGAGAACTGTCAAGAGCTAAAGAGAAAAGAATCTTTGAATGGAAAGAAGAATATTCGTGGTGCAGAAAACTGCTGATACTATCCGTGTGTGCATTACATTGCTCTGCCCAGGGTTGGAAATAGAATCTGAACTTTCCACCAGTTGGCCCAGAAAATATTTCTTGGAAAAAAAAGCAATCTATTTAACGATCCTTCTGACTGTAGGGGATGAACTTGTGGATGATCTTTCTTGAATACTTGCTATATTGACTTTCTTTTTCATTACTATGGTTTTATTGAACTGCAAGTCTTCAACAATTTTTGTTTTTTTTAGCTTGAACTTTGATTGAGGTGAAACTGCTGTTTGATTGTTTCAAATGTTTACTTTCTTTCTGAAATTCCCCATTGACTGATATATGCATTGGACATAAACTATAGACATTTTTGAAAAAGAACATTTTTGTGCATCGTTTTTAAGAGACTAACCCCCAGATGCATTAAGCATCCATTTTGCGATTCCTTATTAGCGAAAAATAAGGCTTCGCTAATAAGGAATAGCAAAATGCAATGCATGAAGAACTTGCTTAAAAAATAGCGATTTCTTAAAATTCCTTAATTGCGACTCGCAAATTGCGAGTCACAATTAAGGAATACCTCCCCATTCATTCCTATGGGCCTACAGGCCCATAGGAATGAATGGGAAGACAATCTCAATTTGCGATTCTCAATTAGAGAATCGCAAATTGAGATTGCAATTTCAAGGGTGCCGGGGTGTCAAAAGGACACCCTGTTGCACCCCTGAAATCTGCATAAGGGTAGATCTTGCACACATCTTGCACACACATGCCCTAAGGGCATGTTTGTGTATAAAATGGAACTTTAAAAAATGCGCTTTAGTTTTTACAAATTACCATGAAGTTCAACTTCACGGTAATTTGCTCCCCCTATTAGCGAAATCGCTATTTTTTTTTAACTTGAATGCATTGAATTTAAGGAATCTCAATTTGAGATTCCTTAAATGCAATAGCAATTTAAGTAATCGCAATTTTGCGATTTCTTAAATTGCGGTTTTTGCATTTGGGATGATGCATCCCAAATGCAAAAACACCGGTCGCAAAGGGGCAGATTCTGAGAATCTGCCCCTTTGCGAGCGGTTTTTAGCTTGATGCATCTGGGCCAATATAGTTAAAGACTTTGTTGATTTTTGGAAGCCAAACATGGAGGAAGAACGCCCGGATATTCAACACCCTGCTTCAAGAGAGACTAAACATAAATGGCCATTAATTTATTTGGCAGCAAGTTTATCTAGTGTTATGAGTATTTGTGTAATAGCTTGGTTCCTACATGTGAAATTTCCTATGCATACACCTGTATGCCCAATACCTACACCTGAACATTATTATTTTACTTTTTCACTGTTACATGAGAAACATAGGTTTTCTTACCAGAACAATTCATTTATTCAAATGTTGCATTATACGCATAGTATTGCTAATATTTTTGATTGCTGGGTGTGTGGATTGTTACTTGCACACCAGGAAAAAGGGGGAACGCCTTTCATACCTCTCCCATTCTCCCACAATGGCTCTTGCACTGCTTGATTTGGAGTTTTTATAAGCAACACATACTAATAAGATTTTTACCTTTGATGTAGGAGGTCTTAATAAAGAGCTAACTATAGCATGTTATCCAGATGATGATGGTAAACCACAGGCAAAAGGATCAGATTTAGAAGGGGAGGAATAAAGTGGTCATGTTGATTATATCAATAAGTATGTTAATGTGTTCTCTTTTATGCTTTCTGTACTCATGAAGTTTTATGTATCTGGAATATATATTTTGTATTATTTAATTAGACAAAGTGTGTTTAGTAGACTCTAAAAGGAGGGACTGTTGAACGGTAAAAAATGTATTCTGTTAAGTTAGACTCTACTCCTCTTCCATTTTGTCTACCAGTCCCCATTTTTGTGTTTCTGCTGGGACTTTCATTAAGTCAGAAGTTACATGTTAACTGGAAAGCTGGTTGTACTTATAATACTTGCATGCCACAGTAAGGAGTCCTACCTTGCTGAAGGGCCAAAGTGTACAGATGTCTAATCTGTTAGCCCTCCAACGCCTGTAACCTCCCTTGCTTGTCTACAAAGATGACGTGTGTAGGGGTTTATCAGAATTCAACAGTTCAGCATGTACGCATTATGTAAAAATGCCAAAAGGGGTTGTGTAAGCATTATGTAACAATATCAAAGTGGTTTCAATGTGGCACTGACAAGTATGAATATTTGAACTTGTACTGTTTAGTTCCCTCCCTCTGGCACTTGCTATGTCTGAGTGATGGGACTCCTCTCATCAGGAAAATAAACTTGTATTTTGTTATCACTGGGGCAAGCAGAAACAAGGACAAAGGAGGGAGGAGTGGTGGGGGGGGGGGAAGCAGGAACACAGACAATGGAGGGAGGATGGAGGTAAGCAACACATACAAGGGAGGGAGGAACACAAAGGGGGAGAAGTTCATGAGGGACCCCAGCTGAAAAAGTTACACCCTGATGGAGTGCATAAACACAAAGTAAAACGTTGTGCCTCAAAAAATGATCCATGTCAAGACACAAGATATACATCCAGGGGAGATACGAACACATGAAAAGGAAGGATGCCTAAGCAGTCAAGCAATAGCAAGCACATGAGAGTGACAAAGAAGCCAACCAATGGTAAGCTGTAGAGGTAAGCCTCTAAGTCCACTGTTATAAAACAAAAGGTCACAAACAGACAGTGCATGCACTGTCTAGGCGACACCTGAACCTTGATTCCTGTACGCCAGACCAATCATCAGTAGTCCAGGACTGGAGAAAATCATGGAGGAGCGAAGAGCTCTCTTTGCTAGGCTTCGGGCCAGGGACCAGAGCATTAGAAGCAGCCTAAATGTACCACTGGTTTCAAGCAAGCCTGGCTGAAGACGGATGAAATTCCAGAAACCAGTCCTCGGAAGCTTGTTTCCGGTCCAGGGAAGGCATGGCTTGGCAGTTCGGGCTGGACTGTTCCCATGAGGCACAGGGTCAGACTGATATGCATATGGCCATGTCTGACCTGGGGTGGCAGAGTGGGCTAAAGAACGGTGATGGATTAAACCCAGATCTGTTGACTGGGTGTGAGTGTTTGATTGGTTCAGATGCTCCGTCCATCACCACCCCCTTTTGTACCACTTTGTTCGCCATAAGTTGGCAGGGTATGCTCAGACGTGAGTCCCTTGCTCACTTTGCCACTAGATTCAACGAAGCCGGGCTGAAGACGGCTGAAATGCCAGAAACCGGTCCTCTGAAGCTTGTTTCCGGTCCAGGGAAGGCATGGCTTGGCAGTTCGGGCTGGACTGTTCCCATGAGGCACAGGGTCAGACTGATTTGCATATGGCCATGTCTGAACTGGGGTGGCAGAGTGGGCTAAAGAACGGTGATGGATTAAACCCAGATCTGTTGACTGGGTGTGAGTGTTTGCATTGTTCAACACCCCGTCCATCACCCCCTTTGGTTTTGCTTTGTCCGGCCTAAGTTGGCAGGTTATCCCCAGACGTGGGTCCCTTGCTCACTTTGCCACTGAGTTCAAGTTAGCCTGGCTGATGACGGCTGATTAGCCAGAAACCGGTCCCAGGATGCTTGTTTCCGATCCAGGAAAGACATGGCTTGGCAGTTTGGGTTGGACTGTTCCCATGAGGCTCAGGGTCAGGCTGATTTGCATATGGCCATGTCTGAACTGGGGTGGCAGAGTGAGCTAAAGAATGATGATGGATTAAACCCAAATCAGTTGACTGGGGGTGAATGGTAAATGTTACCATAATATTGGTCTCCCAATGTACTCTGTCATGAGTTTACAGGGATTCTAGAAATGGGCAGATAGGTCTTTTTTCTTCTAAAATGGTATTGAAATATAAAAAAAGCAAAAAACTCGAATACATCAATGTCCCTGTGTATCCTACAAACAGACATATAATACCTAACTGAAATTTAACACAATAAAAAAGAAAAATACATCCTCACATACATTCTAATCAGAAACCACCCAGTCGAGTTGGAAGAATGCAGCATCACCTAATCATCGTATCGTCCCCCCCCCCATCCTCCAGTCCCCATCCTCTCAGTTCGCAATGTACACCCCCCTATTCAGCATCAGCCACTCTATTCAAGAGAAACAGATGTAATGGTTACCAAATGTCTCTCGGTCGCGAGCTAGTTGACAATTCCTCTGCATCCGTTTCTAAATTTTCTTTACAATACACCAGATACTTCAACTAATGTTCTGCTTTCGGCCTATACCTTCCCCCCCATGTTACTGCCACTCTTCGTGCAGCCATCAACAACACCAGCGGAGTGCACTGGAGATCCATAGCCACCATAGTCTTTAAATTACTCACCACCACTTCCCAAAACTCATACAACTTCTTTGCATCCCCACGCTAAATGCAAACAATCCACATTCTCCTGCCCGCACCGCATACAGGAGTCAGAGTCACACAGGCCAAAGTTATGCAACTGAGCTGGTGTGTAATACACTTGGTGTATATAGTTAAAGTGTATGATGCATAAATTCCCATTCATACTAAGCGTCCCTGTCAATTCACACACATACTTTCAGTCTATCTCCAAGATTGGCTCAGATAGACAGGCCTTCCACCGCTCCCAACTTCTGTCCAGTCCATGTATACATTCATCCTTAATCAGCCTATATAATCTGGAGACCAATGTTTTGTTAGTAGGTGTGGTGAGAGCAAACTGCAGTGATGACAGCGCGGGAGGTTCCAGAGGGTAAGTAGTGTAGTGCACCTTGGCCGCATGCTGCAGTCTGTGCATTGCAACCCTGAACAATAATGACTGATTGCTAATGTAATGAAGAGAGTCCGGGGTGACAAATGACCCATCCGGATATATGTCTTGCATCCGTTGAAAACCCGCCTCCCGAAGTGACGCATCAACGCCGCCTCTGGGATTACAGACATCGCCGCGTGGTGTTCTATATGCATGGCTGGCGCGTATATTGGCAGCTTTTGCGCAAATCTCCCGAACGCCTGCCAGGCCACTATGGTCGCGTCCACTGCATTTATTTCGGTTCTCGGGGTTCTGCATGCCCGATGAGTAATCACGCTGTGCAGTGGAATCGGAGAAGCATCCCCTTCCTCCACGGCAACATGTGGCGTATATGCATGTGGTCTCATCCAGTAATATACATATTGGGCCTGCGCACTTAGATAATAAGCATAAAAATCTGGGGCCCAAAAGCCCACCCGACCATACCCACTTGCAAGCACCGACCATTTCTTACAAGCGCTTTTGCCGCCCCAAACCAGCCGTAGCAGAGCCCGTCAAATGTTCTAAAAGAATCCCATCATTAGTACCACCGGGATGTTAATATACAGGTATAAAAACCGTGGCAAGACCACCATTTTAATTAAGACAATGCGAAATGCCAACGACAGTGGTAGCGAAACCCACATGTCTACCTGCTATTCCAGTCTAGCGTATGCTTTCCCATAATTTTCCAGTATCACTATGTATTGATCCCTGTGAATCCACACTCCAAGATATTTAACAGAGTCTGTAGACCATACCAGCGGGAAGTCCATATCAGGCTGCACAGTAGACTCCGTTAGCGGAATGATGATGGATTTGTCCCAATTGACAAAGAGGCCCGATATGGCGGCCAAATCGAACATACTCCCGGAGCAGTTGCGCCAGCTATCAAGATGGATCACGAACAAACAGCACCATGTCATCCGCGTATAATGAAATAGCTACTGGGCGAAAGTTAAAGTTTAGCGCTGACTCCCTGTGTTATTGCTGAATGACACATGCCAATGGCTCCAATATGATCGCAAAGAGCAGTGGAGATAGCGGACACCCCTGGTGCCTACCCCTCTCTATGTTAAAGGGTTCTGAAGTCATCCCACCCACGCGCATCCTGCCAGTTGGATCCGCATACAGCACCGCTATCCATTGCAAAAATAAGGGTGGGAATCGCAACCGCCGCAGAACAAAGTAAATATATTTCCACTCCACTGAGTCAAACGCTTTTGCAGCGTCCAGCAGTACAGCCGCAGCTGACCTGTTCAGTTCAAGTATGTAGAACATGAAAAAAACAGTCCGGAGGTTATACGACCTGGACCTCTCAGGAATAAAGCACAAGTACAATGATTGCAGTGTAATGGCAATTCAATCAGTGTTTCACCGGGTAGGCAACTAACTCACACCTGCTTGGTATTAAATGCTGGTGAATAACCAATACATTTTTTTAAAACTTCAATACAGTACCTCTTGCACCTTTTTATGGTGAGTAAACGGGGGTGAAAACCTACAATGAGGTATGTTGGCAGTAGTAACAGTGTGGTGTATGAGAATTACAGCAGATGGACAAAAACACAAGCTTGCAAGACTGTCTAAGTTTACCTAGAGTGAATGGAGGCTGACCGGTCGGGTCACAGCACAACAGAGGTTGTTGGGTAGAGCTAAATTCCCATCACACGTGATAGGGCAACATTTTAAAGAAGGCCGGAATGTTCCAGTTGCATATATGCTCCAAGCCTAGATGGAGGGGAGGGGTTGAGATCCGGCATATTCCTTTTATTTTGACTTTTACCACCCAGCCTGATCGCAGGCCACGCCCAGGTGCATTAGGTCACGCCCCTAACACCGCCTATAAGCAATGTGCTTTCCACGTCCGCGCAGCGGACGGGCGCAGCGGGCGCGCCGTTTGCGCGCCGAAGGCCCGCCTAAGGCAGGCCCGTCTGGGCCCGTTCGGGCCCAGCCGGCCTCAGGCCTAGTCACTATGCCCAATTCTCCTGCTGGTCGCCTCTCGTATCCCAGAGACAGGCTCCTTGCACTTAACCCACCGAAAAACCCTAAGTGTAACTACACCCATACAGGAGGAAAACCCTTTATCAATTGTGACCTCTGCAATCCGGCGACTACCGTCGACAAACGCCAGGGCCTACAGCTCGGCCTCCTCAACTGCAGGTCCCTCCCTAAGCACTCTCACGAAATCAATCTTTTGATATATCACCACGCCATCGATATATTGTTCCTCACGGAAACGTGGATCACCCCTTGCTCTGACTCTGATATTGTCAACGTTCTTCCGGCTGGCTACCAAATGCACACCCAGAATAGACCTCTCGGCAGAGGAGATGGCCTGGCAATAATCTATAAAGATCAATTCTTTTGTAGAACCAACGACGGTAATATAGATAACTGTGAAAGTTGCCACTTTTTCTTACAGATATCCCCTGTATCCTCCCTCTCTGGTTTACTGATATACCGTCCGCCGGGACCCCCAGCCAAATTCCCCAACGCTCTTGTTGACACAGTCATCCAGATGGCAACCACTACTCCCAACTTTTTAATCCTGGGGGATCTGAACCTTCACCTATTTGACCCCAAGGATACAATTGCCTCTGATCTTCTCCTCGACCTCATGTCCTATGACATCCGACTAGTGAACTCAGAGCCCACCCATGAAAAAGGACATCTCCTTGACCCCATCCTCACCAACATCTTTGACCTCAAAACCCACTCCCCCCTTCCCCTTCCATGGACCGACCATTTTTTTTATACCCATTCATTGGTATGTCCCTGTCCCTCTCATCCTTCCGCAGAAAACCCGGGTCACCGATCGGCATTGGCACAAACTTTCGCCAGAAGACTGGACCACTACTCTCAGGGCCACTCTTCCCTCCCCGGCCTCCGACCCAGTTACTGCAGACAGTCAATTCAACACCTGGCTCACTCATTCTCTGGACGATCTCCTTCCTAAAACCACCAGTTTAAAACGAGTCAAAAGAGTGAACCCGGCTCCCTGGTACACTCCAGACCTCATCCTTTTGCGTAAGGAGTGCAAAAGAACAGAACGCTTATGGAGAAGGGATAAATCCACTAGTAAAAAAGCTGCTTTTCGCACCTCCTTACAAAATTACAAACTCGCCCTTCGCAATGCCAAAAGCACTTTTTATGATGAAAGGATAAAAAACTCCTCCTGTTCTGCCAGGGAAACCTTCATCATTTTAAAGGAATTACTCAAAGCCCCAGAGCCACGACCTGAGAAACCTCCAGACCCACAAACCTCGGAAGAGAAATGTCTCAATTTAGCCAAATTCTTCAATGAGAAAATTCAAAAAATCCTCACCTCCCTACCCCCTGTCGACCTTAGTCTCAACTATGAGAGCGATGCCAATCAGGACCCAGTCATCCCCCACCTAAACTCCCTTGGCCCAGTAACTATCAAAGAGGTTACAACGACGCTAGCTACTATCAAAAGCGGCTCCATCAGTGATCCATTGCCCCTACGCATTCTAAAAAAAAGTGGCCCCTACGATAGCCCCCCCCCCCTTACGGACCTCATCAATTCATCACTGCTCCAGGGAATAGTCCCCCCAGCTGGAAAGCGGCTGTTATCAAGGCGCTCCTCAAAAAACCTTCACTTGACCCCCTTGACTTAGCCAATTATAGGCCAATCTCCCTCCTCCCTGGAATAAGTAAGAATACTGAAAAGCTAGTCAACAAAAAGCTATCGCAGTTCCTCGAGTCCAACAACTTGCTCAGGAACTCGCAAACTGGATTTCGACCAGGTCAGGGCACAGACATCGCCCTGCTCGCCGCAGTGGAGGAGGCCAGAATCATCCTGGATGCAGGAGGATCAGTGACAGTGATCCTCCTGGACCTCAGTGCGGCCTTCGACGCTGTTAACCACCGGGTCTTAATCCAGCGACTTAAAAGCATCGGGGTGGAGGGCACTGCCCTGGCATGGTTTGCATCATTTCTAGACCACCGCTCCTTCCAGGTCTGGGAGAACGACTCCCGCTCCCCTGCAACCCCCCTCCAGTGTGGAGTGCCCCAGGGCTCGTCGCTTAGCCCGACATTGTTTAATGTCTATATGTCCACACTGGAGGAGGTGGTTATTCCGTTCGGAGTCAAAATCATCAGCTACGCAGATGACACGCAATTAGTGGTGTCTCTGTCTCATCCCAACCAGGAACCATCTAACCTCTACAGTTGTCTTTCAGAAATCCAGGGATGGATGAATTGCTCATCACTGAAACTCAATGGATCAAAAACAGATATCCTAATCCTTGGCCAAAAAGGGACTTCCCTTCCCCCCAACATCTGGCCCCCCTGTCTGGGTGAACCTCCAGCCCCCAAAGCTGAGATTAAAATCCTTGGTATTTGGTTAGAAAAAGATCTGTCCTTCAAGACCCAGGCTCAAAAAACCACTGGGATTTGCTTTGGGCCGCTTAAATCTGTCAGGAAAATCTTGCCCTTGCTCCCTCCCGCCTCCCAGAAACTGCTCATCCACGGCCTCATCCTCTCAAGGCTGGACTATAGCAATGCCATATATCTGGGGGCCCCCGAAGCAACCTTCAATAAATTGCAAAGGATCCAGAACGCCGCGGCACGGATCCTTACCAACACTCCGGCCAGATCATCGGCCAGACCAGCTCTGAAGTATCTCCACTGGCTCCCAGTGAGAGAGCGAGTCCAATTCAAGGCTCTCTGCCTGTCCCATAAACTCCTGCAGGACAAAGGCCATCCTCAAGAAATTCATCAGGCCCTACAAAGCCGCAAGATCTCTTCGCTCTGACCATAAACATCTTATTACGACCTCCAGAATGAAGAGGGCACGCACTGGCGGACGACGTTTTTCGGTGAACGCGGCCCGCTTGTGGAATGCCTTCCCCTCCAAACTTAGGATGGAGCCAGATTACCTCCGGTTCAGAAAATCTCTGAAAACCCACCTTTTCCCTTGATCCTCCCCCTTACATGATCCTCTTCAGTGTCCGGATCTTAGCGCTGGGATGCCTACGGGTTACTACGCGCTTTACAAAACCTTAAATAATAATAATAATAATTTTATTAAAGAAATCTTAACATTATGCTAATAATGGTACTATAAACAACCCATCTAAACCACGGCAACACACTTCTATGTGGGAATGAGATGTAATTCAAGCAGACGCTTATAGTCCTGTTTTACGTTTTCTGTTTCACACAGTTGCTTCATTAGTATCCTGTTGGTTACTGTGTGCCGCTTCCAATCTTGAACCTAAGTCTCACATTACTTAGCAGCGTCCTGGACACCATCTGTCGTTACAAACGACTGTGGAGCGCATCTATTTAATATCGTCATTTGTTTATTTCACCTTCCAATTCCTATTGTCGGGTCTTCTAGGGGAAAATCTAATTACATGGAATCAAGATAATCCTGTCCGCCAGGCTGAGCATCCGCGAAAGCAAAACATTACACACCCTGTTTGTTTGAGCTGGGTCACAGAGCCTCTGGCAGCATAAATTACATATATGTACATATTCAACATTTACAACATGTTTAAAAGAAAATACTGCAGCAAAAAACACCCGAAAACAGGTATTACTGAAAGCATAAAGCTTGTCTGGATCTCCTGAGGCACATCTGTGAATTAGACAGTAAACCGGATCAGAGATGGCTTTGTCTGCTTGACGCTAATTGAGGTAGCAGTGTCGGCACATGGCTCCTGCCAGAAACACAGCACGAAAAACAAGCTCGCCTGATGAAAGTATTTTATGCAAAGATTTATGCTACGCTAGGTTTTGAAGCAACTGCGGTATCCTGCGGAGCTTTTAATATTCAGATTCGCCGATTTAATCTGCTAATCAAGGAAATACAATTCTGTTTGAATAACCTCGCACACTGTGCAAAATCAGCAGGACTCGGGCGTAAAACGTGAACTTCTAATAAATATTTGGGACACAAAAAACAAATCAGGAAAATGCAGATAATTAGGAGGATATAAGGCCAAAGGAACGTGATCTCTTAAGTGATGTGCAATCAATATTGGGACACACAGAAAAGCACAATTCACGCCTAGGGACATTTTTGTAGAAAATAAGTGGAAAATAGTGTTTAAAAGCAACTTAGGTCAATAAAGTTTACCAGATCTATGCGGGATTTGCAAACTTCGTCCAAATATGTTTTTGAAAAGGTAGAATTTAGAAGCCACCTCTACTAGTGATACTATTAAACTGTAAACATGTATGAACACGACAGCAAACCGAGAAAAGGGTCCAAATAAGCCAAAAACACACAGTAACATCTACACTCATAAGGAAGGTTAAAAGGATCGGATGTTCTACTTCTTATAGTGCAATTCATTATCTTGCATGTCCTAGCGAGGGACCGCAGAGTATTCCTTTAATACATGAAATATCATATCCAACTTTATTACTTAGTAGATGTCCTTATATAACATGCACACTACCTCGAACGAAGGTGTTTTGGAACCAGTGGTGGTGGAGCAATTTTCAGAGAGAGGGTGATGCCATCGTTGTTATATCACTGAAGTCATAGGGATTGTGAAACATCTGCTTGTCACACACAGAACAAGTACAGCAAATGAGCCATGCCAACACAGCAATAGAGTGGTAAAAGAATGTGGTGTGCAACTAGTGGTGCATTTGGAGCACACTGTTGTGAATAAATTACTTAATGTGAGAAATTGGGTTACTAGTTGAGAGGGGTGGAATCCTACTCAAGCAACAACCAAAATCCTTGTCAGAGTGATGCACAAGCAAACCCCAAATTGACCTGTGCTCAACCCTCTGGTACCTTGGTAGAGAGCATTCAGACTTAAATTATAGGCGATGAGTAAAGTATTTATGCAGCACGTAAAAAATGTATAACGTGAAAACACACCGCAACAAAAATGCCATAGCAATTTAGAAGAATAGAACACATTTTAATAAATAAAACCAAGACCAAAACAACAAAAATAAAATCAATAAAACTGGAGACATGCAAGCTTGAAGAGTTCAGTGAAAATAGCACCAAAAAGCACAAAGTGCCAACAGTGCATATCTCGCCGTGCTAGACCAGGACAAAATCACAAGTTCAAGCCTACCGCGATGGAGCCCAGGCCGGCAACAGGGATCCAGCTAGACCTGCTGAACAAGAATTGTCCTTGTTGAAGATCACTGCAAGGTCCTGAGTCGAGGATGCATCGCGCAGCCGAGGCAGCACTTCGGTTCTGAGGAGCTGCGAGGCGGCAATGCGAGTTCCTGCATTATCGTCTTCGAAGCGATGCGAAGTCCAGCATCAAGGATGCATTGCACAATCGAGGCGATGTTTGGTCCCGAGGAGCTGTGAAGCTGCGATGAGAGTACCTGCTTAATCGTCGAAGCTTAGCACAGCAGTCGTTACAATGCGGGCTGTGAGGTCTATGCGGAGTCCTCTCCATGGGGGAATCCTTGCAGAAGAGAAGGCTGAGCAGTGAACTCTGCTCTGTTTGCAGAGTTTGCAGAGTTTTCTGTACTCCGTGCTACGCGGAGCTCACTGAGAGTAGAAAACTCCACTCTGCATAGTGCAGCAGAGTTTTTTTCCCCGCTCACGAGCGGTTTTTACCCGAGCGGCAGGAAGATCAGCATGAATGGCAGTTTGCACTGCACTCCGCCACTTGCGGATCTCTGCAGAATTTTTTTGTCACTTCGCGGAGTTCTGTGTAGCGAAACTTTGCAAACTACGCCCAGGCCTGCAGCAGAGACGATGCATCAGTTCTGCTTGACTCACTGATGGGCTGGCAGTGAACATTCAGGACAACTTTCAAGGGTCCAGTACTGAGGTTGCACCACTTGGCAGGATAAGACTCACAGATGGAAGAGTCCAGGTGCTGGGTTCAAGGTTGGTGAAGTCTTCTGTCCCTGAGACTCTAGTCAGGAGGCCAGCCAACAAACCAATGGAGTCACTCTGGGGTCCTGTGTTCAACAGATGCAGGTCCTGTCCTTCTCACCCAGGCAAGAGAGCAGTAGGCAGAAGGGCAGCACAGCAGGGCAGCAGTCCTTCAGAACAGCAGCCCAGCAGAGGAGCTGTCCTCTCAGTTCCACAGCAGTCCTTCTTCCTGGCAGAGCCCACAGGTCCAAAAGTGTATTGAAGAGTTGGTGTCTGGGGTCCAATATTTTTCCTAGGCCTTTCTTTAAAGTCAGAGACGCTTCTAGAAGTTTCCCTTTGAATTGCACAGTCATCCTGCCTTTTCTGTTCTGGCAACAGACTAAGTACAGGGAGGATGCAACCCTTTGTGTGGAGGTATGCCACACACTATTCAAGTGTAAGTAGGGATGTGCCCAACTCAGTCCTCCCATTCTGTCAGTAATAGCCCATCTAGGCACACCTAAGATCTATATCGTGTGTGGCTGCCTAGGAGGAATACATAAAGCCCAGTTGCCAGCTACACCCAGTCATGTGACCCAGTGACAAAGTGCAGACACTAAATGGCTAAGCCAAGAGAACAGCAACTTTCTAAAAGTGCCATTTTCAAAATTGTAAATTAAAATCCGACTTCATTGTGAAAGAGGATTTTTCATTGCAATTCCAAAACACCAAACACGAACTGGTCCAACTCCCATTTGGAAATTATCACTAATTACTTGTAATAAGGTAACTCCAATGCTAATCTATTGGATAGGTAGGCCTTGAATTAGTGAAAAGAATGTGAGAGTTTTTCACTACCACAACATGTAAAGTAAAATGTACATGTCCCACTTTTTAAATATACTGCACCCTACCATCTGGGCTGTCCAGGGCCTACTCTAGGGGTGATGTGCATGCATTAAAAAGGAGGTTTAGGCCTGGCAAAAGGTTGATTTTGCCATGTTGAAGAACCGGGTTTTAGAACCCAGCGGCGCCAGGGGCACGCCCAAAGTCTTTGGGTTCACCTGTCTTAGAATACAGAGACACGGGATACTTCTCGGTGACGTCAAAGATCAAATTTATTGGCTGCAACCAGGAACAGAAGTCTACGAAGTACCACCCAAGATTCGTCAGAGACTGCTCAATTTTCGTATAGCGAGACATCGTCTTTTATGCCAAAAATCACATTCCGGACAAACACCCACTAGTTACAATTTTTCCAATCATAGGCATCATTACAAGAGGTATCGCATGACAACAAACCCACTTTTCAGTTGTCCAGCCCACCATTAATTACACGGGAAAGCCCAACATTCTTTCTCGAACAGGCCGGACAAACCCATAATAAAGGACCACAACTCATATCATAAAGAAGCCATAAACGAAGGAACAGAAACAGATGAGAAGTAGGATAAGGGGTGTGTGCGTGCATACCAAACTTTACAATCTCCTGTGCTCCGATCCTTAATCTTGATCAGCTACCGGACAAGGAATTTGCTTAGCAAGGTCAGCTTCAGGCAACGAGGTCAGTTCACCCGGGTCATCTAGGAGTCAGCACAAACTCAAGCTAACGTGTACGTGTACTAAAGACTCATTCGGCCGTAGTCATCGGCCTATGTGAGGGCAACCACAAAATGGCTGCCATGCACAAAATGGAACCCGAGGGTTCAGAACGAAATCCCTAAATACGTAGTGACTCCATCAGTCTAACATGATGAAAACACTCGTACTTGCCGCACTCACTAGTTACGGTTCGCTACTATCAAATTCGTAATCAAACCATGACCTTTATGTAACGGGTTCAGAATTCACAGAACCTCAGACCGTCCTTTTGCCCTTACATAGGCAATAACCTAAACTCACGTCAATCTCAATCTAGGTCTATATTCATCAGATCATCAAGATGCTGCTGGAGCATGATCCTATTACTTAGTACCTCTTTCGAGACAGGTCTCCTTGCACACGTAGTAGCACAAATGCCACATATAGCAGGAGCACACTGTACACAAAGACAGAACAGGAAAAGAATTGCTAAAGCCATCCCAATGATCATCAGAATCTTCCATCCCCAAGTGGATAACAATTCCCAAAACCATCCCATCAACGACCAATCTCCTTCGTCCACATGTACAGACTCGGAGATCTTATGTAGCTTGGAAATGGCCTGGTACACTGTCGGAGCATTGTCTGGAATGAAAACGCAGCAGCTTGATTGGATCAATTTGCATACCCCTCCTCTATCTGCAAGTATGACATCTAACGCAACACGATTCTGCAACGTCATAAGACGATCCGATTGGAGCTCAGCAGTCAAATTACTAAGGGCACCAGTAGTCTCAACTATGGCGGACTTAACCACTCTCGTCAATTGCCGTATGTTCCTACTGTTAACCATAGGTCCCCAAAATGGTAGGAAACCCTTGAGAAAGTCTCCCACTTCTTGTCCTGCAGTATCTTCCTTACTGAAGACACCTCTAACTATTCTCGTTCTGTGGTAATCTGCGGCTGAAGTATACGTGGGGGGCAACAGATACGAAACATAACATGTTCCCGAAAAATCAGGGGGCAACCATGTATATGCTCTATCATGGCAAACAAAATACGTACCCTTAGCTGCTAAAAACGGTGGGGAAGTCTGGGACGCAAAAACATACGTCTCAGTACAAACACTCTTCCCTAACTGAGCTCTCGGATTCTTGCCACTACCTTGCAGACAAAAATGACCACAATGGGGTACGATCCAAATCGGAGAGGACCTTTTCCTTAGCTGCTTTTCACTCAGACTAACACCATATCCAGTCACGTTCCATCCAATATAAACTAGTGTCTCATCTTTGGGATTACTCTCATAAGAATCGATACCTCTAATCATATCCTCTATTCCCTTCACTAGAGCACTATTACTCGGATTATCTTTCATAGAACGCAGGGGATAGACTTCATGGGCATAAATAAACATCGTCCCATATGCCCATACAGACCCATTATAGCTGAATGGCAGAACCAAATAAGGGATACCTTTATCCGTAGTATGAGGCATAGGTCCACTCACCCGACAATTAGTGGTGTTCACTACCAACTGATGCTGATGCAGGAGTTGCACAAAGAAATTATTACCGAATTCCAATCTTCTAATAGATTCATGTTCAGATAAAGGATGAAAAGAATGCGAAGAAATAGTAGTAGGAAAAGACATAGGTTGTGTGGTGGGTGTAAACATCACTTGGAAAGAAAAGACAATCCAACCCACCATAAACATCGTCATGCTAAGTAGCATTAAAAGACACGTTATCAAAAAACATTTGCTACTCATTAGTTTACACAGTCTCGTCTTAAAGTTCATTTCTACAACAGCTCTCTCGATCTCTAAAACTCCATCCTCTAACCGTGCTGTTCGCGGCAGTTGGTTCATTTCGCTCAGGTGTACGTCTGTGAGTCCAGGGAACACCCTAGAACAAACCAGAACCATCGACCTTGTGTCTACACGGCTTGACACTCCAAGTCTTGATACCGCGACCCTACAGCTGAACCCGGATGGCGTTTCAAAAATGAAAAATAGGTCAAAACAGCTTTTTGGATGAGAGAGCGTAACTTTCTAAAAGCAAAAAAGAAATTCATTTTTTATTTGTCCATTGTTTCTCGGTCGTAGATTATAGCGGCCTCTACCAGGCAATGTCTGATCACGAAACAACAACTCAGACTCAGTGGTGTCCAATCGCAAAGATGGTGACACAGCTTCTTGCAAAATATCGTCGTCCTCACACTCAGAGCTTGTTCCAATCAAACGTGGGTCACTGAATGGAACGAATCTCGGCACAGTCTCAGTCTCTGAATCGCCAACACCTTCACGGATCCACTGGTCGTACGGCAGAGGTAAAGATACCCTCTTACAATGTATGCCGTGGATCCAATTCTTTTTGCGGTGGACTCTTACTGCAGTACGCGTTGACAGAAGCACCTGATAGGGACCCAACCAGCGGGGCTGATCATTCTTTGTCCGCTGGAAGTTACGAACAAGCACCCACGAACTAGGGTCAATGGCGTGTCCTGGATCTTCAGATGCTTGTGGAAGTGTACCGTGAACCTGTTGGTGTTAAACACACAATTTAGCCATCAAATCATACAAATAGTCAATCAGCACAGGATATTCAATGTCCCTAAACTTTGTTGGCCTCTGCACTCCCCATACGTTGGCCGGGCGGCCAAAAATAATCTTGTATGGGCTAAGACCAATTCGGGAGTGCACTGTAGTTCTTGTTGACAAAAGTGCCAACGGCAAGGCATCGGGCCATTGGAGACCAGAACTCGCCTGAATCTTGGCTAACTTCAGCTTCAGAGTGCCATTGTAGCATTCGACTAGGCCAGCTGATTGGGGATGATTTGCAGCATGAAATTTCTGCCTAATGGCCAAACCTTCACACACTCTCTTCATGACTTGACCCACAAATTCACTTTCGTTATCACTCCACACCATCCTTGGCAAACCAAACCTAGGGAAATATTCCTTGAGTAGGGCTTTGGCTGTGGACAAGGCAGTATTATCTTTCAGGGGGTAAGCCTCTACCCATCTAGAAAAGGCACAAACAACCACAAGGACGTACTTTAAATTGTTGCATCTCTCCATATGGATAAAATCCAATTGCAACACCTCGAACGGATACGTCGGAGGTGAAAAGTGACCAGCTGGAGTTGGGGTTCCCTTGCCAGGATTATACATCAGACAAACCATGCAATTCTTAACCAGATTCTCCGCACACTTAGGAATTCCAGCATTCTGCCACACTAGAGCCAACAGCTTACAAATCCCTTTCACACTAATGTGAGCCATTCCATGTGCCATTGTAACCACGACAAGCACATACGCATCAGGTAACAACCATCGACGATGCTCTGACATCTCAACCCAACAACCAGTCGCATCCATCATTCCCGTACTCTCTCTCCATACACTCAATTCTTTCTCAGTAGCTTCAGCCTGAATTAACTTCACACTTTCTATCGTATCCTCGCACATTCCTCTATCCGGAACCCATCTTGCTGGACCCGCAACATACATTTGACTCATCACATCTTTCGCCGACTCTTTCGCAACTTCATCCGCAAACGCATTACCACGACCAACATCGGTAACCTTCTTATGTGCACTGCGTTTCATGATCGCAACTTGCGTCGGCAACGTAAGTGACTCAAGAAGTTCATTCACGAACTGTCTATGCTGAATCTTCGTACCATGAGACGTTAGGAATCCACGCTCCTTTAACAAACGCCCAAAACTATGGGCAACACCAAACGCATACTGACTATCGGTATACACGGTCACTCTCTTTCCCTTCGACATCACACACGCTTTCGTCAGTGCAATCAACTCTGCTGCTTGAGCTGAATTCTGTGGCACACGCACAGTTTCAACAATCGTATGTAAAGTCGTAACCGCATACGGTGCAGTTGTATCGCCATTCGGAAGCTTAAAGCATGAACCATCCACCCATAAGGTAGCATCAGACTTCACAAGAGGAGTGTCTTTCAAATCAATTGTACCCTTCGTTTCTTCCTTTGTCCTGAGGAAGCAATCATGCTGTTCTTGAACATCTGTCTCTACAGAAATCGGCAACAACGTAGCTGGATTCAACATGTTGCATCGCTTTATATGCACATGACTCGCCACAAGTGTCAACTCGTAACCTGACAACCGAGCACTAGTCAAGTGCTGGGTCTTCGTCCTGTTTAATAAAGTATCCACTGCATGTGGAACCATCACAATCAACATATTATCCATCACCAAACCAGCAGACTGTCGGATAGAAACAGCCGCTGCCGCTGTAGCTCTCAAACAACTCGGCAACACTCTAGCAACCGGATCTAAAGTCGACGAGAAATACGCACACGGACGCTGTTTATCGCCGAACTGTTGAGTCAAAACTGACCATGCACAACCCTCTCTCTCGTGAACATAGAGTGTAAAAGGCTTACTGTAGTCGGGGGTACCCAACACAGGAGCCAAACACAATGCATTATGCAATTCAGAAAAACTTTTCTGGCATTCGTCAGACCAAGGAAGAGGATTTGGAGTATCCTTAAGAGTAAGTGCTAACAACGGTTTCGCAAGTAATGAAAAATTTGGAATCCATTGTCTACAGTATGAGGTAATACCCAAGAAAGCTAGCACTTCTCTCTGAGTGTTTGGCACAGTCATTTGCGCAATCGCTTGAATTCGTTCTGGGGTCAACCTTATTCCCTCCTTCGACAAGAGATGAACTAAGTAGGTCACTTCTTGACGGCAATACTGCAACTTCGAAAGTGACACTTTATGATGAAGGTCAGACAAATGTTGCAACAAAGAAAGAGTAGCTTATTTACAAATCTCCTCATCGTCAGCAGCAACTAACAAATCATCCACATATTGATTTAGAGCGGCACCATCAGGCAAAACAATTGCATCAAGCTGTGTTTTCAAAGCTTGACTATAGATGGAGGGACTTTCACAATACCCTTGAGGAGCGCGCTTAAACCGGAAGCTTCGGCCTCCTAAAGAGAAGCCAAAAATGTCTCTGCTCTCCTCGGCAATCAGGATACTGAAGAAAGCATTCTTCAGATCTATCACCGAAAACCAAGTAGCTGAAGCAGGAATCATAGTCAGTAAAGCAGTAATATCCGGAACAACAGGAAACTGTGGCACAACAATCTTATTCACTTCTCGAAAATCGATCACAAACCTATACACAGGCGGCTGAGAAGAGTCAGTACGCTTCAGAACAGGCAAAACAGGACTATTACACACATTACCTCGCGTTTCTTCAATCACCCCTTTCTCAATCAGATCATAAATGATCGCCAAAAGTACTCTTTCACCATCGCAAGAGATCCTATATTGGGGAATACGTGGCAATCTAGCATGTGCTTTAAGCATCACAACATAAGGTGGAATCTCCAAAAGACCCACATCATTAGGACCAGTAGCCCAAAGAGTATCAGGGAGACAACGCAATTCCAGTGGAAGCCGATCTTTAGACAGATACATCGGAGAAATCACTTTCTTACCCAATGTAAGCTGTACTTCCGTAGGAGAACAATGCAATGTCGCATACAATCTTTTCAACAAATCCAAACCCAACAAATTCTCAACACAACCTGTCGTTAAAATATGGGGTGCTTCCAATTCACAAGGCCCTATAGAAAGAGACAAAGGACTAGAAACCGGATTACGAACTGGGGCGCCAGAGAATCCTACCGAAACATTTGTTAAGCCAGACAAAGGTGCGCCAGGGAGTTTAGAGTGCATGATAGAATTCTTCGCTGCACCAGTATCCAAAAGAAAAGGCTCTATCACACCCGATGTAACTACTGCAACATAAGGTCCACTCTGGTCTACTGGAACTGACACTACTCCCTCTCTTTGTCCATGGCTGTCCTAACAATCATTACTGTCAGCATTCTCACCCTCAACATAATAGTCATCAGCATAGTACTGAGTCGACTGACCAGTTGCACCTTTCTGTTGATCGAAACAATTCATAGAATTCTGTGGAGGAAAAGAACGGCCATTCTGGGGGAACACACCACGTCCCCTACCTCTAGGAGCTTGCTGAACACCTCGACCTCTCACACCAAACGCACCATTCGTACGTTGCAACAGGACCGGACAACTATACTTAAAATGCCCTTCTTCGTTACAATACGCACACTGATTAGGGCCAACGGGAATTCGTTGCTGAAGAGACTCGGACTTCTGTGCTACCCTCTGAAACTGCAGAGGCTGCTGAGACTCACGCTGATTATAATGAGGAGGATACGCCTGTTGCAAAAGAACTTTCGTCTTTAAATCTTTAGTCTTTCTCTCTGCTTTATCTTTCTCATCTTTATCCCTATTCTCGTAGTACTGTGCAGTAGCCAATATCTGGGCCGACGAAGAAACAGCCCCTGAACTCTCAGAATCCTTCAACTTATTACACAACTCGGGAAGCAAATTATGAACAAACTTATCTACGAACATCCTTAGACCACCTTCCGTACTCATATCCTGACCACTATGATCGATGAAAGTCTCTTCGAACCTAGTGAAGAAATCAGACACGCTTTCATCTTTCTTCTGCTTACACGCTGCTAACTTATCCCAATTCACTCGCATTGCAGGCATCAGAGTCTTCATAAAATTAATAATCCTACGAGGGAGTTCCGCAACTAAAGCCTCAGGTTTAGCTCCACTACCCTGTCGACCATCAGCGACAACAATATTCGCCCATGTGTCACCTAACTCTTGCTCATGATTCTCATGACTAATCTTCGCCCACAAAGGCTGAGGAACCACGTTACCAAACAACATGTCTATGTCGGCTAAATTCATGATGCACGCGTCAGCTGTCTAGGACAACTCCTTGTAGTACCCTGCTGGATTCTTACGAGGATCAGGTAGAGTCTGCTTAAGAGCCAAAACTTCAGCTCTCTTCCACGGAACACGTACCCAAACACGCCGAAAATGAGCCGGTGCAGCTTGAATACCCAGATTAACATTAGCCACAACTGCATCTTTCCATACCGGGGGAACCTCTCTCATTGGATACTGTCTCGCTTTTCTCCTAACCACAGAATCAGGCTCAAACAGTGGCTGGGAAGGAAACTCGCTCCTAAACGCAAGTACCGTCGCAACTGCTTTCTCAACACCGGGACCCACTATAGTCCCTTTCACAAACTCGGACTGTCCATTAAGTAACTCCAACGGGATCTGACCCAACTCATTATCTTTTCATTTCTCACGGAGGAAAGTACACATGGCATCAAAAACATACCTTTGCTTTGGTGGTTCCCACTGTAGGAAAACATCCATAACTGTCTCTAAATCATATCTCAAAACATCCGAAACCCATCTACGAGCCAAAAGATCTAACACCGTCCGTTCTTCAGGACTAGGAAGCTGGCTACGTAACTGTTTACGCGCAGAAACAGGGGTCACACTCAATGACCCAAAGAAAGGAGACAAAAGACCAGTAACAGTATCAGTCATTCTCTGTCGAACAGAAGGAGAAGCTGTCATAAGGACAGGAGACAAAGCATTATGAGATGAAGCAAATGGAGAAGCAGTAGCAGAAGGAGTTGCAAGTACAGGAGAAAAAGACAAAGGAGTTTGAGGCGGAGCTGATAGCAACGTTGGCGGCCCTAGAAAGGCTGCACCGTAGGAGGAGGAACCAGCTGAAGAGGAGCTGGCAGCTGAGCAACAACTAGAAGCTGAACAGCTGGAGGTTGCGGAGGTGCCGTAGCACTCTGCACATAAGGGGGAGGCAATCTCAACATATGTGACAGCAAAGGATCCTTTTCAGGGTCCTTCGTTGCACCTTGTAGAAGACAAGCCATATTATATTGCCTATGCATCTTCTCAATCGCTTGATCTTCTTCATTGTCTTTAAACTGCCTAGTAGCTTGCATTATCGACTTACCCTTTTCTCTCTTATCTTTTTTCGCTTGTTCAATTTCTCGCTGTTTGGCTTCCTTATGCCAGAGGCGGAAAGAGTCAAACATAGCAGGCCGGGCTTTCTTCCTAAATAATACAGCTTCCAAATTATTTAAAATTTCGGTGTCATAGCTACCATGTTTGGGCCATCGTAAGACACCATCTTTGCTAGTATAACAAACCCACAGTTCATTATACGTAATGGGGCCCACGCCATGTTTAGAATAGAGCTCATAAGTCGGAGTTCCAACCGGAGGTATCGGACACGAGTCCTCCAATCGGGAATCCCTATTACAACCACAACAAAATATTTTCCTAATTTTGCTAAGACCAGGCATCTTCGCTCACTAATCTAGCTTCAAACTTCAAGGGATTACCAAAAATGATAGACTCGCAAATATACGAGTCCCTCGGCTTTGGCGCTTGCAAGTACCAAATCAAAGATCCAAGGAAAACCCAAAACTAAGGACTGGGATCGACCCACTTATACTTAACTGAGGTATCAATCACGTCACCAGAAGACCAGTCTATCGCCTCGCTCTACAAGTCGTCACAAGGGGCGTGTCCAAGACAGGGCGACAGTCAGGGCTGCAGTCCTTCGTAGCCGTCAGGAAAGCGGGAAGCCTCGCAGCAAAAACCTTCAGTCCACATTCGACATGCCGGGGTCGATGGAGTGGGTGCCCTCTTCCAGAATTTCTTCACAAAGCTCCTCACGATCTTCAGGCTTGGACCGGTACCACTGAAGTTGCCCCAGGTTGGGCGCCAACTGAAGAACCCGGTTTTAGAACCCAGCAGCGCCAGGGACACGCCCAAAGTCTTCGGGTTCACCTGTTTTAGAATACAGAGACACGGGATACTTCTTGGTGACGTTAAAGATCAAATTTATTGGCTGCAGAAGTCTACGAAGTACCACCCAAGTATATTCGTCAGAGACTGCTCAATTTTCGTATAGCGAGACATCGTCTTTTATGCCAAAAATCACATTCCGGACAAAAACCCACTAGTTACAATTTGTACAATCATAGGCATCACTACAAGAGGTATCGCATGACGACAAACCCACTTTTCAGTTGTCCAGCCCACCATCAATTTCACTGGAAAGCCCAACATTCTTTCTCAAACAGGCCGGACAAACCCATAATAAAGGACCACAACCCATATCATAAAGAAGCCATAAAAGAAGGAACAGAAACAGATGAGAAGTAGGATAAGGGGTGTGTGCGTGCATACCAAACTTTACAATCTCCTGTGCTCTGATCCTTAATCTTGATCAGCTACCGGACAAGGAACTGGCTCAGCAAGGTCAGCTTCAGGCAACGAGGTCAGTTCACTCGGGTCATCTAGGAGTCAGCACAAACTCAAGCTAACGTGTACGTGTACTAAAGACTCGTTTGGCCGTAGTCATCGGCCTATGTGAGGGCAACCACAAAATGGCTGCCATGCACAAAATGGAACCCGAGGGTTCAGAACAAAATCCCTAAATAAGTAGTGAATCCATCAGTCTAACATGATGAAAACACTCATGCATGCCGCACTCACAAGTTACGGTTCGCTACTATCAAATTTGTAACGAAACCATGAAACGGGTTCAGAATTCACAGAACCTCAATGTCAAAATGGAAGTTTGAAAGTGCACAAACATGCTGCAAAGGCAACCAAGAGACACGTTTAAAGGGCTACTTAGTGGGGGCACAATCAGTGCTGCAGGTTCACTGGTGGTACAAAAGGGGATGGTGATGGACGGTGTGGTTCCGTGGTCCCGTATTGGGTTCTATAGTTCCGAAACCCGATTTGTAAAGATTGTCGGAAATGGACGATCTTGGTGTCAGCAGACCGCAAATGGCGAGTCTAACGTGTCTGAGTGTTTTCGTATGAATCGATATAGGAGAACACTCTGCATTTGAGGATTTAGTTTGAACCCTCGGGTTCCATTTTGTATGTGGCACCCATCTTGTATGTTTGCCCTAACATAGACCCTATGATTGTGGCCGAACGAGTCCTTGACACGTACGCCTTAGCTGACTTCTGGTTGACCTGGCCGAACTGACTCCTCGCCTGGGGCGAATCCCGCTGAGCCAGTTCCTTGTTCAGCAGCTGCACTGATAAAGATCAAAGAACAGGACGTGGTCCGATTTTATGTCCCACCGTTCCCACTCCTCTATCTCCTTTCCATCTGTTTCTGCCTTTCCTTTACGACATGTTCATCGATCTGGGTTGAAGGTTTTATGATGGGTTTGTCCGGCCTGATCGAACAGGAAACTAGCATGTGTGCGATCGTTTTGGTGGGCTGGACAACGGAAAGTAGGATTAACTTTGACTGTCGTGATTCGTTACTTTTTGAAATGCTACTTGTTCATTGGTCAGTTTTGTATGCACCGAATGTAAATTGTGATGTTGCCAGAAGCGTAATTTTCGGCATAAAAGACCGAGCTTTGTTCATTGAGATGGTGCAGTCTCTGTCGAACTAACCGTGTGTACTTCGTAGACCTCTGTCCCTGGTTGCAACCAATAAACTTTGGTCTTTGACGTCATCGAGAAGTATCCCGTGTCTCTGTTTGCCAAGACAGGGGAATCCGGGGTCTTTGGGTGTTGCCCTGACACCGCTGGGTTATTGTAATAGTATCGGTTCCGAGAAAACCCAGTACCTCAATTGGCGCCCAACGTGGGGAGACTTCAGCGGTACCGGTCCAAGCCAGAGGTTCGTGAGGAGCTTCGTGTGAAAATTCCAGAGGTTGGCCAGCCACTTCAGCGACCCCTGTATGTCGACGTGGTTCCGAAGGTCTTTGATGAGAGGTTTCCCGTGTCCCGACGGCTACGAAGGACTGCTGCCCTGACTGTCGCCCTGTTTTGGAGCCTTAGACGTTTGTAGAGCGAGACGATTGGCGGGTCTTCTGGTGACGCCATCGACAACTCAGTTAAGTATAAAGGGAGCGTCTCCTAGTTCTTAGTTTGTTTTGTATCCTTTAGTGGATAGCTTTGATTTGGTACCTGCAGGCCCCAAAGCCAATGGATTTGTGTATTCACGAGCTTATCGATTTTAGATTACCCTTGTTGTTTGAAGCTAGACTAGTGAGCAAGATGCCTGGTTTTAGCAGTCTTAGGAAGTTGTTTAGTTGTGGTACTATGAGGGATTCCCGGTTAGAGGATTCGTGTCCGGTTCCTCCAATCGGAACTCCTACATACGAGTTATATGTGAAGCATGGTGTGGATCCTATTAGCTATAATGAGGTTTGGATTAAATATACGAAGAATGACGGTGTCCTACAGTGGCCCCGTTATGGTAGTTTCGAGACAGAAGTCTTAGATAATCTTGAAGTGAAGTTGTTCAAGAAGAAAGCCCGGCCGGCGATGTTTGACTCTTTCCGCATATGGCGCAAGGAAGCCAAACAGAAAGAAATTAAGTTAGCGAAGAAGAATAGGAAGGGTATGTCAATGGTACAAGCTGCCGTTGCATACAGAGATAATGAAGAAGAGAAAGACAGTGAGCAGATGCTTAGAGTGAGGAAGTTAGCGGTAGACAGATGCTACCCAGTCTTGCCCGCTAAAGAGCAGAAAGACGAGAAGGATCCTGTGAAAGACCCTTTGATGTCGCATTTGCTAAATTCACTGCCACCTTATGTGCAGAATGCTACGGCACCACCACAACCTGTTGTGGCCGCGCAAGCTCCTGTTGCTTTGCCTCCTGTTATTCCTCCGCAGCCAGCTTCTTCGTTGGCTGTTGTTCCTTATGCGCAGCCTTCTCAAGGGTTGCCAACTTTGCCTTTTCCTGCTACTACTGTTTCTATGCCTGTTCCGATTATGGATCCTACTACTACTACTGTTTCGTCTCCTCTTGTCCTTCCAACTGTTCCTTCTCCTAGACAGCGGGTGACGCTGCCTTTTCTAATTTTCTAACTCCTATTTTGGGACAAATGGGTATGTCTCCTGTGAGTGAGCGTAGACAGTTGCGTAGCCAATTGCCCGATACAGATGAACGAGTGGTCCTGGACCATATGGCACGTAGATGGGTGATGTATAAGTCCCAGTATGATCTAGAAGGTATTATGGATGTTTTCCGACAATGGGAAGCACCAAAGCAGCGTTATGTTTTTGAGCTTATGTGTGCATTCCTCCATGAACAATGGATGGACGAATTGGGTAGAGTTCCTGTAGAATTGTCCCGATTGCGTTCAGAGTTTGCCCAAGGAACGATTGTGAGACTACTCGATGTTGAGAAAGCGGTATCGACGTTACTGTTGCTCCGTAGCGATGTTCCTACTGAACGGCTGTTTGAGCCAGATTCGTCAGTTAGGAGACATGCGCGTCAATATCCGATGCAAGAGGTTCCTCTAGTATGGAGACCTGCTGATGCTGCTGCTATTCCACCTGTTCAAGCACACTTTCAGCGTGTGTGGGTTCATGTACCATGGAAGCATGCAGAAGTTCTAGCGCTTAAGCAGACTTTACCAGATCCGCTGAAGAATCCGGCAGGATATTATAAAGAACTTACTCAAACTGTGAGTTCGTGCGTCATGAATTTGGCGGACATAGATATGCTGTTTGGGAATGTTGTTCCACAGTCGATCTGGAATGTCGTTCGACATACAGATCATGATAATGAATTGGGCGATTCGTGGGTGAATCTTGTTGCAGCAAATGATAGACAAGTTGGAGGTGCTAAGCCTGAAGATGTTATTACTGAACTTACTGGTAGGATTATCACTTTCATGAAGACTTTAATGCCTGAAGTCTGTGTTAATTGGGACAAATTGTCAGCTTGTAAGCAGAAGAAAGATGAGTCTGTTTCAGACTTTTTCTCGCGTGTCGAGGAAACTTTTGTTGATCATAGTGGTCAGGATATGGCCACCGAGGGTGGCCAGAGATTATTTGTTGATAAATTCGTGCACAATCTTCTTCCTGAGTTGTGTACAAAGTTAAAGGATTCCGGGAGTGCTTGGCCTGTTTCTACTTCGGCGCAAATTCTTGCTACGGCTCAGTACTACGAGAATAGGCGTAAGGATGAGTTAGAGAGAGCGGATAAGAAGACTAAGGAATTGAAGACTAAAGTTCTTCTACAACAAGCTTATCCACCTCGTGTTAATAATCAGCGCAATTATCAGCAGCCTCAACAGTATTCGAGGAACTCGCAAAGAGACGAGACTCCTCAACAACAGCGTATTCAGTATGGGCCTAATCAGTGTGCATATTGTAGAGAGGAAGGCCATTATAAGAACAGTTGTCCGGTTTTGTTGCAACGTGCAAATAGTGCTCCTGGTGTTACAGGTAGAGGTGCTCAACAAGTGCCTAGAGGTAGAGGTCGCGGACAGAACGAGCGCCCTTTGCCTCCGCAGAATTCAATGAACAGTTTCGATCAACAGCAGAATTCTTCTGGTAGGTCTACACAGTACTACGTAGATGATTACTATGTTGAAGGCGATGGAGAGCAAGGTCATGATTGTTAGGACAGCCATGGACAAAGAGAGGGAGTTGTTTCAGTTCTGGTAGATCAGAGTGTACCTTACGTGGAAGTGATCGCATCAGGTGTGTCAGAGCCTTTTCTGCTAGACACTGGTGCTACGAAGAGTTCTATTATGCATTCTAAACTCCCTGGCGCACCTTTGTCTGGCTTTGATAATGTTTCTATAGGTTTTTCTGGCGCCCCCGTTATGAATCCGATTTCGGTTCCATTACCTCTTTCTGTTGGTCCTCGTAGGTTTGAAGCACCCCTTCTTTTGACTACAGGTTGTAATGAGAACTTACTAGGCCTTGACTTGTTGAAGAGATTGTATGCGACTTTGAATTGTTCTCCGTCAGGAGTACATCTTACTTTAGGTGAGAACGTGATTTCTCCGATATATGTCTCGAAAGATTGTATCCCACCTGAATTGTCTTCTTTACCAGATTCGTTGTGGGCTACGGGTCCAAATGATGTGGGCCTGTTAGACATTCCCCCATACGTTGTGACGTTGAAAGCGAATGCTCAGTTACCACGCATTCCGCAATATCGTATTTCAAGTGATGGTGAACGAGCGCTTTTAGCGATCATTTATGATCTGATTGACAAGGACGTTATTGAAGAGACTCAAGGTAATGTGTGTAATAGTCCGGTTTTGCCTGTCCTGAAGAGAACTGATTCTTCACAGCCTCCTGTATATAGGTTTGTTATCGACCTTCGTGAAGTGAACAAGATCGTTGTTCCGCAATTCCCTGTTGTACCCGACATTACTGCGTTACTGACATTGATTCCAGCTTCTGCTACCTGGTTTTCGGTGATCGACTTGAAGAATGCTTTCTTCAGCATCCCGATTGCCATAGAGAGTAGAGATATCTTTGGATTCTCTTTAGGAGGACGAAGTTTCCGCTTTAAGCGCGCTCCTCAATGCGAGAGTCCATCAATTTACAGTCAAGCTCTGAAGACGCAACTTGACTTGTTGGCCTTACCTGAAGGTGCAGCCCTTATCCAGTATGTTGACGATTTGTTGGTCGCTGCCAATACTGAAGACATATGTAAGGATGCCACTGTGTCCTTGTTGTCTCATTTGTCTAAATGCCATCACAAAGTTTCTCTTTCGAAATTGCAATTCTGTCACCAAGAAGTTACCTACCTAGGTCACCTCTTATCGAAGGAGGGAAGGAAACTGACCCCAGAAAGAATTCAGACTATTGCGAGAATGAGTGTCCCTATGACACAGAGAGAAGTACGTGCGTTTTTGGGTATTACGTCGTACTGTAGACAGTGGATCCCAAATTTTTCCCTTTTAGCGAAGCCTTTGATTGCTCTTACGGTTAAGGATACTCCAACTCCGATTCCTTGGACTGAGGAATGCCAAAAGAGTTTCTCTGAATTACGCAATGCGTTGTGTTCGACTCCTGTGTTGGGTACTCCCGACTACAGCAAGCCTTTCACATTGTATATCCATGAAAGAGAGGGATGTGCATTATCGGTTTTGACCCAACAATTTGGCGGGAAGCAACGCCCATGTGCGTACTTTTCGTCAACTTTAGATCCTGTGGCTAGAGCGTTGCCGAGTTGCTTGAGAGCAACAGCAGCAGCGGCTGTTTCGATTCGACAATCTGCTGGTTTGGTTATGGACAATACGCTAGTGGTTATGGTTCCACATGCAGTGGATACCTTGTTGAATCGGACGAAGACACAGCACTTGACTAATGCTCGGTTTTCAGGGTATGAGCTTACATTGTTAGCGAGCCATGTGCACATCAAGAGGTGCAATACCCTAAATCCGGCTACGTTGTTGCCGGTTTCGCTTGAGACAGACGATGATAGCGAAGAGCAACACAATTGTTTCTTTAGAACTGAAGAAGAGACAAAAGGGAGACTAGATTTGAGGGATACCCCTCTTCCGGATTGTAATGATGCTTTGTGGGTTGACGGCTCGTGTTTTAAATTACCAAATGGCGATACCACTGCAGCATATGCCATGACGACTTTACATACAGTTGTCGAAGCTGCACGTATCCCACACAATTCTGCTCAAGCGGCGGAATTGATTGCACTTACGAGAGCATGTGTGTTGGCGAAAGGGAAAAGAGTGAATGTGTATACTGATAGTCAGTATGCTTTTGGTGTGGCTCATAGCTTTGAACGATTGTGGCGTGAACGTGGATTTTTGACATCGCATGGGACGAAAATCCAGCATGGGCAGCTGGTGAATGAACTTCTTGAATCTCTTACGCTACCTTTGCAAATAGCGATTGTGAAATGTAGTGCCCATAGAAAGATTACGGATGATGTTGGTCATGGTAATGCGTTTGCGGATGAAGTTGCGAAAGAAACTGCTAGGAATGTGACGAGTCGAATGTATGTTGTGGGTCCAGCGAGATGGGTTCCAGAGAAAAGCATGTGCGAAGACACCATTGAGAGCGTGAAGCTTATCCAGAGTGAGGCCACAGAGAAAGAGTTGGATGAATGGAGAGAGAGTAAGGGTAGGTTGGATTCGAATGGTTGTTGGACTGATTTGTCCGAATATCAGAGATGGTTGCTGCCAAACGCGTATGTGATTCCAGTTGTTACAATGGCACATGGATTGGCACACATTAGTGTGAAAGGGATTTGCAAGTTGTTGGCTCCGGTTTGGCAGAATGTAGGAATACCCAGATGTGCAGAGAATTTGGTCAAGAATTGTATGGTGTGTTTGATGCATAATCCTGGCAAGGGAACTCCAACACCAGCTGGTCATTTTGCTCCTCCTATGTATCCGTTCGAGGCTTTGCAGCTAGATTTTATCCATATGGAAAGATGCAACAACTTAAAGTATGTGTTAGTGGTTGTTTACTCTTTTTCTAGATGGGTAGAAGCTTACCCCTTAAGGACAACACTGCTTTGTCCACTGCGAAAGCTTTGATAAAAGAATTATTCCCTAGGTTCGGTTTGCAGAGAATAATCTGGAGTGATAACGGAAGTGAGTTTGTGGGTCAAGTGATGAAGAGAGTGTGTGATGGTCTCAGGATTAGGCAGAAATTCCACGCTGCAAATCATCCCCAATCAGCTGGTTTAGTCGAGTGTTATAATGAAACTTAAATTGGCCAAAATTCAAGAGAGCACTGGTTTACAATGGCCAGATGCTTTGCCATTAGCACTTTTGTCCACCCGAATGACTGTGCATTCACGAATGGGTTTGAGTCCGTATGAGGTTGTATTTGGTCGCCCGGCGAATATTTGGGGCGTACCAAGACCAACGAGGTTTAGCGACCTCGAATACCCTGTTTTGCTTGACTATTTGCGTGAATTGACAACTAAAATGAGTGTTTTACGCCAACAGGTACATTATTCTCTTCCACAAGCTACAGAAGATCCAAGCCACACCATAGAACTTGGCTCTTGGGTCTTCGTTAGGAATTTCCAGCTTACGAAGAACGATCAGCCCCGCTGGACTGGGCCCTACCAAGTCCTTTTGTCGACGAGATCTGCGGTGCGAGTACGTGGGAAACGCCACTGGATCCACGGTTCCCATACGAAGAAAGCACCCTTACCTTTACCTTATGATAAGTGGGTTCAGGATGGTCTCGCAGATTCTGAAACTGAGACAATCCCGAAATTTGTAACGTTCAGTGATGCTCGTTTGATTGGGACTAGCTCAGAACTGGAGAGTGATCGTCTTTTGCAAGCATCAATACCTCCTGCAGAGCGGTTGGACACTACCGAGCCTCATCTTTTGTTTGCCGATCAAGAATTACCGGGAAGAGACAGATACAATTTGAGATCGAGAATTAAGGACAAACAAAAAAATTAATAAAGTTGATTTTTTTAATGTTTGCAGGTTAACTCTCCACCAAGGATCTACGTATTTTTGTTTTTCTGAGCTGCCATCCGGTTCTTGCTGCTAGGGTCGCGGTTGCTACCAGTCTTGGGAGTGTAAGTCTGAGACACTAGGTCTTGGGTTCTGTTGGTCCGAGGCAGTTTTCCTGGGTGCAGCAGAGGCACTCTCAAGCAGAATCAACCAACCACCGCGGGCAGCACCCTTAGTTTAGGATGGATTTCTTTGAGTTGGAGAGACCTGTGCAGACACTGACTTTTAGAAAACGCATTTGCAAAATAATGTCGAAGAAATGCTTTTAGATACCATGCATACTTTTGCTATTGAGTTTTGTAATTTTTATAATTGGTTATGTAGCATTTGTTTTTAAAATGACGTTTGATTCCACTGTGCAACCTACACCTTCACCTACTATTTCCTCTCATTCTTTCCACCCTTTGCCTGAATATGAGGTAGTCAGACGTAAGGAGTTCGCTAATAATTCCTTCATACAGCTTTTGCACCAGCATCAGTTAGTGATCAATACAACAAACTGCTGGATCTGTGGTTTGATGCCTCATACAACCGATAAAGGAATTCCTTATTTGGTCTTGCCCTTTAGTTTGAATGGCTCGATCCGAGCTTACAGAACCATGTTCATATATGCCCACAGTGTTGACCCCTTACGTTCACCGAGAGATAATCCGAAGAATAGTCCTATAGCTAGAGGCATAGTCGACATGATTAAAGGGACTAATGCAGTAGAGACTATTCCGAAAGATGAGAGGCAACCGTATAGTGGTTGGAACGTTACTGGATATGGAGTAAGTCTGAGTATTAACCAGCATGCGAAAAGTCCTCTACCGATCTGGATAGTGCCCCATAAGGGCTACTATTGTCTGCAGGGCAACGGTAAGAATCCGAAGGCTCAGTTAGGGAAGAGCGTTTGCGCTGAGACTTACGTGTTTCCGTCTCAGTCTTCCCCAGCGTTCTTAGCTGCTAAGGGTACATACTTTGTTTGCTACGACAAAGAATAAACATGGTTGCCCCATGACTTTTCGGGCACATGTTTTGTTTCATTTCTGTTACCCCCCACTTTTACAGCTGCGGCAGATTATCACAAGATGAGGATTGCTAGAGGTGTCTTTAGCCAAGAAGACACTGCAGGACAAGAATTGGGTGATTTCTTCAAGGGTTTTCTGCCGTTCTGGGGACCTATGGCTAACAGTAGGAATATTCGTCAGCTTACGAGAGTGGTTGAGTCCACCATAGTTGAGACTGCCGGTGCCCTTGGTAACCTGACTGCTGAGCTCCAGTCGGATAGACTTATGACACTTCAGAATAGAGTTGCCCTAGACGTTATTCTGGCAAATCGAGGCGGAGTTTGTAGATTGATTCAATCGAGCTGCTGCATTTTTATTCCAGACAACGCTCCGTCAGTCTTCCAAGCCATTTCGAAATTGCACAAAATCTCCGATTCTGTCCATTTGGACAAAGGGGATTGGTCTTTGATGGGATGGTTATGGGGATTGATATCCACTTGGGGTTGGAAGATTTTGATGGTCATTGGGATGGTCTTAGCGATTCTGTTCATGTTCTGTCTTTGTGTACAGTGTGCTCCGGCTATTTGTGGTCTTTGTGCTACTTTGTGCGTACGGAAACCTGTCCGGAGAGAGATTCATAGTAATAAGATGATGCTACAGCAGCATATCGATGACCTGATGAATATAAATCCGGATTCAGATTAAAATAGGTCTGGGTGTATTGCCTATGATAGGGCAAAAGGAGGGTCTGTGGTTCCGTGGTCCCGAATTGGGTTCGATAGTTCCGAACCCCGATTTGTAAAGATTGTCGGAAATGGACGATCTTGGTGTCAGCAGACCGCAAATGGCGAGTCTAACGTGTCTGAGTGTTTTCGTATGAATCGATATAGGAGAACACTCTGCATTTGAGGATTTAGTTTGAACCCTCGGGTTCCATTTTGTATGTGGCAGCCATCTTGTATGGTTGCCCAAACATAGGCCCTATGATTGTGGCCGAACGAGTCCTTGAAACGTACGCCTTAGCTGACTTCTGGTTGACCTGGCCGAACTGACTCCTCGCCTGGGGCGAATCCCGCTGAGCCAGTTCCTTGTTCAGCAGCTGCACTGATAAAGATCAAAGAACAGGACGTGGTCCGATTTTATGGCCCACCATTCCCACTCCTCTATCTCCTTTCCATCTGTTTCTGCCTTTCCTTTACGACATGTTCATCGATCTGGGTTGAAGGTTTTATGATGGGTTTGTCCGGCCTGATCGAAGAGGAAACTAGCATATGTGCGATCGTTTTGGTGGGCTGGACAACGGAAAGTGGGATTCACTTTGACTGTCGTGATTCGTTACTTTTTGAAATGCTACTTGTTCATTGGTCAGTTTTGTATGCACCGAATGTAAATTGTGATGTTGCCAGAAGCGTAATTTTCGGCATAAAAGACCGAGCTTTGTTCATTGAGATGGTGCAGTCTCTGTCGAACTACCCGTGTGTACTTCGTAGACCTCTGTCCCTGGTTGCAACCAATAAACTTTGGTCTTTGACGTCATCGAGAAGTATCCCGTGCCTCTGTTTGCCAAGACAGGGGAATCCGGGGTCTTTGGGTGTTGCCCTGACACCGCTGGGTTATTGTAATAGTATCGGTTCCGAGAAAACCCAGTACCTCAACGGAGCATCTGAATCAATCAAACACTCACACCCAGTCAAAAGATCTGGGTTTAATCCATCACCGTTCTTTAGCCCACTCTGCCACCCCAGTTCAGATAGGGCCATATGCAAATCAGTCTGACCCTGTGCCTCATGGGAACAGTCCAGCCCGAACTGCCAAGCCATGTCTTCCCTGGACCGGAAACAAGCTTCCGCGGACCGGTTTCTGGCATTCCAGCCGTCTTCAGCCCGGCTTGCTTGAATCCAGTGGCAAAGTGAGCAAGGGACTCACGTCTGAGCATACCCTGCCACACTTATGGCGGCCAAAAGTGGTACAAAAAGGGGGGTGGTGATGGACAGAGCATCTGAATCAATCAAACACTCACACCCAGTCAAAAGATCTGGGTTTAATCCATCACCGTTCTTTAGCCCACTCTGCCACCCCAGTTCAGACATGGCTATATGCAAATCAGTCTAACCCTAAGCCTCATGGGAACAGTCCAGAAACCGGTCCTCGGAAGCTTGTTTCCAGTCCAGGGAAGACATGGCTTAGCAGTTCGGGCTGGACTGTTCCCTTGAGGCACAGGGTCAGACTGATTTGCATATAGCCATGTCTGAACTGGGGTGGTAGAGTGGGCTAAAGAACGGTGATGGATTAAACCCAGATCTTTTGACTGGGTGTGAGTGTTTGATCTGTCTTTGAACACACAGCAAATGCGACAAGATGAAATAAGAATTTTTAAGGCATCTTTATTGCTCATTCACTTTCTGAACTCGAGCAAGGTTATTTTGGAGGTGCCGCAGCACCCCCTGCAACCTTACTTCGAGAGCCTATGCTTGGCACACAGACACCTTAAAACAAGAGAATCTTTAGACTTTGGGCACACTTAAAACATGATAAGCTTTAAGGACCACCTTCGGCATGCTAAGAGGAGGATATGTCTATGTCTAAGAGCTTACCTGAAGTGCATTTTCATTTTTAGACAGATTTACTAAATTGCAAGAGGATTTAAAGATTACAAAACAGTTAGTATGAGTGTTTTCTCACAAGGAACATTTTTGAACATTAGAGGCAAATTGTGATTTTCAAAGCACACTGGACCAACGAAATTGGTTCACACAGAGAAGGATCTAAAGAAACTTTAAATGGAAGATAGGCTTCTTCACTAAAGACACTTTGGGACAGTGGTGGGTTATTGCACTCTGAATTTTAATATACAAGTACAAGATTCGTTTTTAAAGAGAATTTGGGAGTTAAGTCCCAATCATTTTTTCATCATAAATCTTTCATCAAAATCATTCATGTAACCTGGATAATCTAAAAATACAATCCTCAACTGGTATTGGACTTGATAGTCAAACAATAATTGTAATTGTTTCACATCAATACCAGCTATCCACAGCAGGCCCTATAACATGTCCTATATCACAACAGAATAACGGTTATGGTCTAATATATGTCCTAGTTCCAAAGTGTGATCAACAGAGTCGTTGCCTAATCCTATTACTAGTCAGCAGCATTCTTCAAGCAATTTCCATATTAATTACCGACATTCCTCATTAGCTATTAGTCTGAACCAGTGTATCATATGAGCAGATAATCAATCCTAATCTGCACATTGCCAGCGTGAGCCCCTAATAACCCCAATGTAGAGATGGCACATAATTTACATATACTAGCAACTTAAAATGAGATTTAAAGTGAGCACCTACTCAATTGATCTATGCTGACAGTGTAAAATAACCCCAGCCACACAAAAACATAATATTCTTATACAAATTACGTATGTTTGTAAGATTGTTATTTAGCCTGCATAAATTGTTATTTAGCCTGCCTAAATGACCAATTCTCCACAATGCCCTAGGAAAAAACACATTGCCGGTTTTTGTGCTGACACTTTATTGCACATATTGCCACTTTACACAATGCCTTTGTAATAACGTATTGCCAGTTTCTCTGATGCTCTGATCTACACTTAAATGTCCAGTTAGCACATTTAACCAATATCCATAAGGTTACATTATGCAGATATTGCCACCTCATGATGCCACGAGTAAGCATACAAAGCAACCTACCATAATGATCAGTAGTATACATTGTCAGTTTACATAATGGGTTCCCAACGCACATTGTCATTTTCCGGACAGGCCTGCAATGTACTTTGCCACTTTTTTTTTATTAAAGGTAAAGAACACTGTCGGATTTAATCTCATTTGAAAGTGCCCAACACCAGTTTTTATTTCACATTTGTTCTATTATCAATTATCACAAATTGACATTTTGCACAGCGGCCCGCTACCTTGACCTTGAATTATCATATTTGAGACCATATCAGGTCCCCAATTAATTGTTGGTGTGATACAACTGTGCCACATTGTTTGTTTTTTGCCTTTCAGGATGATTCCTTTATTATTTAAAAACTGAACTAAAATATTTGTCTTTTTTTACAGTTTTTTTGTATGGCGGTGTTATGTTACTCCTAAAATACATTTCAAATGTTATACTTCCTTTGTATTTCCCTTTATACTTTTTACATTAGTAGTTATGGAACACCCCTATGAGAAACACCGAAAAATAGATTCATTGCGCAGAGCCTAGAATCAGGTATAGATAAAATTTTGACTGTAAGTGACTAAACCACGAGGCTGTAGGCCCAGTAGAGACCTGCCCATCAGGCAATGTCTTCCCTCTAGCACCCTTCCCAACATCTTGCTGATCACCTTTTTGCAAAATAGTAAGGCTTGTGCTATATATACAGAATATAGTTAATAAACTGGCAGTACTGTAACTTGCTCAGATAATTTTTGGTATAAAGCCTTGCTTGTGATAGATACAAAGGAACTTGTAATGCATATTGCTATTCTAGTTTTGCCAACGATTTGCTTCGAGGGATAAAAAAATAATAAATTGGCAGGCGTATAATGATTGGATGACGTTCAAACAATTCTAATTATCTTCCATGAGTCACTTTTATCAAAGAACATTTGACATCAATTGGATATGACAACTGCGGCAGTCCTTAATTTAACACACAGTGAGCATTCACAAGACTAAACACCAGGCAGCCTTTCAGAAATGCTTGTTGCTTCCAGATGGATGCAATGTTCCTTTCAACAGTGATCACAACTATCTACATGTAGAGTCACAGCAGAAAAAAGATGAACATCGAAAATGTGCATTATCACTTATGTACAGTAAACAATACATCTACAACCAAAATAAGTTACTGCATTACAGCTGGTCATACAAGTCGCAACAAACATGGGTTTGACTTGATTTCTCCATGTATGCTGGATTAGCCTTTAACACATGCTGTTTGGTGCATTACAGCTGTTCATACAAATCGCAACAAACATGGGTTTGACAGGATTTCTACATGTATGCCAGAATAGCCTTTAACACATCCTGTTTGGAGACAGGCACTTCAACACATGGTGCTCGGTGATACACAGTCCAACTCTGAAAAGACTGAAAATACACCGTGAATCTATAATATGCAGTGAGTAACAAATTGTAAATCTAAGAATTATGATTTGGCACAGTTCACATATGAAGCAGGATAAACGCAATTATTACAATAGGAGTAGTTTTGACTAATACCAACCAGTCTTGTTCTTAATGCCCCAGACTTCAACAGGAAAGAAGAAATGATTGATTGGCTGCAAAGTTTTGCATCTTAAAAGTCGACAATCATAACTGACATTCGACTTCCTGTGCACTTGGTGTGCTCCCCTAAGAAATCATCAAAGACCCTTATGATTTCATAATGTAAAACACACTTGCCTTGTGAGTCCTATTAAGTATACCCCCCATAATGGCCACAACTCCTGTGCCTTGACAGCTAGATCTTCTTGTTGCCATCTTTGTTATGTAACATTGGTTTGTATATGTCAGAAAAGCGCCAGACTACTGTTTCCCAAACATTATACACAATATGCATATATAGGCATGATCCATTGATCTGTTGACTTGTCCTTCACATTTGCTTTCACCCCACCACAGCATACAGCATGGGGCAATCAACTTCACCCACAGGCGCCCTTCACTCTGAGTGACAGCACTAAGCTTCTGCAAATTAAAAACAGTTAATTTCCCTTCTGTGACACAGCTCTTTCAAAATGTGCTTTTTAATTTAATATATAATCTTTAAGGCTGCTAATGGTTTTCCCCTCCTGTGCTGAAAAAACGCAAACACCAGTGTTACATGACGAGCTGGGCTCGTCATCAGCGTGCGAGGAGGCTACACCATGACGAGCCCAGCTCGTCATCAGCCTGGAAGGGGTTAAAAAAATCTACTTTTTATTTTGCATGCACTTCATGTTGTTATACCTGGACCATGCTCATATTGCACTTCGCCTAGAAAACTTACAAATGGCTGAGATTAATTCAAGCAATCCACCTATCTTTTGTTACATTTTAAAGCATGCAAACACCCCTGGGAGCTATAGAAAAATGCTAAATAAATAAATATATAGGAAATAGGAATGCCCATTATTGACTGGCAAAACACAGAGCGAAAATCTTGCCACAGGAGGAGCACCATTATGACAGCTCAACCTAAGGTGCTAGATAAAGGGGTTCAAGAGGTGCTATGACACCCCTAAAATAACCATGCTGGAGTTCAGAAGGGGAAGGATCAATAAAGATGCCTTTAACTTTTGTTTTTATCTTGTCACATTTGCTGGGCTTTCAAAGACAAATGCCAGATTATGTCTTTGGACAAATCACTACTTATTCTTTTAACCTTGAGGTTGGTGTTTACTTCTCTTTCTCTGACTGCAGAATTTGAGGATTTTGTAAAGACGCCTATCAGACAATCTTGATGGGGCACAGTGAGTATGGAATGAAAGACAGCAGGATGCCAGGTTTCTTTATAAAACACAAAAACATTTAAATACATCTAAATGAACTCTACAACAATTTCAAAATACTTCAAAATATCTCAGTAGTTAGGAACACAAATAAGACCATTTAGTTGTATTCTAAAGTGTGATGGAAACAAAGATTTGAGTAGGTTCAAATCAAGACACTTTACTCGGTGATGTACAAATGATAAATATCTGATGAAATCCAATTACCACACTGATTCATGCAGTACATAGTTTGATCAGTAAAACTGCATGTCTGTGTGAATGTTGTGTCCTTTGCAATGGGAAATTTGCTGCCTGTGAATGACAGTGTGCCACTGCACAATGCTTTAGTAATACAATATATATTGAGACAGTGTACTCCAAAATGCATCACTGCTACATACCACACCTTACCACTCTACTACTAAATGGGCATGGCTCGTTTCCTATACTTGTTCTCTGTGTGACGCATTAATTTTTCACAATCTCTAGATCTTCAGTGATGTAACATTTATGGCAGCAACTCCACTCTGTACATTGTTCCAGTATCACTGATTGGAAGTGCAGATCAATAATATAATTCTCTTCACAAGCATAGGGAATAGAAGGAGTCACTGAAGCTGGTAGAGCAGAGGAGCCAGGTGAGCGCATCACATATACTTCCCATACCTACAACTTGTGTACCTATAAAACACTGCAGTACCACAAGTGCATACACCAAACACCAAAGTGTATGACAACTTGCAGCACCAGATGAGCGAGTGTCACAACCATCCCTCAATCTAAAAACATTTTAACATTCCCTAGGAACAGAACGATCCAAGTAACATCAAGGGGCAGATTAGGATTGCGGTTTTTCCGCATCCTCGGGGCCGGCGGAAGCCACCGCCGGCCCGGAGGATGCGGAAAAACCGCAGCGGACTGACCAAAGACCCACCGCCACATTAGGATAGCTGGTGGGTCCTGGTTCCCGTCTGCAGCTTTTCAGCCGCAGTTGGCTTACAACCGCGGCGAAAAGCTCTAATATGGTGACGGTGTCTCTCAGACACCGTCAGCCATATTAGGATGGGCTGTCAAATATGCTTTTCCGCGGCGGGTTTTCCGCCGTGGAAAAGCATACGGATCTTCACTGCGGGGGCCCGTTGCGGGCCCCCTAGGTGAAGGGGGGGGTGGGGGGTGCACATGGGGGGTAACTATGGTACCCCCCTGCATTTGTATGCAGAAAGCGGCAGGCACCGCGCGGTGCCTGCCTCTTTCTGCATGCAAATGCAATGACTGCATTTTTAACATTGCCGCGGGTGCAGCTTGAAGCCGCACCCGCTGCAATGTTAAAAATAGAGGATGTGACCTCCAGGGTGGCGGTCACATCCTAATCGCACAGGAGGGGACTCCGCAGCCCATGCGGACATCCCCTCCTCCTCAGTGATCGTCCGTCCGCGATCATAATCGTCCCCTATGTGTGTTCTGTTTGGTAGGCCATGTATTGTACATGCCTTCAGGGAAGTAGATGCATAAGCCTGGGAACATAAGCACCACAACACAATGGCAAACATAAGTCATTGTTGTAGGTCTCCAGAAAGTATGGAACACCTTTAAAAGGAGCATACATAAATACCGATCTTAAGATGCAGCCCCTATGGTGCACACCAATCAGGTCACCCCGTTGAAGCATCATGCATGAGCAGAGTAGCAAGAGGGCTAATTTTACTAAAGCATGCACCACCACTACATTTGTAGATGACAGAGCACAGGACATGAAAAGGCCCTCTACAAATCATGGTCAGGCACCTGCTAGAAACTCAAAGGGCTGGACATTCCTACACATCACAGTTATCATTTGATCTCCTGACTCCACATTATCAACAACTCCCTCAAATAGAAGAAATCCATTGCTGTAACTAGTCCAGCTACAACCAGCACCACAGTTAAACCTCAAAAGCCAAGTCTCTGAACAGCACCCAGCTTGCCTTCCTCAGGGCATGTGGACACTGCAACTTCAACATGCCTAATGCCCATAATAGAAGTGACACCACCACAACAACAACCATTGTCTCTGTATCCCTATAAACCAGTCTGGTGGTTGAGATTGACCTCCAACCACAGGCGAAAATGGCCCTCACAACATCAATTGCTGTTGATCCTTTACCACTGTTATCGGCACATGGAAGCATGCACAAAGGGGCTGATACTGAAACAGAATGCTTTCATGCCATATGTATGGCTTGATGTATCTTCCTGGAGCCTACGTGCAAATGAAGACACTCATACCCCACAGGGATCACAACGCTTTACTGACTGCAGTAGCAGTAATGCTCGGGATGGGCAAAGGAACAAATGTTATTCGGGGTCTTTGCAATGTAGGCAGGTCATGTGCATCTGCTAAGTAACTCTCTGAAAGTTCACTAAGGCCACTGTGCAGCTGTTGACTTCGCTGCAAACCTGGTGTGCCAACACTGGACAGTTGGTTGCAGACCAGCAATGAGATTATAGGTTAGCCAAGTGTCATCATATGAAGATGCACGTTGACATGCGTTCTGCCTATTGGCAAAGCCTTGTGGTCTAAGCAGAATATAGGGCAAACCAAAAGACCATAGCCGCAGGACACATGCTGTGCAAGAATTTAGTAGCCAAGTAGCAGGTAGACATTTGTCGATGTTAACTGTGCCAGAGTCATATACCCAAGCACTGCAACAGGGTCAATCAAGTCACCTACCCGCCACTTAAGCAGCCTGTTTTGTGCTCGTTGTAGTATTTTATCTATGTGTGTAGTTGTTATGGCGATTACTATTAGTGATTTGGGTAATGCTATTGTGCAAATAAAATTGTTTTTGCTGATCGACTCAATTACGACCTGCAAAAGGAGGTGTTCGGTACAATTTCCTCATGTGAAAATGCTTACCATGCAACTCGTAATTTCAGTTTTCCCACATGCAAAATTAATGCATGGAAATGAAGTTTTCTGCATGCAGGTTTGCCACAAATACCGGTTCCACACAGACAAACCGCATAGGGAAACCTTGCTATTGCATGCAGCAAAAGTCAATCATGAAAGCAAGTAATTTCACTCCGCATGACTCATAATCGGGGTTCAAGTGGTTCTACACTCCTGATATTACCCCAGGGGGGCTTTTGCATCTAAAACTGATTTTACACCCAAAGGTAATTTTGCATCTACATGTGATACCAAAACCCTGCCTACTTTGCAAGAGTGGATTTGCTCCTCGAAGTCAATGTGTACATAAATGTATGCTCCATAAACATTTTCTAATCCTATGCCAATGTTGGTCCAAGAGTACTAAGTGTTTGGTCAACCAAATGTGTGTCTCACTGTTGCATCATTTTTACACATAATATGACATCTTACTACTACATTGTCGCTCTGTTCAGAGTGATACCCCCATAGTTGCATAATGCTGCTGTCCCAAACTAAATCTGCTCCTCAAGATAAACAGGCTACATATTTGTACATACTTTTATTATGGCCATCAAACTGAAAACAAACAAAGTTTCTTCTCATATCGAACTACTGAGTGAACTCCTTAAAGAATCTCTTTATTAATTGCCTACTAATGCTCTCACTGCGTTAAAGTTAACCTGCTATTTTATTCTAAGGGCATAACCGTCAAGACTGCTATACTAAGCTATTTCATCGTCTTCTCAATAAACAAAAAATCTCTTGTGGTAAAAAACTTACTATCTCAGATTACCATAAATAGAAATGTGAACTACACATCAGCATGGGGGGCGTGGTCTCGGAGGCGAACAAGATGGACGCTTCTGGCTGAAGCTCCGCCGGTCGGGCTTGCTTCTCTTCGATTTCGCCCGATGTCAGGGGGAGATGACGAGAATGAACATCACCCAGATATGCCTGGGGATATGCTGAACAAGCCGCCCGGATCCAGGTCCTGATCCGACCGCCCTGGAGGGAGCTACAGGTCCCGTGGTGCCCGCAACATCTCCACGGCCTATGCAGTAAGTCTGGGTCCCTGCCAAGGCTAATGGGGGTCCGGGCTCGCTGATGCCCTGAACTTGCCCACCCCCCCTGCCCTCCTCTCCCAGTTTCTCCCTTTTCGCCGCCTGCTCTCTGGCCGCTGCTCTCCCCGACGCTGATCCCGGGCCCGGGACGTGCTTTGGACCTTCTTGGCCTAGTGCGATCTCCGACGCCAGGGCCTTGAGTTTCGAGACTGGCCGGCCTGGGGGTGTGGCTGCACGGGGACTGTGCTGCGGACGCGGGTGGTGCTCGGGGCTATACCGGGGCAATCGGGGCACTGCGGGCTTCCCTCTCTCGGCACCCGGGAGTCGCTGATCACCTACGGTGGTGCGGGGCCTGCGCTGTGGGACCCCCTGGCGTTCTGGTCCTGATCTCTGCTTGGGGTTAGTAGTCCCCGGGGCGTCCAGTGAGGCGAGGCTCTAATTGGGCCCCGGACTGACATGATCCTGCGGCCTGCTTCTCCCACATCGCCAAGGTCCAACCTACCTGCTTCCCTGGCTCCCGGCTCCTGGTCTGCTTGATGCCCATTGCCACCTGCGACCGGCTTGCCGACATCTTGTGCCTGGCGGTGCATACTACGCCCATCGCTGCCTGCCGCTTGGTTGGTGTCTCTACCCCAGTGCTCATCATTGATCGGCGGGTACTGCCCTGAGCCCTTCTGGTGTTGCTGCTACTCTCCTGGCCGCCTACTGAAACAGATCGCTGCTCTCTACTGGTTGCACCCAGATTGCTCCTCTTGAATACCCGGTGCCCACGATAGTTCGCTGCATTTCTATCAGTCTGAGTGTGCTTGCGGCCTTCCCTGGTCACCGTGTGCAACGCTGGGTCATCGTGGTGGTGTGCTCCCGCTTAGCACTAGATCCCCTCCCATTACTTCGCAAGACCATGGTTAAAAAGGACCTCAGGCAACCCAAGCTCCAGTTCGACAAGGCACTGGGTGCTGCGGCGGATGCCCCCACTGATCCGACATCGGAGGCTCCTGCTACCTCAGAGGTGGATGGTTCCTCACCCCTGGTCGCGGCTATGCTGGCAGAGATGAGAGCGGGATTTAAAACCCTGGAGGGCCGATTTGACGATCTCGACACAAAGTTGGCGGGAATAAACATAAAGATCCAGGCCCATGACCGAAGATTAGATGTGGTCGAGTCCAGGGTCTCAGACATAGAGGACGGGGCTTCCTCCTCAAAGCTACTGGAAGGAGTTGAGAAGATCCTCAAAGACGTCGCCATCAAGAACGAAGATTTGGAGGCCAGGAGTCGCCGCAACAACATAAAAATCCTTGGCATACCGGATACGACAGCCACTGGCCACATGGACACTTTCGTGGAACAACTACTCTCAGATCTGTTCGGCAAGGACTCCTTCACTCAGGGCTTTGTGGTTGAATGAGCACACAGATCGCTGGGGTCTCGTCCTAGGCCCGGCCAGCCTCCCAGGCCCATCATCGCCAGGATTATGAACTTTCGTGATCGCGACACTGCTCTGCGTGCGGCTCGTGACCTGGGGGAGATCCAGTGGCAGGGTAGCAAACTCTCGTTCTTCCCAGACTTTACCATTATGGTACAGGAGGCCCGGCGCAAATTCCAGGGAGTCAAAGCAACGACTAGGAACCTGGGCCTGCGGTATGGTATGCTTTATCCATCCCGGCTCCGGATGGACATAAATGGCAGAGCACAGTTTTTCGACACTCCAACTGAGGCACAGGAGTTCCTCCGCGACTACAAACAAGGCCACGCGTCCGGCTCTGAGGCCCCAAGACCTTCTACCCCCCATCCCCCCCCCAAGCAGGCATCTCAGTCCAGTGTGGACCTTTTTTCACAATCCGGGACAGGCTGATTTCCTCCTATGTTATAATGCTCTTTCTTAATGTCCCATTGATCGTTGTTCGTTTTCACATGCACCACTCTGCAACATTTAGTATTTGATTGCTGTATTGCCCAACCGGCGTGGCGTTACCGCGCCCCATGGTGTACACCACTGTGGTTCCTGTTGTTGTTTTGATGCTGCACTTTGTTTTCCCAGATCCGCAATTTCTGCTTAGACATTCATCCTTAAAGTGCACTGATGGTTATGTTAGGGGATGCCTCTTCTTGGGGAATCAATCAATCAATCAAAGACATTTGTAGAGCGCACTACTTACCCGGAGGGTCTCAAGGCGCTTGGGGGGGGTTGGGGGGGGGGGGGGTGCTGCTACTGCTCGAACAGCCAGGTCTTGAGCTTCTTCCTGAAGGAGAGGTGGTCTTGGGTCAGGCGCAGGTCGGGAGGGAGGGAGTTCCAGGTCTTGGCGGCCAGGTAGGAGAAGGACCTTCCTCCTGTTGTCGTTCTTCGGATGCGGGGGACGGCGGCGAGGGCGTGACTGGCTGATCGGAGGTGGCGTTTGGGAGCGTAGAAGTTGATGCGGTTGTTGAGGTAGCTCGGGCCTTGATCGTGTAGGGCTTTGTGTGCGTGGGTGAGGAGACGGAAGGTGATTCTTTTGTTGACGGGGAGCCAATGCAGGTCTCTCAGATGTCCGGAGATGTGGCTGTTTCGTGGGATGTCGAGGATGAGTCTGGCTGAGGTGTTCTGGATCCGCTGGAGTCTCTTCTGGAGCTTGGCGGTGGTTCCGGCGTAGAGGGCGTTGCCGTAGTCCAGTCGGCTGGTGACGAGGGCCTGGGTGACCGTCTTCCTGGTCTCGGTGGGGATCCACCGGAAGATCTTCCGTAGCATGCGCAGGATGTTGAAGCACGACGAGGAGACGGCGTTGACTTGTCTGGTCATGGAGAGGGAGGAGTCCAGGATGAAGCCCAGGTTGCGTGCGTGGTCTGTCGGTTTGGGTGCGGTGCCCAGGGCGGGGGGCCACCAGGAGTCGTCCCAGGCAGAGGGCGAGGAGCCGAGGATGAGGACTTCCGTCTTGTCTGAGTTCAGTTTCAGGCGGCTGGTCGTCATCCACTCGGCTACATCTTTCATCCCTTCGTGAAGGTTGGCTCTGGCGGCGGCGAGGTCGTTGGTCAGGGAGAGGATCAGCTGGGTGTCGTCGGCGTAGGAGATGATGTTGAGGTTGTGTTGGCGTGCGATGGCCGCGAGGGGGCTCATGTAGACGTTGAAGAGGGTGGGGCTCAGCGAGGATCCTTGAGGGACGCCGCAGATGACTTCGGTGGCCTCTGACTTGTACGGTGGTAGACGGACTCTCTGTGTTCTACCGTCGAGGAAGGAGATGATCCATTCCAGTGCCTTCTCCTGGATTCCGACGTTGCTGAGGCGCTGCACTAGGGTGCGGTGGCAGACAGTGTCGAATGCCGCGGAGAGGTCCAGGAGGATGAGGGCCGCTGTTTCTCCATTGTCCATCAGGGCTCTGATGTCATCGGTGGCAGCGATGAGGGCGGTCTCGGTGCTGTGGTTGGCTCGGAAGCCAGACTGTGAGGGGTCGAGGGATCCATTCGTCTCGAGGAAGGCAGCTGTTTGTTGACGGTCTTCTCGATGACTTTGGCTGGAAACGGGAGGAGCGAGATGGGGTGGTAATTCTTGAGTTCGGTGGGGTCCGCAGTTGGTTTCTTTAGAAGAGCGCTGAGTTCGGCGTGCTTCCAGCTCTCCGGGAAGGTGGCGGTGTCGAAGGAGGTGTTGATGATGTCCCGCAGGTGGGGTGCGATGACAGCGTCGGCCTTGTTGAAGACGTGGTGAGGGCAGGGGTCGGTCGGAGATCCGGAGTGGATGGAGTTCATCATGCGGACAGTGTCTTCGGTGCTGATCGGAGTCCAGGCACGGAGGGTGGTGGTGGGGGGCGTTGCTGCGGTCGTGGCGTGCGTCGGTTGAATGCTGAAGCTGTTTTGTATGTCCGCGATCTTGTTGTGGAAGTAGGAGGCGAGGGAGTTGCAGAGGTCTTGCGATGGGGTGATGTCGTTGTTTCCGGCGTTGGGGTTGGAGAGCTCTTTCACGATGTTGAAGAGTTCCTTGCAGTTGTGTGCGTTGTTGTCCAGCCGGTCCTTGAATGCAGTTTTCTTGGTGGCGCGGATCAGTTGGTGGTGCTTCCGGGTGGCAAGCTTGAGGGTGGTCATGTTGTCCGGTGTTGGTTCCCTTCTCCAGACTTTCTCGAGGGCTCGGCAGTTCTTCTTGGAGCTCTTGAGTTCGTCGGTGAACCATGGGGCTTTCTTGCTGCCGGGTCTGCTGGGCGGGGTCCTCAGTGGGGCGAGTTCATCCGCGCAGTTGCTGATCCACTTCGTGAGGTTGTCGGCGGCCTGGCTGGGGTTCGCTGAGCTGGCGGGAGGGTGCTGGCTCAGGGAAGCGGCGAGCTGGTCGGCTGTGATCTTGTTCCAGCTTCTTCGGGCAACCTGTTGCTGGTGGTGGTGGATCGTCGTTCTTCTGAAGGTGAAGTGGACGCAGCTGTGGTCCGTCCAGTGGAGTCCTGTGGCGTGGCTGAAGGCGATGTCTTTGCTGGATGAGAAGACGGCGTCGAGTGTGTGTCCGGCGAGGTGGGTGGGGGTGGACATCAGCTGCTTGAGTCCGAGGTTGGCGAGGTTGTCGAGCAGGGTGATGGTGTTGCGGTCGCTGTTGTTCTCCAGGTGGAAGTTGAGGTCCCCCAGGAGGATGTAGTCAGCGGAGGGGAGGGCATGCGGGCTGACGAAGTCGGCGATGTCCTCGCTGAATTGTGTGCGTGGTCCCGGGGGTCGGTAGATCAGGGTGCCTCTGAGGGTGGTCTTCGGGTCGGTGTGGATCTGGAAGTGTAGGTGTTCGGCGGTGGTCAGGGTGTCGTCGGTGTTGGTCGTGATGCGGATGGTGTCCCTGTGGATGATGGCGATGCCTCCTCCCATCTGGTTGGCGGTGCGGTCCCTCCGGGTGATCTTGTAGCCCTCTGGGATGGCGATGGCGATGTCGGGCGCTGAGGAGTCGTTCATCCAGGTTTCCGTGAGGAAGGCAACGTCAGGAGCTGTGGTGTCGAGGAGGTTCCAGAGTTCGATGGCGTGTCTGTGGACGGAGCGGGTGTTGAGCAGGATGCACTTGAGGTGGTTGCTGCTGGTGTTCGGTTTGGCGGGTGCTGGTGCGAGGCAGGTCCTGATGCAGGTGAACTTGCAGGCGTGGCAGCTGAAGGGTCCGTGGGTGCGTCTCGGGGTGGCTCGGTAGCATCCCGGGATTTGGCCGGTGTTGAGCACGTTGAGGGTGGCGGCGGTGTACGTCCGGCGGGTGGGCTGGGGTCCTCGAGGGCCAGGGGTCCTGGCCCTGGGCGCGGTCCAGGCGCGGACGGGCGCAGACGGGCTTACCTTTGGTGCACCTTCGGCGCTCAATCGGTGCTCCCGCTGCGCGCGTCCGCTGCGCGGTCGCTCTGGGGGCGTCATAAGAGGGGAGCCGGGAGGGAGGGTCTGCGGGGAGGCGGGTAGCGCGGCAACCAATCGGCGGGCGGGGGGGCGGGGTTTCGCTGGAGTCCGGCGGGAAAAGGAAAGCCTGGGGGCTCGGCGGCGGCCCTGCGGTGGCTGGGGCGGCGCTGGGGCGGCCCTGCGGTGGCTGGTGCGGCTCAGCGGCGGTCCTGCGGCGGCTGGGGCGAGGTGTAGTGCGAGGCACAGGCACAGGCAGCAGGTAGCAGCAGGTGAGGAGGAGCAGGTGGGGGCGACCAGGCCAAGGGCACAGTGGGAGGTTGGGTGGGGGGGTAGTGGGGGGTAGTGTTTTTTTTTTTGTTTAATGATGTTTCTTCCAGTTTGCATAAACTGATGATTATTTGGTGGATTGTGATGCATGCAGGTATCATTTTGATAATTTTTATGCAGTTCAAATGTTACAGCTAGGAAATGTGCCCGGTCCTTCCGGGCTTTCACTATTGACATGGAATGTACGTGGCCTGAATAACACCAGGAAGCGTAGGCAGGTGCTGAATTATGTAGCCCAACACAAAATTGGTGTCCTTTTTATGCAGGAGACCCACCTGTCTGGCTCAGATGGCACTTCTATGGCATCGGGCTGGAGCCCAGATAGATTCTATTCCAATTATAGTAGATTTGCACGCGGGGTCTCCATTTTTATTCGTAAAAGAATTCAGTTTGCACATTTACAACACGTACCAGGACCATGACGGCCGCTTTTTAATCATCACTGGACTGCTGATAGGACACAAGGTCACTTTGGTAGGAGTTTATAGCCCGAACACTGACTCCCCTTCCTTTTTTCATTCTTTACAGACTCGCCTCCTTTCAACTGACACTGGCCTTCTGATCATGGGCGGAGACTTTAACCTCCTGATGGATCATGATAGGGATAGCACATCCACCTCCCCTGACACCAAACCCTGTGCCCGTTCTGCCCTGCAGGAGCTCTGTGCGCGGTACACTTTAGTTGATATGGAAACCCATCTGCACTCACAGTATCCTGCTTTCACTCACTACTCTGGGTTCCACAATACTTGGACGAGGATTGACTATTGGCTAGTGTCCCCTGGGGTTGTGGGCTGGATGGGGACATTCATGACTCTCCCCTGCACTTTATCTGATCATTCCCGGGTGGTCCTGCAACTACGCCTTCCCTGAGCAGGTGGTTTTGAAAGGCAGTGGCGGTTCCCTGGCCGCGCCTTGATGGACCCCGTTTTTAACGAAGAAGTCCGTCAGGCAATTGAAGATTACTTCGAATTGAACACCGGTTCTGTCGGTACATGGGCGGTCTTATGGGAGGGCTATAAGGCATATATCCGCGGGGTTTGCATCTCGAAGCAAGCAGGTGTCCTGCGCGATCTGCGCTCTACTTTGGTTCGTCTTGAGAGGGATATTGCAGCTGTAGATTGCGAATTGCTCGACGATCCCACCGACTCCCTTAAAGCACGCCGCCTTGAGCTATGCATGGAGTACAGAGACGCGGCCGATAGGGAACTATCTTTTCTCAACAAACACAGCGTGGCGCGTCGATATGGAGAGGGTGAACGCCCGGGTAAACTCCAAGCTAACACTCTGCTGAAGAACTGGGTTATCAAATACCCAGCGGCGCTAGGGACACTCCCAAAGTCCTATGGGTTCCCTTGCCTTGGTATACAGAGACATGGAATACTTCTAGGTGGCGTCAGAGATCAAATTTATTAGCTGCAGCTAGTAGCAGAAATCCCAGCAATACAACACGGTGTACAACTCAAGAAACTGCTCAATTTTACTAAGGCGAGAAATCCCTATTTATACACAAAAAGATACATTTCAAATGCACCCCCCTGCACCAAAATTCAACCAATAGAAAATACATGACATCACACAGCATCATACAGTAAAGCTCATTTTACAGTGTCCCAACCCACAAGTTAATATTTAGGCATATCTAAATAATAATCTGGAAGGCCCGGACAAACCCTTCATTGAAAGCGTAACCCATGAAATGAAGAAACAGTAAAGAAAAGTAGTTTCAGATAATGTGCAAGATAACAGAAACGTAAAGAAACTTAAAAGTTAACAAATGTCTTGAATGGTGATTGGGAAAGTGGATAACGATCTTGCAGGGAAATTGGCTTGGCAGGGTAAATTCCAGCTGAAAGGCCAGCTTCTGAAATTACCTCCAGCGCATGAAGAAAACCTTAGTTAATGTATACATGACCCACAAAAGGTTAGACTGCTTTGCTGGCAGACTAACTTCTGAGGCCTACGTAAATGGCAACACCAGATGGCAGTCACGACGCATGGCAAAAACCCATGTTTAGAAAAGAAAGTTGTGCACTTTAAAAGCACACAAAATCACAGAACCTCACTGCGCCCCACCCGAGGTCCCACGTATATCACCTCAATGACTGGACCTGACGGCTCCACGTTACACTCCACCCCAGATGTGTGAGAGTTGTTTCTCTCCTATTACAGATCCTTCTATACTTCCTGTCTGTCTGGAGATACCGGCAACCAAGAAGCTTATTTATCAGAGGTGGCCATGGTTTACCTGGAACGTTATATGCGGGACTTCCTTTTGACTCCCATCATCCCCGATAGCGTGGTTGAGGCTATCGACTCTCTGCGCGCTGCTTCGGCTCCCGGTCTTGACGGCTTTTCGGCTGATTTTCATAAGGCTTATAAGGATATATTGGTACCACGTCTAGTGGAGGTTTACGCTGATGCTCTTGAAGCAGGTATCCTCCCCTCAACGTTCCGTGAGGCGGTGATCATCCTCTTGCCTAAACCCGGGAAAGATCCCATGCTCTATGGCTCTTACAGGCCGCTATCCCTGTTGAATTTGGATGATAAAATCCTGGCCAAGGTCATAGCCATCAGGCTGTAATTATTGATGGAATTCATTATCTCCCGGTACAATCTGGCTACGCTCCACGTCGTTCCACTTCTCTCAATCTTCGGACATTGTTCACAGTTTTACATAGAATTGAGCCTTCTACCCCCGTTGCTGCTATTCTACTAGATGCAGAAAAAGCGTTTGATTCTCTTGAATGCCCTTTTTTCCTTTCTGTCCTGCGTCGTATGGGCATGCCAGAGTGTTTTGTTGCGACGGTGGCGCTATTATATACTAAACCCTTGGCTCGCCTGCACCTCAATGGCACTTTGTCCGAGCCCTTTCCTCTGTCACGTGGCACGAGACAAGGATGCCCTTTATCCCCTCTTCTCTTTATTTTGGCCATGGACCCTTTAGCTAGACAGTTCCAGGAAAATCACCTACAACGCAGGTTACAGTTCCGCATTGGTCCCCTGTTGTTATCTATGTATGCAGACGACACCGTTCTTTATATTCAAATGTCCCAGGTCAACTTGACCCCCTTAATTCTGGAAATCGTCCGGTTTGGTGAGTTTTCAGGGCTCCATATTAATTGGCACAAATCAGTTATTTTTCTCCTTACGGCTGGCACTAAGCCCTGGCAATGTGAATTTCCATTGGAATGGTGCGATGTCGGTCAGATATTTGGGTGTCCATATTCACCTAGACACCGCCTCAATGATCCGCCTGAACTATGGCAGAGCAATTAGTTCATTAGAATCGCAGGTCACGAGGTGGTTACGGCTGCCCCTGTCCATGACAGGCAGAGTTGCTATCATTAAAATGGTGGTCCTGTCCCGATTTCTGTATTATTTTAACAATATTCCCATTCCCCTCACCAAAGCCTTCTTTTCGCAACTTCACTCTATATTGTTACGCCGAGTCAGGGGAGACAGGACGCCTCGGGTCAGCTGGAAGATTCTGACCCTGCCAATGGAGTCCCAGATTTTTACCTATATTATTTGGTGGCACCGTGCTGTTATGCCTACGCCTGGTTCCACTCGCATGCGCGCAATCCATATTTAAAGCCAGAAGCGGATCTGGGACTCCTGCAGCAACTTCTCACACTACTCCCCACAGGTTTCCCTCAGGACCCCCAGGATGTTCAGACGGTTTCCACCACTTGCTGGGCCTGGTGCAGGTTATGCAGACTCCTGGGGCTGGACCTATTATATTCCCCCGCGTTACCCTTACCCAATTCCTTCCTTCTTTTGATCACTGGGGAAACATTGATAAAGCGCACCCTGGAGAAATTCCATGTGTACACTCTCAGAGACTTGTTTCCAGGTGGGAATGCAGTCTCAATATCAGAAGATGCTCGCTTTAGTGAACATTCTTTTATGGACACGTTCCTTCTGACCCGGGTGTGCTCTGCTCTGAGGGCCAGGTTCCCATCCTTTCCTATGGCCCCGGTCGAGGCCTCCCCCCTCACTCTATTGATACAGAGCCCTGATGGGGCACACCTAATTTCTAAACTTTTTCGACAGTGTGGAGCTCTTAGTCCAATAGCCGACTCCAGGGACCGGGCGGCTTGGGAGGTTGACTTGGGTGGACCGATTTCAGACGACCAGTGGGAGCATTGTTGTAGAGCCACCAGTGACATCTCCTTGAATAGTCGACATAAATTACTTCATTTCAAATTCCTCCGTCAGATGTATTTTACACCCTCCCATTCTCATAGAATTGATAACTCCAGACCACACCAATGTCAGAAATGTTCGGCTCCCTTTGCTGACTTTGCTCATCTCACCTGGACCTGTCCTAAGATCCACCAGTACTGGTTGAGCGTGCACTCCATATTAGGTGACATTCTATCTATGCAGCTTTAACCTACTCCCGAGATTGCTCTTCTCGGTTATGTGGTCAACTTTCCCAGGAAGGTTCAAAAGCTTGCTGCGCTGGGCTTCCTGCTGGCCAAGCGGGAGATTGCACTGTTGTGGGGATGGTAGGCGTGACCCCACGATACGTTCCTGGTTGAACAGCATGGCGTTCTGCAATACCAACTGTGAGGAGTTCAGTACTCTGCTTCCCAGCTCGTTCAGACCAATTGATATTTGGGGCCCGTATAGAGACTATATTTCCCGGTGTAAGGCAGCACACGTACCTAAAACGCAAGCTGGCTTCACCCCTAAAGGTATTGGCTAGATTTTTGTTATCATTGACATTTGATGGCGAGATTATTGTTTGTTATGTCCGTGTGGATTATGTTTTTTTTATTCATTGATGTGTAAGGTGTTTTGCCCACGAAACGATATTAGTTGGTGATATGTTTTGGATCTTTCTGCTCTTTCAGATATGTATTACCTTTTTATTTTCTCCAATTGCTGAAGCATTCCACTGCATTGTATTTATTAAGTCATGTCTTTTTCTCTGCAAAAACTGGAAAATAAAGGTTTAAAAAAAAAAACTACACATCAGCTTGGGAGGATTATCATCAATGAGGGATATTAATATCCATATCTTCACCACATTTTTGATACCATCAGTGCCCAAAAGCTTTTAGAATGACAACAGAAGTTAATACTGATACCTTGCCTATCATTATTTATTTATTGTATTTACTAGTTTTATATGGCACTAGCTGGATCCCGAGGTATCAGAGCGCTTTACTGAGCTTCATAGGTTCAAGATTACATAAAATATAAAACAAGGAAAGTATGCACACAATAATATATACATAGAATTGAGGAACCAGAATCGATTTTCGGTTATACAGTATCTATAATCGATAGCTCAAGATTAGCATGATGTATCTAAATATTTTAGCATACGCACGCAAACATTAGCATAAATCCATATTGCAGTATTTTAGAATTCTAGTTTGCACCACTCTCCGCATTTTACACTCTCTTGACTCGACCGACGCCATTTTGTGGCCTCGCTCGAAGCCTTACATTAACAGACCCCGTTCATTCCTTTCACCAAAGTCGTTCTCCTGAGAAATAACCCAACTGTTGCAGAATTGCTGTTTCAGCTCGTTAGGCCCGTCAAGGTTGTAGGTAGCAGGAGAAGGCCTGATAAGCACATTCCGGGAGGGGTGCGGGCGGACTGTCTCGGAGCTGGCAGAAGGGAGTCACCCGTTCGACCTTGCTAATCTAGTATGAGCTAAACCAAGAGTGCTTTGTGTGCCATATATGGCCTTTCCTTTCTTTACCAGCCAGTACCAACTTGTATTTTTCCATCTTGGGCCATGATTCTGAAAATGCAACTGTATATATGTGATGTCCTGACAGTGTGCCAGCAGTCTTCTTGGCGGACCTTTTGGGGTTAGGTCGCAAGGAGCTCCTCTGGCAGAGTTTGTTTGTTATAATAAATGCTTGGACCTTCTACACTGCCAACTGACTGATTATTGGTAATGGGAATGGGATTGGTTGTGAATATAACTATAATTGGGAGGTGGTAAATAATTTTCGGTACTTCAGAATCAATTGTAAGGCCATTAAGGATGAAAATAACTGAAATGAGGTCCATCAAAAAGAAATTGAGGACCATGGGGAGAAGGACACAGGAACAACGCCAAGACGCCACGGCATAAGTGCACTTAATAAATACTTCAATGAGTCAGTCAGTCAACAATAAAGGTGAACACAAAGAAATAAAAAGCCAACAGATCAACAGAAGTATGAACTGACCACAAGAGCCTATTTGAACCAGGTTCTGTTTGATTCATGGGCTTCAGTATCTATTGAGGAAATGGTGTTTCAGGTCTTTTTTGAAGCTCTGGAATGAGAGGTTGCAGCGAAGGTCCCTAGGGAGGGAGTTCCAAATGCTGGGAGCATTACCTATCATACCTATAAACTGTGAAACCTCTATCCCGCCCCTACTCCACCAGCTACCCACATCTCCTGGTTGTTGCCCACATATTCCCTCCAGGAATCATAACAGACAATTTGTATCAAGGTAGTCAGGACCATTAACTAGATTAAAGCTATTTTTAAACTGCCCAAAATAATGACAAAGATCTCATCAACAGCCCTCGTAGTAGCCATCACCATCCCTCACTTCTACTTGCATCAACCAACCACCAAGTCCAGTCACAATGCACCAAAATAACAGCCCACAAATTGACTTCATATGAAAGACATGACTTCCCATAGGCGTAATTTAGTTCAGAGGCCTTTGTCCTCTATGTAACTAGGTCACATGCATGAGATGGTACAGAGCCAGCAGGCACAGACTCCAAGTCTGTCCTGGAGTGCAAATCATCGGCGCTCAGGCCACCCTGAAGTTGTTCTTGTATGAGAACAACTTCAGAATTGGCTGCAGGGCATGCTTGAAGTCTGTGTCAGTCTGCAGTGAAGAGGAGCAGAAGAGTGTGAAGCGATGCTGGAGGGCAGCAGGTACTTTTAGAAACCCAAACAAAAATATTCTTCTTGTCTCCGACGTCCCCTGTTACTCCCATCCCCTCCCCCGCCTCGCCTATTTTCCCCGATATGAGCCGCTCCTGTACAAAACAATAAAAATCCCAAAACAAATCAGAAAAATGAAGTAACATTTGATACAAAAAAAGGAAATTCATATCACAAAAATCCAATCAGGGGAATTAGATATATGAGTTGTTAAAGTTTAAGTGAAACTAGCTCCAAGAAGCACTAAGTACTAAGTACTCAAAGGTCACAATAGAAAAAGACCTTGGCTCAATTTAATGCTGACCAGGATGGACCATGGGTCGGGCACATTAACCAGGTTCATCATGGTCAAATATTTTATCTTCTGACTTTAGTCCTTTAAAGAGGAACTTAGAGACTTAAAGGGTGGCAGGCAGAGGCCACAGGAGCGTACAGTCCAGGTCCAATTGCCATTGGTCAGCTGGGCAGTTTCAGGAAAAGGCCTCATGTAGCTTTGTGTGTCTCAGTAGCTTTAACAGGAGGCCAGCCATACGACCATATGATACCCATTGTCTTGGGTATGAGACAGAATGTTTAAGGTTGCAGACAGTAGATTCAGTTCTCTTCTGATCTTCCTTGGGTCTTGGAGCATTGTTAAGCGGGTGGCTGAAAATGCCACATTTAAGCCTGGCATTAGCTAGTGGGGGGAATGGCACCTGGGGATGCCCTAACCAATGGGGTAGAGGTTCATGGGGCTAACCCTACCAACTTTGGGCATTCTCAAGGAGGCCTATATCTGCAGCCACACTAAATGTGGGCTCTGACTGCTGCATGTGTGTTTGGGGAGTGTACTATTCAAATCCCAGTGTCCTCCCACATCTAACACCATAATCCAGTTTGATGCATTACATATTCCCACAAAAACTTCAGAGACAGAAGTCTGGAATAACAACGCTGACCTTTAAGTAACTAGACAGTGATTACAAACATATTGGTTGGGTATTTTGCTACCATTCTTTGTAGTGCACCCCCCCCCCAATAGTATATGTAAACTTAGCAGACCAGTCAAACAGACAGACAGTCAAACAGACTTAGCAGACCAGTCAAACAGACAGACAGTCAAACAGACTTAGCAGACCAGTCAAACAGACTGTGACACTGTAATGTCAGTAGAGGTCCACTGACTGGCTGGGACAGAAGGGCCTTTCTAGGTGTCAGCTAACATTTACCTGTGACAGGGTAGAACTCTTGGAAATGTGCCCCACGTGTCATATGAAACCCCCCAGCAGATCTGTCAAGCAGGATGGGACATTCAAGCAGGACTTGATACTCTAATGTCAAAGAGGATCGTCCAAACCTCCTCTTGCATATTTTCTCAGGTTCAGAGGGTCATCTCTGCCCATTCAGGTCATTCTATGCTTTTGCTCCTGGGAGAAGGTACATTGTCACTGTAGTAAATGGCACAGTGGGTGCTGCAGTCCACTTGTGACGTTTAACTTACAGGCCCTGGGTACGACTTTGAACCATATAATAGGGATTTGTAGGTAAGTTAAATATGCCAATCAGGAGTATAGCAATGTTACCATGACAAAAAGAGGAATACAAGCACTTTACCGCTGGTTAGGAAGGTTAAGGTGCACAGAATTCTATAGCCAGCATATACAGGGTTCAGCAAAAAGGCAAAAAATTCGGGGTGTCTCTGAAGATAGAGCAAATGTCCAACAGTTTAGTTAAAAAATAAGTGAAAGAAAAAAAATGGGGGGAAAAGGCTTTCATCTAACTTTTTGCACAGTTGGCCGATTCATAAAAGGTATATATACCATTACTTTTGTTAGCCTCTTCTGGTGGCAGATATACATCATGTTTGTATATTGATCAAAAGCCCATGAGGCCCAGAGCCAACAATCGGGTTGTGATTTACACTATTTTTTCAATGCATGCCGACTCTACTTCACTTGATAAAAAAAACTCTAAGGAATATCATTTGGGGACAATGAAAACTGTGTATTTTTTAAATATCCTCACAAATTTGAATTCAGGGATTTGAACCACTCAGAGTTCAAGAGCACCAATGATGCCAAGTCATTCTCATAAAGGGCCAGATGTAGGAGCCCTAATACTGGTCGGTAACGGCCGAATTCGGCCGTTACCGACCGGTATTAGGGTTTCCAGATGTAGGGGGCCTATATTTTACCGATTCTGTAAATTTACCGAATCGGTAAATTTACAGAATCGGTAAAATACCGAATCAGTATATTTACCGATTCGGAAAATCCACATGTAGGTGGCACTCCTAAGAGTGCCACAGGCCCTTAAGAATCGGTATTTTACCACCCAATCCTATTGGGTGGTAAAATACCGAATTCAGGTGTGCATGCACATTTGTGCATGCACACCTGTGCAATGTGAAAATTACAAAAAACAATTTGATGGACAGAATGTAGATCAATGTCTTACATTCACCCCAGTACAAGGATCTGGAGCTAAATCCATCATTTTTTGCACTCCACACCACCCTGGGTCAGATAATGGCTTCATGCAAATCAGCTCTGACCCTGTGCCCCATGGGAACAGTCCAGTCCGAACTACAACAGCCATATCTTTCCCAGACCGGAATCAAGCATCCGAGGACCGGACCGGTTTCGAGGTAACACCTCTCATCAGCCCGGCTAGCTTGACTCCAGTGGTGTGGAGGCTCTGGGACCCACGTCTGAGCTACCCCAGTACACTCAGGGAGAAATTTACAAAAAACAATTTGATGGACAGAATGTAGATCAATGTCTTACATTCACCCCAGTACAAGGATCTGGGCCTAAATCCATCGTTTTTTGCACTCCACACCACCCTGGGTCAGATAATGGCTTCATGCAAATCAGCTCTGACCCTGTGCCCCATGGGAACAGTCCAGTCCGAACTACAACAGCCATATCTTTCCCAGACCGGAATCAAGCTAGCCGGGCTGATGAGAGGTGTTACCTCGAAACCGGTCCGGTCCTCGGATGCTTGATTCCGTTCTGGGAAGGACATGGCTTTTGTAGTTCGGACTGGACTGTTCCCATGGGGCAACAGGGTCAGAGCTGATTTGCATATCGCCATTGTCTAACCCAGGGTGGTGTGGAGTGCAAAAAAACGATGGATTTGGGCCCAGATCTTTTGACTGGGGGAATGTGTGACATTGATCCACATTCGGTCCATCACTTGTTTTTGCAATTGCCGCCCTAAGTGCGCTGGGGATGCCCAGACGTGGGTCCCAGGCACTCCACACCACTTGGAGTCAAGCTAGCCGGGCTGATGAGAGGTGTTACCTCGAAACCGGTCCGGTCCTCGGATGCTTGATTCCGTTCTGGGAAGGACATGGCTTTTGTAGTTCGGACTGGACTGTTCCCATGGGGCAACAGGGTCAGAGCTGATTTGCATATCGCCATTGTCTAACCCAGGGTGGTGTGGAGTGCAAAAAAACGATGGATTTGGGCCCAGATCTTTTGACTGGGGGAATGTGTGACATTGATCCACATTCGGTTCATCACTTGTTGTTTTTGCAATTGCCGCCCTAAGTGCGCTGGGGATGCCCAGACGTGGGTCCCAGGCACTCCACACCACTTGGAGTCAAGCTAGCCGGGCTGATGAGAGGTGTTACCTCGAAACCAGTCCGGTCCTCGGATGCTTGATTCCGTTCTGGGAAGGACATGGCTTTTGTAGTTCGGACTGGACTGTTCCCATGGGGCAACAGGGTCAGAGCTGATTTGCATATCGCCATTGTCTAACCCAGGGTGGTGTGGAGTGCAAAAAAACGATGGATTTGGGCCCAGATCTTTTGACTGGGGGAATGTGTGACATTGATCCACATTCGGTCCATCACTTGTTGTTTTTGCAATCACCTGTGCAATGTGACACACAGACATGCCCTTAGGGCAGTCTGTGTGCCACATGGCACACAAGTCCAGAATTGGGGTGCTAGAGGGTGTCAAAGTGACACCCCCTGCACCCTTGCAGGATTCGGTATTTACCAAATCGGTAAATACCGAATCTGTATTTCCTATTGATTCCTATGGGCTTCAAGGCCCATAGGAATCAATGGGAAATACAGAATCGGTATTTACCGATTCGGTAAATACCGACTCTTACAGAATCGGTAATTTTTTACCTACATCTGCCTCCTTCCAATTTACCGACTCTTAAATACAGAATCGGTATGAGTTGGTATTTAAGAGTCGGTAAATCGGATTTACCTACATCTGGCCCAAAGTCTTTTTAAATACTGACTTGAGATATTAAATTAAAGCTACAGGAAGATTCACCAGATACCCATTGTCTTACCATATTGAGTTCCCATATTACTCTTGATCACAAAGGTCTTGGTAGGTCTATCGTCCGGAAAGGAAAGGCCCATAAATGTGAACATGAAATGCGTAAGAAAGAAGTTTGGATTTAGGTTTTTTGGGATGGTCGAAGCTGCAGTCTTTGGAAAGTTCTGAAATGGACAGGGAACGGCAACAGTGCCACCACCCAGTGTTTACACACTTGTACCAATAAAAACAACCTAACCTAGGTGGGTGAATCTAGCTTAATGGACAGGAACAGCTCAAAACTTTGACCTTATGAAACTAGTGTAGTTTTAATAGGGTCTTCACACAGTCAGAGCTTTTGGCCTATTCCTGTCCTGAGCAAAAGGACCATCCAAACAATATGGGGTACCTTTTTTATTACAAGAAAGTCGGAAACCATGGAATTTGGGGTTTTGCCACTTACCAGAAGATCTGGAGTTTGTTTGTCATAGACAAGTGAAGAAAACGTGATTTTCTTTTTTACTCCTACTTTGATGTGTTTTGGGCATTCTAGGCAATCATAACTATCAGGACTCACGCCAAAGAACCCTGGATTTCTCTGGGTGTCAACTTTTTTCAAGATGTCTTGGGCTGGTAGGTTTCTCTGGGTGCTGGCAGACTTCTGGGCACAACTACTGAAGTCATCTCCTATGGAAGATTCCCTATCAAGAACACTAGGGTGCATATTGTGTGGCTCTCTGCTCAACCTTATTGAAAACCCTAATGTCTGGTACCCTCACACTCAGGAGACGGAGGTGAAAAGAGACGTGGGTAAAACTTGGCATGGATATCTTCCTGCATGAGTAATAATGATTGGAATTATTATGTATGTTGTGGGAAACAAATCGAGAAAAACTGACAAATTTCATGCTCATCTCATTACCCCAAGAAGCTAATCAGGGCAAAGGAGGTGTGGCATCCTGCAACAGAAACCTTAGCATATGTGGATGTTAAAAATATATGATTGTGGTAGGTTTTCCATCAGCCCAGGGGTTATAACTGTGACCTGAAGACAAGTAAATCTAAAGCAGAATTGTGTATTCAGTTACAGTTCAACTTTCCCAAATGCAATACACTCTGTGGAGTGGAGAAGTGTGGCTCACTGGTTAGAGCAGGCAGACCTGGAAGCAGAGGTCTGCCCGGGACCAGGGTTCAATTCCCAGCTCGGCGGGGTCTTGAGTCCTAAAATGTCCATGGACTCGACAATTCTCGCTCCGGTGCCTACTCGATTCACGGGTTCACACTCTGCGACTCTGGGCAATAGCTTGCTTAATCTCCACAACGGCCCCTCGCGGCGGAATGCCTGGCTTTCACCTTGCGGATACCCTGCCGGGGTTATCTCACAGGGGAATACCAGGACGGGTTCCCTAAGCAAGCGCTTAGAAACCGCTCGGTGATTTGCGCTATATAAATTCCTGTATATTTACATTTACATCACCTATATACACAGTAAGCCCCAAGTAAACAAATACATGCCTACTGCCCCCGTTAGACCTGTCAGCCTTCGGGTGGCATTCCTTCAAACCTTTTGTCTTACTCCCCTTATTTTTGCTGATCTCGTTTTTGCTAAACTTAGGACTACACTCTTTTACCAATGCTAAACAGTGCTAAAGTGCATGCGCTCACTCTTTAAAACATGGTAACAATGGCTTATCCCTAATTGGCATATTTAATTTACTTGTACGTCCCTAGTAAAGTGGCACTGCCCATACCCAGGGCCTCTAAATTAAATACTACTAGTGGGCCTCCAGCACTGATTGTGCCACCCACTTAAGCAGACATATAAATATGTCTCGGGTCTGCCGTTACAGCCTGTGTGTGCAGTTTTTAAACTGCCCTTACGACCTGGCAAAAACCTTTTGCCAGGTCCAATCTTTCTTTTAATACATATAAGTCACCCCTATGTAGGCACTAAACAGCCAACATGGGCAGGCTGCAATATATCTACAAATTAGGACATGTAATTGTAAGTTTGACATATCCTGCTAGTGAAAAACTCTTAAAATGTGTTTTTCACTTCTGTAAGGCCTACCTCTCCAAAAAGATAACATTGCAGGATCGCCAGTCCAAATGCACATACCACCCTTCACGATCTCATGATATCCTCAATCGTATCTGCTCCAGATTTAACTTAAAAGACTCTTGGCGATTACAACACCCTGACGGGAGAGATTATACATTTTACTCAGCGCCCCACAATTCATACTCCAGAATTGACTACATCTTAATCTCCAGCCCTTTCATGCACCTAATAGAAGAAACAGACATAGCACCCAAACTGCTTTCAGACCACTCCTGTATTAATACTAAACTCACAGGTTCACGTTCTATCCTGTCCCCGAGGCGCTGGCGCTTTAATGACGACATCCTTTCGGACACAGAAAACAAATAACAAATAGAGTCCGCAATCCGGGAATTCATATCACTGAACGATCTCCCAGGCACGGATACCTCTGTTGTTTGGGATGCCCTTAAAGCCACAATTAGAGGCGTGATTATTGTTATCAGGGCTCAAACCAACAAGAAATTGAATTCAGAATTAGACGCGCTTGAGAAAGACATCAAGGATCTAGAAACCTCTCATTCGACCGACTTGGACAATAAGTCCACTCTAGACCTACTTATTAAGAAGAAATACGAGTATAACGCTATTGTGAGCAGACGCGCTGGAGTGTGGATAAATAAATTCAATGCGCTGAAATTATGCGAAGGAAATAAGGCAGGGAAATTGCTAGCGTTTTACCTTAAACATAGGCAAAAACTATTTAGCATAGCTTCAATTAAAGACCCAGCCAACAACACCCACTCCAAACAAAATAAAATCCTAGACCCTTTCCAGGCTTTCTACGAAAACCTTTACAAGAACAAGATGGTATTTAACACAGAGGCTTGTTCCGAGTACCTATGCTCATTAAACCTACCTAAACTTTCTGAGGAGGATAGCTCCAACTTAGGATCCCCCTTCTCTGATAAGGAAATCTCTTCCGCCATTAAATCTCTTAAAAGTAATAAAGCACCGGGCCCGGATGGCTTTTCGGTCAATTTCTATAAAGCATTTGAAAAAACACTCAGCCCCTCTCTACTAAAACTATTCCATTCCTTCGCTACAAAAGGTGGTGTCACTAATTCGATGGGCGAAGCCACTATAATTGTCATCCCGAAAGAAGGTAAAGATCCCCTTTTAACAAAAAACTACCGCCCTATCTCACTCATAAATTTGGATTGCAAAATATATGCAAAAATCCTAGCCAACAGGCTCAATACAGTCTTACCAAAATTGATTAACAACTCTCAAGTGGGGTTTCTTAAACACCGTATGTCCAACGATAATACGAGATTACTTTGTCATATCTTGGAAAAAGCCAAAATAACAGCCTCTCCTTCCGTTGCCATCACCCTAGACGCAGAGAAGGCATTTGATTGGGTGTCATGGTCCTTTCTAAAACAATGTATGATATCTTTTAATCTGGGGAAGTTATATATAGACATGGTCTTGGCCCTCTACTCCTCTCCGACCACCCGAATCGCCATTAATGGCGCCCTGTCAGAACCATTTTGCTTATAACAAGGCACCAGACAAGGCTGCCCTCTCTCTCCGGCTCTATTTCTTCTGGCCCTTGAACCCCTCATCTTGGATATAAAACAGAATGACAATATCAAGGGCGTGGAATTCGGTGAGTTACAAGTAAAATTGGCTGCTTATGTGGATGACATCCTGGTGGTCACAGAACAACCAGATCCCTCCATTGAGGCTCTCGTGACCACCATAGACAGGTACTCTCTCCACTCTGGCTACAAGCTGAACCGTGACAAGTTTAGAGGTTAGACCCCTGAACGTGTACGGTTCAAAAGACATGCTGGGTAACTCTGGCCTATCCTGGCAGACCGGCCACATTAAATACCTTGGAATTGAATTTGGAAACACCCTTCTTGAAACTCTCCAGCGCAATGAGAAAACCGCATTGGACAAACTTAAATCGCAATTGGATGGATGGTCTCCACGCTTCATAACTTGGTGGGGGAGAATTGAGACCATCAAGATGATGATCTACCCTCTGGTGAACTACCTCATCACGAGGCTGCCCCTCACTCTATACCCGGAATTTCACCACAAATTACAAACCCTACTCACTAAATTTCTTTGGAAAGGGAAAAGAGCAAAGATTAGCATAAAGAAACGCCGCCTGGACAAGTCCCTAGGGGGTGGGGGGAGGGTCAACATAGCAGACTTTAAGCTGTACCAAACAGCTTTCCTACCCAAACAAGGCTCTTATTGGTTGGCTCCTTCGACTGATTACACCCCTGTTTGGCTGGAGATGGAAAAAGCCCTTTTTGGTAACCTCGCCCCTGCAGCCGCTCTAACCGCAACCCAGAATGCGACCATTTGCTTGAAACCCATTCTGCAGAACACAAAAATAGCTCTATTAAAAGTTGATAAGTTACTGGACGCCAGTATTAGACGCTCTAGATGGGAATCGATCTGGCATAACCATACAGTGCTATATAAGGGCAAACCATTACACAATGACCTTTGGATAAAAAAAGGGATTCTCTCCCACACCAACTATATAAGGACTCATACCCGCTCACCTTTCGGGAACTCCAAACTAGATACAGCCTTGCTCCACTTGAATTCTATAACTTTCTGAAGATAAAATCGGCGACCTCTAGGGCAAATCTCTCCTCAAACCCCCCCTCCCTTCCGACCTACTTCTCTAGACTAAATAGACTAGGCCAACACATGTCCTGGCTTTATAAGCTCCTACGCCCACAAAACTCCAAGCTTAATAAACACCTCACACAGTTTTGGGAATCACGCGCCTCGTTCCTTATCTCGGACGCAGACTGGGCCAAAACCTGGGAATCCACCATGAGACATAAAATCAGCCCTACACTTTCTCAGACACAATTTTTGGCTGCTCCATAGAGCCTTTTGGACACCTGCACGACTATTCACTCACAACATCAGGGACGATGCAATCTGCTGGAATTGTAAAGACAGTGAAGGTGATCTTGAACATCTCATTCTCCAATGCGCGTGCGTATCCCCCTTTTGGGATAAAGTCTTTGACTTTATCACTAAGGTCTTCTCTTTTCCCCCCCCCCCCCTTCCCCCCCCCCACCAGAGAAATCTCTCCCTAGTTTTTGGTTTCCTCAAAGCCCTGTCCCTCACTGACAATGATAGGGCCCTACTAGACCTGCTCCTCATGGCTGCAGTCAAAGTTGTCCTCAATAACTGGAAAGACACTAGAAAAGCCTTGTTTGCCTGCTGGTTAAACTGGGTGATTACCCTAAGGGGAGCTGACAATATATTACTACAAAACTCGCCATGGCGTCCCCCTCAGAGACGAATGTGGACCACCCTTGACAACTACTTCAGCGCTCACAAACCACCATGAACCACTCACACTGTGACTCCAATTCCGGTCACATTAGCTTCATCTTAGCTCTACTCGTGATCGCCTTGACATTTAAGCGGTTGACTGTTCCTCACCGACAGGGACTTCATCACTTTGAGCCAAGTCACTACACTACTGCTTTTGTATATGCGACTTATAAATCTTCTCGTACAACTTTTTAATAATGTTTAGTTATATTATGTTATAGTATACTCCAGATTGTCTGTTGCTTAAGGTCACTCATTTAAATGTCACTTGTACAGTCATTACCTTAAGCTTATGTACCTCAATCATGTGCTTTTCGCTTTTATGTTTTCTTGGTTTGTATTATCCACTTTCTTTTACTTTTCTGTAAAACTTCCAATCGAAAACTTTTGAAATTAAAAAAACATTGCAGTTAGGTTATTACATTTAATAATCTGTCATTTCCAAATCGGAATAGGTAACCGGTAAATGCTGGGTGTCTTTGGAATTGCAATGAAAAATCCTCGCTCAAGGATTTTAAAATAGAATTTTGAAAATGTAACTTTTCAAAAGTTGTGCAAAAGAGGGGTGGTGATGGACAGAGCATCTGAACTAATCAAACACTCACACCCAGTCAACAGATCTGGGTTTAATCCATCACCGTTCTTTAGCCCACTCTGCCACCCCACTTCAGACATGGCCATATGCAAATCAGTCTGACCCTGTGCCTCATGGGAACAGTCCAGCCCGAACTGCCAAGCCATGCCTTCCTTGGACTGGAAACAAGCTTCCTAGGACCTGTTTTTGGCATTACAGCCGTCTTCAGCCAGGCTTGCTTGAATCCAGTGGCAAAGTAAGCAAGGGACTCTTGTCTAAGCATACCCTGCCAACTTATGGCGAACAAAGCGGTACAAAAGGGGGTACATTTAGTACCTGTAGCCTGTCTCTGGGTCACATGATTGGGTGTGGCTGACTGTTGGGATTTGTATATTCTTCCTAGGCAGCCACACACGATAGAGCGCTTAGGTGTGTCTGGATGGATGATGGGCGTGGTTTGGGCCCTGATGGCGGAGGCGGCGTGAGCAGCTAGCTCCGAGCCCGATCCCGATCCCGCCAATAATCCTGAAAACTGCCTAGGCTATGGCTATGGTTAAATGAGCAAGTGTCAAAACGGCTGCGGAAGCCTTCCCGCTCACTGGTGTGATCTCCGGTGGCTCCGGGGTGCCCCTGATTTGCAGTTTGTTCCCGGAGGTGCTGGCGACGGAGTGGCAAAATGGCGGCAGCCCTCGACTGGTGGAACAGGGAAGTGATGACCTACTCGCACTGTGGTGATGCTTGCGCCTGAAGCGGGGGCGCTGGGGGGGGCGCAGTGTAAAACCTGCGGTTCCGCATACCTGATCGACGCTTTTGCTGGCTGAGGCGGCGAGATGCCCGGGAAAGACGATGGGCCGACGAGGTGCTCGGAGCTCCTAAAATGGCGCCCGGACTGAAGGCTGCCTCCGTTGCACGGCGTCTGCAGTGTCGTTCGTAGCAGCGCCCACAGAGGGCTGGAGGTGAGGCGCTGTCCACACAAGTTACGGTGCCCTTTGGTCACAGAAGCGCTAATGATGGATCCTATGGTGCGGTGGTGCTGAGACACAGAGGGGGCTGAAACCGACGACGTGCGCCCGCTGAGGAGCTGGCTGGGAGACTCTGTGGCAGAGCGGGTGTTGTTCAGCGGGACGAGCGCTGGGGAGCCCGCCGGAAGGACTGGGGGTCATGTGGCGGATGGCGAACCTTTCCTGGGACCTCCGGTGGGCGGGGTGGTCCGGGCCGGTCCCGGAGCTGGGGAGGTGGGGGCGGGGGCGGGGGCAGGCCCGTGGCGCCGCGCAGCCGGGGGTCGTAAATGCTTGACTGGTGGAGCTGAGGGGTGAGAGTGCCCGGGATACCGCCTGGCAGTGGGACGCTGTAGTCTGCGAGGCCCACCCCATTGAGCCCTGATAGCTGGAGTGGAGGAACTGCGGGGAGCAAACAAGGGCCAGCCGGGCCATACCCTGTTATTGTCTTGAGGGCAGCGTTGAGAGCCTGGGCATGTGGGGGTCACTGAGTGCATGCCCGGTGGGCTGGATACCTTAGAGGGTTTATTGGAAGAATTGTCCCAGGAGAGGAGCAGCGGCTGGTGAAGGGCGTGCTTAAGGGTGGAGTGCTGGGGCCTACGAACTTGCCACAGGGAGCGATGATATGCCAGAGTGCCTGGAGATACCCTACCACTGATTGAGACCTGAGGCGAGGAGATAGACGGAGGTCTCTATTGTGCGATCGACCTATCCAGTGTTGAGGACATATAGTGTGATAAACTGTGTACTTGGAGGTCCCAGTTGGTTGCGCACGGCCCTATCGTTAGCCCACGCGGACGTTGGTGGAGGTGTTCTTGCGCAGAACGAGGTCGGTCTACCGGGAAGTGGGCACCGTGATCACTTACAATGAAACCCAACAGTAAGAAGGGTGAAGCTGGGGAGCACGAAGGCGCCCGTGAGGAGGGTGATGACACAGTGGGCACGCTATCGGAGCGTAGGCTGAATATACGCCTGGATCAAATCCTGGAAGCCATAGCGGTGACAAAGGACTCTCTTCATCAGGACATAAAACAAGTCGCGACGGGATTGGGACTCCTGAGGGCGGACCACTCAAAGTTGACTGACAGGGTCAAAGAGACTGAATCGGTCATTCAAGACCTTAAACCAGCGGTGGTAACTGCAGAACGCAAACTAGAAGATGCGTTGAGGCGCTTGGAGACACTGGAGAAAAAGGCCGAAGATTCTGAAAGTAGTAATCGACGTAACAACGTGCGGGTGGTAGGCCTGCCCGAAAAAAACAGAGGGAATGGACATGATTGCTTATCTGGAGAACTGGTTCAAGACTCACGTTGCCCCGGAGGGTCTATCCTCCTTCACGCTTGAAATGGCGCATAGGGTCCCAGCCAAACCACCCTTGCCGGGCCGCCCTCCCCGTCCTGTAGTAGCCAGAGCCCTGCATTACAAGGATAGGGATCTGTTGATTCAGAGTGCACGCTCCGCAGGGCCTTTCAATGTGGACAATAGCACTGTCACGATTTTCCCGGGCTATACTCAAGAGATACAAAGGCGCAGGGCCTCGTACTTGTCTGTCAAAAAGGAGCTTAGAGATGAGGGGATCCAATATTCGTTGCTGCTCCCAGCCACAGTTTTTCCTGACGCCCGAGGACGCTTGGTCCTGGCTCTAATCGTACAGGGCAGGCACAGATCGTAGGGGTAAGGGAGACAGAGGACAGCCCAAGCCGCCGCGGGTGCGCCAGTCGCAACGTCTCCGCAAGAAAAACAGAATGCAACAAGCCTTGCAGCTCATACAGCTAGCGGCCGACAAACAGGGGGCTCTGGCGGCAACGGCGGCGATAACGGGATCGCAGAAGGAAGACTCGACCAAGGGAACGGATTCCGATGAGAACAGAAGACACTTTGGCACTGAACTGTTGGATGAAGACAGCACCAAGGGCCCGGAGGTGACGCCCAGAACGGCTGACGATTTGTAGGTTGCATCGACCTTCATGGGGGTCATTGCTGGAGAACTGAACATGGTGGTGCTGGCGGAACTGGTGACACTTGTGAATACTGTAGATGTGCCATCTTATTGCGGGGAGTTGAGGGCTGGGGCAGGGGCTGCCACCTGTCGGGGCTGGACCACCTACCCATTGCCCTTAAGGCAGCCTGTGGTGACGACTGCAGGGTAGTATTGTGTGATTTGTTGGGGTAGTTTGGATGGGGACTGATAATGTGTTATTGGGTCCTGTTCTGGGGGGAGGGTTATGGGTGTTACTCACGGAGTTCAGTGTTTGGGGTTCAATGGTTCTGGTGTGGGCTGGCGAAATGTGAAGGGGGAGACACTAAGGGAGCGTTGCAATGGGGACATTACCTGAATTGAAATGTATTCATGGAACGTACGTGGATTGCATACTATGTCAAGGCGCCACAAAGTGCATGTGTATTTGGTGCGAAGAGGCATCCTGATAGCGTTGCTTCAAGAGACCCATCTTACCAACCAGGAGTGTATTGCGTTGCAGAAGCGATGGCGGGCCAGGTGTTTGGCACTGCCTACTCTGTGTTTGCCAGGGGAGTTCTGGTGTGGGTAAGGGCGGGGATCTCGTTCCAGGCCACAAACAGTGTTATTGAACCGGAGGGCAGGTATGTGGCGGTTGAAGGGAGATTGTATGGAAGGGATGTGGTGCTATGCAGTATTTATGTACCGAACACGGATCAGCCCCGATTCTTTGACAATATCTCGGGGACTTTGGCACATTTTTTGGCGGGTCAGGTGATAGTGGGGGGGAGACTTTAATTCGATCACTGATGTGACACTGGACAGGTCGCACCCACCACTGGTGGATTCCCAGGTCCGCAGAATTGCGAAGCAGAGGGCGGATTGGCAAGACAGGTGGGGGCTAATTGACATATAGAGAGGGCACCACCCTGAGGATAGGGATTATTCCTTTTTTCCACGCTCCATGAACTGCATGTTAGAATTGACACTGTCTTATGCAGCCACTCCATGGCACCTCTGGCAACACACTCTGAGTATTTGGCTAGGACCATTTCCGATCACAATCATCAGCTTGTGTCCTTTCAGTGGCAACGGGTGAGGGCCGCGATCCCCACTTGGCGATTACGTCCAGACACCCTGGAGGATCAGGTCTTTAGCTCTGAAATCCGTGATGGCATTGAACGTTATTTCACTGCAAATAGAGAGTCGGCATCTACTAGAGGAATAGAATGAAACGCATTTAAAGTAGTTAAAGTAGTGGTGAGAGGGTTGTGTATAAGTAAACACTTGGGTGAGAGGACAGTGGTGCTGGCTGATGTTAAGAAAGCAGAGGAGGCACTGCGGGAGATAGAGAAGCAGAGACCAGAACAGAGGGATCTACAGGAGCGTCTTTTGGCAACTAAAGAACTAGTGGCAACGGAAACGGAAAGATTGCGAAGGTACGATTATAGAAAATACATGGTGAAGGTGCATACTGAAGGGAACAAGGTGGGCACGCTTCTAGCGAGACTAGCGAACCCGGTGTCGGGAGGATGCCCGGTTTTTAGTGTCCGTATGGAGACGGGAGGAATGGTCTATTCTCAATCTGCGATCCTCTCGCGCTTCCTGAGTTATTACACGGCACTCTATCAAAGTCACCTGGAGGCGGGAACGCTGGACATGGAGGGCTACCTGGCGGGGATTCAGCTCCCACAGTTAGACGAAGAGGATGCTGAGACTTTGGGTCAGGATATAACCCTGGCTGAGATTAGGGGAGCAATCAAGCAGATGGCCCGGAACAAGACCCCAGGGGTGGATGGACTGCCCATAGAATTTTAGGTAAAATACATTGACATCCTGGCGCTCCACTTATTGGAGGTATATAACGATGCGGTGGAGCAGGGCCACCTGCCAGAATCCATGAGAGTGGCGCTGGTTGTCCCCTTGTTGAAGCCCGGGAGGGAGAGTAGTGATGTGACCTCTTATAGGCCACTGTCTATGTTGACTGTGGACTATAAAATACTGAGTCGCATATTGGCCACGAGGCTGCTGCCCCACATGACTGCTTTAGTCCATGAGGATCAAGTGGGGTTTATTCCAACTAGGAATACCTCAAACAATATCCGCCACCTTATACGAGTGTTGGGAAGTGACCTGGATGTGGACATGATGCCTGCCGCGTTGTCCGTAGATATAGAAAAGGCGTTTGACAGCCTGGAATGGGAGTATCTGGATAGGGTGCTGGAGAAATTTGGCTTAGGCGAGCAATTTAGACGATGGACGAGGGTCTTGTATTCCTTGGCAACTGCCAGGGTGCGATTGGGTTCAGTCATATCATCAGAATACCCGGTGCGGAGAGGTACGAGGCAAGGGTGTTCACTTTCGCCCCTGCTGTTCGCGCTGGCCATTGAGCCCTTGGTGGTACACGCTAGGACGGGGATAGCGTACAGTGGCCTAATGTGTGGTGGAGTTCCGCACCACATCTCATTGTATGCAGATGATCTGCTGTTGTTCTTGGAAGACACGACGGTGGCACTAGGAGGGGCGGTGAGCATGCTTTCAGAATTTGGGAAGTTGTCGGGCCTTAGAGTTAATTGGAATAAAACATGTATTTTCCCTTTGAGGGCGGATATGCCCCAGCCGCAACTAGCTGCTGATTTAATCTGGGAACGCTCGTGCTTCACTTACCTGGGAGTTCGGATCTACCATGGTGCTGACAACATGTTGGAGGGGAACGTAGGACGCTGTATAAGAGCCCTAAGAGGCTGTATGGCATTTTGGGCAACTCTGCCCCTTTCGGTGGTGGGGAGAGTGGCGCTGCTCAAGATGGTGGCTCTGCCTCGCTTGCTCTACTATTTCCGTACACTGCCGCTATGGGTGCCTCCACGGTTTTTTCGAGAATTACGGACGCTCACCATTGACTTTTTATGGGGACACGGGAGGCGACGAGTGGCACTGGAAATGCTGTTGAGACCGAAATCGGAGGGGGGGCTGGCAGTCCCTAACTTCGAACTTTATTATCTAGCGGCGCAGCTGCAGATTCTAAAACAGAATGTCGCACGGGAATTTAGGGGCCCGAACCAGACTCGTGGGACGGGAATACAGAGGCATGTCCTCTCGTATATCATCATGCAGCAACAGCTTGCGGTACAGGACTTAACCCTAGAAGAGAGGACCATGAGGTTGTGCTGGAATAAAAGCCAGAAGAGGGCGGGAGTGGCACACCCATATGCACCGGAAATCCCTCTGGGCATTTTGACAGCATTACCACACGGAGGGGATTGGTCCCCGCTCCTGGAGTGGGAAGAGATGGGGCTTCATATGATAGGCGACCTCTATGCTGACGGCGAGTTGTTACCCTTTTGGGCGGTGCAGGATCAGTTTGGTCTCCCTGACGGGAATTTCCTCTTGCACATGGCTGTAACGACAGCGATACGGAAGCATTGGAGGACTGGGCAGTCAGAACCACGAACCACGATGGCTTGCCAATATGTGGTAATGGCAGCAGGCACGTTTAAGGCGGTCACTTGCCTACATTCTCGAATGTTAAACGAAGGTTTGGAGCTGCTAACGGTTCTTAAACAAAAATAGGAGGCGAGTGTGCGGAAGCCCATCCCCGACACAACGTGGGGTCATATCCTGAGGAGGACTTGGAAGGGGTGTAGAAATGCTCGATTTCAGCAAGTGCACTTTTTTATAGTGCAGAGAGCTTACCTTACTCCGGGGAGGATCCAGAAATATTTCCAGGTACAGGATGCGGTGTGTCCTAGATGCCTGATGCCTGATGTGGAACTGGATCACATGTTGTGGGATTGTCCGAAATTAGGGCTCTATTGGTCTGAAGTGGGAGCGCTTCTTAACGAAGTTTCTGATAGGCAAGTGGAATATGACATGGCGACTTGTCTATTGCTCTGGTTTCCTCACACGAGAAAAACCAAAATCACTAGTAAATGTATTGATCTGGGTCTCATCTTGGCCCAGAGGGAGATAACCTGGCACTGAAAATCGAAGGAGGATCCCTCTGGTAGGCGATGGGCCAGCAAATTACTTAAGTGGGCCCGTAGTGAAGGTACGTTTAGGCTTCGCCAGGCAGCCAGTACGGCTAATGCAAAGAGTATGGAGATGGCAGGAGCATGGGAGGAACTAGTACGAACGCTAAGTAACAATCTGGCACCAGTGGAGGACTAAGGAAGGAGGGTTTGGAATGCAGTTCCATGGGATGCACGGAGGGATGAGTAAAGCTCCTACAGCGTTCTTCCTTTTTGGAGTCGAGATACAGTGCCAGGCCCTCACCAGTAGCGGTTAGGGGGGGTATGGGTGGGGTAGTTGGGGGTCCTACTGTTGATATAGGAGGGGACTGACCTCTAAGGGCGGCATGTGTGATCTTTGGGTTGTACGATTGGTCAGGTATTTCCTTAGTAGGGGTGGTACACAGAGTTTGTTCCCCTATGACGATAGCGCTGGGGGATAGAAGGTTGGAGATGGGCCGCTTAGCTATGCTAGCAGTACCCACCAGTAATCACTGTTTGAATTATAGGACAGATTCTTTGTTGGGTCCAGGGGACGGGGAAATAAAGCAAAGCAGATACAAGATCATCCTGCTAAGCAGATGTTATTGTTTCATTTGTGCTCTACCAGGTTTGGCACTGTCTCGCTATCGCCGCCCGGCCTCCGGGATGTGGGCTAAATGGCTGTGTGGTGCTTAAATCACGATATCTGCAGGACATTTATAAGTGGCGGGACAGTTGGAACAATTGATTGTGTATTTTCTAATTCTGCAATAAAAACACAGTTTAAAAAATAAAAAGGTGTGTCTGGATGGATCGTCACTGGCAGGATGGGAGGGAGAAGCTGGGCATGGCCTTACTTTCATTTGAATATGGTGTATCTTATCTCCACACAAAGGGTGGCATAGTCCCAGTAGTTATTCTGTAGCCAGGGAAGGCTGGAAGCCTGTGCACTTCAAAAAGATTTTTAGAAGCATCCTCCACCTTCCTGAGGAAGAGAACCAGGTATAAATAATGGACCTCAGACAGGACCTCGGCATAACACTTCTGGTCCTGTGGATACTCTGCCAGGAAAAAGGACAGCTGTCCAACTCAAAGGATTGCCACTCTTCTGGACTGCTGCTCTGAAGCAGTTCTGCCCTACTGTGCTGGATTGCTATCTGCTGCCTTTTTGCCTGGATGAGAAGGACTGGACCTGCATCTGTTGAACCCAGGACTCCAAAGAGACACCAAGGGCTAGTTGGCTGGCCTCCTGGCTAGAGGCTCAGGGAAAAGAAGGCTCCAACAACCTTGAACCTACCACCTGGATTCTGCCATCTGTAAGTCCTACCCTGCAAAGGGGTGTCATTCCAGTCCTGGACCTTTGACAGTGGGTCTGAAGGTGCTCTGCCAGCCCATCTTTGGACCCAGCAGAACTGACATCTCCTCTACTGCACAACCCCAAGCAGAACAGACATATTGGCTCTGCTGCAATGGTTCTTCTGACACAAAAGACTCTTCATTAACTCCGCAGCTGCATCGTGGCTACCACCTGCACAAAGCTTTCCTGACGCTGGTCCTCGCATCCCCTCATCAGCGCAGCCTCGACGTTGCCGCAGGTTCTCGCATCGCAGCCTCACATCTCCTCAGAACCGATGCATCAACATGACTGAACGGCGCATCCTCGACATCGGACTTTGCATCGCAAGCCTCCGTCAATGGGATCCTCGATGATGACACAGCTCCGCATCTCTGAACTGATGCATCGCTTCGGCTGCACGATGCCTCTTCGACACGGACCCTCACAACGCTCCACAAACCAGGATTTGAGGTGCTTTGGTCAGTGAGCCTAACTGGGTCCCGGTAGCCGGCCCGTGTTCCATCTTGGTCGGCCTGAACTGGTCACTCTGTCTTGATCTGGCCAGATCTCCCCAGTTGACACTCTGTGCTTTTTGGCACTATTTTCACTAAAATATTCAAACCTCCCACTCTACTGATTGCATTTTCCTAATTTTGATCTTGTTTTATTTATTAGAGAATAATCCAGGGGCGGCTCTTCCACTAGGGCGGAGGAGCGTCACCCCACTGCTTTCTCGCAGTGCGAGAAAGCCAAAATATGAAATGGTAATAACTTTCGGTTACTACCATTTTATGATTTTTTTCTGCATTGCAGGGTGGTTTGCCCACTGGTTAGGTCACCTAAACCAGTCATGCGCACCCTGAATTTCTCCATGCAGGTTGCATTGCAGCCTACATGGAGAACATGCCATCCCCTACAGCCCCTGGCTGGGCGGTGTCCAGACCAATCACAACACTCCACTAGAGCATTGTGATTGACTTTGGTGGAGGGGAGGGAGACTGCCTGCTTCCTGTTCCTGCCGGAGGCAGAAGAGCAGGAGAAGCAGTGAAGACGCGGGGCCCAGGCCAGCAGAAAGGTAGGTTAGGGTTTTATTTTATTTTATTTACTGACCCCCCCCCCTCCCCGCGTGACCTCCCCCTCCCTGCGCGACACCCCCTTCCCTCGCAACCCTGTGCCCTCCCCCCCACCTGCGAGCCATGCCCGCTGCTACTGGAATCATCTATTTTTCTAAATCCGCTTTGGGATCCTTTTGTAGGGTGTTTTTACTATGGTAATGTTTGAAGTGTTGCACAAAAAATTTACACATTGCCTCTACGTAAAGACTGGCTGCTCTGCGCCAGGCTACTAGGGGATTGCATACAGGATAATTTAGGGTTTGCTTGGGGCTTCAGCCTGAAAGGGATCGTGGTTTCTACTTGAGTAGAGCGCTATCCCCATCAACCAGCAACCCAATCTCTTATACTCCCTCTTCCAGGAGACCCAGAAAAGCATAGATGGGATCAACCTTTGGCAGGGATTTACGCCTGCTTATGAGTTACTGAAGGAAATTAACAGTACTTTAGAAAATAACTGCTAAAACATCATGTTCAACTTCATCTGCTGGACAGTCAATTAGGGCATGTAAGGTCTGGTACCCAGTGATTAAAAATGTAGATTGTGTACATGTTGAAAATAAATGTGGTTTGTTTCGATATATCCCCAAATCTTGGCACCTCAAACCAGCAATTCTCTTTCCTTTGCTTACCAAATATCTCAAATCCACTGCACCCAGCTAATTACTAGTGGCACCCTGAGCCCACAGAAAACCCATATATGTCTGGTACCTCCGCGCTCAGGAGATCCACAGAAACACGATTAAGGAAAAGCATGGACTAGGGATTTGTCCTTTGTGAGGCAAATGAAAAAAAAATACTAAACTCCAAACAAACCTCATGTTCAGTGTGTTCTACAGTTCAGTCACTCAAACGCAAGTAGTGAAGTCTGGCATGAACCAATAGACTCCTTATACTGCATTGATTTAGAAAATATATAGTTTCTATACTTTCAATATAGTTCCGACTTTGATATGTTATCAAATGAAAAGTGCACCAAAAACAGGTAGTCTGCCACAAATGTGTGATCTGCATTACAATTAATGGATTCATTGATTGTGTTATAGTAGATTACATTCCCAAGGAAAGCCCACACATTTTTATTCTTGCTGGCCTCAAGACATTCTGAGCAACATTCCCATAGTTACCGTTCCAGGATTTATGTTTCTCGTTTTGAGAACAACTATTGAGCAAATTTATTAAAAAATAAAAAAGATCTCCATATTTGGATTATATTTTCAAGCTGTAGAGAGATATTGATGCAGGGTTTGCACCAGTGCAAAGCCCTGCTAAAAAAGTTATTGTTTCTATGGATGCACAAAAGGATCAAAGAGGTACATGTGTTTATGCTATGTTATTGTATGTTATACGATTTTATTAGGCAAAACCAAAGGGGATGATGAACGGAGTGTTTAACATAGCAAGCACTCACCCCCAGTCAACTGATCTGGGTTTATTCTATTATCATTCATTAGCTCACTCCGCCATCCCAGTTCAGACATGGCCATGTGCAAATCAGTCTGACCCTGTGCCTCATGGTAACAGTCCAGCCCGAACTGCCAAGCCATGTCTTCCCTGGGCCAGAAACAAGCATCCTGGGACCGGTTTCTGGCTAATCAGACTGGCTAGCTTGAATCCAGTGGCAAAGTGAGCAAGGGACCCACGTCTGGGCACACCCTGCCAACTTAGGGCGAACAAAGCAAAACCAAAGGGGATGATGGACGGAGTGTTGAACATTGCAAGCACTCACCCCCAGTCAACTGATCTGGGTTTTATCCATCATCATTCTTTAGCTCACTCCGCCACCCCAGTTCAGACATGACCATATGCAAATCAGTCTGACCCTGTGCCTCATGGGAACAGTCCAGCCCGAACTGCCAAGCCATGTCTTCCCTGGACCGGAAACAAGCATCCTGGGACTGGTTTCTGGCTAATCAGCCATCATCAGCCAGGCTAGCTTGAATCCAGTGGCAAAGTGAGCAAGGGACCCATGTCTGGGCATACCCTGCCAACTTAGGGCGAACAAAGCAAAACCAAAGAGGATGATGGACGGAGTGTTGAACATTGCAAGCACTCACCCCAGTCAACTGATCTAGGTTTAATCCATCATCATTCTTTAGCTCACTCCACCACCCCAGTTCAGGCATGGCCATATGCAAATCAGTCTGACCCTGTGCCTCATGGGAACAGTCCAGCCCGCACTGCCAAGCCATGCCTTCCCTGGACCGGAAACAGGCATCCTGGGACCGGTTTCTGGCTAATCAGACGTCATCAGCCAGGCGCTTGAATCCAGTGGCAAAGTGAGCAAGGGACCCACGTCTGGGCATACCCTGCCAACTTAGGGCGAACAAAGCAAAATCAAAGGGGCTGATGGACGGAGTGTTGGGCATTGCAAGCACTCACGCCCAGTCAACTGATCTGGGTTTAATCCATCATCATTCTTTAGCTCACTCCGCCCCCCCAGTTCAGATATGGCCATATGCAAATCAGCCCGACCCTGTGCCTCATGGGAACAGTCCAGCCCGAAATGCCAAGCCATGACTTCCCTGGACTGGAAACAAGCATGCCACTGGAATCAAGCTATCCTGGCTGAAGAGGGGTGAAAACCTGATACCGGTCCTAGGATGCTTGTTTCTAGTCCAGGGAGGACCTGGCCAGGCAGTTATGTCCCCATTGAGCGCAGGGTCAAGACTGATTTGCACATGGCTGGGTCCAAACTGGAATGGCATGGGGAGTAAAAAACGCTGAATTTAGGCCCAGATCTCTGTACTGGGGTGAATGTATGACATTGTTCTGCATTCTGTCCATCAATAGTTCTTTTAGCAATAAGATTTTATTAAGCGCACATTTCACCTGAGGGTCTCAAAGTGCTAGCCTAGCGCGAAAAACAGTAGAGGAGAAGGAATCAAGAGAGAAGGCAGAAAGAAGAGAACTCAGAACTACCATGCCATGGTTGGTCTCCATACGTAAATGAAATGTTTAGCAACCTGACTTAGATGTTTCGGAAAAAAACAACAACAAAAAATCTAATCCCTGGCACATGTGCAAACATCCCTGAAGTGTAATGGTAAAAACAAGTCAGACCTGTTGGTTTTGCCAAGATTTTTAGATTTTTTTTCATTTAGGTCCTCTAAAGTCTTTTTACAACAAGTGTAGTAGAAAGGGGGTGAACAATCAGTGCTCAATTTGTAAAAGAATAAGTGCTGGGTCTGAATACCAAGGATGCATTGACTAGATTTCACCTCATGTCTCTTTAATCCACCACCAGTGAAGAACCGGGGTTTAACCCAGCGGCGTCAGGGGCACGCCTAAGATCTTCGAGTTCACCTGTCTTGGTATACAGAGACACAGAATACTTCTGGATGGCATCAGAGACCAAGTTTATTAGCTGCAGCTAGTAACAGTGATCCTATAAATACATCACGGTGTAAATTCTCAGGAGACTGCTCATTTTACTAAGGCGAGACGTCTCCTTTTATACCCAATATTCACATTATAAATGTACACCCACTGCACAAAATTCTAGCCAATAAGGTACATTTTCAAACAAAGTATCACATAACAAAAACTCAATTTAGGGGGAAAGATGGCGGCCGGCTGTTGAGACCGGTCGGGAGCTCCGTGCCTGAGCTCCATGTGTGGTTCTGCCTGGTGAGGATGCTCGTGAGAGCGGTGAATCGGAAGCGTTTCTAGGACTATCTAGTCATGGTAATCGTGGTGTGCTGAATGCGGGTGTCGGACTTGCTCGTTAGCTCTCTAAAGGTCAGCTACAGTTACTGAGGGCACCGGTGCTCCCTGATGGACGCGGAGGATGCGGGTTTAGCTTTTTTTTTTCTTTTTTTTTCGGCGTGTAAAAGAAAGAGAAAAAGAAACTCCGATTCCTACCTGCCGTGTCTACTTCCTTGACTCATGTTAACTCCGTTCAGTATCAGCGTCAGCGTCCAGGATTCTCCCTCAGCCCCCGCTGGTGTGACAGAGAACACCGGCAAACGGAACCTAACCATCAGTGAATCGGAGCTCGATTCGGCGCCCTTCACAAACACAGTCACTGGAAAGTGGGAGGCAGCCCTGCGTGCACGGCGGATCTGCAGGAAAGCAGTGAGCCGATTTTCGTTCAGCGCCAGAGGTAAGGCAGGGGAAGTAGAAGCGCTTAGAAACTGGACACTTTTTCCAGGGAAGTTCTCTAGTTCTGAGATCCAGAATAACTGCACTTGGTCTGTAATTGACACGTCAGTTTTGGGAAACTTATATAAACTAAACGGACCGGACTACCAACCCCAGCTGATTAACCTGGTAGAAGCTAGTGAGAGCAATATATTGTTACAATACCTTCAGACGCAATTACAACATATCACTTTAGGGAGATTGGGTGGAGTAAAAGTGGAGGGGCAGAAAGAAAGCACAGTTTGCACCACCTCACCCCCAGTAATCCCTGAACTACTAAAGCAAACAAGAGTTTTACCTAACTACAGTGCTACAGGTTTTGATAAAATTGACACCATAGTTGATAATTCTGATTTGGTCGCTAAAACCGAGACTGATCTTGATTTGATCCGGCAGGAAAAGTCCACCTACTGCCTAAGGAATAGGCTTTTTCTTAAAAAATCAGCTCCTCCAGCTCTTAAGCAAACTGTAATTCCGCGAATCACAAAGAGAGTTTCGCGTAAAGCCCCTAAACCAGATAAAGGGATACCAGTAAATAAGAAAGGAGCGTCAGAAGGGAGGCAGGAACTAGTTGAAAAGAGAAAAAAATCTGTAATAAAAATTACACCCTCTTTGAGGTCTTACTTTAAAGTACAGGACAAACTCCAAGACAAAGTTTACCCTATATCTTTAATGGAAAAGTCCGCCTCGCCAGAGTTACCAGTGTTACCTCAATCACTAATGGGGGATATAAGCGATCCGGAAAACTTTTTGACAGAATTCTCAATGAGGGAGCTAGAGAATCAGGGTCTTGAGGAACCACAGACGATAGTCCAATCCCAGGACCTGCCCCCCAGCCAGACTTTGAGTCAGACAATAACTACACCTCAAGGCTCCTTTGGAAATGAACCTATCCCTAGTTGTTCTAATATGACTTCTAATATGACTTCTGCTCCAGAGCTAGAGAATGCTACAAATACTGTATCCCCTGACGCCATCACCTCAGATACAATTAACATCAACTCTAAATCTGATAAATCTGATAATCCCGATAAAAAGCACTGTGAGTCTAGTAGCAATATGGAGGTCCTTATGGAAAAAATGTTTGCAGAGATGACATCCAGATTTAGGATATCAGAGGATAACCAAATCAAACTCCATGATAGGTTTGAATCTCTGGACTCAAAATTATTGGCGTTGAATGAGAGAGTCTCTACAGTGGAAGCGGTAGCTGTGGGTCTGACAAAGAGGGTGGAAGCATCAGAAAAAAATATAAGAGATTTAAAAGCAAAGGACAAAAGTATGGAGGAAAAACTGGAAGCCTTGGAGAACCAGTCTAGGAGATCAAACTTGAGAATTCTTAATGTGCCGGAAGGGCGAGAAGGGTCGGACATAAAGAAATTCATAATTTCGCTATTAGAGGAATATTTTCCGTGGTGTAAAACCTCAGACCTGGAAAATGACATTCAGCGGGTTCACCGTGATCCTTTTGGGAAACCTAAAGAAAGAAAGAATCCAAGGAAGATTCTGGTGAATTTTAAATCTTACAACATCAAAGAGAGGATCCTGAGCGAGGCTCTAAAAACAGGAACATATAACAGGGATGACTGGTCTTTTAGGATCCGATCTGACATTGCGAAGGTGACACAAGATAGGCAATGGGAGTTGGGTCAAAAAATGCCCGAACTAAAATCACTCGGGGCTACAGTCCAAATGAAGTTCCCGGCTTCACTCAGGATTATGTGGAGGAACAAGATGTACAATATTAAAGATCCTCTAGAAGTTGATAACCTGTTAGCACAGATGCAGGATCAAATCCAAATCCAATCCCAAGTCCATTCCTAGACGGAATACATTTGTTCTGGGCGGTCTATACTTATAATGAACCTATGAAACTAGTATTAAGACTTACTTACTTACAACACTAGCAACACTAGCATCCTTATCTATTCCTCTTCTTTTAAACATAGGCACGGAGCTCAAAGAGGGCCATAATTAAGGCCCAAAGGAAAGGGAGGCTTTCCCAGGGAGGGTTTGTGTCTCCCCGTCCCGCCTTTTTTCTTTTCTTTTCTGCGTTTTCTTTAATTACTCACAAACACAAGTGGCTTTCAGCCATTTTAAGAGGGGAAGAAGGGGAGGGGGGGAGCACATGGGGGTTGGGAGCAAAATAGGGAAAAAAATTAAAAAATGTCCTCATCTCAAACCAGAGGAGAGAATCAGGAACCAATTGATTAATAACGAGCGCCATACACTTTACAGAGGGAGATGGAAAAAAATCTGAAGAATATAAAAATAACTACCTGGAATGTTAATGGATTAAGAGTCAAGAGCAGAAGAAGGAAAATCTTTGAATATTTAAAAGTTGCCGATAGCGAAATATTAATCTTACAAGAAACTCATCTAATGAAAACAGAATGGGGGGAGGTCATTAAAACTCTTTATTGGGTTGAGGATTATGTTTGTACTGACCAACAGTGCGCCACAAAAGGGGTTGTTATTCTCATAAAAAAATCCCTGAAGGCAAGAATATTATCTTCCGAGACAGACCCTAAGGGGAGATGGGCGCTAGCCAAGATTACCTTTCTTAATAACACCTTTATCTTAGCCGGGTATTACGGCCCTAATATAGATGATCCTACCCCTTTACAATCATTATACTCCCATTTAATTTCGGTAAACTTTCCTGTGATCCTAGGCGGAGATTTTAATATAATTTTAAATCCAAACACAGATCGGATCCCAAAAGGAAAACAGAACAGCCTGCCTAAAATGAGAGAATGGTTGGGAATATACAAAAGAGATCTAAATCTTCTTGATGTATGGGACGAAAAGGGCTCCAAACAGGATAGGTTTACCTTCAACAATAAAAAACTTGGAATACAATCAAGAATTGACTATTTCCTAATAGATCAGGGACTAGTAGAAAATACTCATAAAATGACCCGCCTTCCCGCCCATCTCTCAGATCAGTCGGCTGTCCAAATGACACTAAAAATAAAGGACGATACAATTATACCAAGATGGACTCTAGACCGTTCGGTCCTCCTAGATCCCACAATAATTGACCAACTTATACAAGAGACAGAACTGTATTTCCAAGACAATAATGGGAGTGCTTCACCCCAAATGGTCTGGGATGCATATAAGGCAGTAACAAGGGGCAAGATCTGCAGCTTGGCTATTCATAAATCAAGAGATGAAAAAAAAGAGATTCAGAAAATAGAAGAGAACATAAAAATACTGGACCGACAGATCTTGATAGACACTTCTCCCCCGAGATGTCAAGAATTAATGAGGGAAAGGCTCAATTTAAAAGAAAAGTTATCGACATTATTAGAAGGCAAAATTAGGGAAAGTTGGGAATGTAGTAAACTTGCCCATTATGAGTATGGGGAGGGCTGTGGAAAGATGCTCGCGTGGAAGCTCAAAACAGACCAAGTTAGAAATAAAATAAACTATATACACCCAACAGACAACTCTCAAAATGGGTTTGAAGAGAAAGTAATAAAAGAAGAGTTCTCGGCCTTTTTTACTAAACTCTACTCCGAGGATTGTAACCCAAAAATTGAAGAAATAACTAATTTCCTACTAATACAAAATACTCCAGTCTTAACCCCAGAGGGAAAAGCATCTTTAAATAGTGAAATAAAATCAGAGGAAGTAGCCCAAGCGATTAAAGAGCTAAAGAGAGGAAAAGCTGCAGGGCCTGATGCCCTCCCAAATGAATTCTATTTAAAGTTAAAAGATACGCTGGTTCCCCATTTAACAATACTATTTAACAAGATTTTTATAAACAACGCTAAAATTCCGGAGTCATGGAACGACGCCACCATTTCTATTGTTCTGAAACCAGGTAAAAATCCAAAGCAATGCGAATCCTACCGCCCAATATCCATTCTAAATTGCGATTATAAGATTTTTACTCAAATCTTGGCAAAAAGATTAGGGAAAATAGCGGGAACATTAATAAACTCTAATCAAAAAGGCTTCATGGCAGGAAGGCATCTACAGGACCTCACTCATGAGTTGATTGCAGCAATTGATATCGCTATTGTAGAGAAAATCCCATTATCAATAATTACGATTGACGCTGCTAAAGCATTTGATAGAGTAAATTGGTCCTTCCTAAGTGAAGTATTAAAGAAATTCAATCTGGGAGATAACATCATAAAAGCTGTAGAAAATATTTACAACTCGCCCAGAGCCAAAATACTAATTAACGGCCACCTAACTAACAACATTCTGATAGGTAGAGGCACACGCCAGGGTTGCCCCCTCTCCCCCCTACTTTTTAATTTCTATATTGAGCCGATTGCAGAACATCTTAGGAATCTCTCTTCAATTTCCCCATTTTCCTACCAAGGGTGGCACAAGAAAGTTGCTTTATATGCGGATGATCTCATGATCTTTACTTCTGACCTAGAAGAGGCTCTTAAAACAACAGAAGAGACCTTGATAAACTTTGGGAGGATATCTGGTTATCAGATAAATCAAACAAAAACTGAAACCGTAAGCTGGAATGATAACTTTGTATCCCCCTTTAGTAAAGATAAAATAAGATACCTGGGTATTGATCTGGTAAAGGAGATTGATAGAATTACCCAAATAAATTTTCATAGGGTAGAGATTGAAGTAAAAAAATTATTGAAAGTCTGGAGAGCTCTGCCCTTAACATTCCTGGGTAAATCGAACATCATAAAAATGGCAATCTTACCAAAATTCACCTTAATTTTCAACGCTATCCCGCTCGAGTTCAACAGAGAAAAGATAAAAAAGATGCAGGGAGACCTATCCAGTTTCATATGGTCATCTAAAAAACCAAGAATTGCATGGCGTAAATTAAGAAGATCTAAAGAGCAAGGTGGAATAGCAAGCCCAGATCTATTAGAATACTGCAGGGCCTTCCAATTTAAAAGTAGTAGGGTGCTGCTGGGTCCTTATGAAAATTACCCACTATTCTTACGTACTTTAACAAACAATACCAGTCACTTTCTCTACAAATTTGGTCATCCGAAGTTCTTTAAAAAAATTAAACTAAAGGTCCTGAATTCTGCCGCTAGAGTATGGTACTGTATTAGATCTACAATGGATATCCCCTTTTACAGTGATAAGGCCCCGATCTGGGATTCTCAGACCACACCAGACTGCCTTAAGGATAGCTTAGCAACACCGCTAAGATCAGCAGGAATAACGGAATGGGGACAGCTTCTGTTTCAAAATAAACTGCTTGATTGGGATATATTATCTCTTCGCACGAACTCCACTCTTTCGAAATTTAAATATTATCAATTACTGAGTTGGAGTAAGTCTCTCAAAGAAACTAGAAAAGGTAATACCACCTTGGAGATAAAGATGCAGACGTCTAAACCATTTCGGAAAGAAACTTCCTTCTGGTACTGGGCCCTAATCTCGGCTGGGGAGGACGATTTCCGAATTCCAGAAAGTATCTGGGGAAAAGATCTGCCGACGCTGGATACAAGTAACACATGGCAAGTATCTATGAGCATATGCTGGTCAATTGTAACATCCGCTGCTCTTAAAAGAAATCATTTGCTCACTGTACACAGAGCCTACTGGACACCGAAAAGATTATCTAAACTTAACGGGGCCACAGTGAAGAGCTGCCCAAAGTGCGATTTACAGATGGCTGATGATTTACATATGTTCTGGCGTTGTCCCAGCCTGGACGCCTTCTGGAAAGAAGTGGGTACTACCTTAGAAGGGGTATTTGGAAGACAACTTTCTGTAAGTATGGACCTAGTTATTTTTGGGATCTCAAGAACGAATGTAGAAAGACCTCTTACTAAAGCCCGAGAGAATTTACTTTTCATTCTGATTCTCTTGGCAAGGAGGGAGATTTGTGTAAAATGGATAACTCCGGTTCCCCCTACTCATAACGAATGGTTGGCCTCAATCTTGAAAGTGTTTAATTTAGATAAAAATAAGAAGTACGCCTCTAAAAAATATAGATTCTGGGACTTGTGGGAAGAACATCATAAGAGGTGAATTAAATGGAGTGGTATATTTAACATGTGTATGTAACATGATGGCAACATTCCTGGTTTTCCTACTACCTCCTCTGTATACTGTCCAATGATTACGCTATCGCAACAATGACGAGAAAGGCTTGCAAGAGTAGCAAAGATGGCTAGCTCAACCCACTATGAATAACCAAGCCTCCTCCTTATAAGTATATGGACGTAAGGGGTCTCTTTCTTCAAGGGTGCCACGAAACGGAGAAAGGTCCCTGAAAACTCCTGACTTTTAACTGTCGCGTAATGAGGACAAAAAAAAAAAAATAACAAAAACTCAATTTACAGTATCCCAACCCAAAAGTTAATTATTAGGAATGTCCCAAATTCAATCTCCACAAGCCGGACAAACCTATAATTGAAAGCATAACCCATGTAATGAAGAAACATAAAAAAGAAACAGTAACAGATGCTGAACAAGATAAGGCATGTGCAAGGAAACTAAAAGTTAACGATGTCCTGAACATTGATTGGCAATCTCAGGCAAAGATCGATCAGGGAAATTGGCTTTGCGAGGTCAGTTTCAGGTGAAGAGGTCAGTTTCTTACAGTTCATTTCAGAGTCAAAAAGAAACCTAGTTAATGTATACATGAACTAAGAAGGCCAGGCCACTTTGTTCGCCAGGCTACCTTCACAGGCCTACTTGAGGGCAACACAAAATGGTGGCACAGAACAAAATGGAGTCAAGACTCGAGAATTACAAAACCTCACCAGACACTCAATGTCTGTGTATCTCGCGCTTCCACAGACTGTTTTCCACCCCTGCTCACTCCCATTGTGAATGTTTTTCCATCTTTCTCTTCCTCATTTTCCCTTTGGTGTTTTTCTTCCTCTACATCAAAGTTTGTGAGCAAAATAAGTGCCAGTCCCCACCTGCAATCACCAATTCAAATTAAGCACTGTGAACAATGATATAAATGTTGTGCTGTATACAGCCACAATAACAAACACCTGCCTAAAGGAGATAAAATGGGAAGTCAGTCAAGAAATAAAATTCCTATCAGAAAATGCAAAGATATTTTTGTCAATGAGGTTATTAACAGGAAATCAAAGACTGCATTTAAAGGCAATACGCAAGGTAACAAGCACACTGGGTGTGGTGGTCTAAAAGAAAGGGTTTGCAGGGATTAAGAGGAAATGGCAAAGCAGATTTGAAAAGGGATGAAAGATAAAGTTAAACCTTGGCAGAACATGGATTAAGAATATACAAAAAAAAGTGTAATGTCTTGATACATTTAACATACCACGAAATGGAAACAGAAAACCTGAACGCTGAAAATAAATTTGGTAAAATGCTTATGCTGATAAAATAAGGGTTTTTTCTGCTCGAATTTCAAGGTAATACATTGGCATTTTAAAGTGCTCCCACAGCAGGATAATTCCTGGTTCTATTTTTAATGAGGATTAGCAGCGAGGCCGACTCCATCCTTGGCGGATTATTTTTCTCTAAGAAAAGAGCCGTTTTACCAATTAAACATGTTTACCTTTGAAGGAATCAATATAGATCATTGGCCCACTAAGAAAACCGTCAGGAGCAGGTACTTTCTGCTGATGTCAGAGACCTAGCACACATGTTTGCCAAATTTTATTTTTCTATGAATCAATTTGTACTTTGTAAAGATTTGTTTCCAGGATACAGGCAATTGTGCAGAGCGCGCCATCTGTTGCTTCGGGTTTTCAGAGATTTACAACGCCTGTTAGCTATTCTTTGCTACCTGCCCGGCTACAATGGGCAGATTTTTATGACAGAAAAGATACATTGTTAAAAGTACAAATACACCGTTGCTCATAAAAGTTCTATAAAAAAGACGTAATAAGGAAACAGTTGCAGCGTAAAACGTTTACAAACACTAAAACACACTGTGTCAATATTTACAGTACCAACAGTGAGGCATTTAGTGATAAATTGCTAATTGTAGCTTTAGGAGTCAAAAGTCTTAAAAACAAAGTGAATATTTGCCTATTAATAAGCTTATGTGGCTCCTTATTTCGAAGCCTACTCACAACGAGGCATAGTATATTATCTGATAATGAACCACCATAAACAGAGCTTTATGAACACATTTGCAGCTATACTGCTGCTGTTTCGTGCCAAAGGGTTTGCAACATTGGCCTGTGTTTAAAATCCCGTAGAATTTAAAAAAACGAATATATTATTCGCACAAGCAAGCAGATGAAGGTGTCAAAGAGAAGGCACTTTACTCTCCGTTTTCGAAGCAGGGAAAGCTCGATATTTACAGAATACATGCAATTAAAGTGATCAACATTCACGAAAAAACAAATTGGTGTTATTTGCTGTTTTGATGCTGGCGCGGGAAGATTAATGTCACTCTTTCGGGAAGTTCTCAAAGTTGCTTCCTGTTGTGCTTCCTCCAAACCCGTGTTCTTAATTTGAGCCTTTTGTGTCCATATTGTGTCACTTTCCGTTTTCCCCAAGTCAAGGAACAAGCGCTGATGGACAACATTCATCTTTCTTAATCAAGTAAAACGGGGTGGTAGTCAGCTAAAAGTGTGTGTGTGGGGGGGGGGGGGGGGGGGGGGGGGAGAGTGAAAGGAAAAGGGGTCTCCGTGGTAAAAAGTCATCAGAAAAAGATTTAGAAAGCAGGTAGTGCAGGGAGCCCATGGTAGAGCCACCTCAAGTTTGGAAATGTATTATTTAGATACTGAAACATGGTGCCCTGTATCAAACTCTCCACCCCCAGGCATTATCTCACATAAACAAAGTGAGGGGAAAAAAGCAACCAATCACATAACAATGTTTAAATGTAGGGTTAGTGTTAGAACTGGCTATTTTTGGTTGGCTAAGGCTAATGCCAAAGCCAGGCAGAAACCACCATTCTAGTCAGGGCAAGGGAGTCACACGCCAAGATAACCCCTGCTCGCCAACATACTAGGCACACCACAAAAGGAACTCCACACAAGGTTATATAAAAAAAACGTTTGTATTGTCAAAACACATCAGATAGTAATCACACAATATACATTGTGCCAACTGGCACGGGCAATATTCACAAGGGATTATTTGCAGGACAGGGCCACATGGGCCACTGTCCGAATCAACACTTTTAGAACTAGAAATACTGTTAGAAATAGCACTTTTGAACATATAACAATCAGAAATTTCACACATGATGCATAGAACATTCAGAGGTGTAGGAAAGACACATGATGTATAGACATACATTCAGGGGTGTAAGAACAAGGCACATGACGCATCAAAACACATTCAGAGGTGCAGCACAGGAAAACACATGATGCATAAAAACGTTCAGAGGTGTAGGTAAGACACATAATGCATAAAACACATTCAGCGTTGTCACAGGCATAATGGCATAACACATTACGCATAACTCACATTTGGGCCTAACAGGTAAAAATACAGTAGGCAATCTCCTCACTAGTCTAAACACATTAGACTCTGCCTCCTAAGAATAAATCATAATTAGGGGCGTAACTCACAGAGTGAAAACATCTCACTAACATAAATCTACATAGGTAAAATAACCTCATAATCACAGTAACATCACATTGCACAAAAATCACATTAGGCAATTACCATTATAAACATAGTAAAATCATATTGCGCAGAAATCACATACCAGCCCCCTGGCCAACTGGCCATCCAACAAGGGGACTCATGAGCCTTGTGTCCAGGATGTCAGGGCGCACTGCCATTGCAGCGCCAGTCAGGGGTGCGCCACCGGCGCAAACCTAAACGTTGCAGCTGCCCACTACTTGCTGGGGAGCTGGGAACAGTAACAGGGCCTAAACGTTGCAGCTGGCACTAAGTGCTGCGCAGCTGTAGCAGGCCTGGCACCACTGTGCCATCTCTGTCCCACACAGGGACTCCCTTTCTCAAATTGTCCCTTATAGGTGCAGCTGAGACACACGGCGACAGGGGGGGCCCTCACTGGCCCTTGAGGACCCCACTGTGTCCTTTAAGTACATGTCCCCAAACACTAACGCCTATAATAAGGCCAGGGGATAGCCACACAGGCTCTCTAGACAACAATGCCCCAGTGGTCGAGGGAGCCTCGAGGCTCTAAACACAAATGCGCCCTCTGGAGCCTCCTGACAACATTGTTATTATTAATAGTGTTTTGTTGAGCGCATACAACCCGGAGGCCTCGTAGCGCTATATTATCTGAGTCAGGAGAGGGCCAGAGGACCAAGTTAGATAAAGAGGAGCGTTTTCAGGTATTTCCGAAATTTCAACAAGTTGGATTCGCCGCGAAGAGTATCAGGCAAGGAGTTCCAAGCCTTGGCGGCATTCCAGGAGAAGGATCGCCCTCCCCATCTGGCCCGTTTGATTCTGTTTACAGTGGCTAAGAAGGCTGAACTGGATCTCAGGGTTCTATAGGGAAGATAAGGGGTTGCCAGAGAGCAGATCATGGATGGGGCAGTCCTCCACATGGCCTTGTGCATAATGCACATGGATTTGAATATAACTCTGGCCTTGATGGGCAGCCAGTGTAGTTCCTTCAAAGCTGCTGTACCAGATTCTCGCCGGCTCAAGCCTAAAAGGAGGCGAGCAGCTGAATTTTGGGTGATCTGGAGTTTTTTTGTGGTGGAGATAGGAGCTCCCAGGTATAGGGAGTTTCCGTAGTCCAATCGAGATAGAATAATGGCTTGCACCATGATTCTACGAGCTTGGAAAGGTAGAAGTGGCAACACTTTCCTAAGCATCCGCATCAAGCCAAAGCAGGTGGCGGACAGGACAGTAGCTTGGTGGTTGAAATTTAGCTTTGTATCTAGCCACATGCCCAGACTCTTTATTTGGGTTTTTGGTTGAGGCGGGTTTCCCATGTTAGGGGGCCATTCTAACATGGGACTAGGAATGAATGAGTTGGCCAGGATCATAAGCTCAGTTTTCTCACCATTGAGCTTTAGGTGTGAGGAAGTCATCCACTGATTTACTGCAACTAAACATTTAGTGAGATTAGGGGGGGAGGTATTAGGTTGGTTCATGGATACAACCAGTTGTGTATCGTCGGCGTAGGTTACAATATCTAGGCCGAACGAATGCACAATTTCAGCGAGGGGTTGTAGGTACACATTGAATAAGGTAGGGCTCAGAGATGAGCCCTGTGGTACGCCTTGATCAAGGGGCCAGATTTTTGAGTGAGCGTTGCTCTCAACTACCTCAAATGAGCGGTTCTCCAAGAAAGATTGGAGCCAGAGTATGGCCTTCCCCGAAATTCCTATTTGGCGTAGGCGGTGGAGAAGGATGCTGGTATTGATGGTGTCGAAGGCGGCACTAAGGTCAAGCAACATAATTGCTACAGCGCCGCTTCCGTTCCTAACTTTGGTCGAAAACCTGCTTGGGACTCATGAAGCAGAAGAATGTCTTCCAGATATTGAGTAATGGAGGCATTAATATGTTTCTCCAACAGTTTGCTGACCCAGGGGAGAAGTGAAATTGGACGATAGTTGGCCATGTTATCTGGGTCTAGGGTGGTTTTTTTTAATAGTGCTCTAACTTGGGCACGTTTCCACGCCATTGGGACTATACCCGTGGTGATAGAGGAGTTTAGGATTTTAAGAATAACAGGCCTGATGGTGTCTATAATCTTAATAAGATGACAGGGGGGGGGCGGGATCACTAGGTGCCCCGGATTTGACCTTCCGCATTAAGATATCAAGTGAGTCCTCATTGAGTAGGGGGAATTCATCCAGTGTCTGAGACGTAGAGTATGATGGAACAGTTCCGTTATCAGTGGCCCCAGTAACTGGTTCAAAGTTGGAAATGATGTTCTGTATTTTCTTGTAGAAATATTCTGCCTGGTTGTCACACCGTAGTTGGATTTTATTAGGATCAAGGGGAATGGTCGGGGTATCCATGAGGAATTTTGCAATTTTGAAGATTTCCCTTGATGAATTCGAGGCGCTGATAATTTTGCTTTCAAAATAAACAGCTTTCGGAGTTCTAATTTCTACTTTATATTTTTTAATTGCCTCTTGATGGTTGAGTTTATCAGAGTTTTTGCGGGAAAGCCTCCAGGTTCGTTCCAATTTCCTACAACCTCTTTTCAATTTTTTAAGTTGGGGGGTATACCAAGGTGAGTTTTTTGATTTAGTTTTTTCTTTGGGCTCTCTCAGGGGTGCGACATGATCCAGAGTTGAATGCACCCAATTGGTGTAATTGTCATAGAGAGATGTAGGGTCTGTTCCCAATTGGGGGGGAGCACGGGACAGGAATTTAGTCCATTGGTCCAAGGATATTTTTGACCATTCTCTCCCCTGCAAAACAGTGCGGGGGACAACTGGTACAGAGATAACTGGTGTCCATTGTATCGGAACCAAGTAGTGGTCTGTCCAGGCGAAGGGCAGAGGTGTACCTACCTCTAGTCTTTGGTCGTTACTAAATACCCAATCTAGGAGATGGCCTTTTTCATGAGTGGGTTGGAAGCCCTTCTGAGTAATTTGAAGGGCTGCCAGATCATCTACCAAGGATCTGGCCATCATGTTGCTAGGATCATCCAGATGGATATTAACATCTCCCAATAGTGAGAAATGGGGACAGGTGATCACTGATTCTGCGACTTTTACGTGGAGTGAGTCAAGAAAATCTCCTATTTGGTCAGGAGGGCGGTAAATAAGAATGCCTGAGAAAGTGGCGGTGGGCTCAAAATCCAAGGAGAAGTACATACTCTCACAATTGGATATCGTAGTTGGACTAATCCTGCATTGGTAATGGTTTTTCAGGAGAATAGCTAAGCCCCCTCCTCTACGTTGTGGTCTATCCATCCTATAAAGGGCATATCCCAGTTGCATAAGGGCAGTGATGTCTGGGTCAGATGCATCTTTAAGCCAAGTCTCTGTTAAAAATATTACATCAGGACTGGTTTCTTCTAGGAGTAGCGCCATCTGCACTGAATGTTTAGTTAGGGAGCGACAGTTTAGGAGAAACATTTGATAATGTTTGTTGCTGTGGGAGGAGCCTCTATGACTGGTAAGGGTATAGTTACAGTGAGGACAAGTGCCAGTAGTTGAGTTCGGATGAATTGAGTGGCGGCAGTTATCTTGAATAGGTGGCATTAGATTTTCAGGGAGTGAAAGTCATACCGTATAGGCAGAGTGCCGTCTGTGCTGGTTCGAGCAGGGGGGCTGGCCCCTGGTCCCGTCCGGTCGCGGACGGGCGCAGACGGGCTTGCCTTAGGCGCGCCTTCGGCGCGCCACCGGCGCGCCCGCTGCGCCCGCCCGCTGCGCGGACGGGAGATGCGAGTGTATTTATCCATTGATTGGGTGAGGAGGGTGGGAGGGACGATAGACTGTACCGTCTCCCTTCCCTATCCAAGATGGCGGCACCGGTGGGTGGGGGGAGTGCCCAGCGTCAATCACAAGCGGCGCTGCGATGTCCGTTCGTGACGCTGCCTGGAGCGAAGCAATCTCGCCCCAGGTAAGGATCTGGCTAAAAGCTGTGATTAAAATATATACAGAGTTTAAAATTACTCCTGACCCTCTAATGCTAAAGGCAGCGCTCGTATCGGCTCTAAGTTCCCCAATAGTATTTGTAGTCAATAGTATTGTATCTCTGAGAAAGGCGCAAGAGAGCGCTGAGAATCCCCGGCTTCCGCCTCAGGGAGAATAGAAACAGACAATACCGATGTCAGGTATTGCAGCCCTTAAGTAGTCTGGGAAGGCGGGAGGGACGATAGACTGTACCGTCTCCCTTCCCTATCCAAGATGGCGGCTCCGGTGGGTGGGGGGAGTGCCCAGCGTCAATCACAAGCGGCGCTGCGATGTCCGTTCGTGACGCTGCCTGGAGCGAAGCAATCTCGCCCCAGGTAAGGATCTGGCTAAAAGCTGTGATTAAAATATATACAGAGTTTAAAATTACTCCTGACCCTCCAATGCTAAAGGCAGCGCTCGTATCGGCTCTAAGTTCCCCAATAGTATTTGTAGTCAATAGTATTGTATCTCTGAGAAAGGCGCAAGAGAGCGCTGAGAATCCCCGGCTTCCGCCTCAGGGAGAATAGAAACAGACAATACCGATGTCAGGTATTGCAGCCCTTAAGTAGTCTGGGAAGGCGGGAGGGACGATAGACTGTACCGTCTCCCTTCCCTATCCAAGATGGCGGCTCCGGTGGGTGGGGGGAGTGCCCAGCGTCAATCACAAGCGGCGCTGCGATGTCCGTTCGTGACACTGCCTGGAGCGAAGCAATCTCGCCCCAGGTAAGGATCTGGCTAAAAGCTGTGGAGTCCCCTCACGGGGGACTCGAGAACAACTACACCCGGTTGGAGCCCTCGAGGCTCTGAATCGGACCTGCCCCCTCACCTGGTGGAGCCCGACAGGCTCTGAATTAACCATGCCCCCGGAACCCTCGGGGCTCTAAAGCAAAAATGCTCCGTCGATGGAGTCCCCCTCCTGGGGACTAGAGGTGAACACGGGCCCTGGGAACTCCACGGGGCCCCTGAGAGAGATGCCTAATTGTTGGAGCGGCCCACTGAGCACACGGGCCGCTCTGACTCTATGCCTGCATTGGCACCGCCAACTCCTGGTCTCACGGATCTCCCCCCCAGCCCTTCCTCACTCACCGGGCATCTCGTGGAGGGGGGCTCCTCTGGTCGGCGGTGCGGGACTTCTCTGCCGGAGCTCCCTCCAGGACACGGGAGCCCCGCAACACCTCTGCTCGTCTCTGTTGGCGGCCCTGGGGCTCTCACCACTTCACGGGAGCCCCGGGCCACAGGAGGACGCCACTTCTTCTCGGGGGTTTGAGGAGGTGGGATGGGCTCCCGACCTCCTCTCTCTGAAACAGCTTCGGGGGCATACTCGGGACTTCCGTCCGGTGGCCCCGCCCCCAACCAGGCGGGCCGCGGATGTGGCGGCCCATTCTTTAACGAGGCTCGGGCCGCGGCGATGATTCTCGGCACACAACGAGGGGTGGACTCCCTCTAGGATAAAAATCACAAGTAGGACAAATATGCGGCGTGGGCAGCCGCGAAAGTGGCATAAGAGCGCTACCAAGCGCTTAGGGGATACTCAAAGTGCTCCCAGCACTATAAGTACAAATAAAGCGCTCTCAAGCGCTACAGGGCCAAAATAAAGCGCTCCCAGCGCTATAGGGGAAACACAGCGCTGCAACAAAGAAGAAGCGCTTCCAGGCGCTTCCAAAAGTCAGCAAATAAGTCCTTCAGCCATCCAGGGCATCCAGGGGCTGGGCAGGGCCCACGGAGGCAAGCCTTCCCCTGGGCCCAAGCAACAGCACACCCCTGGCAGGATTCAAGTAGAAACAAGAACATTTTGTAAGGGGACACAGCCCCTTTTTATACAGTAAAATCCTTTGTCTAGCAGGGTGCAGGCAATGTGAGAACCAGCTACAACTGGTTATAGGGAACTCCTTTCACTGGCCAGGCTAGGGACATCAGACGCACCATAGGGGGTGGAGCCAGCATTGTGGAGGGAAAACCCAGCCCTATTCAGGCCCAGGTGCACCCCTCCCCTCACATCAGCATGCTAATCACTCCATTCACCACTGGGGAAGATCCACCCAGACTCTTGGAGCCAGGCTCACCAGCCAGCTCCAGCCAATCACACGCCAGACACAAATTACACAAATATGCCACCTTCTAGAAGTGGCACTTCTACACTAGACACATTCATGCCGCATACATCATTACGCAGCATTCAATCTCACGAGTTTGCACATACCAAACGCGACCCTGCACTCCCCACACATCATGAACTACCATGGGCATACATATTCCCCATTCATTCCTATGGGAAGGCAGGTCACTCTCACTACTCACACAGAGAGCTCACGCACTTTACACTGTACCACAGTGAAAAAGTGCGCAGAGACCTAAAATCACCAACACCAGGTTCCAGAAACAGGATAGGAAAAAGCAAAAAGTTTCGGGGTAAACCTGCCAAAAGGGCCAGGTCCAACAGTAAGGTTATTGTACAGACTTGCTCCTATGCACAGACGGCCAACATGTGCACAGGGATATTTTCCCCTCAGGCAGATGCACCTCTTTAATGCTTTAAAGCAGACAATGACCTAGTGAAATTGTTTGAATTGAGAAAGGAGCCCAAAAAGAATAACCACAGAAGAAGCCTCCCTTGTACACAGAGGGTGGACCTTCTAAATGGAAATCTAAGGTGAAGGCCTACTGAAAATTGACATTCACATCAATGCCCTTGCACTCCAAATAATACGAATATTCTTGAAATGTTGTTTAAGGGCAAGCTAACAATGGATTTTTACAAAAATACGATGGCTGTTTAACACTCAAAAACACAAAAAGGACAATTGATTACTGTTTATTCACAGTAAAAGACCAATAAAGTCTCTCTACAGAGCTCAACCCATATGCAAAAAGGATTGGCAACGCCGAGAAGGCAAAACCAGCTTTGGTGTTGGTGGCACCGGGTGTGACAACCTGTGCCACAAACCCGCTTCTTCACTCTTCACAGATTTCCTCACTACTACCTTCCAACAGTGCTGCCATCTCTCCACTGAACTTCTCTCTCATGTATTTTATTTGTTTTTTTGTGATATTCATACCAGTGTAGGGTGTTAAAGCACTTTCTCTGACACACATTATGCAGAGACAATGAATCATACATGTATAAATAGGTGTATAAGAAATGTTGAATAAGACAAAGAGAACTACAAGGTGTAGGTTTGACAAGTCATCCATACTCGTAGGCTGTATATTTGAAGAGAGCTTGGTCTAGAGAAGCACAAACCAGTACTTAAAACTTAACACTGTGTTTGAGGCGGTCTATAATAGTAAGAATGTATTTCTATTCAAATTTTAGCAACATTAAGATAATTAAAGACTGGGTAAAAAGCATAACTTTCTAAACTATACCTTGCAGCTTATGTGCAGTTCTTTAATGCCAGTTCATAACTCACTGTATTATATCAGGATTGTGACTTATGAATTACAAGTAACAAAAGACAGCTGTGACAAAAGTAATAACCCACTCTTGGACCAGACAGTCTTAAAGTGGTCTTCCTCACAAAATTTTCCTTCCTCCTCCATTTTTCTGAAATCGTTTTTGCTGGGTTTAGGCCTCAGTGCACTTTACCAATGCAAATCAGTGCTAAAGTGATTTTGCTTTCGCCCCTAAACATGGTAATACAGGCTCACCCCCGATTGGCATATTTAATTTACCAATAAGTGCCAAGAAAAGTGCACTGCTTGTGCCCAGGGCTGTAAATTAAATGCTACTCGTAAGCCTGCAGTACTAATTGTGCCACTCACATAAGTAGCTCTCTAATCATGTCCTAGGCCTGCAAGTGCAAAGCCGGTCTGTGCAGTTTACACTGCCATTTTGAGCTGGCAAGAACCTCTTGCCAGGGTTAAACCATCGCTTTTTATACATATAAGTCAACCCTAAGGTAGGCCTTGGGCAACCCAGAGAGCAGGATGCAATGTATTTAAAAGGCAGGACACGTACTTTTAAGTTTTACATGCCCTGGTCGTGAAACCCCCACAAATTCATTTTTCACTACTGCAAGGCCTATCTCTCTCATACGATAACATTTTCATTAGCTTATTACATCTTTTTAGTGTAATTCCCAATTGTAAAGATATACACTTTTAAAATGTGGTGTGTTTGGACTCATCGTTTAATATCGGAACTCATGGTAAAGTCAGAATTTAAACTGCAAGTCTGAAAATGCCACTTTTAGAAAATTGCCATCTTCATACTTTAGCATTCCGTGCCTGTTGCCTGTCTCTCCATACTTTAGCATTCTGTGCCTATTGCCTATCTCTCAATACACTACTGGTGTGGGTGACAGCTGGGCTTTGTGTATTCTCTCTCGACAGCCATATACAAAGGGAGCTTAGGTGTGAATGATGGGCCATCTACATCCTGATGGCCCATTCTGGGCAGGATGGGAGGAAGGAGCTGGACACAGCCTAACACGTACACCTGAATAGGCTCTGTCCTGTCTCCACACAAAGGTAGGGAGGCTGAAGCCAGGGCAGGAAGGGAGGAACTCTGTGTGCTTCAATGACTTTTATTTGATGTCTCCCCTACTTCAAAGGCACAGCTGGGTATACGGACTGGACCTCTGACACCACCAGCTCAATACACTTCTGGATCTGTGAAGACTCTACCAGGAAGCACGGCTTTACTGCTAATAGGACTGCCACTCTGCTGGACTGCTGCTCTGCTGAAACTTGCCTTTCTGTACTGCCCCCTGTCTGCTGTTCCCCTACCTGGGTGAGAAGGACTGGACCTGCATCCCTGGAACTCTGAGTGACTCCAAAAGCTTGCTTGCTTGCCTTCTAATTGAAGTCTCAGGGACATAAAAGACTTCCAACTCACCTGCACCTGGACTCTGCCATCTGTGAGTCTGCCCTGCCAAGTGGTGCCACCCCAGACCTAGACCCTTGGAAACAAGGCCTAAGGGGCTTCTTCAGCCAATCTACGCATCTTCATTGCAACCAGCGCATCTTCTCTGCTGTGGGGATCAGACCCTAGGCATCATTGCCTTTGCGTAGATCGGAACAGGTGCATCCTCTTAGTTGAGTGGAATTGACCTGGTGCATCATCTTCAGAACCAGCGCATCGTCCTTGGAGTTGGCGCATCCTCTGCTACAAAAGCAGAACCGACATATCATATTCTTGACCACCGCATCGCCCTTGGAAGCAACGCATCACTGCCTTTGCATGGGGAAGGCTGACGCATCTCCCTCTGTTGTGGGATTGGAACTGACTCGTAGTCTCAGCTGCACCCGGCACCTTCCTCGACGTCAAAGCAAACCAGGATCAAGGTACTTTTGTTCAGCGGGCCCAAGAAGGTCTCTGTATCTGGTCTGTGCTGCATTGCGGTCAGCCTGAACGTTTGACTTTGCCACAGTCGAGAGCGACTAGATATCCCAAATACGCACTCATTGCTTCTAAGCACTATTTTACAGTTTGTTCTTTAAAAATTCATATCCCAAGTTCTACTTATTTGATTTTTATCGTTTTGTTCTTTTTTTCTTTATTGAATTAAGTTCTATTTTTCTAATCTGGTGTGGATTCATTTTGTGTGGTGTTTTCACTATTTTACTGTTTGAAGTGTTGCACAAATACTTTACACATTGCCTATTAAGTTAAGCCTGACTGCTCTGCGCCAATCTACCAGGGGGGGGGGGGGGGCACTGGTTAATTTAGGGTGAGTTTGTGACTTACCCTGACCAGGATTGTGGTTCCTGCGTAGACAGGGTGCTTACCTCTGCCAAACAGTAACCCAATTCCTAACACGCACTGAGCTATCTACTTAAAATACTATTCTGTTATCTGCATGGTACACGCTCTTAATAGCAGACCCATTAACCCTATGCAGTACTTTATTTTGAGTGAAAACTGCCACTAAATGAATCCACATCTCTCTCCAGCTAGTACATAAATCACCAAAGTTACCTTGGCATTTTTCATTTTTGCTTGAAAATAGCGGGACATACAAGGAACTCTTGTGCTTTTTAACAAATAAGGTATTTCAAAAGACAGCCCTCTTCGAGCTCAGTGGTCAGTGCGGTGGAACCTATCGCACCGCCCTAAAGACGGCGCTGGGAGTGGGCATGCAGGAATAAAAACATAATGACTGGGCACCTAGAGAGGAAGCAGCTGCCTGGTGGCGGAGAGGAGCAATCAAATATTGACTATGTAATGAGCAGCTAGAGTTTTCAGAGCTGCTGGGTGTGTTAATGGCATGAACAGTAAATCAGTGGCTGGAGTGAAGAGCTGCCGGTTGTGCTGAAGTATTGAATGCTGGATTATTCTTTTTCAGAAAATAAAAAAAAGAAAAGTGCAACGACTGGCTGCAATTTTTAGATGTGAAATGTTCTCCCATGAACCACAATGGAGGGGTAGGGATACATCCAAGGCAGCAAGAGAAAGAAGATGAAATTAAAATACTCATGAGTGCAATCAATGATGTGAATTACAATGCACTAGCAAATGTCAGAAGTGTCCTCCTCAGCAATATAAAACAATGGCTAAAGGAGGCTGAAACAAAGACCACAATTAGCGACCCCTGACCTAAATATATAGAAAGATGTGATGCAGATGATCAGTGGGATTATTTGGGTAACAGGGGCAAGTGATTTAGATATGGCAAACATTTCCTAAGAGGAGTAGCAAAAGGTCAAGGAGACTCTACTGCAACTCTGCCACTCCTGGAGCTCACTGTTCTGGGGGTCCTGCTTGACTGACTACGGCGGAGTTATAAATCTTCTTGGCACGGGTGACACTAATTAAGGACATAAACACTCTAAGTACAATGAAATATCACACATTATAGAAACAGCAAACTTGTGAGCTATGTGATACCGGGTTTACAGTGAAAACGGCAGACACCTTGGATTGGGCAGACATCAAAGAATGCCTTCCAACGGACGCAGGGAAACGTAGCGTATACCACGTAAACAGATACACTTAAATATGGCATCCATTAGATGGCCCTGTGTGCATGGAATGTGCACAACGTTTGGATTGGGGCAAGTTTTGGGTTTGCTTTCGTGTTGCATGCGAATTGAAAAAAACGTTGCCGAGTCATTCCGATGCCTAAAACAAATTGGTGCTTTTGATCTGGCGCTGTAGTAACAAAGATTACATGCGGAGACAAACAAAATGTTTGAACAAAGTTTTAGCCAGTACCATTTTGGGAACTGGGTCGTTGGAGAGCAGGCAATGTTTACCAAACAACTACGGCAACGCAACGTGATGTTGAAAAGAGGGAAAAACAGAGATTGGATGTGTCGCGGGAGCAATTAATAATACATACGCAGTCATTTATGAACGCGCTGCCTTCAGATAGTTGCGGCTCCGGAAACAGCGCGTGTGCTGCTTGTCTCGTGGAAATGATGGGCTCCCGCCCATTGTTCTAAGAATGCGAGCGTGGAGGCCTGGTTGTGCTAACTGAGAGCCGCGCTGATTGACGTCTAAGTCGAAGACAGGGAGGGAGGGAAAGCGAAAGCACGCCACAAAGTGGACGCACGTGAACATCTCTTGTCCATACGCATGCCGCCATGCGATTGTGCTTGCACATCTCTTCACAGGGCAGACAGAAGATGTGCACGCGGGGACTGGCTTTACTGGAGGCGAGAAAAACATCCCCAGAGTATCACGCCACCAGTAAAGCATCCAGTCCCCGCGTGCACATCTTCTGTACCACTGCGGGCACGCCCGGAATCCGTATCGATTCCAAAAGTCCCTTGCCATGGCGAGAGCACTGCATGCGCACTGCTAACGCCAGGCGAGACCGAAAAAATATTTTAAATGGTGTGTCTGTATGGGTGAAAGAGCGTTTATGTGTGACGTGTGGGTGCAGCTGCCCCTGTCAAGGACCTTTTTGGGGGTGAGCTGTGCTTAACCTCTTCCATGCTCATGTTGGCTCTCGGCTGTCATGAGTCACGGTGGGCTTGTGCTCATGGCGGCCAGGAGCCGTCATGACCATGCCCGCAGTCGGAATGTCCAGCACTGCGGCGGAATTGGCGCCGCAGTGAAGAGGTTAAAAACTACTTATGGGATTAAAAGCATGTGCTGCAGTTTCTCGTGGGTCCAGCAGTTTTCAGGCAACAATAAAAATGTCAAGATAACTCTGGTGATTTATTTTTAACCCTGGACGGAGTTCGCGGAGTGCAAGCGAAGTGCAAAAAAAAAATCAGTCGCACTACGCGGAGCTCTGCAAGCGGCAGAGTACGGTAGAAAATGTTGTTCGCAGTGATTGCACTGTGCCGGATGCGTGTCCACACTGTGCAATCATTGCAAACTTACCTTTTCTGGTGCTCGAGTAGATTTTTACTCGAGCGGTAGCTTTCTCAATGCGAACAGGCAGTTTCTCAACGCAAGCGGTCGCGAGCATATGCGACCACTCGCTTTAAGAAACCTGACCCCCCGCATTGAGAAATCTTGCCAGGAGGTTTATTTTCCACGCTTGCGCTCAGCAACTTGATGTTGGCGATCGCGAGCGAGGAGAAATCACTCCAGGAGGTGGATTTTCCTCGCTCGCCAACTTGACGTTGTTGAACGCGAGCGAGGGAAAAAACTCTGCAAACTCCGCGAGCAGAGCGGAGTTCACTGGCCAGGGTTAGTTATGTTCCTGCTGGAGAGAGATCAGAGTTTTTCTAGTTTTTCTAGTGACAGTTTTGATGCATAACATAGCACAGAGGCTTAATATGCCTGCTGAAAATAATCTATACCATATAGTTCACAGAACTGAATGTGAGTCAACTACGAATATTGCTATAAAAAAAAGTGAAATGTATGTCAGAGAGGGACTATTGAGAGATTATGGGCACTCTTGAAGGGGGTTGGATAGGGATTTAGCAGAGAAGGAGGCCTTTGGTGTGGCGCCAATAAAGAATTTCGCACCGGGCTCCACCAGCACCAAAGCAGGCCCTGTGTGAGGTGTGAGAATGTGTATGTATGAGTGAAAGTGAGAGAGTGTAAATAATGGAGTGAGCCAGGCTCAGTAAGAATGAGTGATAAGAAGAGTGACTAAGTGAAAATGAGGGAGAAGGCGGGAGAATCACAGAGAGTGTCACTAAATATTGCAGAGTGTGAAGTTGATTGCAAATGTATACATAAATACTTAAGTAACTTAAGAATATGGGCAAACAGCTAAAGTAATAAATGGAAAAACCCAGATCAAGATCTATATCAAAAACAATTTAATGGTATCAAAAATACAAACTGTGCATAAAACATGATCAGTACATTAAATACATACATAACCCATAGTGCATGTTTAATGATTATAAATGTTTTAAAACGGCGATATGTATCTCCATCTAAAGAATAATGAAACAAGCCTAAATGTTCACTTACACTCACACATTCATACTGCTAGAATAGATACAATGGGGTTGTAGATTTGTATAGACACCAGAACTATACAATGTACAGATACATCTTCATTATTTATTGACCAATGATATGAACCAGTTCCTTTTCGAAGGCATCATAATATAGTGGCCCAATGAGAATCACAGTTATTTCATTTTACATCAATGGCCAAACATTCAAGGTCTTCATGGCTTGCCAAAATAAGCTGGAGAGATTTCAATTCAGCTGAGCTAATGAAATTAAAATGTGCAAATACAACATGGCTAATCGAGTTTGACCGATAGTGACCAACGCGCGCTTCGGCTCTACAGCCTTCATCAGGAAGCCATTATGAATAACATCTACACAATAAGTATCGAAAAAGATTTGGGTTAGAGTGACTATTCCCTAAATAACTGATTAAATAAGATGGATAAAATAGTTGATGTTTTACAAGATGAAATAAGAATTCATGATTTAAGGTCATGAAACCTGAGCCACCCAACAATTTCAAGATGTAACGATATCACATGCATGGTGTCATCGAAGTGATGATTAATGTCCCACACTGCCCTCACGACCGGGTGGGAAGAATGGAGAGAACTGTATCCCAACCCAAAGTGATAGCATCAACAGGTGTAAAAGGTAGGGTTTTTCCCAGAAAGAAAGTTAATGAAAATGTATAGAACAAAAGAAAACGCTTTGTGATAAACAGGGGAAATGAGACAGAAGCAGAGACTTTCAATGGCTGTCTATGAATTACCGGGTAGGTGTGCACAATTTATCATCGCAGAGCAGGTAAAAGGTGCCAACAGCCTCTATCCCTGGACACTTTCTAGAGTGAACGAAGATACAAACGCATATAAGGGTTGTGGTACTGAAAATTCTGGACCAGTGTTATGAAACATCGTCGTATCATGACGAATTTGGTATCAGCAGACTGGAAATGACGAGTATACTATGCACAATCATTTTCGTCGCATTCGGGTGAAGAAGGCACCCTGAAATCAGAGTTTCCGTCTTGAACCCTTGGGTTTCATTTTGTGAATAGCAGCCATTTTGTGGATTGCCCATACAGTAGGCCTTCACTGTGGCAGAACAAGTATTCAAGGACATAACCTTAGCATGGGTTTCTCTGACTCTGAATGAACTGCAGAAAGAGTAACCCTTTTTCACCTGGAACTGACCTTTTGCAAAACCAGTTTCGCCAACTGATCATTGTCTGAGTTTTTTCAATTACTATTCAGGACCTTCTTAGCCATTAGTTTTCTTGCGCATATGTTATCTTAAACAATATCTAAATGGTTTCTTTCCTTAAAGACTTTCTTTTCTGAAACTTGGGTTTTTGTTATGTGTCGTGACTGCCATCTAGTGTTACTTTTATGTAGGTTTTCAGAAGTTAGTTTGTGAGCAAAGCAGTCTGACCTGTTGTGAATCATATATACACATTAACCAGGGATTTCTTCGTGCGCTGGAGTTAATTTTAGAAGCTGGCCTTTCCTTGCCAAACCAGTTCCTGCCCTTTAGTTGATCAAGATTATAGATCAGAGCACAGGACATTGTAAAGATTTGCTACACACAAACGTGCCTATCTTACTTCCATCTGTTCTTGTTATGGCCTGGACTTATCTTGAAAGTCGGTTTGTACAGTGCTTTGTGCACGTCCTGGGAGTGACCAATAATAATGTACTTCAAGAGAACATGTGTGCCTAGGGCATAATAACTGGTATAAAAGGTCTGTGTGGAGACCATACAGCAGGCTGCCTCCTTCAGTTGCTTTAGGTGTGACTGGGTGACGTAGCCTCACAATTAATTGTAATAAAGATGTCTTTTCATATTTCAGATTCTCTGTTGATTTCTTTGCCACTTTTGAATGGATTACTTATTGGTAAGACCCCCGAGAAGGAGTTTGTGGATTTCTGGAACCACAAATGGCGCGACCAACAGTGGGCCTCATCAAGAAGTGACTATCTGGAGGAGTAATCTTGTCAGAGGGCAGAAATCTACTGGGGAAGGCAAGACAGAAATCTACTAAAAGAGGTACTCTGTGCACAGAGGTTCTGGGGGATTTTTTTTGTTTCTGCGGCCCAGTATATTTTTTGATTTTTCTGACTTAAACTCTCCAAACGATGTCACTCCTGACTGCGGAACCTTTTTGGCGTAAGTGTTTTTTTTTTAAGAAAAGTTAGTGCAGTTAGAACTTGGCAGTTAGAATTTGGACAACTATTTGTTTGGTATAGCTTTGATAAGTTTGTATAGGTTTGTATATGCGAATTGCAATTTGTGTAGGCAGGTAATGAAGGGATTTTTTCTCCATCTGCTTTAGTTGAGGTATAAGTGGGTCGCTCCCAGTCCTTTGTCTTTGGTTCTGTGGTTCTTTGCTTGGTTTGTTTGGTCCTTAGTCTTATTTGAAGATTGCAATTTTCAATAACCGAGGGTCTTGTATATTTACAAGTGTATCGATAGAGATAGCCCCTTGAAGTTGGAAGCAAGATTAGTGAGCTATAAGATGCCTGATCTTAGCAAATTTGGAGATTTGTGTTGGCCAACTTTGTATACGTTTGGATTTGCCGGCTTCCCCTAAAGGGAATATCTAAATAGGTTAGATATACAAACATATTTCTTCCTTGGTGACGTTGTATCCCCAGGGAATTAAAATATGACATAAGGCAAAACAAGGATCCTTTGCTCTGTGCAATTTTATATGCAGAACGATTTTTGGTGTTCTGCCAGCTAAAAGCTAGTGTATTGAGTGTATTTTTGGTTTCCTGCAAATACAGTGTTCTGTTGGGCTGTTATGCAGTCTTTTGGAACACTATTGAGAAGTGTTTCTTGTAAATATGGTTTCAGCTACTATTTACTAATGGTTCGGTTTTGAGTACAGTCTGGGCTGTCCTGTTTTCGTCCTGAGTGTTGATTTGTGGGTTTGATGTATGTTTAAATGTTTATGTGGCTTTTTCTCATCAGTATAACTTCGGTATGTGAGTGGCGTTTGCGCAGTTCATGAAACAGATGCCTGACAGCGCTGTATTGTGTGTACTGAATGTTTTAACACTTTCTGTTTATGTCTGCAATGAGCTCAATGTGTGTGTGTGTGGATCATGTACAATAGATATAAATAAGGCCCCAAAAAGAAAAAAACGAAATTATCTATTTTTGCAAAAATAAATAAATTTACTGCATTTTTCCTTAGATGCACTGTATTAGATGTGCACAGGCAAATATTTCAGCTGCAGTATATTTGATTGGAATGTTCATTAAGCCAGCACTTGTCCAGTTAAACACGGGTGGAATTTTGCATAACCGTCCTTTTAAATAAATGTGGCGCAAAAATGTGGCGCAAAAATGTGACGCAGGAATGTGACGCAGGAATGTGACGCGTTTTTAAGTTAGGCATATGCGCTCAGGTTTGTGAGTTAATGCATCTAAATGATAGGGAAGGGATGCAGTGGGCTCTTATATGTAGAACAATCACAGAGAGGAATAATTGGTTTTATTAGAAGGTAAAAAAATTATTAATTATGAAAAATAATTATTAAAAATAAGTGCTACAAAAATAGTTTTTTAATATTTATACAGCTTAACACTCATATTATGACCTCCTAGCATTAAAATTTGATTTAAGTTATGTTGCATCACTAAAATGACAAGCATTCGTGTGTATAATTTCCCCTTGGCATAGGCGCAAGCAAGAGCATTTTTATAAAGTATAAGCTATTATTTTCAAATGCCTGACTCATGGGTTATGTAATAGACATTCTACTAATGCATATTATGCAAGAAAATTGTAGGATATTCATTTTTTAATGCCTAAAATATGAAAGTCGATTTTGATTAAAAACACTGTTTAAACTGCATTTTGCTTTCATTCAGAGTACTTTTTAAAGTGTCTCAGGCTTAAGCAAATGCATACATTTAGGTTTTTGATACATATATATACGCAGGTTGTGCCTTCTTATGAGTCAGTGGGTTATGTCACGTGCCAGTACAAAGGCTTGTTTTAAATATCAGGGTTGAAGGTTCTAGCTTCAGCTAGGCCTACGGAAAAGTTTTGTTCATTTAAAATTGATGAAGCATGTACCATAGGATTGCAACAAGCATTTACTCTAAAAAAAAACTGGTCTGGGTGTCATTAGGTTTTGAGAATTAGTAACAGTAAATGTAGTTTAAAAATCTGGGAATAGAGATAATTTTAGCGCACAAAAAAAAGGAGAAATTATTTTTCAAAAATAGAGTGAATTAGGAATTAGTTAGGACTTCTGGCTTTGGACAGCGTCAGTGTGGCAGAGGCTGAGGGCTGAGAATTTGCAGAGGCTGGCTCGAGCCGCGCTGCCGAGATGTTATCTTTTAGTCTCCCTGTAAATAATGGAGAAGGCCGTCATGTTGACATTTGTGACCTTTAATTAGGACTTTGCCTCCGAGGAATGCAGAAGTTTCTGGTTTCTTCGTGAGAACATCAATGAAATGAAAGACCTTAATTTACAAGGGAAAATTAAAAGGGGGTTCTTTGGAAATCCCAAATGTCGTGTTAAATGCTTTGCAGAACTGATACATTTGTGTTTCCACGCTAAGTAAAATAATGTTTGCTAGTTGCGTTTATTTCATAAAAAAAGGAAGTGTTGCATTCAGTCTTAGATAAAAAATAAGATGCAGCCCTTTTCCTAAATTTTGAAGGCTACAGGCCTATGTAAAAAAAAAAAAAAAAAATGTTTATGTTTTCATTTGTGTATTTGGCCCTGTCATTATATATTTTAGTTGGTCCTGTATGTTAGAAGAGAGACAGTAAAGTTATATATGACAGCAGACTCACACTGCATGGTGATCTACTGTCAAAAGGAGTGTAGGTATTTTAGACCTGACAAATTTAGACAGGCCCAAATATTGGGTTTTGGGCTGCAGGTTTACAGTGCATAAAGTACATGTGCCATGGTGCTGTTGTTTTATTTTGTGTATGTTTTGTTTTATGTTGTTACTATTACAAGTTCCCCAGTGTTGTGAAGGGATCCGTATGATACGTATTGTTGCACAACAGTTGGATGGATTTGGTATATGATAAATTTCACAGATATGGTTTCCATACTGTGAGGAAGACAGGCAGCACTTTTACCAGTGCATGCCTAAATTTGGCTATAATGATATTGAAGAAAACTAAAAAGATATATAGAATCAAAGTGTGTCATCTGCTGTTAAGTCACTTACTGCACATTCCCTTAAAGGAATAGGCAGCCCTACATTCATGTATCCTTGATTGGACCTAAGGATGGAATTATAGATCTGTGACTCAAGGTGGCCTAATTTCTATATTGCATTACTTAATCATGTTCTGTTTCCCAAATAGCATATGGCTTTGTCCCTTGAAAGGAAACCAGGTTTCATTTTTTCTTCCTGAAAAGAGAACAGGAACATTAGCTAAGATTACCGTATACGGTGTAGTTGCCAGCGGTAGAGTTAATCTGTGTAACTTTGGTCTCTTGTGTATCCCCCGTACTCTTGGTGCTGTGTCACATGCCTGAGGCACCCAAGCAAACTCTTGTTCTTCCTATAGATTTTTCTTTTGTTGCTCCGCCCCTGACCAATGTCGCATCATGCTTAGTTATTGGGGATTTTAGTGGTGTCCAGTCAGCCCATTTATTATTATGGGGGTATTGTTTTTGTGCACACTTCTAGACTACAGTGATGTATCAGGGACCCCCCATGTTATGTATAATTCCCTTTTGTATGGCCAGACTGGTTGTTAAGAATTTTCCTTAGGCCTACTTCAATGTTTTTTTCAGACTGACTGTCAGGGTAGTGATAGGTTGGTTAACTGACCCAATATTATAGTAAGACAAGTTTTCCATCTCATTAGGAGATATCTTAAGTTTACCCTTTTGAACATGACGAATTTTCAATGCCTATTTTAATTTTTCAGTTCCCTTTTGTTCCTGCTGCTTTCATTTTTGTGGGATCAGATGTGTTCTAATCATGCAAATACCAGGACTTTCTAGTGCTTATCTTTTTTTCCTGCACATTTGATCATTAGCCTTTGTATTGCATAGTGCACCTGATGCACATTTTTTAAAGGGACTTTTCTTCATGTTCTTGATAATCTGTATTATGTTATTTCTCTATTTGAGATGTTCTAGATAAGGAATTTAGGAACACCTAGGTTTAATCATAGAGGAAAATATGTATTTGCACCATTAGACAATGTCACCATATGTGAAGACATCCATTTAGATAGAATTTTCGTGTAGTTATCTACCCTTAGATGATGAAGGATATGCTTTCATACGGAAACCCAATTGAAAAACCTAGAGACACTGTTTTGCCTACTGCCCTTATGTTTGAAATTGTTTTTTGAAAATGGCAGTGTATTCTAGACCAAAATTGTCCCATGGCGTGTGGCCACTCGCTTGCAGATTACAGACCACCTGCTTGCAGTCCCCTTGTTAAAACCCATGAACTGTTTTGTGCTTGATTTGAAGGAAACTAACAATTGTGTTACATTTCCTATATCACTAGGTTCTGCGGGATCTTCCAGAGTCAAAGAAAGAGTGGTACCCTGCAGACCTGTGATCGAGACTAAGCCCACTCTCCATCAGTGACCGCTACAGATGAATGACAGATTTCTTGGCTCTACAATTTCTGCAACAAGAAAGTCGCGAAGCTGGACAGCGATCATCAGCGCGACATCAGTGGTGCCTTCCAAGCAAAGCATTTGCTTCTTCGAAAGGCGTCGCAGAAAAAGGAGGAGCTGGTTCTTTGTTTGCCACAGAATAAGAGTTTGTTTGTTTGGGCTTTGTACCTGTTATGTGCTGGAAACCTCTGTCAGTGTACAGTCCCTTGAGCCCTTGGCCCGAGTTTTGGCCACACACACACCTCTTTTTGTTTTGCTCCAGCGGAAAGGCAGTACACCCAAGGATCCACGTTTGGAAAAAAGGCACTACATTATGGTACCCCTGAAAGAGCAGCCCGAGTATCCTCTGACACTGAATAGAGAGTGTTGGAGTCTGAAAGTGCTGCTGATCTTGCTGGGTTGTTTCTCAGTAGTGCTTGGATCTGCACGAGATGCTTTGTGCCCTTGATCAATGAAGAGCACATCATTTGTAGTGTCTGACACAAAGAAGAGACACAGGTGCATTGTTTTGAGACATTGAGACTTTCGAGTGAGCTGTGGGTGTTTTGCCAGGAGGGCACTCTAACTAAACAGTACTTTTTTCTCATGAAAAAGCCTGAATTGAAGAGGCCCAACGCGAAGAAGACACTGGAAGCGGATTTGATGGACAATAGAAGCCTGCCAGGAGAGGCTTTGACGGACTCTGGGTATTTTCTGTGAGCTTGTATAGAATTGGAGTTTGGAAACTAATTTTTGCTGCTTTGCTGGCATTGTTTTAAAGTACTATTCTGTTTAGTAAAAGCATAATAAAGTCCACTCTCTGTGGAAGAGTATCCCTTTTCATCTGAGAGCATTGATCAGGAATACCACTGTTTCACTTGAACATATAATAAATTACTGAAATGCATAGGAAGCTATATAAAATGTTATTAGATAATTCTAGGATTTGCTTTCTGCTTAGGATTGTGAAAAATTATGATTTTGTTTGTAATAGTGGTCACTACCTTCTCCTGTTGTCTATATGTTCTCAACAACGTGTTCTCTAGTTTTTTTTTTTTTTAATGACATTGTCTTTTATGGGGGGGATTGTTTTTGTTGCTACCCAATTGACATCTGTACCCACCTCCCAACCTATGACTCTTCCTACTATTACTCCTTTGCATTCACACTGAGACCAAAAAGAGACAATTTCTTCAAGTATTTTGCATTTGACTTTTGTTTTTCTTTTTCTCTTGCTTTTTCTGAAATTGTATTATGGTTTTCTGTTAAATTTTTGATTGGTTACCATTTGCCAGTTGCAGGGTCACGTAGGAGTACCAACGGTTCAGTTTGTGACCTGAGTAGTGGCAGTAGGTCTGCAGGACTTGCAGTGTCCCTACGACCTGCTAATAATCACAGCTGAAGTACTCTATCAAGATTGCGTGAGCGACATTAGAAAATGGAGATTGTATTGAGGAATGACGATAAAAAGCAAGAGATGAAAAAACGATATTATAGAATGTTGTTCTCTAAGTGTGGTATAGCTTTATCTATTTTAATACTTTTATGTATTCTATTAGCTACTATATTCTGGTTTGTTTCTCCTACACAATTGACGTCTGCACCAACTTCTCAACCTACTCTTTCTTTTTCTACTGTTTCTTCACATGAGTTTCATATTTTACCTGAACATGAACTGGTTAGGTCAGAGTTTACTGATAATTCCTTTTGTACAGTTTCTACATCAACACCAGTTAGTAGTGAATATCACTAATTGTTGGGTGTGTGATCTTATACCACATACTACAGATAGAGGTATTTCCTATTTGGTCCTGCCATATATGGCCTTTTGTGCCACTACGTGTGTAAGGAGACCTGTCCCGAGAGAGTTGCTAAGTAATAAGATGATACTACAGCAACACCTTGATGATCTGATGAGTATAGACCTAGATTCAGACTGACATGGGTTTAGGTTATTGCCTATGTAAGGGCAAAAGGAGCGTCTGTGGTACTGAAAATTCTGGACCAGTGTCATGAAACATTGTCGTATCATGACGAATTTGGTATCAGCAGACTGGAAATGACGAGTATACTATGCACAATCATTTTCGTCGCATTCGGGTGAAGAAGGCACCCTGAAATCAGAGTTTCCGTCTTGAACCCTTGGGTTTCATTTTGTGAATAGCAGCCATTTTGTGGATTGCCCTTACAGTAGGCCTTCACTGTGGCAGAACAAGTATTCAAGGACATAACCTTAGCATGGGTTTCTCTGACTCTGAATGAACTGCAGAGAGAGTAACCCTTTTTCACCTGGAACTGACCTTTTGCAAAACCAGTTTCGCCAACTGATCGTTGTCTGAGTTTTTTCAATTACTATTCAGGACCTTGTTAGCCATTAGTTTTCTTGCGCATATGTTATCTTAAACAATATCTAAATGGTTTCTTTCCTGAAAGACTTTCTTTTCTGAAACTTGGGTTTTTGTTATGTGTCGTGACTGCCATCTAGTGTTACTTTTATGTAGGTTTTCAGAAGTTAGTTTGTGAGCAAAGCAGTCTGACCTGTTGTGAATCATATATACACATTAACCAGGGATTTCTTCGTGCGCTGGAGTTAATTTTAGAAGCTGGCCTTTCCTTGCCAAACCAGTTCCTGCCCTTTAGTTGATCAAGATTATAGATCAGAGCACAGGACATTGTAAAGATTTGCTACACACAAACGTGCCTATCTTACTTCCATCTGTTCTTGTTATGGCCTGGACTTATCTTGAAAGTGGGTTGGTACAGTGCTTTGTGCACGTCCTGGGAGTGACCAATAATAATGTACCTCAAGAGAACATGTGTGCCTAGCTCATAATAACTGGTATAAAAGGTCTGTGCGGAGACCATACAGCAGGCTGCCTCCTTCAGTTGCTTTAGGTGTGACTGGGTGACGTAGCCTCACAATTAATTGTAATAAAGATGTCTTTTCATATTTCAGATTCTCTGTTGATTTCTTTGCCACTTTTGAATGGATTACTTATTGGTAAGACCCCTGAGAAGGAGTTTGTGGATTTCTGGAACCACAGGGTAAATGTGAGGATTTGATGGAATAACACCTCCCCTACTCTGGACTGACAGTGAAAGTGTAGCCCTACATTGTACTTACATATCAACATTTTCAGCAGGGACTGTGCAAAGCAAGATATGTTTGCAAACTAAAAAAAGAGAGAATATATAACAACTATGATAGGGCTTCTTACATAATGAACACGCATCCCTAAATAGTCATGGGTGGAGCTTGCGCTTACCTTTATCTTGTAAGTCTATTCCGCCCACCTCTATCCAGACTTTGGAATCTTGAGGGGTTAAAGCGACAAGCCGCGGTTAGAAACGCAGTGCCAATATCAGAAAGCCGAGTACCGCATGGTTAAAGTCCCTAAAGCAATATGCCTGGATGAAACGAAGTCCAGGTCCGTTGCTCCAATATGGGTCCCAGTTTCTAAGTGTGGAGGGGCTCCGCAAGAGCAGAATCAAAGCTGCACCAACGCGGGATAGCCCATAGGCTGAGCAGCGCGGGATGCACTAACGTGCAGGATTTAAAATAAAGCTCCTAGCGTCCATAGGGAGAATCCCAGTGAGTGTCACTGAATATTGCTATGTGTGAGGTTAATTGCATCAGAGTGAGACTGAGTTAGTCTTAATGAGTAAGAGAATGAGGAGTGAGAATCAGTGAGACTGAATGAGTCATAGTGAGTGAGACTGAGTGAGACCATGGGGGGTCAGAGTGAGATTTAATGAGTCATAATGAGTGAGACGGAGCGAGTCAGTGAGACTGAGAGTCAGTGAGATTGAGTGAGTAAGAATGAGAGGAACTGAGCGGGACTGAATGAGTATGATGGAGTGAGTATAGCAGAATGAATGGGACTGAGTGACTTATGGAGAAAAAGTGAGTTGAGGCAGATTCAGTGAGGATGAACAACAGTGAGACAGAGAGAGTCAGAGTGAGACTGAGTGAGACTAAATGAGAATGAGTGAGTAAGAGAGTGAGAATGAGTCGACTTGAGTGAGACTAAGTGTGACTGAGTGAGTCAGAGTGAGTAAATCAGAATGAGTGAATCAGAGTGAGATTGAGTGAGTAACAGTCTTAGTCTTAGTGAGACACAGTAACGTAGAGGGAGAAACAGTGAGACTGATTGAGTCAGAGTGTGTGAGACTTATGTAAATCAGAGTGAGATTTAGTGAATGAGTCTAAGTGAATCAGTAAGACTGACTGAGAATGAGTGAGACTGACTGCGAATATGTGAGGGAGAGTGAGTCAATGAATGAGAATGAGTGGGAATGAGTGAGACCAAGTGAGAATGAGTGAGTCAGAGTGAGATTGAGTGAATCCGCATGAGTGAGAATAAGTAGGACTGAATAACAGTACAATTGAATAAATGACACTGAGTGGGTCAGAGCGAGAATAAGTGACACTGTGTCAGTCAGTGAGACTTAGTCACACTGAGTCAGAGTAAGTAAAATTAAGTGGAAGTGCAAATGAGAGTAAGTGAATGAGACTGGGTGAGAATGAGAGAGAGTAAAATTCAATGCAAGCAAGAGTGAGCGACTTTGACTGCACTCTCCTAAAATACATCAGGCATACTTTCTGGAATTTGAGGTAAAGATTATGCCTTAACACTTGTAAAGGGCACCAGCCACCGAAGTTAATGCTAGTTCATGCAAATGGTTGGTGAGATGAGTAAATAGGCTAGAAGAGGTTAGTTTTTGTTAGACTGCAGGATTTTGTTTTCAAAGATGGAGAGATTGTGGCCCATTGGGTGAGAAGTGGGCAGTTATCAGAAAAATAATAGAAAGTAAGGTAGGCATGTAAGAGGTAGGCTACACTCAGAGGATGTTAGGCATACAGAGGGTGGTAGAAGGAGGCTTTTGGGATAGCAGGCAATCTGAGGATGTAAAAACTGTGTAGGGACAGATGGTTGTCACATGTGGATAGATGCTATATGTTGTAACATCTTTGTTATTTTGTTTAGCTTCTGAAAATGGTGTTGAAACTTTGAACTTTGATCAATAACATGAATAGCAAAGATTATACTTATTTTGTTTAGACTCTGTACTCAGCTCTTTCTAATGTGAGGTTCTGTGTTATGTGGGACGTTTGGTTCATTGGTTCATTTGTTTTGACGAGTAAGATTTGGAAGATTGACCCATATTTGCAATTAGTAGTGAGCACTCCATTACCTATTGGTTCTCATCAGATGCTAGTAAGGAGTAGGCCAGGGCAGAACTCTGGGAGTTTAACTCCATGGAATTCTGCTGAGTCTCCAAAACACTCAGTGAGTTTCCGCGAACGGGGGAAAAGGCACATTACGCTGCTCGCTCTGTGATTTAGCGCCAGGAGCTCCATCCATGCTGAAAACACTGCACGTATGGCACCACGTGGTGCACCGGAGAGTGCAGCTTCTCAAGTTGATTTTGCTGGTGCTCTGGTAGATTTTCTCCTCGAGCTGCAGATTTCGGACCGTAAACAGTTGCGACTGCCTGTATTGGAGAAATCTCGCCGGATGCACTCCTAGTGACCAAAAATCAAGCTAGGGGATGCCAAATCACACTTGCACTTGCCAAATTACTGTTTACCAGCTGCATGCATAAAAAAAAATCACTGATGCACTGCAGTTGGCGTAATTTGGAACTCCACATTACAAGCATAACGTGGAGCGGACAAAACTCCGCCAACTTTGCTGGTGGAGTGGAATATACCGCCCACCCTTGGAAAAGAGATGTTTGAAAGGGAATTGTGAAAATTCAGTTCTCCCTTGAACTTAGAGGGTACGGCAGGGGCATCCATTTGTAAACTGAGAGGTCAAAATTTGTTTTGGCCCTTATCTTTATTAACAAGATAATATGGATTCCCAAATGGATCATGTTAGGTATAACCAATCTCAAACACCCTTCTCAATTCCATGTGATTCTCAGTGGCTCTAATCTTTGCAGGTAAGGATCCACCATTTGGAGGCTTGGACGAATAAAGTAGAACCATTGATTGTTTATTCATAAATTCTAGAACTATTAGAGTAGTGCCAGCCTGGAACTCAAATTCCTTAGTTGGAAATATTTGGTAGTTTTTGATTGAAGGAATTTTGACCCTTTGTGTTTATCATAACAGCTTGAAAGAGGATCTTCTTGCAATTGGGAGTCAGTGGAGAAATGTTCAATTTATATGTTTTCTGGATTTCTCTCCAGAACATGTCCAGAGAGAGGGATCTATACACCCTCTGGCATCAAGGACTTAGTCAATGTACCAATATCATACAAAGAACCTAATGCCCTGCAACCTCCTGCAACCCATTGAGCATTACATGAGTAAGGTATGTATTAAGTAATGATAAGTCCCGTGAGACTCACAGGAATGGTTAGTGGAACCTAAATCCTCTGAAAGCATGCATACACACACTCAAGAACTTTAGAAGATGATGGGGGTGCACAACTCAAAAAGTCCAATAGACCGTAGGTATATGAGAAAAGTCACTTCTTTATTAGATCAATAGAATTTTCTTAAAAACAGGTTGATTAAGAGTATCAGCCAACGCGTTTCGCTCTCGCAATGAGAGCTTCCTCAGGGCTGAAAGCAAAAAACAAACAAACATCTATATAAATAACAGATATACACACAAAAAATATAGTATATGGGCAAACAACAAAAATATGTACGTCGCAGTGTTATACATATTTTTGTTGGACCTATATTAAGTAAGGTGATTTGTCCAGCCGGACAGGGATCACAAATCTTTACTGTATAATTAAACAATCAAAACAATACCTTACATTCAAAAGAGTGAGACACAAGCCTGTGCCCTCACGCTTACAAATTGGCAAGGTGACAGGGTAGTAAAGAGACAGAGGGAAGAGTTTTTTAGGCAGAGAGTGAACGATTTCTGAAAATGAAGAAATGACAGAAATTCAATTACACCATTATACGCATATCACATTTGGTATACATTTAGATATATGGTGTTTCAACAAGTCGACGGCGTTTGGATCCCTTTTACATAATTCATGGGATCATCATCAGGACAAGGATTATGCCTAAAGGGTATTGGACACAATAGCCTGGTAGAGAGGAATTAGCAGTCACGCAGAGCAGGGTGAGGGCAATAATTCACGGCATCAACCACAGTGGGTCGTCGTGTTGTCGGTACCAGGGTACGAATGAGAGAGGGGCTGAAAGTCGCCGAGTCGCTAGGGATCAGGACGTACTCCGTTTAGAGCGAGGCAGATAAGGACTGAGCCCGCAATGGGGGGGGTTTAGTTGTCCGGCGCCAGCACTTCGGGGAAGCCAAGAGCTTACCCGTAGGGACCGCAGTAATCCGTATTAGAGCCCGCAGTGGGGAATTGGATCGAGCGCCAACAATGAGACGCGATCCCACGAGCCGAAAATGGAGGCTTCGTGTGTGCACCCTGGCAATCTTAGGGTGGTCTTTCCCCCCAAACGTTTTTCCTTTTTCCTCTATTTTTGCTGATCTTGTTTTTGCTAGCCTAAGGACTCTGTAAACTTTACCACTGCTAATTAGAGCTAGAGTGCATGTGCTCACTCCTTAAAACATAGTAACATTGGCTTAGTCCCAATTGGTATATTTAATTTACTCATAGGTCTCTAATAAAGTGGTACTAAATGTACCCAGGGCCTGTAAATTAAATGCTACAAGCGGGCCTGTAGCACTTATTATGCCACCCATTTAAATAGTCATTTAAATATGTCCCAGGCCTGCCATTGTAGCATGTGTGTGCAATTTTAAACTGCCATTTCGACCTGACAAAATAAACATTTTGCCAGGCCCAAACCTTCCTTTTTAATACATATAAGAGACCCCTATGATAGGCCCTGGACAGCCCAGCAGGCAGAGTGTATTTAAAGAGCTCTACATGTACTTTTAAGATTTACATGTCCTGTTAGTGAAAAACTCAAACTGGTTTTTCACTACTGCAAGGCCTAACTCTCCCATTGGCTAACAGTGGAGATACATTTTACAGCTTTTTAAATGTAATAAGGTAATACTGCTCGAACTCAACTGTGCGCTCACCATGTGTGGCACAGTCAATACACTATTATTAATATATGTCAGGCATCCCTACGATTGCCTCCTGAGCCGAGGAGGCAGGGTGCGTTATATTAAAGGTGAGAACATATAAGTGCAAGATTCTATGTCCTTATAGTGGCGTTCCCCATTGGATACTACTAGAAGTGTTAGCGGTCCATAGTATAACATGCGCTGCCACACAGGCATTCTCGAGGTTGGCAGCTCCATTATGGCACCACCTAAATATGTCATGTTTGGTATCAAACAACATTTCTTCTCACCGCTGACAAAAATCTTCTGTCATAGGTTATGTGGCATACACCTAGGTGGGCACCAAGGTGGCAGCCTTAGAGGCTGCCCACCTGGTTGTCCCAGCTTCTCTGTGCTCTGGCCGGATAGCCCACACTTCCAGTGTTTGCTGCTGCAAAGGCAGGATTCGGACCATGTGCTAGACAGTGTGATCACTCCCAGGAGTCAGGAACAAAGGCTTGGGCAGGAAGGAAGTCACACCTCCATCCCCCAAGCAGGCTAGTGAGGTGGCACATCAAGGTGTTGAGCTTCAAAAGCTGCACTGCCTTAAATATGTATAAGGGCTGACTCTCAGTGGAGAAAACAGCCCTCCCTCACCCCAGGCACATATGCGCCCGCACAGGTGGGAAATTAGTTAGTCAAGGAGGTGTACGCCCCCAGAAGGCTAGAAACACCTCCAGGGTGAGCAGCCTGGTCTGTACACTAAAATTAGATTTCTGCCATTTTTAGAAGAGGCAAAATAGAGGGTTCTGGGTAGGGAAGGTGACCCACAACCCTGGATGAGGTCACCGCAGGGGTTGATAGCTACACATCCCTGAATACCCTAAATCTAGGATTTAAGGGACCCCGCTGACACCAGAACCTCAGTTCTCAACAGTCAGCATCAAAGAGGACAGAAGAAGAGACCTGTTACAGTGACAACAAGACTTGCACAAAGCAAAAGAGGGAAATCCTGCATATGTGGCAATACTCTTAGAATGGCCTGATCAAGACTTTTACTAGACTACCTGCTGATTCCGGTTCCCCCAGACAGAGGCACCCCTGTGGAAGCCTGGAGCACCCTCAGACTCTCCTGGACTAGTGGCACAAGTCTCTGCACACTGCATGTAAAACAACACTCTGGATCAGACAAATTGCTGGACATCAGGCCCTCCAAAGTATTGCCCAAATCCAGATGGTTTAGTGCATTGGGGGAGTTACATGCAGCTATGGCATTCACCTGAACCACGAGAAGTTGAAGTTACTTTCTGCTCTACTTACCGCTGCCAAGGCTTGTTGGCCGCTAATACAGCAACCGATCCTTTTTATCGGCACTGGATTAAAAGGCAACTCCATCCAACCTTCAACTGATGTCAGTAACAACTCAATTGTTGTCTTTTGCATTGCTTTCCCCCACATTACAGATTCAGCAATAAAAGAAACTTCCACTGCTCCCCTTCAGCACCAGGGGCAGCCAGAAGAACTCTGCCACCGGGCTAAACAGACCAGGTAAAATTGAACTGACTGTCGTGGCTTGGTCCTGGCACCCACATCACCTTTACCCTGCAAGGGTACAACACAACTCGACCTGCAAGCGACTATTTGTCACTACTGGGTTTTCTGATTATCCGAAATGTGAAATTTTGACTGTATTATTTTGCATTGTTTTCTTTTACTTCTAAAATCTAGAACGCCGGTTGTTTGTATGCTATTCCATTAGTTTTGGTGTCTAAATTAAGATAAAAATATGCTCTATTTTTATAAATTGGTGTTGAATTTTTCTTCAAACGTGTCAGTTGCTTATCGCCCATTTGGTACTCTGAAATGCTTTACACATGTTCCTCCTGTAAAGCCTGACCGCTCTTAGTCACTCTACCAGGACTGAGCTACGGTTTTATTAGTATGCATCCAAAGACCGTCTTTGGGGTATTGTGACAGTATTACATGGTGATGTCAAACTCCCATACCACATAATACTCCCCTTTACTACAACATTATTCTGGGTGACCTTCACAAATCTGTCTCATTCAGCGCCTGTAAAGATTCAGCAGACGTCATACTGTTCTGCTCATCAATTGCCTTGCATTTACTGTAGAGCAGGGTTGCATCGTGCAGGTTTTTTGTCTAGTTAGTTTGTCAAGTCATTATCAAACAACTACAGTTGCCTGCCTTTGTACTTTTTAGGTCTCGCTAAGAATGCAGCGCAGCTGCTTCGCTAGGGAAGACTCTATTGCTGTGGCTTTGGTGCTGGAAGGGAAACAGGAGGTGGCACGCGTGGACAGAAGACGTGCACTCCATATGTGTGCACATCTCCTGTCCCTGGAGGCTGGCGCGAGCATGGTGTGCTTTCACTTTCGCAGTTTCTCTCCCGCTGTGGGCTCCACTTAGACGAAAACAAAGCATTAGTCTGCCTCACGCGCCCTTCCACGTCAAGGCTCCCACAACCCTGCACTTGGCTTCCTTACAAGTGTATATAGACGGCATCCTCCGGCCCCTGGTGCTGGAGGGAAACGTGCAGACTTCGTGCCTGCCTCGCCGAGATTCAGACTTTGCTGCTTCTTGTCATGGCCGGAGAGTGTGAGGCACAGCCGGGAATGGAGAGCAGACTCCCGCGGGGGCCAGCCGTGGAGGCTACAACCCTTGACCTCTGGCAGCCCAGCGCTGTTGACTTGTACTGGCAGCAGAGCACAGAGCTAGGGCAGCAGCGCCGCGGACTGCAGATCCAGGCTGATAACAGCGTAGTGTTGCTTGGGGAGGAAACTTTCTTGTTTAAGTAGAATAGGTTGCTAATCTAAATGTTTCACGTTGTACCGCCATGTGGAATCAATGAGCAAATACAAAAGTGCTTCACTACATAACATTCTGAACATAAATACTACTACTCCTTTTTCATGTAATAATAATATTACTCATTTCTATCTCCATTATCATTAAAAGCAAACACAATAGCAACACTAATATCAAGTGTCGCCATTATGATTATTATTTTTACCAGTATTAGTTGTATTATTACAACCATCTATGGTCCCAAACACATTGGTCAACATGGTGTTTGTATTGGGATGCCCAAACCTAACACCCACCGCAACCTGATGAATGTTCTATGAAATGCTGCTTGCCACTGTGGCGGGTGGGGTGAGCGCAGTGGGAGAGCGAGCAGAGAGGGGAATGGGGAGGCGGGCAGGCATGTTATTAATAATAAAAAAACTTTTTAAAAATTACCTGACGCTGCCTCCCGCGTTGCTCCTGCTGGCCTCTTCCTGGGTCCCAGCAGCTCCTGGTACAGACTCCTAGCCAATCCCTGTGCTGCAGAGCAGCACAGGATTGGCCTGAACAGGCAGAAAAGACACCCTGCTCAGATCATTGAGTCTGTGGGATTTCTCCAGCCCGACTGCTGAAACCTAAGTGCACATGAGTGTTTTGGTCGGCCTGAGACAGCCGGCCAAACACAAATGAGCACTTTGGGAGTGGTCAAGCACTCCTCGTCCACCCTCCCATGATCCGCCCCTTCCTGCACAAGCTGGCTCAGAGCAGGCAAACGAAAAATAAAAGGATGATAGAGCATCGTTTTATTTTTTGTTTGATTGCTCATTCTGCGCCAGGCAGTGGGGCGACGCTCCTCCGCCATTGGTACAGCATTGACTTCCGGTAATGGTGCTGTGGAGTTCAGAGAAAGAGTTTGGGTGGTGGGTTTCATCTGGACAAAGTACCTGGAGTGGGTGTCAGTGAGGTGGGTCATGAGACAAATTCGATTGGTGTATTGAGACCGGGGGGAGGGTGCGTGGGGGGGAAATAACAGGAGAAATGTTACTCATCTTTCACGTAAAATAAACACGCATTTGCAATGCAATAGGTCTCGCATTTGCAAGAGTTTGAGCTATTGGCATTGTAAATGACTTTTATTGATGTGTTATGAAAACCTGCAAGCGGTGCATAAACACGCACTTTGTACAGATAGTCCATGCTTACGAGAAGCAAGGCTGGCAGTTTAAGAGGCGCAGTTATTGCCAGCCTTGCTTTTCGTAAGAAAAGGCTATATGTACAGAGTGCATGTTTACGCACCTCTTGCAAGTTTTCAAAACACATAAATAAAAGGTATTATCATTTACAATGTGAATAGCTCAAACTCTCGCATAAGCGAGACCTATTACATTGCAAATGCTTGTTGCTATGTACTACGGAGAACAACTCAAAATGATTTTACTCCATATAGTTCACAGAAGCTACCATTTTCTTTCCGTTTCTAGTGTTCTATCCCTTTTGTAACTTAAGCATTTTTTCCAATATTTTTTTTTGTTTTTACTGCAGCTTTATTAGGCTCATGAGTTAATTTATCTCTTTAAAGACAATACATTTTCCAACTGAACACTTTGTTGCATATTCTTTAGTCGGTGCTGTTTTCTTTGTATGGTTACTTTAGGGAGGGCTCCCTGTTACTTTATTCGTTTTACATGTATTTACTGCGGTTCTACCATTTTACAGTTATGCCTTCATGTGAAGTCCTCAATGTCAAAGGTTGTGTCATCAACATGCAAATTATTTCTCACGACTAAGAATTTAGCCAATGTGAGAGTTCTGGGCTACTCTGTGCAATGCTGGGATGAAGAGAAGTGTGTCCAGCTACACTCCGGGCAGCGTGGGTATAACTAATGTGCCCGACTTCTGTACGGGAGGGAGAGGGGCAGGATTTGAGGACTGAGACATTTCAGAGGGGAGTATTAGATGTACGCTTGGTGGGTGTGGCCGAGGAGTGTGGCCCCAGCAGGCCACGCCCACGTCTGTTTCATAATACCATAGCGTGGCTCTGCTGTCACCCGAAGAAACAAACATCACATGTAGTAACGGAGGTTGTAGAACGTATCCCGGAGATTCCCACCAGGTTTCAGGTACTTACCTGGGGGTTTTTCGGGCAGGATGGGGCTCCAGACCAGCCTGCTGTCCGTCAGTTGTACATCGCAGCTTTGCTTGCCGACAGAAAATATCCCGCGAAGCAGAACTCGCTGACCCCCGCCACTGTCCTCCCTGTCGCCTGCAACCCGGGGTGCGCCCCCGACCACGGACGAAGAAGCATTCCATCCACAACTCGTCTTCTTCTCATGCGCCTCAGTACCTTCTTCTGGGCTTGTTTCCCAGGCCTGTATCTTCCCGCTGCGTGCAGGGGTGTGTAAGGTCCTGTCTGACATTTTTAGGGGGGCGAGAAAGTTTTTGCATCGGTGCGCGCGGCCTCGGTTGCTAGAGTAACGGGTTCAGCATACTTCTCAGGGCTAGACTTCCGTGAGTGGGCGGAGCTTTCACGTTGCCGGTCGCCATGTTGGTGCTTCTCAGAGCTATGGGAGGAGACTGTTACTACAGAGGCACGTCTGTTTCATTAACGAAGTCTCTTTGTATTTTCCTGCGAGCTTTTGTATTTTATGTTTATATAACCCCAGTGTGTGCCTACTAATAATCTGCGTGTGTTGGTTTTGAATTCTCCGGATGCCACAACAAGGTTAATTTTCAAATACATTTAAAGACATCCCCCAATTTGAAACAGCTCAAAACCAATTCAAATATTAAGTGACAATTGTAGATGCAGTCGTTCCGAGGATTTAAGAAGTTGAAAAAAAACATTTTAAAATAAATGCACACTTGCCATCAATTATGCACACCTATAAGGAAGATTTAGAGCAAAAACGTGAACATTGGAAACAGTTTTAAGCAAAATAGCATATTTTTTGTTGCAGATTTTTATCTAGCGCGAACTCGATCAGAAGGTATTGGAGCGCTTTACATGAGCACCGGTTACGTTACACATTCTGGCACGGGGAGTGATTTGCCTACATTCGCAGGATGTGGACGCGACCCGGAGGCTCGAACCCTGCTTTTCCAGCACCAAAGTCGGCACTCTGGCCGACGGACCACATCCTTTTCCCAACTTCAATTCTTTTATTGGAAAAACTGTGAGTCAGCGTCCTAAATTCGTAGCATTGACATACATGCACTAAGAGGCCCACACTACAGAAAATAGTGAGACTGCATTTGCTCGGGTTGTGCATGACTATCAAGTCACACGTTACCTTGTTGTTTGCAGAGTTTGTGTCCTTCCTACGTCTGAACCAGAGGCAAGGGACAGCACGCAACCACAGTTCTTTCTCTCTGGGGGCCTAACATACGGGGAGAGTGTAATACCGATATGTTTTTGGTGCAACCCGCTGGACCTGTCTAAATAAAAACATTCTAAATGATAATCTCACTGACAAATGTGTAGAACCCACTTGGTCCTACAAGAGTGACAGACAGATAAGTCTTAAACCATAAAGGTTTTATTTTCAGAAAGATATAGATGCTCAGGAATCAATTTAGCAGGGTCAAAATCATGTAGGCGATAAATCGGGGTGCAAAGTGTGGTGATGCGTTCTAGTGTTGCGGAGCGTGATGTAATGCATGCTGGGAACGTGCGGGTGGCCATTTTGTAAGCGCCGCTTGCACTCGGAACGATTGGACGAGCTTCCGGCGCTCAGGAATATTAAATCATGATAATTAAAATAAATGTGGCGTGGTGGCATTATTACTGCAACTCTACCTCTACAAATTGGCGACTAGGCTTTAGACGCGCCGCGGACACCGTTTCACGGCACATCCAGAACCCACAAGCATCCTGAGGAGCATCCCGAGCCGGCAGTGGAGGAGATCATAACAAGTGGAGGAGTGCAAGAACAAGGTCAGAAGCATTGCGCTGCTGCGCTTGGCCCCTCCTTGCAAAGAAAGCGTGCACTACATCATAAGGACTGGCTGGCCAAGCACAAGTCCAAGCAGCACAAGGGGCAGCACATAGGGCACCCTGTGAACAGTGCAAGTGGGGTAAGGTGTTCAAAGGGCACAGCAAGGAGCTGAGGAAACCCATCTCACGGCACCAGCACTTTCGGGTGCGACCCACACTGCGAGGAAGGAGCAGGACACGCTACCTCCCACATAACTGGAACGTCCAGGAGATACTCGGGGGAGCACATCCACAAGAGTAACACAGCCCTGCAGGGACCTGAGGGACCACACAAGCAGCAAGCACCACACCCCAAGGGAGCGAAGCACTGGAGTGCCAAGGCCCAAACCGGGAAGGGGATAGCAACCCTTCATCCACGCAGGCTAGCAGGTCCGGGGAGAGACAAACCTCAGGGAGCCCGCCGTGAGTCGCTGCACAACCTGTCCAACAACAACACAACGCGAGCAAGATGTGCGTGTAGTCCTCCTCCCTCACAAATCTAGTCCCCTTCCTGCCCAAAAAGGGCGAGCCAGCAATGCCATGGGAAGACTGGAAGCGCTATTTCCTGAATTACTTGTCCGCACTGGAGGAAGAAGGGGAAGGAGCCTTCTCCAACTCAAGGAGAAAGAAGATACTCTTGCACAACCTAGGCCCAGAAGGAATCAGAGTATATGACAATCTGGTGAAAAATACCAGACTTCCAAACGAGACAGACGAGTTCCAACATGCTCTAGAGGATTTGGATTCCCATTATCGCCCAGTAGTATGCACTGCAATAGACATGCAATTTCTTCCAAAGGAAAGAAAGCAGCGCAGAGTCAAATGACGAGTACGTAGTGGCACTACAGAAGCTAGCTGTCACATGCAAGTTCGGCACACTGCATGATGAGCTCATCAGAGATCAGATAATAATGCACACGGCCAACACAGCAATCCAAGAAAAGCTATGAGTCAACGGAGATGCACCCCTCAAAGAGGTCGTGGCACTGGTAAAGAAGGCAGAACTGTCCAAGAGATGCGCAGAAGCAGCAAAAAGGGAGAGCATCAACAGGACCCCGGTGTGCAAAGTGTCAGATAAAAACAAACAGGAAGTGATGCAGCACCAAACACCTCCAGGAACAAGGTACCAGAAGAAATATCCTCAGAGGTTCACAAAGCCCCAAAGACCACAAGGAGAAAATAGAAACACCTGCTACAGATGCGGTAGCCCGACACATTCAAGCACCGACAAAGGATGTCCAGCCTTCAGAGCCGAGTGCTTATACTGCGGAATAATGGGACATTACGAGAAGGTATGCCGGCGCAAACTCAGAAGATCGGAAGTGAAGTACGTCAACCAGGAGTCGGACAGAGACGAAGAAGTCCCTGAAGGTGAGGAAGAAGATGAGGTCCTATGTGTGGACGACCTAGTCTTGGGAGTGGACTGCACAAGATCCAGGAAGCTGACATTACAGATGTTTATTGGAGGAGTACATGTGAACATAGTGGCAGATTCCCCGTACACCATAATTCAACGAACCATATGGGAATGAGACTTCAGACCCAGAGTGGGTGCTACCCTTGTTCCCACTCACGTTCACTGGTGAAGCCATACCTATGGTAGGGTATCGCCCAATGATGTTTGAGTTCAAGGGGCGAACAGCAGAAGGAACATTATACGTTGCGGAGAAAGGACCTTCCATGCTAGTGTGGAAGGGCCAAGGAGCTCTTGGAATTCAACTTAACCCAGGGGGAGCAACTCAAGTATTAATGACAGACACAGCCCAAACGTACGAAGAAAACGTTTGGAAGGAGGAATATCCTGAAGTATTCAAAGGGACAATAGGTCAGCTAACAAAATTCACGCACAAAATCTGCCTCAAGGCTGGAGCTAAACCAGTAAGCCACTAGGTTTGCAACATTCCCTTCAGGAGCAGAGAGGCAGTACAGGAGGAATTACAATGCCTGGAAAGAAACTGTGTTATCAAAGCGATCAAAAGTGCTGAGTAGCTCGCACCACTAGTGGTCGCGCAAAAATTTAATGGGAAGGTATGCCTCTGCGTGGACCTGAGGAAACTCAACAAGAACATAGTGGTGAACAAGTTCCCACTACCCAGGATAAACGAAATGCTAGCCAAGACAAAGGGAGTCATGTGGTTCTCTACGGTGGACCTCACATCAGCATACCACTAGATCGCCCTGCACCCTTCGTGCAACCACCTGACCTCATTCATCACGCCTTTTGGATGCTACAAGTTCCTAAGGATGCCATTCGGCCTGGCGTCTGCAGCCGCAGTATTCCAAAAGCTCATTCACCGGCTATTCCAGAAGGTAGAAGGAGTACAATACTTCCAGGACGACATCCTCATTATGGGAAGGTCTAAAGCAGATCACAATGCGAAATTTAATGCAGTCCTGACCATACTGGCACAAAACTGACTCACTGCAGAGTGGGAGAAATGCAATTTCGGGGTAGGATCAGTGACTTACCTAGGTCACGAGATAAGCGAAAGAGGGATAGAGCTAAAAAGAGCAAACGTAGCAGCCATCAAAGAAGCTCCCACACCCAAACAGAAGGAAGATGTCCGTTCCTTCCTAGGAATGACCGAATTTTACAGTAAATTTGTTCCCCACTTCGCATCTAAAACACACCACCTGCGGCAACTCCTGAAGGAGAAGACAATCTTCAAATGGACAGAAGATGAGCAAAATGAATTTGATCTGTTGAAACAGGACATCTGTGCCGCTGTACCTCTCAATGGATTCAATCAAGCGGGTCTATCCATACTGACCACGGACGCGAGCAACAAGGGACTTGGTGCGGTGCTTGCGCAACGGTCTCAGGGAGAAGAAATCACCACAATCAGTTTCGCCTCAAGGTCACTGGCACCCAATGAAGAAAAATTCAGCGTGATCGAAAAGGAAATGTTGGCAGCAGTCTGGGCTATGGAGCGGTTCAGACAGTTCTAATGGGGTTCGAAGTTCTTGCTCCGCACAGACCACAAACCATTGGTGAGAGTTCTAACCTCATGCGGGCATGCACATGCAACACCCCACATAGCGAAGATGACCCTGAGGCTACTCGACTACGTGTACGAGGTGGAGTATCTCCCTGGCGCCAAGAACAAGGTGGCTGATTTCTTAAGCAGGGCGGCAGCAAGAGAACCGGCAGCAAGTCAAGAGCCCTCGGAGTGCTAAGATTATATGGTCGCACGCACACAAGACCATGAAGGAGTGATAAGTGCTGAAGAATGGAAGGAGGCGTAGGCAAGCGATGAGACAATGAAGGTGGTAAAGAAGTACGTGATGCAGGGTGGCTGGACAGTAATTTGAGGAGGTTCTGGGAAGTCCGGGAAGAATTATCCATAGGAGATAACCCAGTGTTTCTACTAAGAGGGGACAAGGTGGTCCCCCCCCACCCGTTGATAAGTCATCTTCTTACCATTCTACATGAAGGACACTTAGGAATAATGAAAACCAAAGCAAGGACAAAGCAAGCATATTGGTGGCCGGCAATGGACAGTCAAGTGGAAAGGCACGTCAGGATGTGTGACCAATGCACCAGGTAGATAAAACACAAGTGCTACTACGCCCACCATTGGGAAAATTTGTGTGTCCTTCCAGTCCATGGGAAGTGCTGTCAGTGGACATCCTGGGTCCCATTCTGGATACCAATGGAGTGCCGAAATATGCAATAGTACTAGTGGATAAGTACTCCAAATGACTGGAAGTAGAGGTATGTGAAGTGGCCGATTCAGAAGCGGTGGAATCCTTCCTCACCTCCACATTCTTAAGAGAAGGGTTTCCGAAAATAGTCACCTGCGACAACGGGCCGCAGTTCACCTCAGCAAATTGGAACGCAATTATGGTCAGAAATGGGATCGAACTCAGACACACCCCAGTGTACCACCCAGCTGGAAATGGACTAGCAGAGAGGTTCAATCGGGTAATTATGGGGTTGGTACAGGCAGCGATAAGCGCAGGACAAGACTGGGAGAAAGAACTAAAAAGGATGATATGGGCCTATCGTATCAACTCAGCAAACACCGGGTATAGTCCATTCAAAGTTTTACGTGGACTTGACCCCTTCATGAGAGACAATCTAGCATGGAAACAACTCATTGTCCAAAGCAAGTGGTCCCCGGCAGTGGTGCGTCGCAACATGGACAAGGCACAAGAGGTATACACTGAGTATTACAACAAAAGACACAATGTCAAGGAAGTGAACCTAGAGAAGGGCGAGTGGGTGAGAGTGAAACAAACAATACCAAGGAAGAAAGGTGACAGCAAGTTTAGCCCACCCTTAGAAGTACTGGAGCCATATGCCCGGTCAGCCTTGCTGAGTGATGGGAAAATATGGTCGCAAGACAGGATGGTAAGATGCAACAGAATCATGAAGTGGGAAGACGAAGAAGGAAGGAGACAGATAACACTGGCAGAAGGAAATCCACCAGAAATTATGCAGACACCTGAGAGAGCAGCACAGACCCCTACTAAGCCCAGCCGAGAGAGTGAAGATCAATACACCCTGGAGGGGAGTGGCGGCGTGGGAGTAGCTCACCAGTCAGTGCCATTGAGCCCAAGTACCAACGAAAGAGGAATGGGGAGGCAGCCCAGAGAGGCTGGAGGAAAAGGACTCCCAGTGAGTGACCAACGGGGGAACGTTACCCCAACACACTCAACCACCAGACTGGGAAGACTGGTCCGGATGCCAAGGAGATTTGAGGACTTTGACATGAAGGACAAGTAAGACTGTTCCATATGTATTTCCTTGTTCCCCCTTCCCTTCCTGTCCTTTCCCATTCTTGCAAAGGGGGGAGATCTGTGGTGATGCCCTCTAGTGTTTCTGAGCACGACGCAATGCATGCTGGGAATGCTCGTGTGGCCATTTTGTAAGCGCCGCTCGCACTCGGAACGATCGGATGAGCTCCCGGCGCTCGGGAATAATAAATCATAATAATTAACATAAATGTGGCGTGGTGGCATTATCACTGCAACTCTACCTCTACACAAAGCTCAGTTGAAATACATTGTCAATTAAGAACTAAGTAAAGGTCAAATCATCAAAATACAGAGTATAGAATCGGAGAGTGATCTGGCATCGATTCGCCTTCTAAGGAGAATGAGAACAGGTTTCCTGTTACATTTAGAAAGCACACTTTTATAGGCTTATGACCAATATGTTTTATACATTCACTACAGTTGTACTTCATTGACATGGCCTAATTCAATCAGAACTATTCATAGAGAAACGTTTGCAATCAAATACATTCAAAAGAATCCTCATAGTTCTTCAATATAGAGCTTCTCACAGACACCACCTGTACTGGAACAAAACTTGCTACAGCGTGTGCGATTTTCTCTTAGGTAGCTGGGTGCAACTTTGAATTCTATGCAGGACCGGAGGCTTCGGATTATGCTTATTTCTCTCTTCGCTTTATTACAAATAAAATCCACAGCAGCCTAAGAGAAACGATCAGGAACAGAAAAAACAACAACTCCCATCAGTCACAGGGAAGTCCAAACATTAGTCCTTTCTCCATATCCAGTCAAGACATGTAATCCTCTTCACACGTCAACACCTCCTCTTTCTTCGCTGCTTTGCAGCCAGGTTCGGTGTTCTTTTTATTGTGACCTCGCATTTTGCTTACTGTAGTATTCCCTGGGAGTGTGGGTTTAACGAGCGCCCTCACAGGGATTCTGTTGCAAGTTCTTGTGCATAATTTTATATATTTTATGTGCCATATGTGCCTTTTTTTCCAGATTTCTCGGCCGCGGGAACGTTTCTTTCCATTCCTACGCAGCCACGCCCATGAAGTCACCGTCTCGTTGCTCCCGCAGCGCGTCTCCTGTCAAACGAGGAGACCACGCTGTGGCAGTTGCGAGACCGGAGCCTTGTCCAGCCGCTGCCTCAAACGCCCACTCAGTTGTGTCTGTATTTTCCCACTTGCCTGCTTCTCATGCTCCGTCGGGGGTCCGTACTGCGGTAATTACCGCATTGCTGCCTGAGGGCATTCATTCGGTCTGCACAGTGTTTTCTGTTTATCTAGTGCTAGCGCGCATATTTGTCTATCGGCCGCGACCGTTGGTGCACACAGTGGGGCAGCGGCGCCCTGGCAGTTTGTTAACTGGGGGCCGAGTGGGGTTTACACTCGCTGTGCGCGGGGTTTTGTACACGCCCTATAGCAGTCCTTCGGTCTGCCCATATTTCTTGTGCTGGAACTCCCAGCCTGTGTTGTTGATCCCGGTGACTAACAGTTTGAGTTTGTCTCTTCTGTCACCACCTGTGTGTGTATTGTTACTATGGCTGCACAGGACAAGGTGTATGAGGAAGAGGAGTCACAGTCCTACTTCCAGTGCGATGATGACTTTTTTCAGGCTGTGGAATCCTCTATCTACAGGGTGGCTGGCCCCATAGAGCAACGTCTATTAGATAGGATTATTGTTTAGTGTGCAAGGCTAGCCATGGCACACTCGGGCACTCCAGTGCCTCCCACTCCCCCACCGCCTGAGGGGGTTGAAACCCCTCCTCCTAAGAAAAAGTGCGCTGATAGGATAGACACAGATGCGTTTGTGCACCTTTAGGCGTTTTTTCCCCTCCACCTCCCCCTCCTCCCACCTCGGCGCCCGTGGACTCCCCAGCGACGCCAGACCCGGTATCTCCCGATACGAATGGGGAGTCCCCGGACGACGAGGCTGCGACTTCAAGGTCATGGCGGCCGGTCAGTGTTCCTTCTTCGACGGCAGGGGATTCCGGTATGTTGAATCCAGATGATATTGTGCATCTCCGATCTGCCGCTTGGACTCCTGGGGAGAAGGTGGCGAAATTCGTTGGGGGCGCCTTCGTAAACCTCTTGAGAAGGAGGCTAGGAGTTGCCTTAGAGTGGAATGCCCACAAGCTACATTAGAGGATAAGGTGGCGTTTGCACTGGAGCTTGATTCCATAATGGCCACGTATTTGGCCAAGTTTGTAAAGGACCCACGTAAAGGCATTAATAGATCGTGGCGTTCTTGTCAAGATAAACTTTTGGATGCCATCGGACCAATGACTAAGATTTTAGACATGGCCGAGGAGGCTAAAGTTTCTGGTTCGGCTATTTCCCTGGAGGTTCTTTCCGGCTGGGCTCAGCGCGCGATCCTTTTCTTGGGCAATGCGAATTGGGATGTATGACGTTACAACACATGCTTTTACCACGCATGCCTTTACAACACGGTTTTTACAACGCATGGCTTTACAACGCATAGTGCTTTGGGGCGCTGGATAGTGAATAGTTTAATTTACTATTCCAACTCCAGTCCCCATGGATAGTAGGGAAGGTGTTGGATAGTAAATTAAACCCATTCCCTATCCTAGAGCGCCCCCCAGCGCAATGCGTTGTAATGGTTTGCGTTGTAAAAGTTGCGTCATAAAGGCACTGCGTGGTAAAAGTTGCGTTGTAAAGGATGTTTCCCTGCGAATTACGCGTTGTCCACGGAGTGTCGCCGCTCCTTGTCGATAAAGTTGGACCCCAAGCTGGGTGACTTAGCCTCCTCGGAGGCAGGTGCAGTGGCCCAATGGTGTTTCTTTGGAGACCCTTTTGTTAAAGAACTGGGCAAATTTGTCTCGACCTTCACCTCGTTGGACAAGGCGCAATCCAATATAAAGCGCGTCTTTAACCAGCGGGTTTTCCAAGGGGCCGGTCGAAGTAGGGGCCGTTCGGCCGGCCGTGGGTTTCAGCAAAATCCTCCAAAAGGACAGGGCTCCGGACACAGACAGTATGTCATGGGCGCAAATTTCAACAACTTCTACCCCACCAGAGGGTAGCGCTTCTGTGGCCGTGGAGGCTTCCACAATAACTCTGGAGGTGGAAATACAGCCGGTAAGTGTTATCCCTTCATCTCTGTCCTTCTTGGGGGTCGCTTGGCGGGGTTTCTGGACGCCTGGCGGACGATAACTTCAGAAGCATGGGTCCTTCAAACTGTAGAAGGGTTCCATATAGAGTTCTGCGGTCAGCCTCGACAACAGGTGCGTCCCCGGCCAATTTGTTTTTCGGCCTGCGACGCAGAACTGATCAACGAGAAGGTGGAATCGCTTTTGGCCAAAGGAGCCATCTGACGATCAGTTCTTCATCGCAAATGTTTCCTTTTTTTCCCCCAGTTTTTATTGGGAATATAAGTGCAGTTACCGGAATAGAAAACATTATTGAATTAATTCGGACATAAAAACAACAATTAAAAGGCAGGCTCGATACAAATATACAATCCACAGATAATACAAATATACATAAATACTCAAGGACAGCAATAAAACGGTACTTAATTCATCTTATTTACAATTCATACTAACGGGACCTTTAAAAGAGAAACCGGGAGATAAAACCCATAAAGTGCAACGTTACATCTAGTCTGTTATAACTTAGACTGCCTCCAGTCAGTGACAGGGGCCCAAAACCTTCTTCCAAAGTCCCGTGTTTTCATCCCCTTTTGTTCGTACAGGCAAGACTCAATATTATGAATTCCAAGCAGCCTAGAGAGCCACATTTGGAAGGACGGAGCCACAACATCCTTCCACCCTGCTGAAATTAGCAGCCTGAGCACAGCCACAGATATAAACGTCAGAGCTTCTTCCTCTTTCCCTAGTTTTAAATTGGAATTCGTGCCCAAGATCATTAGGGTAGGGGATAGATCGATCTTATGACCTAGCAGCCCCTCCCAGAATTTTTCGATCTCATTCTTAACTGGGGTTAAAAGGCTGCAGTTAAAAAACATATGCAATTGGTCTGCTTGACCATCCCCACATCTTGGACACGTGTCATCAGCCCTGACCCCCCATGCAAATAATTTCACCGGGGTATAGTATAGATTGAACACCGTTTTGTAATGCTGGGCCCTTAAGTTTGTGGCTCTAAAAATCTTTTTATTCAACAGTAAGGCCTGGTCAACATCTATATCTGGATTTCCCAATTTCCTTGCCCATGCTACCTCGGTCTTATCAACATCGTCCTTGATCTCTGCGATAAGAATGTTATAAATAATCTTAATTTTTTTACACCCTCTAGTCAGTGCATCCAATAGGGGGCTAGTGTCGGGCGGTGGCGGTTTTGGTCTCAGTGCCTTCCATGAACGTGCCAGTTGGGCATAAACAAACCAATGGTTGCCTGGGATTCCAAATCTGTTTTGAAGGGCAACAAAGCTTACAATCTCTACTCCATCCATTAATTCCCACAAAGTTTTAACGCCGAGCCCTCCCCAGACTTTAAAAGTCCTATCTGCTTCTATCCCTGAGAAGAGGCTGGAGTTATAAATATGTAGGTATGGATTAACTTTGGGGATGTTACATAGCTTTCCACCGGCCTTCCATACTCGCCAGACACCATCAATAATCTTATACCTAGCTTTCCTATAAAATCTGCGATCAATTTCGCATAACATTAAGCCCAACTCCTTTCTTCCTAACAGCAGGTCAAATATGGAAGGTGGCCGCTGAACTTCTAAAATTAAATCGTTCTGAAAAGCCTCTGGCTGGAAAAGCACAGTCCCTGTTTCCTGAGTCAAAAGACATGTCCAATGATATAATCTTAGGTTAGGCAAAGCCAGACCCCCCCTTTCTTTTGGGAGAGACAGCAAATTAGTAGACTGCCTTACCTTCCCAAATTGCCAAATAAATTTAATAAATATTGATTCTAAGTTCGTAATTATTTTCTCCTCCAGAAATAATGGTATGGCCCGAAATAAGTATAGTACCTTTGGAAACATTGTCATTTTGACAGCATTCACCCTCCCAATCAATGAAAGATGTAGCCCGTCCCACCTTCTCAAATCAGACTCTACTGTTTTAATGAGCGGAGTATAGTTTTCTTCCACAATTTTATCAACTGAGGCATTAATTGTCACCCCTAAATATATAGCTGCGTCCACAAATCTTGGATCCGATTTCACTATATTTTTCGTACAAATGATCTGGGTCTTTGCTTCATTTAATAAGTACCCTGATCTGGCACCAAATTGTTTTGTCAGATCCGATAGGACTGCCATTGCCTGCTGGGGGTCAGATGAAAATACTGCGAGATCATCTGCGTACGCTAGAATTTTATTTTCGTACCCATTAAAAACCACCAGTCTTAACCTAGGGCACCCTAATATGGCCTGAATTAGCGGGTCAATATAAAGGGGGAAGAAAATCGGGGAGCACGGGTACCCTTGACGAGTTCCTCTCTTTATAGAGAACAGATTTGATTTCTCGCCCATGACCGTCACTCTAGCAACAGGATCTTGATACATCGCTCTTAGTGCTCTAATGGTTTTCTGCCCAAACCCTCTTCCTGCCAGGATGCCCCAGAGAAAGCTCCAGACCACCCGATCAAAAGCCTTCTCTGCGTCGAGCAAGATCATGGCCATCTCCCCTCCCGTGGCAGCATGGGCGTCAAATAGAGCTATTGCTCTGCTGGTATGATCCGTCGTGCCACGCCCGGGGACAAACCCATGCTGCCAAGGTGATACAAGACCGCCAATGATCCTGGCCAACCTCAATGCCCAGATCTTAGAATACAGCTTGGTATCAGAGTTAATAATCGAGATAGGCCTATACGACCCCGGATTCTCACTAGGTTTCCCTTTTTTATGGAATATAATGATGTTTGCCTCTTTCCATGAATCCGGGGTCTGCCCAGTCCAAACAATCCCGTTAAAAAGATCTACTAGCAGAATGATGATGTCAGCTTCTATGCGCTTATAGACCTCCAAGGGAATGCCGTCGGTACCAGCGGCCTTCCCTGAGGCCAACTCATGAAGGGCAATCTTGATCTCCATTTCTATAATGTCCCTATCAAGTTCTTCTTGTAATGAGGCATTGAGGCGTGGTCCTGAGTCGCCAAAGTTATCCTGCTGTCCACCATCCCTAGCCTCCTCGTCATATAGTATCTGATAAAAGTCTCTGAAAACATGTAAAATCTCCTTAGCTTCTGTAAATTCCTTACCCCTTTCAACTATATTTGCAATTACATTTTTAGACCTCTCTTGCCTTAAACGGAGAGCCAGTGCTCTACCGGCGTGTTCTCCCGTTTCATATTGGTTAGTTCCCGTAGCCTGATATTCCCCTATTGCCTTCTGAGTAACCAATTTCTGTAGGTCTGCCTTAATAGTCAGGAGGGCATTATGACTATTACTCCCATCCCCACCTGATGAAATAATCTTGACATGCTCTTCTTCAATAATTGTTAACCTCTCCAGTAATTGCGATTCCTCCAATCTATCTTCTTTCCTCAATTTTGCTGAGAAACTAATGGTTTCTCCTCTCAGAGCCGCTTTGAAAGATTCCCAAATTGTATTACGGGAAGCGCTGTATCTATTTGCAGCAAAAAAGTCATCCGACCAGCTCTTAATATGGGCCACAAATCTAGAGTCTTCCAATAATCTTCTCTCAAAGGAGCAGTAGGATCCTGGAGAAGTGTGGCTCACTGGTTACAGGAGGCAGACCTGGAAGCAGAGGTCAGCCCGGGACCAGGGTTCAATTCCCGGCTCGGCGGGGTCTTGAGTCCTAAAATGTCCATGGACTGGACAATTCTCGCTCCGGTGCCTACTTGATTCACGGGTTCACACTCTGCGACTCTGGGCAATAGCTTGCTTAATTTCCACAATGGCCCCTCGCGGCGGGATGCCTGGCTTTCACCTTGTGGGAACCCTGCCGGGGTTATCTCACAGGGGAATACCAGGACGGGTTCCCTAAGCAAGCGCTTAGAAACTGGTTGGTGATTTGCGCTATATAAATTCCTGTACATTTACATTTACATCTTGATCTTTCACCACCAACCCCTTGATACAAAATTACCAATGGATTGTGATCCGAAAGTACCCTTGGTAACCTGGAGATAGCAACCCTATTGATTTCCAGGGAGGAAATAAACAGATAATCCAGTTTGGAATGCTTCTGGGCTGGGTTAGAAAAGTAGGTAAAACCAGGGTTTTGTGGCTCCTTGATTCCCCAAACATCGACTAAACCCAGCGATCCCATAAGTGCTTTATTCGCCCTAAAGACCCTGGGTTTTCGACCAACATATTTTACTTTATCATCCCAGTTGGCTGAGATATTTAAATCTCCACAAACTATTAGAGGTGCCAGCCAGCCAACTAGTTAAAGCTCCAAAAAATCGAAAATCTCTGGATCGTCCCCATTAGAGCCATAGATTACGCACAGAGTGAGGCCCATTTCCAACTCTGCAATAGCCCATCTCCAACAACTATCTGCCTTCACCCTTTTAACACCACCCAAGGTCTTCCTAACCAAAATGGTGACCCCCCTGATCATTAAAGATTGTGATGAACAGGCGGCTAAATCAAAGCCATTTAAAAACAAAAGGTTCCTCTTCGCCCACGGAAGATGCGTCTCATGGAGACAGAGCACATCGATCTTATTAAATGTAACAAAGTGGGCCAGTCTTTGTCTCTTCCTCCAGTCGTTTAGGCCACCCACATTTAGTGTACAAATTCTAATATCTATCATCTTGGCTTTTGGTTTGATGTGCCTGTGAGCCCTGCCGCTCGAATCTGTTAAATTTTATTAACTGCTCTTTTTGTCCGAATAGACCAACAACAACAATAATGCATTTTGTCTTCCCGTTTTCAATTTTCACCCTTCCACACCCCCCTGCCCCCACTTCCCCCCCATCCTCCCCTCTGCCCCCAACCCACCTACCCCTACCCCCCACTCCCCTACTCTGTGAGGCGCACAGATCTAGTCTGTGCATGTGACGGATGTGCAGTGTTTACGGCGAGGACAGCAAGAAATACCTCTTTAACACCTGAAAAACAAAAAACCCATATATAGAAAGAAAAAAAAATACAGTCGAAGAATTCACGCACTCGGAACCTCTACCAATAACCTAAGGATGCATCAATTTATACCATTCATAATAGCCCCAAGGAATCAGCCTATTCAACTGGATCTATTTGCCTAGGTTATCTAGATACTCCTTAGCCTTGACTTCTGTGGAAAAATACATTGTTTTCCCTTCATTTATGACTTTTAACTGTGCTGGATTAATTAAATAGGCTTGAACAAAGAATGACACCCCATCAACGTTTCTTCTGGCATCCGGTCTCGCCTTGTCAGCAATCGCCTGTCGTAGGACAAAGTTGCCGAGAAATATCAGTACTGCCCTGGGTTTGTCCCCTTCCTTAGCATTCCTTCTTATCTTAAAAGGAGTACGGTGCACCCTTTGTAACTCTTTTGACCAGTCCCAGCTGGACAGCTCAGGGAAAGCTTGATGATATAAGCCCTGATGTCTGATCCTTCATCCCCCTCCGGAATTCCTAGAACTCTCAGGTTATTTCTTCGCAGCCTATTTTCCATCTCCTCCAGCTTCCACTGTATATCTGTCACCTGGGAGCATTGTGCATCGACTTTGGAAACAGCTTCTGCCACCTCTGTTTCAGTTGCCACCACTCGCTCTTCCAAATTTGACACTCTGTCCCCCGTGGTGGCACAAGCCTTAGAGAGTTTCCGCACCACTCCCTGCATTTTCCTCATCGCAGCCTGTGATTTTCGACTATCTTGGCGCGTTTCTTCTCTGTGTGCCAAAATCTCTTGGTGTATCGTCTCTAGCAGGGACATTTGTGCCTGTTCCATCAGGGGACTGCCTAGTAGGGGCTAGGCGGAAGAGTGATCCCAACTTAATTCCCCTTGCACAAGCTCTTGACCCCAGACAGCCTTCTTAAATTTCTTGGCGGTGGCCGGCAAATCGTTATCTGGGTCGGTATCTGACTCCTCGCACGAGCTATGTTCCTCATCCTCTTCCAACCATTCTCCCCCACCATCAGAGACAGAAAAGAAGTCCTCGCTCGGGTCACTCTCCTTTTCCCCTCCAGCTCCAACCGTCGCCCCCTCTATCATAGCTTCTATTTCAACAGATGGGGATTCTAATGAGCCAGGTAGTTCTGCTACTCCATTGGTATTGGTATTAACCTCCCCAGTACTCAAAGCCGACGTGTGTGAAACAATAGCAAGCTGTTCCACCCCTGGGAGGGACACAATAGCCCCCAAGTTCAGGTCCAGGTTTTCCTTACTATTGGCCGCAGACATTGTCACCTCCTTTGCACAGACATCTTCGCCCAGGATTACTTCTACGGGTATGATATTCAGGGGGGGTACAGCATGGATCCCCAGTGCCTGATCCGCATCTGTAGCATTACCCTCTCCTAAATCCTTATGACTTTTCTCCTTACCCGCTTTAACCAGCATATCCAAAACAGAAGCGGTAGCCAATCAGGTCTTAGGGGCTCCCTGCTGCCTCTCCTTTTGCTGGTCCTGCGGGGGGTGCTCTTCCCCCCGTACTATATCTGAAGTCTCCGTCTCAACCTCCTCTCTAGGCGCTTTTTTCCTGGCGTTGCCCGATTTCGAGCTAGGATTTTGTTTAGGAGCCATACCGCCCTGGAACCGCTTCCCCTGCCGATAATCAGGCCGACTGCAATCCTCAGCAAACTCCGAGCGCAGGTTCCCCTTTCTCTTCCAGCTCCGTCGGCCCCTCGTCAGGTTTTGCATCCGATTCTGATTCGGCAACAGGCTCCGCCCACCTCTCGGAGCGTAGCGGCGGGGAATGACAGCCTCCAGCGCCTGCACCACTGCCCTCAGAAGCAGCCTCGCGGACCCGTACCGGGCAAAAGTCACCAGCATTGCCTTTTACAGACGCCGTGAAGTTTTCCTCGGGATACGGTATGCGTGATCTTGACTTTTTCAAAAGGCTGGCTCCGCTGTGCGCTACACCATGGGTTTCCTTAGAATCGGCGTCCTCGCCGCAGCTCTGCACCAGCCACTCATGCGGCCGCCATCTTGCCTCCCATAACACCCATCGCAAATGTTTCCTGAGCAATTTATTTCTGGTAGACAAACATGACGGAGGTCGGTGCCCTGTCATCAACCTGAAGGAGTTCAATGGTTTAGAATTGAAACTTAACGTTACGTTAGCTAGGCAAATTTTGATTAATACACTTTTATTAAGAACAGCCTGTGACTGTAGTTGTGCTTGTCTACAGAACACATTCAATTTTTATTCTAGTAGGACATAAAAATATGAGTCTGTTCACGTGATACGAGAAACGTCAAAAGCAAACATACAAACCTAGTGTCTGAGGCATAAACTCTACAGTCATCATCAATTTTGGACTCTTCTGTCTGAATTCTTTCAGTTCTTTCATCTCCATATAACGCAACATTGGAATTCCTCCTGTTCGAGGTCAGCCTGATTTGTTTGTTTCCGCTCATTGCTGACAGCTTCTTTTTTCCGCAATTTATCCCAACCTTTGATGAAATATATCTGTATCCTGAAAGGAAGAGAAAAACACATGCTACTCCACTTACTATTATTAATGCAGATGTCAAGATTAGTTTAAGGATTCCTCTATGTGTACTTTCAAACCACTGACCTATCTTTGAAAAGTCCTATTCCAGTGGAGCTAGCCTGAGGAGCTATTTCCTCCCAAGCATGGATTTCTTCAAGCTCTTTTAAATCATGCATGGTGTTAGTATAGTTCATGACAAAATTAGCAATCTGATTGTGTAGTCTAGGGATATAAGTGCAGCATTCCCTTACTCATAGCACTTTGCAAATTTCTTTTACAAGAAACATCTCTCATGCAATCCTGTTTTGTATTATCAATGCTATCATAGCAAGCAATTCCTTGTTATTTGGCAGTTAGTGTGCCTGCCTTTCTTGTAGCAAGACTATCTACTAAGGTGGGCAGTTTTCTAATCTTCACATTGTTTAAAGCTACTCTACTGAAGGTGCTAAAGCATCAAAGATATCACCCAAAATCTGTCTGAAACTCCACCAACTTCTTCTAAGGAAAGTGTAATACCTTGCATGTACATTATCAGTATGATAAATCCTTTGAAGGCCAAGGCAGCATCACATCTTTCCACCAATTGATGCTGCAATTGATAATAAGCAGATTTACTTGCTTCACATCAGTCATTGTTGAGTCCTTCACAAGGTAACTCTGGTCACAATCGCTCCAACCTACCAATTCTACTGTCTCATTTCCTCCATGTTCACAAACAATTCATTTTCCCTCTCTTTGCCAGGTCTAAATTTAACTTTGGGTGTAAATCTTTCTTTCCACTTTTTCTTTACCTTCTTAAGGTCCTTCTATTGCTCTCTCATTTGCTTCTTCTTTCTCCTCTGTTATTCACTCATTAAGTTCTTGTATAAAAACCCTCTCAGCAAGATTAATTTTGCATGAAAACCCACGTTCATCTGGGTTAGTCAGATTAGATCCTGAGATAAGCAAGACATATTTGTATGGACTCCATTTTACTCACTAAAGATATTTTTAGAATTCATTTGATGTGAAATTCTCCATTCTAACATATTGTCTCTACCCTATCTTGAAATCTACAGTGACAGTTATCTTCACACTAGGATACTTATTGGTTCTATGGTCATCTAACTGTTGACCGAAGGTAAATTATCTCAAAAACTCTCTTTAACAAGGGTCTGCCAATTTTTCTTATGTTTTTCTGGCACCTCAATCGCAGCCTCTGCTTTCATTGAGACTCATCAACGTCTGTTTGATAGTCACTTAAGTCAGCATCATTTTTCACAAAGTGAGTCCAGTCAAGGCCTGAATACTTTTGGTTTGGTTTTCATAGTCCCTTTGAGTTCTTTAATGTCTGGTTGGTACAAGTCACTGTCAGTACGTTCTCCTTGCTCATTGTTCCCTTGTTGTTCTCTATTTTCTCCTCTCTAATAGTCTCTGGCCTCCTTGATTTGATCAGCATTTTCCTTCTCTTGCCATTATTCTATGGTGATTTGTCTATGTGACGCACCCTTTACTTGGAGGTACTTATCACCTCTGAATTGTGGAGCACGGTTTCGCCTTCAGAATCAAAGTTTATTCCTGCGACTTCTCCTGCAATATTTTCCTGCCTGATCTGTCTTAGTTCTCCAAGACTCGTCAGTAACTCGATGGAATCTAAATCTTGATTCTTTTGTTTTGTGCCAGAGGCTCTGTTATTTTTCCAGGACTCTGTTGTGGCTGTTTTGTCAGATAAATAGTGGTGTGGACTCTCAGGTCAGTCCTATTCTCCTTCTTCCTCTGATTGCTCAGAAATGTTGAATCCTGCTAAACCCAGAGAATCAGTGAATGTTGTGTCCACCTCTTCTTTTGCTTGTCTCACTCTCTTCGAATGTGAGGCAGTGATCTAGTTAGGAAGGCCTGCACATTTCACAAGTGTTTGTAATAAGGATAACTTGGCGAGGTCTTTTCAAATGCTCTGCCAAGCACAACTTGTGAACATGGTTTTACACAAGAACCCAATCTCCTGCGTTCAAGTCATGACACGGGTCAGACCTCAGAGCAAATGTCGCCAAGTCAACCTGGTGAGAGATAGAATGTGCCACGTCAGCCAGTTTTCTGCAATAGTTGAGAACTATTTGATATTTAACAATCTAGGCAACCATAAGAGACAATCAAAGAAGTTTTAGAAATGGAAGGGAATTAAGCTACAAAATGTTTGTAAAGAAAACAATTTATTAAGAGTTAAAAAGAACAATATCACCTTCATAGATTTAATATGTACGTTAAAAGAGTGTAGTTTAAACAAACTAGACTTAAAACAACAATCTATAAATCACATGGCATGAATCACAATGCAAATGAGAACATATATAAAGTTAAAAAACACTGGAAGTGGCAGATTGGTACTCTACGCGCGTTTCGGCGGCCAGCGCCTTCTTCTGGAGTAGCCACAAAAAGTTTAAAAAGTTGTTGTAACGATGTAAGGAAAATACTTTTCTTTCTTAGTTTCTTTAGAGAGCGGTTCTAGCTGTCTGGTAACAAGAGTATGATATGTAGATATAGCATGTAAAGCTCAATGGCGACGTCTAGTCAAGATAGGACATTAGTATTTTATTTCCTAGATGGACGGATTCCAAACAAGAAAATATCACGCTGTATGAAAAAAAGGGTTAATAACTGATCCCGCTGACCGGAACCTCTTATTCATTCAAGTGAAGGATATACTTGGTAATTTAAAATAGCGAGATCCTCCTGATGTGGAGATATTTGGTAGAGCAAAACCCCTCTAATAAGGTGGTTCTTCTTCCAATCGAGATGATTAGTTAAAGGTTAAAATAACTCCCTGTCCAAAATGATTCAACAGGGCTCTCTACTCCCGGCGGCGGGACTCGAGGTTTGTGCAATCATCTCAATTGGAAGAAGAACCACCTTATTAGAGGGGTTTTGCTCTACCAAATATCTCCACATCAGGAGGATCTCGCTATTTTAAATTACCAAGTATATCCTTCACTTGAATGAATAAGAGGTTCCGGTCGGCGGGATCAGTTATTAACCCTTTTTTTCATACAGCATGATAATTTCTTGTTTGGAATCCGTCCATCTAGGAAATAAAATACTAATGTCCTATCTTGACTAGACGTCGCCATTGAGCTTTACACGCTATATCTACATATCATACTCTTGTTACCAGACAGCTAGAACCGCTCTCTAAAGAAACTAAGAAAGAAAAGTATTTTCCTTACATCATTACAACAACTTTTTAAACTTTTTGTGGCTACTCCTGAAGAAAGCGCTGGCCGCCGAAACGCGCGTAGAGTACCAATCTGCCACTTCCAGTGTTTTTTAACTTTATATATGTTCTCATTTGCATTGTGATTCATGCCATGTGATTTATAGATTGTTGTTTTAAGTCTAGTTTGTTTAAACTACACTCTTTTAACGTACATATTAAATCTATGAATGTGATATTGTTCTTTTTAACTCTTAATAAATTGTTTTCTTTACAAACATTTTGTAGCTTAATTCCCTTCCATTTATTAAAACTTCTTTGATTGTCTCTTATGGTTGCCTAGATTGTTAAATATCAAATGGTTACTTTTCCCTGGTCTAGGAATCTATTTTCTATGAACTCAGGGGGTCCTTGTTAAATATACGCTAATAGTTGAGAACTATGTTATCTATAATATTCATAAGTGTGGCTGCAGGAACAGAAGGAATTCTCATGGCTCTCCCCATCAGTTTCTCTTGGGGGAAGAGTCCCGTTCTAATGTTCATGAGTACCAACAGAGTGCTTCTTGCCATTTAAGGGACATGAAGGCACATGCTTTTTGCTAACTTCCCCTTAATCAGCCCATTTACACTCTCTACCACTCCTGATATTTCCTGTCTGTAACTGCAGTGGAATGGCTGATCAGTACCCAAAGCTATGCATAATAGGTACATCACCTCACTCTTGAAATGACTGTCTTGTTTTGATTCAAGATAAACCAACATGCCAATCCGTGCGATCAACTTCCTGAAAAATAGTTTGCCCACTGTTAGGATATCGCATAATCTAGTTGGGTATGCCTCTTTCCACCTTAAAACTAAATATAACATCAATTAGAATATACCACAGCTTATTACAGAGGGACATTCCCAATAAGTTAATCTCCTGCTACTTAAATGGACCATCCAATTTTTCTATATAACTCATGGTCACAACAGTTTTTCTTCCTGCATTTATTTTCTCAAATACAATCTATCATTGACATCGATTTTCGGCCTTAACATGGATATTGGGATTGTGCCAATAGTGCTTGAATGCCTGCACCATCCCACCATGATCAACATGGTTCAGGCTATGCAAATGTCACACCATAGCTGACAGCATGAAATAAGGCAAAATGGGTTTCCTTTACTTGACATCAAGATGTCACTGGAATCTTTCAAACACCCTGTTTCCTCCTACTTTGCTTTTTCAATTTTAGGAACCTCATGCTGCAATTCTCTTGGCTCGCTAAAAGGCTGTATGGTGTTCATAGCATGTTCAAGACAGTCCGACTTTCCACACTGCATGGTTCATCCAGGTAAAATGTGCTGAACTCAAGAGCACAATCTCTGGCAACTTCATCTGCATAACTGTTCCCTGCAGTAACAAAGTCATCACCACTCATTTGAGCAGAACACTTCACAACTGCTTGTTCTTTGGCCAACTTTCGGGCATTTGGCAGATTCATTACATATAGGTCACTGCCCACAGGGGTACTAGAAGCGGTCAAGGAACCTCTCTGTTACCACACTGCTGAAGTTGTGCACCATGTCAAATCCATACTGGATGTCAGTTTAAACGATAACTTTCAACCCATCAGATGTGCAGCATGCCCTTATCAAAGCTATCAATTCAAACACCTGTGCTGAAGCAACCTGACACAAGTAGGCTGCTTCCACAACCCCATTTGCTGTACACAAAGATTCTGCTGCTCTTAGAACACTGTGTCTGTCTCTCAAACAAGAGACATCAGCAAACACCATGTGATCAGATTCCAAAAGAGGTACTTCCAGAATGTCTGGTCTTGGCTTTGTGCACAACTCCATTACTTAACTTAACTGCAATCAAACTCATAAACATAATTTTCAAGTGTAGGCAAAAGGGTTGCAGGGTTCAAATTATTGCAACTCCCAAAAAGCCCTATAAGATATTTTCTACGGCAAAGATTACGTGCTCATAATGAGTGAGACAGCTATTTGTCATGTGCTGTCTCCTGGTGCGAGTCATGAAGATTGTAATTGAGTGTGGTACCATGACAATGAGAGGAGGCCCTATAACTATGTCTTTACTATGCCCTGTGCTCAAACTGACAGCTGTGACTGCTTTGAGATAACTAGGGAGTGCTGTGGTCACTGGGTCAAGTGTAGCTGAAAGGTAAGCCACTGGACATGCCACCTCCCCATAAGTCTGTGTAAGAGCAGACAGAGCACACCAATCTGGTTTGTGACAAAACAACACAAACTTCTTATTGTAGTCTTACATTCCAAGAGCAGGTGCACTGCAGGGTTAGTTTTGAAGCTCTTGAAACGCTTCCACACTTTCCTCGTCCATTGGTACCAGGTCACTTATATCATTGTGCATAAGTCTCTGCAGGGGCTTTGTCACAATGGAAAAGTTGGGAATCTACTGTTTATTTATTTATTTATTTATTTATTTAAACACTTGTTAAGCGCAGCGAAGGCCCGTGGGCATCTTGGCGCTAAGTATTTGCTGAAATCTGCCTTAGAGAGGGATGTAATTATTGATCATATAGCCACGTTTTAAGATGCTTTCGGAAAGACCACAGAGAGGGGCTGCTCTTTATAGATAGTGGCAAAGCATTCCAGAGCTTGGGTGCTGAAACGAGAAATCTTCTGTCGCCCCATGAAACCAGTTTGGTACGGGGTATTTCCAGTTGAAGGAGGTCAGAAGACCTCAGGGATCTGGTGGGCCGATAGGGAACAAGTTGTTGCGTAAGAAAGGCTGGTCCCTGGTTATGCAATGCCTTATAAACAATACACAAAGCTTTGAATTTAGATCTGTTCCTGATGGAAAGCCAGTGAAGTTCTCTGATGGTTCCTGAGACTGATTGAAACTTGGGGATATCACCCAGCAGTCTAGCAGCCGCATTTTGGATGGTTTGCAGCTTATTGAGAACTTTTTCTTGGGAATTCAGAAATAGGGCATTACAATAGTCCAAGGTGGACAGGACCAAGGACGTGATCAGGGTTTTACCAGCAGAGACAGGAAGAAAGGGGAGAATTTTTTTAATGATTCGTAGTTTATAAAAAGCAGAGGAGGCAATCTGATTTGCATGGGGGAAAAACGTGAGACGATCGTCAAACATGACACCTAGGGCCCCATTAGGATGTCGGGCGGATCGCCACCGCCATGGTGGCGGTGGCGATCCGCCCGACAGAAATGCCCGCCCGCCACCCTTTTCCCCCCCGCCACATTACAATGGTGGGGGGGACCGCTGCGGAGGGAAACACCGCCCGCCACTTTTCCGCCCCGGTCGCCTTGCGGCCGGGGCGGAAAAGGAATAATATGCTGGCGGTGTCTAATAGACACCGCCAGACATATTATGATGCGTGGTGTTCAGTGCCTTTCCGCGGCGGCGATGCCGCCACGGAAAGGCATGCGGTCTTCCCTCTGGGGGCCCCCTGTGGGCCCCCAGAGTGAAGTACAGGTGGGGGGTGCACGTGGGGGGTACCTGTGGTACCCCCCTTCATTGTCATTTGCAAAGCGGCAGGCATCGCGCGGTGCCTGCCGCTTTGCAAATGACAATGTACAATTCAATTTTCAGCATTGTGGCGGGCGGTGCAGAGAGCACCGCCCGCCACAATGCTGAAAATACAGGATGTGCCCGACACTGTGGCGGGCACATCCTAATGGCACCCCCGGGACCCCCGCCCTTATGGCGGGCGGTCCCGATTTACGATGGGATGACGGGCGGGCAAAGTCCGCCCGTCATCCTAATGGGCCCCCTAGATTCCTCACTTTGCTGACAGGGATGGGGGGGGGACCCATAGACTGTGGCCACCAGCGGGAGGACCATTCAGGGGTTAAGCTTCCAAAGATGACCACCTCGGATTTATCCGAGTTCAATTTGAGGCAATTGGATGCCATCCAGTTCCCTATGGCCTGCATGCCCAGATTGAAATTATCGGCGATTTTTTGGCCGTCATTTCTGATGGCCAGAACCAACTGAGTGTCGTCGGCGTAAGATGTAAGGCTCATCCCATGGGCACGAATGGTTTTGGCAAGGTCCGACACATATATGTTAAAAAGTGTCGGACTCAGGGATGAGCCTTGAGGTACACCGCACGGCAAGGACAGGGTGGTGGACTGAAAAGGCCCTATGGTGACTACCTGAGTTCTCTCGGCAAGGAAGGAAGCCAGGAGAGTCCTAGCCCTGTGTCTAATCCCCAGTGCTTCGACACGGTCGATCAAGATGGCATGATCGACCGTGTCGAATGCCGCTGAAAGGTCCAGCAGTATCAAGACTGCTGTGCCACCCGCGTCGCGAATGGTTCTGATGTCCTCTGTAGCCTTGATTAGGGCCGTCTCTGTCCCATGATTTAGGCGGAAACCAAACTGGGAGTCATCCAGTAGATTATGGGTTTCTATAAAGGCTGATAGTTGAATATTTAGGGCCTTCTCGACAACTTTAGCCAAGATAGGCAGATTGGCAATCGGTCGGTAATTTTTATGCTCGTTCCTATCTAGGTTATGTTTTTTTAGTAGCGGCTTTAGTAGCGTCTTTTTTAGGTCGGAGGGGTAAACACCTGTGTTAATCATGGTGTTACAGATGGTTGTAATAGCTGGAAGCAGTACTTCTGAGACTGGGAGCAGTACTTTAAAGGGGCAGGGATCAAGGGCAGAGCCTGATTTGATGGATGACACAATGTCCCTGACCTGATTAATAGAGACCTCTTTAAACTGTGAAAGAGATGGGCCAGCCATGGAGGAGCTCACCATCTCAGGAGCAATGTTTTGTTGTGTTTCTACACAGTTGGCAAAGACGGCGTAAATATCATTGACTTTGTTGTAAAAATAATTAGCCAATGCATCACAAAATGATTGGGAAGAGGGAGGTTGTAGGTTAGGTAAGCATCCGGCCAACTGTTTAGTGGTCTCAAACAAAGCCTTGCTTGAGTTTTTAGAGAGTTCAATTTTCTCTGAAAAGAACTTCTTCTTAGCATCTAAGATCATATTTTTATATATAGTGACCGATTGCTTGTATGTTGTTTTAACCTCTTCGGAATAGTGTCTGCGCCAGTTCCTCTCATTCCTCCGGCACCGCTGCTTTTGTGTCCTTAAAGTTTCCGAGTACCAGGGGGCAGAGGGGGATGATCTGTTTCGGGAGCATTGTTTTGACTGAACCAATAGAGTGGTCGCGGAAGCAACCCACTCATTATATTGGGAAATAGCCATTTTAGCATCATTTGACAGAGAAGGACTGGTTTTAATCAAAAGTGATTGTAAGCTATTGCTGTCAATATTTTTCCAATCCAGGAAGGTCTGGCGATGGTTGTCATTTTCCATAGCTATTCCTGGGACATAATTGATTAGGTTGGTCATTATAACAAAATGATCAGACCAAATGACAGGGAAGATGGCTGAGATCTGTAAATCATTTAGATTAGTAAAGATGCCATCCAATGTATGGCCTCCTTCATGGGTAGGGGCTTTCACTAGCTGGGAAAATCCGAATGTTGTTAGACATGCCTGAAGGGCGGCTGTATCATTGTCTTCAATTTTGTCAAAATGAAAATTAAAATCACCTAATATAGTAAATGAACCATCCAGGGCAGCTGTTTCCAGAATGTGACCAATATCGGAGATAAATGCTGACCTTTGCCCTGGAGGACGGTAAAGAAGGATGCCTTTAAAATTTACCGAGGGAGTGAGTCTAATGGAGAATTGGAGAGCCTCACAAGAAAGAAGCGGTATCTCGTTAGTTCTGACTGCGTAGGTCTCCCGGGCAATTATGGCTATCCCTCCCCCTCTCTTGCGTTGTCTGTCCAGTCTATGGATTGAAAACCCATGTGGAACAGCAATAACTAGATCCGGATCGGAAGCATTGTCCAACCAGGTTTCTGTTAAAAACAGTAAATCTAGTTGTTTATCTTCCATAAGCTCTGCTATTTCATGTCGATGCTTACCTAATGAGCGAACATTAATGAGGGCCATAGAGCAGGTACAGGGAGTTTTAATTGGTTTCCTGCGAGGGAGGTCATGGCCATTAGATATTATGGCGGCACAGTTCGGACAACATTGGCGGGCATTTCCCTCAAGGTGATGTTCATCAAATATGACGCATAGAGGGTCTCGTGGGGGACGGCAGTTGACAGTAACCCCACCATCTCCAAGAACATTCTCACTTTTCTCTATGAAGTAGGGCATTTCAACTTGGAGACTGTGGAGATCCACTCATGCAACACCCTCCTTGCTCATTTTTTTTATTTGGTGTCCTAAATACTGGACTTCTTTCTGACAGTACTGCAGTTTGTCAGGGGAGATCTTTGGCCCATTCTCAACAAGGTGGTTGAGCATAGCAATCGTGTTTTGTCTGCATGCCTCTTGTCACAGGTGTCATATGCAGGTCGTCGATTTATTGCACCAGTGTCAAACTGTAAGGTAACTGTAGGTTTTCTAGGTTTTTCTTCAGTATGTGATTTAAGTATAAGGGGATTTCCCTTGATGAGCTCAACACCACAGAAGAGTCTTAGCTTGAAATCTGAACACAAAAAGGTATTGGCTGTCCTCATGTAGGGGAATGGAAGAGTGTGACTGGCACAAATTAATGGCCATGAACCACTCAGCCTCCAGGGGGATTTTCAAAAGGATTATGGCAGAGTTTAGTACCACTGGATAGCATGGAATGACTATTCTGTTGATTTTGCTCAACTCCTGGACTATTCTCAATTTTTTATTTGATTTCTTAAAAACTGTAATCAGAGAGTTACATGGACTCCCAATGATTTCTATCAGAATGCCTTGTTCTAACATGCTTTCAATGTTCATTTTTATGCTTGCTGTTGCTTCTGGTGAGTGCTTAAATGGGTAAGGAAAACTGCATATTGCCATAAGGTAATATTGAGGGTTTTTGGATATTGATGAGGCCAATTTCTCTCCCCGTGTATGCCAACACATCTTCTATCACTGTCTCTTTTAAATCAAGGGGCAAATCCTTTTTTGTGAGGAAGGGGTGTAGCCTGGTTTTGGATTCTTGCAACTTTATTTTACATTCTGCACTGGCTGCTTGCATCTCCATTTCCACACCTTCCGGTGTGCAGTAAATTAAAAAGGTTGAGTTTGTAAAGCAGGCTCATTCTCAGTAGGTTCACGTTACTCAAATTACACCTTGATGACTGTCTCTAATCAAGCCTATTTTTACCAAAACTGGGCCTGAAACTTTATTTGTGCTCAGCTGATTTGCGATGCCTGCACCTTGGACTACTTTTCCTGAGAGGTGTCGGTTTGGGACCTCAAGTTTTCTAAAAATCGAGCGGGTAGCCACCGTATCCATCAAAAAGTATACGGGGTGGCCATTAACTCACCTTCTACGAATGTGCCCCTCTGGTCTACCTCAAGAATCGCACCACATACGCAATACTCCTCCCCACCTCAGGCATCATCATTGTAACTGGTCGAGTCAGATGGGACTCTCGAAATCCTGGGCAAATAGGACACACACTTGCAAACCATTAATGTGTTCTGATGGAATCTCGGAAGGGCTGGAAGTTTGAACCTGCATTCTGCATCTGTGCTTGTATCATGGGCTATTGAGGCACATTTAGGTATATATATTTCTCAGTTTGCATATTGGGCTTGAGCTTGGAGTCTCTGCCTGCGTCATTCCCTCTTGGTCCAGGACATTCTATACTTGAGCACTGAATTACTCCCTCTCCTGATTGACCCTACATCCCCTCTACCATTGGCTGACCTTGTTACAAATGCACCAAGTGGTAACCTTATTCATAGTAATAACATGCGCACCACAGACATTTCCTCTGCCTCTCCTTTGAAGGACCACATTCCCTCCTTGCACATGCTTAATGGCAACTTCCTGACAGTTCGCGCCTGCACCAGAACCAAGGCCAAAATGTGAGTTTACCTTGATCAAACCTCTTGTCCCACCATTCTGTGCAAATTCTGTCTGTGCAACCATACATTTCTCTTTCAATTACCTCAGTTTGCTTCTTCAGTATTACTGCAGTATTTTGCATGCTGTAGATTCTCCTTAAGGGACTTCGTCTGCCAACAAATCGCCTTCTACTGTATCTATAAGAAAATCTCCAGATGCAGATCAAGAAAAAAAGTTGAGACAAAACTGCTCGAATTCATAGCAATAGGTTTGTTCGTTCCACTGTGCTCTCTCTGTACATCTGCATCAATCTCTCAAAGAAAGTATGATCTAACTCTTTCTGTTCTTGTGTCGTTCTCAAGATCTTAGACCAACTTACCTCTTTCTCTAGGACATTTTCTTTCAACTACGCAATCACTGCATCATACTTAACCTTTACCAAAGATGAAGGGGCACTGGTATTTAGTACTCACAGGGGCTCTTGAGTGGGCCCATCACTTACAGTCTGTCCACAAATCCCCCATAACCATTACTCTAAAGAACATATGTAGATCTTCCCTCACAACCTTTGAATTGATCAAAATTCTGTCCACTTGGTTGAGCCACTGGTCTGGGATCTCTCTGAGATTCAGAAGACTGTTTGTGAAATAGAATAGGCCCCTGCTAGAGACCATGGGACATGCACACATACTCTTCAATGTACTTCTTTCAATAAGTATTCCTTCACATCTACCTCATCAGTGCTCTTCCCTTTTCATCTAATTTTTTCTTTCTCACTTTCAACATTTAGTTCTTTGACCATTACTCCTTAAATTTCCCCAAATCTCCCCATTCTATGATACAATCGAGCAATTCTTAGACATGCTTTCTTAGCCCTTGCAACTTCATTGGCTGGTCCGTCCAGGAACCTCGCCAACCCTGCAGTGTGGAAGAAACATCAATCATGTTGAGAGATTGAAATTGTTTTGTCGCAAGAAATATGTTGACAGCGAAAGTCCTTCATAGCCCAGCCTTTACCTCCTATGATTTCCTTCAACTACCAGTCGTTTAATCCACACATTGTACACCACCTTTCATGACACATTCCATACAAAACCTTCTACTTGCAGTTACTCCACACGTTACCACATCGACCTTTAGAAGGGCCACCCAGGAAGAAAACCCTTACATGTCCATCACCTAGAGACAACGTATTGACCACTGACTTATGGTCTGCCCTTATAATTACTTTTGCCCCCCACAAAAACCTAGTGAAATGTTCAGTTGCCCAAAAGTATGCAAGCATCACTCTTTCCATTATGGAGTAATTCAGTTTAGCTGGACTAAGGGCTGATTTAGAGTCTGGCAGAGAGGATACTCCGAGTACCCTCTTCCAAACTCTTGGTCTGCCTCCCTATTTAGGGATGAGCAGGCCAACAGTATGTAGACAACAGTACTCTGTCCCCATTGCTATTATGCTCCTTTAAAGGACTGCCAGGGCACATTACTTCAGAGGTAAGCCATCTGACTTTCTACCCATTTTAAAGTGGCTGGTTGGTTGGATTTGTTTTGCTGTCCATCCACAGGCGAGGAACAGTACAAATTCAAAAATGACCTGCACACCATGAGAGAAAACTTCCATGGTGTGGGAGCTATTAGTGTTACATTGTTCAAAAACGAACTCTTGCTTTGGGATTTAGTTTTTGAAAAATGTGAAACTTTGGAAAAGTTTAATGGCCACCAGTCATGTTTGGCAGACCCATCTGTCAAAGTTTCCAACATTGACAGGAACCACCATCACAGCATTTGCTGCCACTGTATAGAGAAGTCCGCAAGGATGACTGACATCTCTAAATTTGGTAGACGTGATGTCTGTCAAAGCTACAGTGTAAAGTATGCAGTGGCCCTGATGGACATCAAACCATCCACCAAACCCTAAGTGTTCTTGAACCATTAAACACTATCCATTCATTATCTCCATCATGCTGCATCAGCATCTCACCAATTCTAAAATTGCCTGCTTCCCATCTAAAAATGCTCCAACACTCTTGTGCCTTCTTACTATTCATCTTAATATGGATTTGGTGTTGCTAAATCTGTTAATAATTTGTGTCCAAAGTCACATCATGGCTAAAGATCTCAGTGTTGCCTCATAATCTTCTATGTTTTCCCCATCACCTTGCTTTCTCAACTAAAATTGTATCCCTCCATAACAGCATTTATTGTTTTACCATAATGTAAATTCATCTATCTGGCCGTGTAGATGAAAACATCAACATTACCAGGTTTTTCTAAAGGTGGTAAGTATTTTAAGCACATTGCACTATGTAGTATAATCAGTTGGCGATTCCTCCAGACTTTATATAAGTGACGGAGGTGAAACAATGTGTGACAGATTGATGGAGAAAATAAAACAGGTGTATTCTGGGAAATATACTAATATAATTAAAGTAGTGATTGTCATCTGAGGGCTAAAGCTTAATTGGAACTATAACAATGTTCTGTATGGACAGATCCTCCACTAAGCTTCTGAGTGGTATTATAAAGGCAGCATTCCACTCCCAATGTTTATCAGCATAGTCTCACACCAAAAAGGCATCAAAATAATTCTTGAATTCAGAACCATGAATCTGTGCAGCACAACAGTGAAAGATGAGGCAGCTTCAATAGTGTTGGGTACTTAAACTGCGTGTCACAAATTCTCCCCACACTTGGACTACAACATGTAATGCCAGATACAGAGAGTAGAAAACGTGGTTACTGGTTGTGGTAGGGATGCGGGGGGATTTGTACTCAGCAACCACAATTCTTGTCAGGGTGAAACACAAGAAAAACCCAAATTGGCCTGCGCTCAGCCCTTTGGTAGCTTTGCATAAAGCAGTGTGGCTTAACTTAGAGGCAATCTGTAAAGAATTCATTCAGCACTTCCAACAGTAATAAGCTGAAAACAACTCAAAAACAATTCCACACCAATTTAGAAAATGGAGTAAAATGTAATAAATTATTTGAGACCAAAACAATGAAAATCCAATCAGTAGAACCCGAGATATGCAGTTTTATCAAACAATCAAAGCATTTATATAGCGCACTACTCACCCAGAGGGTCTCAAGGCGCTAGGGGAGGGGGGTCCGCTACTGCTCGAACAGCCAGGTCTTGAGTTGCTTCCTGAAGGCGAGGTGGTCCTGGGTCAGGCGGAGGTGGGTCGGGAGGGAGTTCCATGTCTTGGCGGCGAGGTAGGAGAAGGACCGTCCCCCTGTGGTGGCTCTTCAGATTTGGGGGACGGCAGCGAGGGCGTGGCCGGTTGATCGAAGCTGGCGTTTGGGAGCGTAGAAGTTGAGGCGGCTGTTGAGGTATCCTGGGCCTTGGTTGTGTAGGGCTTTGTGTGCCTGGGTGAGGAGTCGGAAGGTGATTCTCTTGTTGACCGGGAGCCAGTGCAGGTCTCTCAGGTGTCTGGAGATGTGGCAGCGTCGGGGGATGTCCAGGATGAGTCGTGCTGAGGCGTTCTGGATCCGCTGGAGTCTCTTCTGGAGTTTAGCGGTGGTTCCGGCGTAGAGGGAGTTGCCGTAGTCCAGACGGCTGGTGACGAGGGCCTGGGTGACCGTCTTCCTGGTCTCGGTGGGGATCCACCGGAAGATCTTACGTAGCATGCGCAGGATGTTGAAGCATGACGAGGAGATGGCGTTGACTTGTCTGGTCATGGAGAGTGAGGAGTCCAGGATGAAGCACAGGTTGCGTGCGTGGTCTGTTGGTTTGGGTGCGCTGCCTCGGGCGGGGGGCCACCAGGAGTCATCCCAGGTGGAGGGTGAGGATCCCAGGATGAGGACTTCCGTCTTGTCCGAGTTCAGTTTCAGGCGGCTGTTCTTCATCCATTCGGCTACCTCTTTCATCCCTTCGTGAAGGTTGGCTCTGGCGGTGGCGGGGTCGTTGGTGAGGGAGAGAATCAGCTGGGTGTCGTCGGCGTAGGAGATGATGTTGAGGTTGTGCTGGCGTGCGATGTCTGTGAGGGGGCTCATGTAGATGTTGAAGAGGGTTGGGCTGAGCGAGGAACCTTGAGGAACGCCGCAGATGACTTCGGTGGCTTCAGATCTGAACGGGGGGAGGCAGACTCTCTGTGTCCTTCCGGCGAGGAGGTGATGATCCACTCCAGTGCCTTCTCCTGGATTCCGACGTTGCTGAGTCGCTGCACTAGTGTGCGGTGGCAGACAGTGTCGAAGGCCGCGGAGAGGTCTACGAGGATGAGGGCCGCTGTTTCTCCGTGGTCAAGCAGAGCTTGGATGTCATCGGTGGCTGCGATCAGGGCGGTCTCGGTGCTGTGGTTGGCCCGGAAGCCAGACTGCGAGAGGTCGAGGGATCCGTTCGTCTCGAGGAAGGCGGCCAGCTGCTTGTTGATGGTCTTCTCGATGACTTTTGCAGGAAACGGGAGCAGCGAGATGGTGCGGTAGTTCTTGAGGTCGGTGGGGTCGGCTGATGGCTTTTTTAGTAGAGCGCTGAGTTCGGCGTGCTTCCAGCTCTCCGGGAAGGTAGCGGTGTTGAAGGAGGTGTTGATGATGTCCCGCAGGTGGGGTGCGATGACAGCGTTGGCCTTGTTGAAGACGTGGTGAGGGCAGGGGTCGGTAGGAGATCCGGAGTGGATGGAGTTCATCGTGCGGACGGTGTCTTCGGTGCTGATCGGGGTCCAGGCGCGGAGGGTGGTGGTGGGTGGCGGTGGTTCGGTCGTGGCGTGCGTCGGTTGAGTGCTGAAGCTGTTGTGTATGTCCGCGATCTTTTTGTGGAAGTAGGAGGCGAGGGAGTTGCAGAGGTCTTGCGAAGGGGTGATGTCGTTGTTTCCGGCGTTGGGGTTGGAGAGCTCTTTGACGATGTTGAAGAGTTCCTTGCTGTTGTGTGCATTGTTGTCCAGTCGTTCCTTGAATGCGGTTTTCTTAGTGGCGTGGATGAGTTGGTGGTGTTTTCGGGTGGCGAGCTTGAGGGCAGTCATGTTGTCCGGTGTTGGGTCTCTGCGCCAGGTTCTCTCGAGGGCTCGGCAGTTCTTCTTGGAGCTCTTGAGTTCGTCGGTGAACCATGGGGCTTTCTTGCTACCGGGTCTGCTAGGCGGGGTCTTCAGAGGGGCGAGGTCGTCTGCGCAGTTGCTGATCCACTTCTCGAGGTTGGTGGCCACTTGTCTTGGGTTCGTTGCGCTGGTGGGAGGGTTCATGCTCAGGGAGGTCGTGAGCTGGTCGGCTGTGATCTTGTTCCAGCTTCTGCGTGCAACCTGTTGCTGGTGGTGGTGGATCGTGGTCCTTCTGAAGCTGAAGTGGACGCAGCTGTGGTCCGTCCAGTGGAGTCCGGTGGCGTGGCTGAAGGCGATGTCCTTGCTGGATGAGAAGACGGGGTCGAGTGTGTGTCTGGCGTAGTGGGTTGGGGTGGTGACCAGCTGCTTGAGTCCCAGGTTTGCGAGGTTGTCCAGCAGGGTGGTGGTGTTGCGGTCGTTGTTGTTCTCCAGGTGGAAGTTGAGGTCCCCGAGGAGGATGTAGTCAGCGGAGAGGAGGGCTTGCGGGCTGATGAAGTCGGCGATGTCTTCGCTGAATTGTGTGCGTGGTCCCGGGGGTCTGCAGATGAGGGTGCCTCTGAGGGTGGTCTTGGGGTTGATGTGGACCTGGAAGTGCAGGTGCTCGGCGGGTGCGAGGGTGTCGTCGGTGTTGGTCGTGATGCGGATGGTGTTCCTGTGGATGATGGCGATGCCTCCTCCGGTGTGGTTGATGCGGTCCCTTCGGATGATCTTGTAGCCGTCTGGGATGGCGATGGCGATGTTGGGCGCTGAAGAGGCGTTCATCCAGGTTTCCGTGAGGAAGGCGACGTCTGGTGAAGTTGTGTCGAGCAGGTTCCAGAGCTCGACGGCGTGTCTGTGGACGGAGCGGGTGTTGAGCAGGATGCATTTCAGGTGGCTGCTGCTGCTGTTGCTCGTCTTGGTCTTGGTTGGTGCTGGAGTAGTGCAGGTCCGGATGCAGGTGAACTTGCAGGAGTTGCAGCAGAAGGGTCCATGGGTGCGTCTTGGGGTGGCTCGGTAGCATCCTGGGATTCGCCCGGCGTTGAGTGCGTTGAGGGTGGCGGCGTCGTATGTCCGGCGGGTGGGCTGGGGTCTGCGGGGGCCAGGGGTCCTGGCGCTGGGCGCGGTCCAGGCGCGGTCGGGCGCTGACGGGCTTACCTTTGGCGCACCTTCGGCGCTCAGTTGGCGCTCCCGCTGCGTGCGTCCGCTTCGCGGTCGCTCTGGGGGTGTCATGAGAAGGGGGACGGGAGGGCGGGTCAGCTGGGCGGCGGGAGCAGCTCGGCCAATGGGCCGGTGGTGGGCGGGGCCTGTGGCGAGCTGCGGCGGGAAACTGGCGAGCGGGCGGCTCTGCTGTGGCTGGGCCGCTCGGGGGGCCAGGGGGGCGTCTGCGACAGAAGAAGGCGTCAGGGCTGGCAGGCAGGAGCAGGAGGCGGCAGGAGGAGCAAGGGGGTGAGGGGGTAAGAATCATAAAGCGCCAACTGTGGTTATCTGCTCGTGCTGTACCGGGACAAAGTCACGAGTTCAGGCCGACTGCAATGGAACGCGAGGCGGGTGCACTGACCAAGTTTGGCCCACTGAGTAAAGTATGTTAAATAATGATTGAGGAGCATTACAAGACCCCACATGGAAGCTGCATCACATGGGGCAGTTCTAATGAACTGCGGGTGGAAATGTGAGGTCCTGCATCAAGGATGCATCATGCAGCAGCAGCTCTGATGAAGACATTGATGAGTCTGGCGATGTACGGTCCTGAGTCCAGGATATGCACACAGTTCCAATGCAGGGTTGAAAAGATATTCATTGCGCTGCTTTGGTTCTGCCAAACGACCACAACTGGGCTTGTCGAGCACCGTCAGACTCACTTTCAAGGGTCCAGGACTGGGGTTGCACCACTTGTGGGGCAAGACTCACAGTAGACAGAGTCCAGGTGCTGGGTTCAAGGTGGCTGGAGCCTTTTCGGTCCCCAAGGCTTGATCAGGAGGCCATCCAAGTAGCCCTTAGATTCACTCTGGTGGTCCTGGGATCAAGGTGTTGTTACAGCCCTTCTCTCTCCCAGTAGCAGAGTAGCAGCCCCTCTTTCTGCAGACCAGCACATCTGTCCCTATGACTCTTTCAAAGGTCCAGAGGTACACTGAAGAGTTACGTCTGAGGGTTTAATATTTATACTTGGTGCCAGCTTTAAAGTAGGAGAAAGTGGAGGAGATTTCCACCCGAAAAGTATTTGGAATTACCTGCTTCCATGCCCTGACCCCAGCTTGTCTGGTGGCACAAAAGACTAGTATCAAATCCTTTGTGAATTTGCTGAGGCAGAGGATTTGTGATGAGCAAGTGGTGTTGGTGACAGCCCTGCCCCCTATCAAGCCAGAGATGGCCTATCCTGCCAACACCTATTCCCCTTTTGTCTCATTGTCTGGGAGGAACACACAAAGACAACTGCCAGCTAGACCTAGTCATGTGACCCAGGATAAGGGCACCAAATGGTTGCGGCAAGAAAATGCCAACGTTCTAAATGTTTGAACAAGGAAAACTATGCGCACAACCTTGTTGAGTTATTTTGATTTTAAAACAATACATTTTTGTTTTTCCTCTTTTCTGAGGTGCTCCTGGGTGACGTTACCATCCCTAGGTACGTCGTGAAATCACTGACTGTTTGTGCTTCCAACAGAGTTTGGTTGCATCCCCTTATGGGCAGACTCTCATTAGCCTCCGTTGAGGTTTAATAGATTAAATCCAGATTCAAGATCTATTCTTGATTCAATTCCTTTTTATTTGAAATTCTTTTCCTTTGTACACATTGTTTAATTCATTTATATATTCATGATTCTCCAATGCATTTTGAGTGATACTCGTTCTTGCATTTTCATCATCCAATGGTTTTCTCGTCTTAGCAGATATTTTCTATTGTCTCTTCCTTCCACCCGTTCTACCACTTCCATAATGAGATAGCGTAGTTGGGATATATTGTGTTTAGCCTCCAAAAAATGAGTGGCGACTGCTGACTTCATATTGTCTGTTCTGATGTTGGACTTGTGTTCATTGATCCTTATTTTGAATTTTCTTTCAGTTTTCCCCACATATACCTTGCCGCAGGGACATTTCAACATACAGATTACATTTTCTGTGTCACACTTGGTAGAACGGGTGGAACGGGTGGAAGGAAGAGACAATAGAAAATATCTGCTAAGACTAGAAAACCATTGGATGATGAAAATGCAATCATGTAGCCCTAATGGACTCAATGAATGCATTGAATATGGATGTTATCTATAATCAGTCATTGCATTGCTCTGCTCTGAGGAACTGTATGGTTGCCCAACTTTGTTAATATATGTTAATATATGCAATATACGTAACTGTATTATCATACACACACATTTTGAATCTCAGTATCTTGTGTACCACCCACACAAGAAATACCCCCACTTTATTAGCCTCATCTTTTATACCACAGTAGCCTCACCCAACATGACCGCCAAATACACCTATACAAATACAGTCCGTTTTTTAACATTGATCAACCCGGCGTCGTGTACGTAATACGGGTGTAAACAACAGCGTCAAACCATTTTTTAAGCCGCTACGAACATGCCGAAGTGAGAATGCCGACGGCAGTTAAGACTCCTTCTACTAAAAAGTGTATTTCGGCATTGCGCGTCCAGTGCGAGCCACAGACTTCCGTCAGACTTTCGTTTTGTTGAAATACGTAATGGTCCATATGCCGACGTTTTGATGGGATCAATACTTTTCTATATTTTTTCTTTGCTCACTAACGCAGATATCATACCAAACGAGGAATTGGGCACATTAGTTCACGAATAGGAGGATATTGCTTTCACTAACCGTTTTTTCCCTCACAAAATAGTTTTTTTTCCACTTATGTATTTGATGACCAGTTTCATTGAACCATAAACAGTGCATAATGTTTTTGTTTGTAGAACTGCTCCCTGATGAAGAGCGAGTGTCGCTCGAAATGCATTGGAGAATCATGAATATATAAATGAATTAAAAAATGTATACAAAGGAAAATGAAATGAAAAGAATTTCAAATAAAAAGGAATTGAATCAAGAATAGATCTTGAATCTGGATTTAATCTATTAAACCTCAACGGAGGCTAATAGGAGTGTGCCCATAGGGGGATGCAACCAAACTCTGTTGGAAGCACAAACAGTAAACATTCTAAATGTAGCATTTCCAGAATTGCGACTTAAAATACAACTTTACCATTAAAGAGGGTTTTAAATTACAAATCTTTAAACAGCAAACTTGAGATTCCCATCTGCACTCAATTGTAAGTTAGCACTTATTCAATGTAATAAGGCATCCCAATGCTATCCTGTGGGAGAGGTAGGCCTTGCAGCAGTGAAAAACAAATCTAAGAGTTTTTCCGTACTACAACATGTAAAAGTTAAAAAAAATGTTTAAATACGCTGCACCCTGCCTTATAGGCTATTCAGGGCCTACTCTAGGGGTTACCTATATGTATTGATAAGGAAAGTTTAGTCCTGGGAAAAGGTTTATTTTGGCAGGTTCAAATTGCAGTTTAAACTGCACACTCAGGCTGAAATGGCAGGCCTGAGACATGTTTAAAGGGCTACTAAAGTTGGTGACACACTAGTAGCATTTCATTTACCGGTTCTGGACATATGTAGTACCACTGTACTAGGGACTTATATGAAAATAAATGTGCCAATGGGATGTAAGCCAATGCTACCTTGTTTTAGGGAGTGACCACATGTACCTTAGAACTGGTTACAGTGGTAAAGTGCAAAGAGTCCTATGGCCAACAAAAATGAGATCAGCAAAAATGGAAGAGTAAGGCAAAATATTTTGGGGGAAGACCACCCTAAGACTGACATGTCTAACACAAGGAGTCGGGAGCCTGACCAAAACAAAGATGGCCACAACAACATGAAGGCTATGATATGAAAGCTTGATTCAATAAGAGCACCATAGCATTGTAAATCAGACCAAGATGACCGCCAACGTCAACCAAACTGGCTCAAGATGCTGTGAGATAGGTACCCTGTGCTGTTAAGCAATTTACTGCTTTGGACCACCATGAAACTTCAGAGAGTCTTTGGCCAAAATAACTTGTGTGTCTTTAGTCAGCACACAAACACTAAAACCATGTTGTTGGAGTGACCGCACCACCACTTCGCCTCTTCGTGCGCCTGTAATTCTCATGCTTTTCCTGTTTCCTTGTTATGGTCTCCAGAGACTCCTGTCATAGTCTCCATGGGAATTGTAAGAAATAAACTTAAAATGCCTATTTATTCAGAAATATATTCCTAACTAATTGCACTCATACTTTATTGCTGGTGCGACTCTTCGTGCTCCTGTAACTCTCATGCTTTTCTCGTTCCCTTTTGATGGTCTCCACAGACTCCCTTCATTGTCTCCATGGGATTTGTAAGAAATAAACTTAAAATTCCTATTTATTCAGAAATAGCTACATAACTAATTGCACTCATACTTTATTGCTGAGTGTTTGGACACTACTGGTTAAATTATCGCCTGAAGAACTGCATGCTTATTTCCTTGCTTTGACTATAAACATTATCCTCTTGTAGTTGTTTATTTGTAGTGCAGTAGACTCCAAACTCTCATCCTTTATTAGTTTTATATTCACAATACACTACATGCTAGAAAGCCCACACTTTCCTGTAATGTTATAAGTTTTCTAGATATTAATTCAAAATGCTCTGACACCCCCGGATCAGGTTTGCACTAAATAATAGTGCAAATAAATGCTAATCACAGTAATAGACGGAAATAATTTATTAACAAGGAGGTTCATAGCAGCAGCTCCCCAGGGTGCAGTTTTCCGTTTCCACTCCTCTGATTCCCTTCCATATTCCAACTATTCAATGCATAGCATTCTTCATGACACATTCACATTCGACACATAACCTTCCACTGGTGCCTACTCCACACGCTACCACAGCCACCGTTAAACGGTCCACCCAGGAAGAAAACAGTAACACAGATGTATTTCTTCCTCTTCCCAGGATTTATTCAAAGCTTCCCCATTACTAGCATCTCAAATCCTCAACTATCCACCCCGTAACCCAGCCAACTTGTCTCTTCTATATTTTAAGTACAGTTTATTGCCCATAAGGGGCAAGTGCACACCATCATCCCTGAACCATTCGCAATCCTCAAACATAATATCATTATGTTCCGGCTAGTGACAATTCTCCACTTTGCAAAATGCCATCTCATCCCTGTTCACCTTTCTCTGTGCCCTGTAAATGGATGCTGGATCTCCCATCCTCCGTCAGATCCCCCGGGGCACCTGCTCCACCCAAATCACTGGCATCCCACTGTTCAAGGCACTGGCATCCCTCTTCTCCACTTCGTCTAAATGCAGCAATAAGAAGTGTGGACACCCTCTGTCTCAGGCTGGCCAAACACACATGCGCACTTAGGTTTCTCCAACCCAACTGTATTGTACAGCTGGGGTGGAGAAACTGCACAGACTCCCTGTCCTGAGTGGAGTGTCTTTTCAGCCCACTCAGGCCAATCCCTACACTGCTCCCATGGCATGAGAGCAGCGCAGGGACTGAACAAGGTGTCTGTCTCAGTGTCTGCTGGGAGCAGGAAGAGCACAGGAGGCGCAACGCAGGAGGCGGCCAGCAACTTATGGTAAGATCTTTTTTAAACTATTGTTAACACCCCCTCTCTTTCCCATGCTCACCCTCCCACGCTCCCTCTACCCGCCTCACCACTCTTTGTTTGTGGCGGCCGCCATGTTTAAAGAATCTATCTACAGTGACCTTAAATCAGTTGTGAGAAATAATTTGTACAAAACAACGTCCGTTTATCTTAAGCAACATTTGAAGAAAAAAAGGTGTCATCAGGGGTACCCCAGGGTTCATCCCTGAGCCCAACTCTTTTTAATCTCTATATGACACCACTCCTCACCTTGCTATCCACATTTGATTTTGAATCCATAGCTTATGCTGATGATACACAATTGATTTTTACTCTTGACAAAAACTCTACAGTAGCGGAAGAGAAGTTTCACCATTGCCTAACGGCAGTGATGGTTTGGATGAAATTAAATCATCTTAAATGCAACAGTTCAAAAATAGAAATTATGTAGTTTGGAAAATCCAACTTATTTTTGCCAATCCAGTGTTGGCCCTCAAATTCGGCCCGCCTCCCAACACAATGGACACAGTGAGAAATGTAGGGAACAAGTTTGATCCCACATTATCCTTTCATAAGCAAGCCCTTGCGGTGGCGAGGACCTGCTTCCAAATGATAAAAACTCTTGGAAAGTTTTTTGACTTTCTCCCGTTACCTGCTAGGAAAATGGTTACAGCTGCTTAGAGTTTATCACGTCTGGACTATTGTAATAGTCTGTACGCAGGAAGAAAAAAGACTGTCTTGAAAAGATTGCAGATTGTCCAAAATGCTGCAGCCAGGTTGGTACTTAAATTGCCAAAAGGCTCCTCTTCAGCAGCAGCACTGAGAACCCTTCACTGGCTGCCTATTCACAAGAGGATTCTCTTTAAAATTCATTTACAGAGCCACATGACCAGGATACCTAAGATCTAGAATCACACCGTACACTACCCATTGTGTCTTGCGGTCATCCTCGGAGAACCTGCTAGCACCCCCCTCTTTCAAACTGAAATCGAGAGGGGGCAAGACAATGGCAGCGTTAGGGACCAAAGCATGGAATTCCCTGCCCACAGAGCTTAGGCATACACAAATGGAACTCACTTTCAAGAAGGTTCTAAAGATCTGGATTTTTACTACACCAGACCATACTGTTTTATCTCTCATTTAATATCTTGATTCTAGTCTCTCAACTTGGCTTCTCTCCCACTACAGATCATCAGATGTTTTTCCGCTAGTGCCAAAATGCTTCTTGGAGTGAACGTTGCTCTTTATAAAAAAAAAACTTCATTTATTCATTCATTCATTTGATTCGAGGGGTGTGGGGTGGTGGTTTTAAAGTGGGGAGAGATGTGCAGGATAAGGGGGATGGCAGGATGGTGAAACTAAACAGACTGCCTATCGTTCGTTTAGGTGTTGTTTTAAAAGAAACGTTTTTAGGTTTTTTTCTGAAGCTGCTCAGCTTTTCTTCACAGCTGATGGTCTGAATCTGATCTCAGGTAGCTAGTTCCAGCAAGTGAGAGCCGCACCCACAAATGTTTTATGTAGTGCGGCTATTGTCAGGTCGAATAGCCTGAGGAATGTTTTGCTCCTTAACTCTCTTTCACCCCGGGGCAGACACCAAGGGACTCCATGGCCCTTACTATGTGGCCAAGCACCATTCAAAGCAAAGAAGCTTTGCCCCATTTTTTTCTCCTTGTTTGTTATAGTGCACAGATGTGTGTACACTGTGACCTGGTGGTAATTGTTCGCAGCAATGCCCTGTGGTTAAAGCAGCACTACATAATAAATAAAGCATGTGTTTCCATGATGAGGGGAAGGACTTACGTAGCCTGAACAGAGATCCTCACTGAAATGGTTTGAGGCATTATTCAGGGGCACCACTCACTCTGCAGATGTGTTATCTCTCCGAGGCAGGCATTTGGCCATTGTCGACCTGCGGCTGGGGCCCGGGCCTATCATTACTCCATTATCAGGACCCGGAGCTCCGCAAGTTACTTAGTAGGGGTGGCTGGCATGGCTCGGTTGAAATCTAGCCTGTTTCCTTAGGAGACGGGTCAGCACAAGTCTTATATGATTTACTGATTTGCTCAGAACTCGTGATCTGCCTTGGGGTGTGGCGTGCATTGCTAATGGAAGATGTTGTGACCATGCTTTGTTCATCATTGTACAGCTCTTCCCTCCAGCCCTACTCCTGCATCCCCTGAGCCAATCTTCAAGCTGCTCCCTTGCTGTTGATGTTAGTAAACCGCATGAAAGCAGTGCAAGAATTGGCTCAGTCGGGCAAATCCAGTGCTCCTTAAGAAGCTTGGGGGCTGTGGCTGTAACCCGCTGGGCTCCTAACATTGCACAGATAGGAGAGGGTTCAAGGGCGCATATCGGGCTGGTCACAGGAAGGCACCTGTGCTAACGGCATGCGCACTTCACTTCAAGGCCCAGCTGGGTCTGTGTCACTGTTAATCAATTATTAAGCCCCCCCAACCATGTCCAACCGAGGGCTCGAAAATTCCACTCGACCACTCGCATATGCGAGCTAAATTTAACAAGGTCGAGCTGTTTTCGGTCCTACTCTCACTTTCTGGCGAGTAGGAAAACAAACCAACTTTTGTCCTCTGTCTGCAAAAACGGAGCAAATGTGACAAGATAACAAGATTTAAAGGCATTTTCTTTGCTCACAAAGCTAATGAGCAATAAAGATGCCTTTAAATCTTGTTATCTTGTCAAATTTGCTCCACTTTCAGAGACGGAGGTCAAGTAGGTTGCAGTTAGGTCGAGGACATTTTTTAAGGTGCAGGACTAGTACAATTTTTTGGATTTTTCAAGCCCTTCAACCTCACTAATGCAAAAGGTAAACTTAGCCCCGGCGTACTGAAATAAAAAAGTAGTGCACTGCGGCTGGGCTGAAAACGGATTAAAAAAATTAATGGGCCCAATCCCGTGGGCAACAAAACAAACAGTGGGCAATGCTCCCACGCTCCAATAGAGAAACCGCCCATGGCTCCTGCGGCCCATGGGAGCCACCATACACCTTCTCTCTCTCTGTTCATGCCACAACACCTTCCAAGATGAACCCTTCCATTCTTGCAAGTGTGGCAGGGCTGGCTTTAAGAATGGGAGAGCAGGGCCCAGGCCGCCTAGTTTCAGACTGGGGACACTATGTACCTTATTTCTGAATAAATGTTAAGAATTGTGTATATAAACATTTGAATTGACAAGTATCTCGTAGTATAAGGTCTTATCTCTCTCATCTCATCCTGTTCATTTCCATTGCGCTTATGATTATAGTTTATTAATTACATTTGTCCACAGGAACCATTTTTTCCTTTTTGTATACTATGTACCCTGGTTCCATGTGAGTAGGGTGTCCCTTGTTTTTTGTACACAACGCCTAGTTTCAGAGTGGCGCAATGAAATTGCTTAGAAAGCTGCTTTTAATAACTACATTTATTTTGAAGTCGCAATTGTGTACCCATTCTCTTGATGCACTGCAAAAATATCTTCTTCCTCCCCCTCCTTAAACTCCATTGCTTACCTCTACTTCTCCCTCACTCCTCCTCCAAGGGCCTCTTCATTCTAATTTAACATCTGAATAGGTGATTCAGGTAAGGGAGAGTAAAAAGAGAACCTGACGGAAGACTTGGGGTAAAGCCTCATGGAGGGGCAGAAAGACTGCTAGGCATATCCCGGGGTGGTGCACAGCTGTGTCACGTGGTCGCTAAGGACATTGTCAACATCTTTAAGTTAGCATGAGCCCGGTAGCCATGCTGATACTTTTGCGCATGTTACTACATGTCTTTATTTTTGCAAGACTCTGTTTATGCCTTTCACATGAGAACTTTTTGCTGTGCTCGTTCTCTGCCTGTTTCTGTAGGTTAGTCTGAACATTGTGAGTAAGGTCGATAAACACTGCGCCTTGTTATTCTGTTCTGGTCAAGCCCTAGCACTTAGACAAAACATACCAATGCAGCTGTTTTTGCTGGAGACTCGTACTTTGATATTACGGGGATGCATGCTTAAGTGATACCCACTTGGAGAGGAACCTTTCCAGGGAGAAGAGCAACATGCACCTATGATGTAGAAACACAATCTATGGCCTGAGGTATGGGGTCTGCTGACAAAGCCCAGAGATCTTCTTCTTACCAAGGGGAGGGAGCATAGGCACAGTTGTCCTTTCTCCATAGTCTTTGGATAATGATGTATCCCTTTATGATATATGGCCTTACTGCAAATCTAACAATATTGGTGTTATGCATCTTTATGCTTGCTGTTGCAGGTATACTGCATTTTAGAGCACATTAGTTAAAATGAATATTTTAAACTATCTGTGTGTCTCTGTCAGATCTTATTGTGGACAAAGATGAGAGTGTGAGCAAAAAGGTGTGTCTTGTTACCGCGATTCCTGAGAGATTCGGAAGTGCTGTGTTCTGGGTTGTCTAATCATTGGTTTCTCCATTTGTGAGTAGGAGAGCGAGTGAGACATTATAGCTAGTTGGTCTTGGGCTTGTGGGCACTAAGGTGGTAGGAAGTCTTATCCCCTATACGCCGAGGTCCGATAATCCTGCGCATAGTTCTGTATATGTGCAGAATCCCTGCAACATGGCGCCACCAACATTTGGTCTGGTAATTATTTGCGAGAACCCTGAGTAGTGCTTGTCCACAATACCCTCTCACCAATTACCGGAGACGTCTGTGGTGCAAGTGATTTACCTCCTATATTAGAGATTACATGTTTTTCAAGCTTGGGTTTGAAAAGGTTTTGTTTTTCTTCTTTAATAGACAGTGTTGTGCTACCCTTTCCTTGTTATCCACTCTCTTTAGATAATGGCTATTGCTATTGATACTCATAATCGCGCAGCACTAACTGCTCATTTGACTCAACATGGAGTCCCGGTAGGCATGGGCGGAAAATCCGTTCCGCTCGCGGATTTTGCGGATTTTCGGGAAATTCGCAATCCGCGAGATTCGCGAATCTCCAGCAAAATCCGCAAATCCGCGAGCAGCGGATTTTGCTCGCACTGTTCGCGTGAGTTCGCGCCCCGCGAATAAGTGCAAAATTGCAGAAATACGATCTTAGCAAAACTGAAAGTAACTACTTACCAGGTTCAAAAGTTCAGGCTCATCATTAGTAGCCATTTCCTGTAGTGCTTCCTGAGGGGCCCCTCCAGAGTTCAGTTGCCAGTTGAAACTATTATGTGACCCTGCTCTGAACCTCAGAATAGTTACACATATGCCACAAAGGTCCTGAATTACAGCTAAGGGAGACAAGCAGGAGCCAGGCTGGAAGTTAAAATCCATTAATCAGCCCCTAATTCATTATTGTCAGTTGGGGCAGGGCAGGTGTTGTAACTAATTTTGCAACAATGAAAGCACTTAGCAAGTGCAAAAGATCACTAATCAGGGCGCACTAAGGAAGCAGGTGCCAGCTAAAAAAATATTCTGTGACACATTAATCAGCCCCAAATTAATTCAGGTCACTTGAGGCAGGGAAGGTGTGCTTTGCTTTGCCGAAAATAATGTACACTGGACAACCAGAGGGTGTGGTGATGAAACAGAGGGTGGCATGGGTGGGCCAGAGGGTGGCATGAGTAGTCAGAGAGTGGCAGTGGTGACAGAGAGTGGCAGTGATGAAGAAGAGTGTCCCAAACAGGCTGGACACGTAGAAACAACAAGTTCGCAAAACTTGCGACCCGACAGGTAAGTTTGCAAATTGCGAAATTGTAAAAACCCTCGCGAACTGGCAGAAACACGGGCGAACACAAAAAAAAAAAATCCGCAAATTCGCGGGAATTCGCGGATTTTGCGGATTGCGATCCGCAAATCCGCAAAATTCGCGAACGCGAGATCCGCAAAATTCGCTCATGCTTAAGTCCCGGTTGCCGGAGCAGACATTTATCTGGTTGAAGCGAACGCTGCTTTTCGCTTTGAGGTTTTTTACTCTTGGGTTATGTTTCCGGCGGTGGATGGGAATGATAATTTCTTTCATGAATATGAACATGCCTCGGTTCCTCAGGATTATCGACCATATATGTTACTTTAAGTTCTGTTGTCGGCTTGGGAGCACACCATCTGGTTCAAAGGCGCCCTACCTCACCCTGTTACAGTGGTCCGTTTAGGCCCTTTATTGGTCGGTGGGGCCACATGGCCCATTTTGGCGGGATTTACACCACACCCAAATTATCATGGTGTTACACACGCAGAGCTACGTCAATTGCATGAATCTTTATTCCATATACACAGAAGCGTGAAACAATATATGACTCACACTGCTAAAGCGGCTTCGGCTGGATCCCCTGCACAGAAACCAGGACATGGAGGCATGGTAATTAGCCCAATCATGATTAATTCCATGATGGGAAAGTGTGTTCAAAATAGGGATGATTTACCATTCTGGTTAGCAGAGAAATTCGAGCAACTTGAAGCTGTATTTCCCAATACTACTCCTGTGGCTAATCACAGGATACTTCTGATGAGCTTACCAAAAGATCTTATTCCCAATTTAGAAGACTGCACCACTTGGGAGAAGGTGTTTGCGGTAGTGTATTCACCATGCTTTGGCACCTCCTCCATGACTGTGCTTCTGACGGTTCTTAAGAAAGTTCAGGATGAACACGTGGCGGAGGCCGACCTGGAATTGGGAATGAGACTGGTTGGGGTATTCCCTATAGTCTCCGATATGATACTGGCTAATGTCAAGGGGGAAGCAGTTGGTTTGCAGGTGAGTCAGTGCCTTGAGGCAGTATCTGACGTGGATAAACAACACAAATTGCCTAAGATTATAGCTAAAATGTATAAATTATTAGGGCATAATAATTTGGGGATGAACCTTTTTACACAACCGCAAAATAAACCTCCTCCTGAAAATGAGGGGTGTCCATTCTTTCCTAAAAAGAATTGGAACAAGAATAAATAGCAACAACAACAGCAACAGTAGAAGCAAGGTTTGCGTGCGGGTTCACCGACACCTGATGCTTTCGAGCGTAGGTATGATTTACGTGACCGCTCTAAGATTAAGACACCAGAGAGGTTTCAGGGTCTTGATCCACGCTCTCCTCGTTCCTGGCAGGATTCATCGGATCAACAGTTCAGTGGAGGTGAGTGCCATGATAGTAGACAAGGCGAGATCACTCAACAATAATGTGACCTGCCACGCTAGTTTGACATAAAAGCCAAACTGGAGGGACAACTGCCATATTGTACCCAGTTTCAAAAGAAAAAAGTTGCCGCTTTGAAAGCAAAGTATGCCTCAGATGGTGAGAACCCTGCTCCTTGATTGGAGATGGGCTGTGACACTCCTCTACAGCAGAGCAGAAGTTACCATAGTATGGTAGGTACTCAGTCCTTGTCTGGAGGCGAGATTAACAGACACATTCATTACAGTGGAAACAGCTGGTACAAAAGTTGCACCCCCTGATAGAATTTATGAGATATGCAACCTACAATTAAGGGTATCTTTTGGGATAACCTTACTTTGTCATACGACATTTTGTTGGTGGAGGCAGATTGGCCTCCTCCATTTGTTTTGGCTTCTTCCCGAGGTGAGGACGTGATACTTCTGAGTTTTTCACGTTACGTCTCTGAAGAGGCTAAACCAGCTTGTGCATCAGAATTGGCTTTAGCCCTTGTGCCGGCTGTATATCGTAATCAGGTGGGCTGAGATAGAGATTCACCGGCACATGAGATCCCTTTGCGATCAATGCCACAGGCACAATATCCGATCAAACGAGAGGCAAAAGCGTCTGTTAGTGACATTTTGGCCCAGTTAGAATATCAGGGAGTAATTGAACCCTGTGATTCATCCATGAATAATCCTCCTTTTCTGATATCAAAACCAGAAGGTTCATATTGCATAGTTTTGGATTATAGAAATTTGAACAGTCATGTTTCTACGTTTGCCGCACAGAACACCCACTGGTCTGCGTTAATAAATGACATAGTCTGAAAAAAGTATAAAACTACTTTAGATATTGCCAATGGATTTTACAGTCACTATTTGGCTCCTGAAAGCCGTGACTAGACTTCATTTACGGCGGTCGGCAATAAGAAACAATTTACACAATTGCCTATGGGCTATAAGAATAGTCCTGGTGTGTTTTCTGGGCGTGTTGTGTCGCTTTTACACAACATTGATCCGGATGCTTTCTCTTACGTTGATGACATTTATTTGACGGATGACGAATTAATACCGCATCTGGTGCGTGTTGACCGCATCATACAGTCATTTGCAGACTAATGATACAAATTCAATTTTGCTAAGTCTCACATCACCTATATGGCGGTTATCGTTTTGGTTTGCAAACTCAACAATGAAGGGAGGGGGTTAGCCCCCCACTTTCTGGAGAAATGTGCTCAGTTACAGCCTCCTTCCACTCTTAAGAAGCTACAATCTTTGCTGGGTTTTTTAAATTTTGGGAGAACTTACATTCCTGATTATGCTAAGCGTACCAAACCGCTTTACGTGTTGATACAACCCTCTTTTTCGTCTTCCAGCTGGCTTTCGGAACATACAAAAATTCTCCGGTCTTTGCAGTCTGATCTGCTTGCGACCAACTTCTTGTTAACTCGTGACAACACGACTAACTTAGCCAGACGGATAGTATCTAGTAAAGTGGATTTCACTTACTTGACATTCAATGAGGGAGATACAGTCCCTATTGCCTACAAATCGCATTTGTACATATCAGCAGAGATGCGTTTTTCCCCCATTGAAAAAATTCTTACAGCAGCACAGATGGCGATCCTGAGGGAACGCTCTTTGGCTCAGGGTAAACACATTCTTATGGTATCGCTTGTGCCTACTCTAGAGGCGGGCGGTCACAAATGCAAGCGTATGGAATTCTAAAGTCTTGCACCCGTGTTGGATTCAGTGGGCGAGTTCTTTGACATCGGCTAATGTCACTTTATCTTTAACCCATCCTTGCAGACGCAGGAGTTTTTACAGTATGAACAATTTCAACCTGCCCCACAATTTTTACTTCTTCTTGACCAGTACAAGTGTATGTATATACCAACATATCTGTGCAGCGGGCCATTGGTTCCAAACATGCTTATTCTGCCACCTGTGCTATTGTGGCAGATAGTATGGCTGACATGGAGTTTAAGTCTTCCTCAGTCCACACACAGTTTCTTGGTGACTGCACAGCTCAGTTGGCTGAGCTGGGGGCTTTAGTATTGGCTCTTGAATTTGCTGATCCAGATGTACCTAATCTTAGAGTGTGCGATTCTTTCTATTGTGTACATTCCTTTAATGATAATCTATTCTTCCGGTCCCAAAACGATTATTGGGACACTAATGGTAGCGCAATCAAGCATAAGACTTTTTGGGTTCGAATGGCAGCTCTTCAAGAAAGCTTGGCATTAACACATGTCATACATACTCTTGGCCATCAGCGTGTGGGAGCACATGCTGTTGGTAATTCTTTGGCTGATGAGGCAGCCAAATCTGCAGTTGCCACATGTTCAGTAGCAGCAGTTACAAGGTCCATGACTAAAATTGATAATGAAATTCTGGTGGCTATAGCTGCTACGAGGGATGGAACAGTGTTCCCACAAGGTTTCCCTTCTAAGTATTCTTATAATTTGTCACCGGAACAAGTTCCCTTTGCTTCCATTCCATCCGCTGGGGATCGGCTGATTCCCAATGAGGATCGCAGGCTTCCTTTAATAGTTGCTGCGCACGAAGGCATGGCATCTGAGCATGCTGGAGTTTCAGCGATGGTGTCTCTTTTGCAGCAGCATTATTGGTGGCGTGGTCTGTATAGACAGACACATAATTATGTTCTTTCTTGTGACATTTGTCAGCAGATTAAACCATCCACGGTTGCATGTCCACCTCACACGCAGCTATACATCTCAAATCAACCATTTGGATGTATTTGTCTTGATCACTGAGTTCCTTTGTCATCAGACACTGCCTATAAACATATTTGGATTGCAGTGGATTTGTGCACCAGATTCCTTTGTGTTTGGCCGCAATGTAGTGCTGACGCTCAAAATTTCATTAGAGATTTGCGTGTCTTTACCGGAACATTTGCTTGTGGTACCTTCTAATCTGACTAAGGTCCTCCATTCGCCTTTAAGGCTTACAAGGATGTGATGAGGTCACTGGGGGTGCTATTGTCATTTTCGTCTCCATACAGGCCTGGGGGCAATTCAATAGAGAATGAACCGTGACTTAAAGCAATCTTTGACAGCTAGAGTCTTAGGTACTGGCATGGGTTGGCTGACTCATTTATATGGGGTTCAACGTGCACTCAATAATCTCCCAAGAAGATCTCTGGGTGGGCGGACCCCGTACGAAATGCTCTTTGGCATCAAAATGTTTTTGCCAAACCTTGAGGGTCTAGACGTTGTGCCACAACATTTGACAGAGATAACCATTGTGCTATGTTATAGGATCTACAAAAGACTCAAGACACTTTGGCTAAAGCTGCGTTGCACTCGTCCAAAAACACAGCAGTCACAGGGTGGCTTCCTTAAGTTGAAGATCTGGTCCGGGAGAAGATGGCAAACAAAAAAGAGTTTGGTCCCTCCTATCGTGCGCCAGTCCCAGTTCTTGGATTAAAGGCCACTTGAACTGTGATTTTGCCTCCACTGCCTGGACACAAGGAGAATCGATACATTTCCATTAAACATGTCAAGTTGCAGCATTTGGCCTATACTGAATAGTCCCCCTTTATGACGTCTCCCTTTACGATATATGGCCTTACTGCAATGCTAACCATATTGGTGTTATGCATCTTTATGCTTGTTATGGCACGTATACTACATTATAGAGCACGTTAGTTAAAATAAATATTTTAAACTATCTACGTGTCTTTGTCAGATCTTATTGTGTACAAGTACGAGAGTGTGAGAGAAAAGGTGTGTTTTATTACCGCGATTCCTGAGAGATCTGGGAGTGTTGTGTTCTGGGGTGTCTAATCATTGATTTCTCCATTTGTGAGTAGGAGAGCAAGTGAGACTCTATAGCTAGTCGGTCCTGGGCTCGTGGGCACTAAAGTGGTAGGAAGGCTTAGCCCCCTATACTCCGAGGTCCCATAATCCTGCGCATAGTTTTGTGTATGTGCAGAATCTCTGCAACAGCTGGATGCTGGGCAGCATGCCCAGCAACTTTTTTCCTGTTTTTTTTTTTACATATTTCCCTGGTGTCTACAGGACTTTCTACCTCCATGGGGGTCAGATCGAGGTAACTAAATGCCCCTCGGACTAACAAACCTGCTTTGCATGTTCTAGTTACCAATTGTGAGCTCAATAGATTTCCTTATCATATTATGAAAAACCGACCATCATGATTTGGGATCCCGGTTTCGTGGTATTTATATTTTTTAACATTTCCGTCTGTATTTACCCATATTTATTTTTTGGCCTTCTTATTAGTATTTATCCATATTCATTTTGTGGTTAGCGAATAAGTGAAGTAAAAATTGGTACATTTACACATTTATCTTACTGATAAATATGCAGTCATACTTTGATGTCTGACTCGTTTTAGTAAATTCAACAGCCAAATATAGCAAAACACCACACTCAGAGTTAAATATTAGCAATTTGCTCCGAATATATTTTAACAAATATCTGTATTAAAGAAAGCTTAACCTCCCTATGGTATTTATCTGCTCACCTGTTGTCTTGGAATTCAGCATGGAAAGTCACTCATTAGAAACATAATTTTCAATATTTTTCTGCTTCTAAAAATAAATACAGATAGGAAAAACATTGTTTTCTGTCTGTATTTATCTGGAAAAATCAGTCAAAATGGAAAACTGGAAGCCTTAATCATGATGTATACTTTGCAAAAAACATCTTGGAAGAAATTATAACAATTGCCAAAGGTATGGAACAGTCTATGGGCCTTATTAACAGTTTGGGGGTGCGAGAACAGCACCGCCCACACCACCAAACCCATGTACAAACCACCTGCTAGATCAGGAGTTTTCTTCTGCCAGGCAGGAGGTTCTTTGGCGTTCCCAGAGCAGTGCCTATGAAATAGGGACTGCAATGGGAACGTCAAAGGCAGGGTTTAACTTGTAAAAAATTAAGTGCAGGTGCTCACATTTTTTAAGGAGACCACACCCACACCCCCCTGGCTCCACCCACTAACTCCACCGACTCCACCCACTTCCTCTATTGACTCCACCACCCACACCCAGAACTAGTATTGCTGAACATTGCTTAACAAGGGTTAGACCAAAATCTTCAGGTTGAAAGGTCAGGAAATGAGCCATGTGCATCGCCACTACAGGACAGTCTTTACCTTGTTCTGTGCACCTGTGGCTGAGGGTCAGTCACTAGCCACATATTATCGAAGCACAGATGAGCCAATCTGTGGCATAGCAAGATCCTGTGCATGTCACTCACAGGGGTGTAAGTCTGAAAACACCACACATCCACCCAGAGAGGTGGAAGACTGAGCACCACACACCCATGACATCTCACCTCCACATCCCTAGCCCACAGGAAGCCCATCAAGGCCCCATTAGCTCCTGTATACACAGGCTGTCAGGATCTGACTTGCAGAACCCCTGCACGTGCTCAGCAGTGGTTAGAGAGCCATGCGAAGGACAGAGCTCTAGTCGGAAGTCCAGTGCAGCAGCAAGTGGACCCGGGTAAACTCTAAAATTAAATCCTTAGTGTTCCTTTCTGATGATGGTTATTCTGGAATGTCACTTATTAACAACCGACTACCCCACCCTTCTCCCTAGCTGCAACTGGAATTGACCCTCCAAAACAGAAGCATCAATAAATGCAATGCACTTGCAGGAATGCAGGAAAGCAGGCTCGCAGTCGCAATATCCGATCATAACGTAATGTCTCGCAACCACTGCACCCTAAATACAGCAGCAGCCTTGGCCCTACTACAGAGAACAAGACGTGATTCATTGTGATATTATATATAATATTTATACAATGTATGATTTTTAGGTGAGCCACACCAATACTTCATAGACAATAGTTGCAGTTGAGCTCTTTTTGCAATTGCTGTTCATATTTAATTTCCTGATTAATAAGCTCCTCTAAATTGTTTATCGCCACTCAATGTCTGGTTTTGTTTAGCATTACTCCATATGGATATAAACAAAACATTCCAGTCTCCTCTAACCATTCCAAGCTTCAAATAGGGTAAACTGTGAGAAAAAGGGGTGATGAATGTTCAAGGCAACAGCAAACCAACCCTCTCCCTTCCAGCCTCCTGAGAAATTCCCAAGTTAAGCAGCTGCAAATTACTTCAAACAGAAACAGTGCTAATTCATCCTTTTGCTGAACGATGAAGAGGCCAGGCAGCCAGAAGATAACAGTGGGTGCGCTAGTGTAACTTACGGGAAAGGGGCACAAAATGTGTGCTAAAAATGTGTGTGCGAGAGTGATAGTGGTATTTTTTATGCAGCCAAAACACAAATAAGATAGCATGCATTGTTTACATTCTTCTGTTTAATTAGTTTCAATCTCAAAAAGAACACTTTTTCAATGTGAAACAACCCTTGTTTTTGGGAAAAGTCTATCTCATTTTAACTTCATCAGTCGCCATGAGCCATGGAGCCTGGAGGTTCTCCAAGCAGCTTGCCTGAAGAGTCTAGTATTCATTTGATGTTGCCTTGTATTGGCGGAGAAGCAGTGCAGATGGAAGCTGCCACATGAAATGTGGAACAGATGAGATGAATGCGCAAATGTAAAATATCTGTGAGTGTTCACACAAAAGGCCTGTCTGATAATCATTCAACTGCGTGATATACATCTAAGGTTACTACATGAATTGAGATGCTAGAGCCAGGGGTCCTACAGTGGACCAATTTGCGCTAGAAAGACAAACATAGATAACCTGCAGGAACTTCTGTCCATACGTGTGTCACTGGGTTCTGCCTAAAACTTGTACTGCAGCTGCAGACAAGTGTTGTAACCTGTCCTATTTCATTTGCAGATTCTGCAAAAAGAAAAGCATGCCGGTTTACATATGCGGAAAAGCACAGGCACTGGCAATTTACTCTGGTAACCCAGAAATTGGGAGGTCAGGTGTGGCAGAGGAAAGGGGCGGTTGAGTCACAAGGTGCTGAGCTTGAAAAAGCAGAGTTGATAGTTAACTTATACATTTATTTGCTGCAAAGAAATTGGTGAAGCGGACACACAATAGTAAATCTGTTCCAGATTAAATAATAGTGACTTGTTGTAGTACTATCTACAACTCTCTTACCTGTTGAAGAACTGGGATATCAAATACCCAGCGGTGCCAGGGACACGCCCAAAGTCCTCTGGGTTACCTTGCCTTGGTATACAGAGACACGGAATACTTCTAGGTGGCGTCAGAGATCAAATTTATTAGCTGCAGCTAGTAGCAGAAATCCCAGCAATACAACACGGTGTACAACTCAAGAAACTGCTCAATTTTACTAAGGCGAGAAATCCCTATTTATACACAAAAAGGTACATTTAAAATGCACGCCCCTGCACCAAAATTCAACCAATAGAAAATACATGACATCACACAGCATCATACAGTAAAGCTCATTTTACAGTGTCCTAACCCACGAGTTATTATTTAGGCATATCTAAATAATAATCTGGAAGGCCTGGACAAACCCTTAATTGAAAGCGTAACCCATGAAATGAAGAAACAGTAAAGAAAAGTAGTTTCAGATAATGTGCAAGATAACAGAAACGTAAAGAAACTTAAAAGTTAACAAATGTCTTGAATGGTGATTGGGAAAGTGGATAACGATCTTGCAGGGAAACTGGCTTGGCAGGGTTAGTTCCAGGTGAAAGGCCAGCTTCTGAAATTAACTCCAGCGCACGAAGAAAACCTTAGTTAATGTATATATGACCCACAAAAGGTCAGACTGCTTTGCTCGCAGACTAACTTCTGAGGCCCACGTAAAAGGCAACACCAGATGGCAGTCACGACGCATGGCAAAAACCCATGTTTAGAAAAGAAAGTCGTAAGGAAAGAAACAATTTAGATATTGATTAGGATAAGATATGTGCAAGGAAACTAAAGGTTAACGAGGTCCTGAACAGTGATTGAAAAACTCAGACAACAATCAGCTAGTGAAACTGGTTTTGCAAAAGGTCTGTTTCGGGTGAAAAGGGTCACTCTCTCTGCAGTTCATTCAGAGTCAGAAAAACCCAAGTTAATATATGCACGAACTCAGAAGGCCAGGCCACTTGTTCGTTGGGCCTACTTCACAGGCCTACGTGAGGGCAAGACTAAAATGGAGTCAGGTTTGAGAATTACAGAACCACAGACCCTCCTTTTGCCATTACGTAGGCAATAACCTAAACTCATGTCAATCTGAATCTAGGTCTATATCTATTCTCATAAGGTCATCAAGGTGTTGCTGTAAATCATCTTATTATCCTTCACTTCTCTCGGGACTGGTCTTCTCACACAGATCGTAGCACAAAGAATACAAATGGCGGGACCACACTGGATGCATAAACAACACGAGAAAAGGATAGCTAACGCCATACCAAGGAACATCAGAATCTTCCATCCCCATTTGGACAGCGATTCCCATAACCATCCCATCAACGACCAGTTACCTTCGTCCACATGAATAGACTCAGAGATCTTATGTAGTCTAGAGATGATGGCTTGGTACACTGTCGGGGCATTATCTGGTATGAAAACGCAGCAACTAGATCTAATCAATTTGCATACCCCACCTCTATCTGCAAGTATAATATCTAAAACAAAACGGTTCTGTAATGTCATAAGGCGATCCGCTTGAAGCTCAGCTGTAATATTGCTAAGGGCACCTGCAGTCTCATTTATAGTGGCCTCAACCACTCTCATAAGCTGACGAATATTCCTACTATTAGCCATAGGACCCCAAAAGGGTAGGAAACCCTTGAAGAAGTCTCCAGCTTCTTGTGCAACAGTATCTTTCACATCGATAATACCTCTACCATATCTTGTCTTATGGTAGTCAAAAGCAGCAGTGTATGTAGGGGGAAGCAGAAATGCCACGTGACATGTGCCGGAAAAATCAGATGGCAACCATGTGTATGCTCTATCGTGACAAACAAAATACGTGTCTTTAGCTGGCACGAACGGAGGAGATTTCTGGGACGTATAAACGTATGTGTGAACACACACACTCTTACCAAGCTGAGCTCTCAGATTCTGACCATTACCTTGCAAACAAAGATGACCTCGGTGGGGTATAATCCAAATAGGAGGAGACCTTCGCTGCCTTTCTTTCTCCGTCAAGCTAACACTATATGTCGTCTTATTCCAACCGACATATGCTCGTACCTCATCTCTAGGGATAGCGTTATACGCATCGATATCTCTAATCATATCAACTATTCCCCGTATCAAGGCATTATTACTTGCATTGTCTTTGACGGAACGTACAGGAGAGGCTTCATTCCCATAGATAAGCATTGATTGGAGTGCCCAAACTGACCCGTTAGGCGAAAAAGGCAAAACCAAATATGGCATTCCCTTATCTGTAGTATGTGGCATAAGACCACACACCCAACAATTCGTGGTATTTATGACTAGCTGATGCTGATGCAACATCTGTATAAACAAATTGTTCACAAATTCTGATCATCGTGTCTGTTCATGTTCAGGTAACGTATGAAACTCATGTGGAGAAACAGTAGAAAAAGAAAGAATAGGTTGGGAGGTAGATGTAAGTGGCAATTGTGTGACATAGAAAATCCAACCCACACAAGCTAACGTAATATTCACAAGCATAAGAAAACACATTATTAAAAAACATTTGCTACGAATCAATATACATATTCGGACTTTAGAATCCACTTTCCTAACACATTTATCAGACTCAAGAAACTCCATCCTCTAACGTGCTGCTCACGGAAATTTTCCTTCTTCACTTAAGTGTGCGCCAAGATCGCACTAACGACCCTGAACCACAGACCTTGTGTCAATACGCGGCACACCCCTTAAGAACTTCCTACTGAGACCCTGCAGCTGAGTCCGGATGGTGACTCGAAAAAGGAAAAAGCAAAAAAGTCTCTTGATCTGACAAGGTGTAATTCACTATATAAAAAATTCGGTTATATTTGTCCATGGCAATAGGCTTTCTTGGCCTTAAATCGTAGCGTTCTTTATCAGGTACAGTTGGATCCTTAAATAAAAGTTCCAGATTGGTGGTGGTGTCAATCTTTAGATGAGGAGGCACAGCAGCTTGCAGAACAACATCATCATCCTCGCGTTCTGACCGTGTCGATGTCAAATGAGCATCACTAAATGGAATGAATGTGGGGACTCTCTCGCAATCTGTGTCAGCTATACCATCCCTCACCCACTGATCATACGGTAAAGGCAAAGGAACTTTTTTCATATGGGTGGTATACACCCAGTTCTCTTTATCAGCTACTCTAACAGCAGTTCTAGTGACCAGCAATACCAAATAGGGACCAGTCCATCTCGGTTCCAAATTCTTGGATCGCTCAAAATTCTTCGTCAAGATAAAATCACCAGGTTGGACCGTGTGCCCTGGATCTGTAGTAGCTGTCGGCAAACTGTCATAGACCTGTTGGTGGAGAACATGTAATTAAGCAGTCAAGACATGTAAGTAATCCACCAACATAGGGTACTCAATACTGCTGTATTCTTTAGGACCAGGCACACCCCAAACATTCGCTGGACGACCAAACACAATTTCATACGGACTAAGTCCCACTCAAGAATGCACAGTCGTCCTTGTTGACAAAAGAGCCAACGGCAAGGCATCCGGCCATGTAAGACCAGTGCTCGCTTGTACCTTAGCTAATTTCAACTTCAAGGTACCATTGTAACATTCAACAAGTCCAGCAGACTGGGGGTGATTCGCTGCATGGAACTTCTGATTTATTCCCAAACCAGAACACACTTTCTTCATGATTTGACCCACAAATTCACTCCCATTGTCCGACCATACAATTCTCGGCAAACCATACCTAGGGAAGTACTCTCTCAGCAAAACTTTGGCTGTAGACAAGGCAGTATTATCCTTTAGAGGGTAGCCCTCTATCCACCTGGAAAAGGCACAAACAACCACAAGGACATACTTCAAATTATTGCATCTCTCCATATGTATATAATCTAGCTGTATCACCTCAAACGGATACGTCGGAGGAGCAAAATGACCAGCTGGAGTTGGAGTTCCCT